>NC_058372.1:57282000-57966000 GCF_018350175.1 Felis catus
AAAAAAAATTTTAATGTTTATTTATTTGCCATGTAGCAAATAATCCTCTTCTTATAGACTTGAGATGGCATCTTTACTACAGACAAAAATTTTATTTTTGTTTATTTTTCTGCTTCTTGACTTTTTTAACAGCTTTGTTGAGATGTAAATTCACATACCACACAATTAACCCATCTAAACTGTGCAATGTAATGGTTTTTGGTATACTCTATTATTAATTTTTTTAAACCATGGTAAAGAATCTATAAAAACAGCCATTTTAACCATGTTTCAATCTACAATTCAGTGACATTAATTACATCCAGAATGTTGCATTATTTCTAAAACCTTTTCATCATCCAAATAGAAATTCTGTAACCATTAAACAGCAAATCCTCATTCCCCCTGTTCCTGGCCTTTCTATTCTGTTAATTTTTCTTTGTCTGTTTTTCCTATTTTGTTAAATTTTGTGTATTTATATTATGATAAATTTATTTATTCTTATGCTTAAATTGAATGTCCACATCCCACTCCCGCACATTACTTTTTTTTTTTTTTAACTTTGCCGACTATATTAGCTTTTCCATTCTCTTAAATTAATTTAAAAAAAAATTTTTAATGTTTATTTATTTTTGAGAGAGAGATAGAGCACCAGTGGAGGAGGGACAGAGAGACAGAGAGGGAGAGAGGGAGACACAGAATCTGAAGCAGGCTCCAGGCTCTGAGCTGCTAGCACAGAGCCCCATGCGGGGCTTGAACTCACGAACCACAAGATCATGACGTGAGTCGGAGTCGGATGCTTAACCAGCTGAGCCACCCAGGTGTCCCCTCTTAGATTAACTTTAATTTGCCAAATTATAAAAGGAATGGCAATACATTCATGGTTATTTTGAGGAAAATCGACATCTTCATTATATTGTTTTTTGCTACCTAGAACATACAATCTTTATTCAAGATTCTGTTTAAAAAAATAATAGTTTTACTGACATAAAATTTATATACCATACAATTCATCCATTCAAAGTGTACAATTTGATTGTTTTTAGGAGATTCACAGATAGGTGTGACCATTATGACAGTCAATTTTGGGACATTTTCATCACTTTGAAAAGAAACTCTACACCTTTACACATCATCCCTCTATCATCCATCCCTTCACCCCAGTTCTAAGTCCTAATCTACTTTCTGACTATAGATTTGCCTCATCTGAAAATAGGCAAATTTTACTTCATAAATATATTTTGGGACCAGTTTGCCTATTCTGAAAATAAGGCAAATTTTATTTCATAAAATATATATTTTGGGACTGTATCTTTCAGGTAGCATAACGTTTTCAAGGTCTACCCATGCTATAGAACATTGGTACTTTATTCTTTTTTATTGCCATATCATATACCGTTGTACGGCTATACCACATTTTATCTATTAATCAGTTGATGTACATTTATTTTGTTTCCACCTTTTGCTGTTACGAATTATGCTGCTTTGAACATTCATGTACAATGTTTTGCATGGACATATGTTTTTATACCTCTTCAGTATACGTGTAGGAGTGGAGTTACTGGATCATATGTAGCTCTATGTTTAACAGTTTGAGGAACTGCCAGACTATTTTCTAAGGCAGCTGCATGATTTTACATTCCCACCAGCAGTATATGAGTGTTCTGATTTTCCATAGCCTCACCAATAATTGTTATTTTCTATCTTTTTTATCATAGACATCCTAGTATTTGTACAGTAGTGTCTTATTATGGTTTTGGTTTGTATTTCCCTAATGACTAATTAGGGAGCTGAGCCTCTCATTTACTGGCTATTTGTATATCTGCTTTGAAGAAATGTGTATGTAGATCCTTTGCCCCCCTCCCCTGCTTTTTTTTAAAGTAAGTTCTATACTTAACGTGGGGCTTGAATTCATGACCCTGAGATCTAGAGTCACATGCCCTACCGACTGAACCAATCAGGTGCCTCATCCTTCACCCTTTTTAAATTGGGTTGTCTTTTATTGTTGAATTTGAAGTGTTCTTTATATATGTACATTCTTGATACAAGTCCCTCATCAGATAATGTGATTCGCAAACATTTTTTCCCACTTTCTGAGTTGTCATTTCACTTTCCTGATTGTGCCCTTTGAAGCACGGAAGTTTTTAACTTCGATGAAATTCAATTTATCTATTTTTTTTCTTCTGTTGTTTTTACTTTGGTGTCATATCTAATAATCCATTGCCAATTCTGAGATCATGAAGATTTACCCTTATGGTTTCTTTTAGGGGTTCTATAATTTTTACTCTTACATTTAGGTCTTCACTCCATTTTGAGTTAACTTTTGTATATGGTTTGAGCTAAGGGTCCAACTCCATTCTTTTGCATGCATCCATCATCCAGTTGGTCCAGTACATTTGCTGAAGAGACCATTCTTTCTCTTCATTGGATGATATTGGGATCTTTGTTCAAAATTAGTGGACCATGACACATGGGTTTATTTCTGGACTCTCAACTTTATTCCATTGGTTAATAACTCTATCCTATGTCATTAGCACACTATCTTGATTACTGTTGCTTTGTGGGTACGTTTTAAAACTGGGAAGTGTGTGTCCTCCAACTTTATTCTTCTTTTTCAAGATTATTTTGGTTATTCTAGGTCAGGTTTCCTTTTAAGTAAGGTTTTTCTTTTTCCGTATAGTGAAGAAATGCACAATTTTTTCTTGTTAGGCTGTTTAAGTGCTACATATTTTTGTTGGAATTTGTTTTCCCAACAAATTGTAACCAAGATTGCTGTTTATGGGAAACCCATTAATTTCTTTTAACTGATTTTTGAACAGCTGGCCTAGTACTCAGGTAACTCCTTAATGCTAGTAGTCATTTAATTGATTCTGTTTGATATGCAGTTATAGCGTATGCAAATAATAATCATTGTATCTTTTATTTTCTTATATCTATCTTTCATTTCTTCTTTGACCTTTCTGTATCAGCTAATATTGAATAATGGTAGTCATAGTCTCAGTCTTGCTCATCCCTGACTTGAGTGGGGATGCTTCTAATATTTCACCATTTAGTTTGATGGATTCAGACAGCTATCACTGAGCTGCATCTTAAAAGGATTCAGAAGTGGGGCGCCTGGGTGGCTGAGTCGGTTGAGCCTCGGGCTGGACTCTCGGTTGCAGCTCATGTCAAGATCTCGTGATTTTGTGAGTTTGAGCCCTGTATCGGGCTCTGTGCTGAAAATGAGGAGCCTGCCTGGGATTCTCTCTCTCCCTTTCTTGCCCCTCCCCCACTCATGCTGTCTCTGTCTCTCTCAAAATAAATAAATAAACTTAAAAAAAAAAAGGATTCAGAAGCAATCTAAAAGTGGTGGGAGGGTCTGTAGTGGTGTTTAGGGTCAGTTCAGAAGAGAGCATTCCTGTCAGAGGTAACAGCATGAGCAAAGACTAGGTTAAGAGGCAGTATGGATGTGTGTAGGAAACAGAAGTTAGATGTTGCTATGTCATAAATTTAAAAATCAGGGAATCGTGAGAAGAGAAGCTGAAGAGGTGGATAAGGACTAATCCCAAAGTGTCTTAACAGCTATATTAAGAGGTTTGGGTTTTATTCTTTTTATTTTGGAGAACCATGGAAAAATTTCAAGTAAGGAGGGGACATTGTCACCGAGGGACCCTTTCACAAACACTTTCTTTGTTAAAAGAATTTTGAAGGGCTCCTGGGGGACTCAGTCTGTTAAGCATCCGACTCTTGATTTCTGCTTAGGTCATGATCTCATGGTTTGTGAGTTCAAGCCCTGTGTTGGGCTCTGCGCTGACAGTGTGGAGACTGTTTGGGACTCTCTCTCTCCTCTCTTTCTGTCCCTCCCCTGCTCGTGCTTTCTCTCAAAATAAATAAACATTAAAAAAATAAAAGAATTTTGATTATTTCATTGATGCAATATGTCCAACCAGATAATGAAAGATTTGTAGCTCCAGAACCACACAGATTCTCTAGAACTTTCTTGTCCTTGAGGGCATCCACTGTCAGAAATGCCTGGTCTCCACTCCAGGCCAGGTAAAGCATGAATACATGCCCTCTGTGCCCACCAGTGTCAAAGCACTGAATGACAGAATTGCTCCTTCCTGTACCTTATAGTTGCTAAAGTCTGCATAGGTGCTTTTATACCCTGTGCAGACCAGGTACATGGAAAACTTTTATTTTATTGTTTGACCCAGCCCCTCTAGGCACCCCTGATCTCTGGTACGTTGTGCAAATTATTTACCCTGGATCAGGACATGCCCTTAGTTGGGAGCTATCTTTCTGGAGAAAGTAGGTAAAAAAACTGTGTGGGAAGGGAGCAAGCCTGACATAAGGAACAAGGTGTTCTGGGTTAAGCCTCTAAATTTCACAATGGTCTTAGTAAAATGAATTCAGAATATTTTGAGTCTACTGCTTTGATGTCATGTTTAAGAATAAAACCATTTATATCTATTCAAACTAACGTGAAAGTGTGTCTGTGTATATAAAAAGTGTTTTCCAGAAAAAAAGACATTAAGTATATTTGATATTTTTATTGATTTTCTATTTGCCGCAGTTAACATCCCACTTTTTTCATCTTTACTCCAGTGAACTGATACTGTAGGAACCAATGTTTCCATGATGACAAGCATTGTTCATATCAGACTTAACTTCCATACCAGCACTGTGAGCTGTCTTCCATGGCCCCACTCTCTGCCAGGCTTAATTTTCTTGAGTAAAGTTTTGCAACATCCAAATTTTGTCAATTTTTCATTTTTCCACATGTTTTGTTTTGTTTTGTTTTGCTTTGGTTTTGGTCAATTTACCATCCTATTGGTCAGTATTTGCCATTGTTAGTTGTCTTGTCTTGTTTTCTACCAAATTTAATTTTCCCGAGTTAATTTGGAGTTTTTAATGCTATCAATACAATCTGATTTTCCAATAGGTCTTTTAACTAAAACAATGTCCTGCATGCTGTGAGAGCCATTCTCAGTATTATTATGATGGTTCTTTCTTCTAGTAATCTTTTTATAGACTGGATAAAAGACAGATTGTGTTTATATCTGGAAGCAAAAAGAAAAGATCATTAATGAACAAATGTGAACTGGGTTCTTGCCTGGTTCAAAATAATATGGTCAAAATTCACGCTTTGTGGTAAGCTTGTTGGCTTTTTTAGGATTAGAAATCTGTTTTGTAAATGTGACAAGCTTACCATTCCTGTACTTTTTCTTTCTTTTTTTTTTAATATTTATTTATTTTTGAGAAAGTATGCATGCAAGTGGGGGAGGAGCAGAGAGCAAGAGGGGGACAGAGGATCTGAAGCCAGCTCCACAAAAACAGCAGAGAGCGCCATGCAGGGCTTGAACTTGCAAACCACAATATCATGACCTGAGCCAAAGTTGGACATTCAACCAACTGAGCCACCCAGGCGCACCTGCTATAGTTTCTTTTAACCTTCATTGTGTTTTTTTCACAAATTTACTAAAATTTCTTTAAGAAGATAAGTTTTCCCCAGATCTTCCAAGGGAATTTTCCAGATAATGATTTTCTATTTGAGCTCTACTATATTAAATCCCTTAGAATTGGATTTTGTTTATAATCTTATTCTTTCCTAATGCCTTTTTCAAATTTCACATTGAGGTCCAGAAGAAGAGTAAAAATAAAGTTAAGGTTTATTTTAGCAATTCATCCCAGACATTCCAAGTGAGAAAAAAATTTTGATTACTCATTTCTATTTCCCTTTCTCAAAACAAAACAAAACAACAACACAAAAAAACAGATTACAAAACCAAGTTTTGAGGGATCAATGAGTCAAGGCAGGGGATGGAATTCTAGGATTCCAGTAGAATTGGAACAATCTAAACTTCCTTTGTGGAAGAGCATTGGTTATTGGGAGTGCTCAAAATACCGGAAGACTGGAGAGAGTAAAGAACAGCTCATCACCACATGCCTGTAAGCTATTATTCTACTCTGCAGAAATCTTACAATGTGGCCTAGGTTGGCATGAAGCTTAAATCAACAAGTAAAGGTTTCTGAAGAGCACAGCAGGTGCTGGCTATCATTCTTTAGTGGGTACTGTAATGTTCCTTGCCAAGAGAAGGCACAATCCCTGTCCTCAAAGGGGCTTGTTTTGGTTGGAGTGATGACTAACAACATTACCTCACAATGTTTATTAAGGGCTGAGATAGAAGTCAGCACAGGCTGCTGTGGAAACATTAATCAAGACCAGTGGAGTTCAAAGGTTTTGGCCTCAGAACCTATATATATTCTTAAAAATTACTGAGGGGCTTCTAAGAGCTTTTGTTTATGTGGGTTAGTTATTTACTACCGTAGGAATTAAACCTAAGAATAATAAAACACAAAATAACAAAATTCATTTTATGTTATCATAAATAACTTATTATGAATTTTTTCCCAACAAAATTTAATGAGAAGAGTGGCATCGCTTTAAATTTTTGCACATTTCTTCAATGTCTGGCTTAATAGGTGGCTGGATTCTCATATCTCCTTCTGCATTTAATCAGCTGCTACATGTTTTGGTTGAAGGAGACGAAGAAAATTTGTTAAAGAATTGACGCTCCTCTGAAAGGTCTAGGGAACCCTTCAGAGGATCCTCTTGCCATATTTTGGAAACTGTTGACTTCGACCAGGAATGATTCTTGTAGGCAACTTGAGTCCTGAAAAAGACCATCTATTTACAGAAAAGGCGAGAACAGAGGTGGTTAATGATGGGGCTGTTGTGTATAGCCAGCCGGGATTCTTCGGCAAGGGGCTCATGTACTGCCCTGTAGCCTACCATTCTTGAAAGCACACCCAATTAATGAAACGTATTGGGGCGGGGGGGGGGCAGATTTGACTATCAATATTGCACTATGAAGCCTTAGTGCTCATTACAATCGAGAAAAATCGATCTGTGCCTCACCCCGCGAGCGAGGTGATAGCTCAAGGCCCTCAGGCGTGCCGCGCCCTGACAAGACTGGGAGCGGCGCGGAAGCGCAGCCGAGTGCTACAGCCCGGGCCCCGCGGAGGCGCGGCACTGGAGAGCTCACATTGCGCAGGCGCAGCGTGCAGGCCGCGGCCCCCGGAACGGTAAACAGTGGGGTCACGTGACGCGGCCCGGCTCCTGCCCCCGCGCCGCCGCCGCACGCCGATGGCTGCGGGGTCTCGCGCCGCCGCACGGTCCCCACGAGGCGAGCGACCCTCGGGCCCTGGGCGGCGGCGGCTGCTACGAGGATAAAAAGGGCGGCGCGGAAGCCAAGCTAGTGTCGTCAGCAGCAGCCGCTCGGCCCTGTGAGCAAAAGAGGCTGTGGCAGCGACGCCGACGTCCTGCGCGTACCCCCTCTCCTCGGCACCCACCGGGCCCCCTCCTCCTCGGCGGCGGCGGCGGCGGCAGCGGCCACCATCTTCCTCTTGCTGCCAGTGGTAGCGCTCGTCTGGCGGAGCTGGGTGAGTTGCGGCTCTGGCCGCGGCCAGGGAGACGGGCAATTCTCCCCTCCCCCATCCCTTTCCACACGCACAGCGCCTCCGCGGGCCTCCCCGCCCCTCCCGCGGCGGACACTCCGCGCCTTTCTCCCGCGCAGCCGGGAAACCTCTCCGGCCTCTTGCGCAACGTCCCCGGCCTGCCCGGGCCGTGCCTCTGTCGCCCGGGACCGTTTGGATCGCGGGGTGGGAGGGAGCCGCGGCGGCGAGGTAGCCAGGCGGAGGGTCTGGACCGCGGCCTCTCGCCGGCTTCTGCTCCCGGGCCTTCCGCGGTGAGTGTGCCCCACTGCCGCCGTCGCGCGGGCGCGCAGGCCCGGAGGCACCGCGGGCGCTGCCAGGAAGGCCCGGCCCGCAGGCCCCCGGACCTGGCCCTTCGTACCTCTTCCCTCCAAGGGAGCGAGCTCGGCATCGAGCTTTGGGCCCTGCCGCGAGGCTGAACCCTGTCCCAGCTTTTGGAGAGGGGGGAGTTGGCGCTCTATCCATCCTCCTGCTGCCGCGCGCTTTTGTGCTCGGGACCCAAACTGTCGACTCCTTTTGCTTAGTTTGAAAAAGGAAGCCTAGAATGTGGCTTTCGGAATAATATGAGTAATTTAATGAACCACTTGTCGATTCGTGCGTGTTAATGGTGCTAAATAACTGATCACCTGACACGGGGAGGGGGGCAGGGAGGAGGGAGAAAGGGAGAGAATGTTAGTACCGCGCATAGTCCTGTTTCCCCCTTCTTTCCCCCAGCAATGTGTTGCCGGGTCCGATGACCTTTTCCCATCTTTGGATTTTTAAATGCCATTTTCTAGAGACTATGATTCGAGGTAGTTTGAATGCATGATTATTGGTGCTATTCAGGAATCATTTGCAGATTATGATCATGGATAATCATTAATGTTAGTGGTAACAGCGCTTTGATATCTACCTTTACTAATCTTCATTACATGTAGAAATACTTAATTTAAAATGAGACATTGGTTATTGAGCCTTTCCCAAATACTACCTTATTTTAAGCCAAAAAAAAAAAAAAAGATACAGTAAACTATTTAGGGAGTACTTAGTACATTGTTCTACTTAGTTACGATTTGGGGGTCGATTTTTGTTTTCCTTTTTACAAAACTGGTTGTTTGAGATCTTGCAAAACTACGCCTTCTTTACTCATTCATTTCCTACCATTTTTTGATTCTTGAATGAAGTGTTTGGGATTGTGAAAATGTTTTTAGATGTGTTTGTGGTAAAGAGACACGAGTCAAAAGAACCAAGAAGTCTTTGCAGGATTCTTCTGTTTTTGAATTTGTATCCTCATTCCAGAGCTCAAGAGGTGTTGTATAAAGATTATTTCGAATAGTAGTTTTTGCTACCACTCGACCTTTTTATTACTATTATTTTCTGTCCAGTTCTTCTGTTTATTTGCCCTATATTACGATAATGAATTTTTCCTCCATCATCATTATACCTATTACTATTTTAAAATACATACTCCATTTCCCCATGATAGTAACATAATTTCAGAGAAGACTTAGGAGCTATTATTGGTCTGATTGAGCCATACACAGTTCGATTAGTAACAGAAAGACTTCTCAACTGAACTGGGCTGCTTTTTAAGTATGCAGAATTACAACCATAGATTTTAAGCTTTATTTGATAGCTGTGCTGTTAATTTGTCAAAAGGATAACAAGAGTTAGTTGATGGGACCAGTTTTCCCTTGTTCCTTGCATGCTTTATAGGTCCGTTTATTGAAGAGCATGAAAACGTGATATACTGCTTTTGCATCCTTCGGGCAGGGCTGTGAACTTCCTTGTCTGTCACATTGAGTTAGTTATGCATTCTACGCTGTTGGGATGGACTTCACATAACTTTAGTTGATCCTTTGGTATACTCATCTGTTGCATGTTCAAATAAGTCAAATCTAAGAGAAGCAGTCTGTGTAAATGTAGGTGAAAGTTAGCATTAATTAAATGCAAATTTCAGGATAGAAAAGTGGAAAGGAAGTTGTCTCTATGTTCAAATCGTTTAAAACCGTAGTATTAAAATTTAAATTGTATTCAGATTGGAGTTAGTTAAGAAAGGTTGATAATCTTTGATTTATGTAATAGCTTATTAATAAAACTCTGTTGTTAAAAGTTGGAAGGCAACAAGGTGACAGTTGGATTACTGCAAAATTATCCTGAATTTAGATTTTCACATAATATGTATTATACTTGGAAAACACTGGTGAATGTAAATTATGCATACAATTCTTTTTTTTTTTTTTTTTTTTAGTACTGAAACATAATGGTTATCTTCCTTGGTAATATGGCGTTGCCTTTTTAATACGTTTTGCTTTCTTAAATGTGCACTTTTTTTGTTTTTGACACAGATATCTCATGAAATCCTTTTTACTTAATTTTTGTCTGGAGATAAGGTCTTTTCTCCTCTTTAATGAGATAATGAGCTTCATTGATCAGTATCTCAGGTTTGTGGATTACCCGTAACTACTTCACAGTGTCAGGAACTATTAGGGTTCTTGGAGTGCAGATTTCTATTTTGTGTCATCCACATTTCAGGAAATCTTTCTGACGAGGGCTGTTGGATTTCTTTCTTTTGTGGAGCAGTACATCTTGGGCTCTGTTTCTCTTATTTTTTCTTGGAGCACCTCCGAGAATCCTGGAGTATGTTTTCAGAAGGATAGACATTTTATTTTTTAACTGCAAAAATGACTTGGCAAATTGTTAGACACTTACAGTATAGTTGCATGTTTGAGAAAGATACTCCCTTTTATTTGCTGCTCTTTGAATACTGGGAAAAGATATTGAGGGTATTGGTTTGATTCAAAATATGTGAGACCCAGGGGCTGTTTTTACCCTCAAGAAACATAGTCTAGGTTGAGAAACAAGATTCAAAGACTCAAGATGTTAAATCATTATATTAAAGTGAAAAGATGGTATTTCAAGAATTACAAAAGGCATTGTGTGAGAAATTGCCAAATGTGTAGACCGGACACTTACTCCTATGCATTGTGTGTTAATTTATATCATTAAAACAATTTTTTTTTAATGTTTATTTTTGAGAGAGGGAGTGCAAGCATGCATGGGGAAGGGGCAGAGAGAGGGAGACACAGAGTCTGAAGCAGGTTCCAGGCTCTGAGCTGTCAGCACAGAGCCTAATGCGGGGCTCGAACTCAAGAACTACAAGATTATGACCTGAGCTGAAGCTGAAAGTTTAACCAACTGAGCTACCCAGGTGCCTTTAGATCATTTTTTAATGGTCAGGGAATTTTCATTTTTATGATCAGTTGTACAGTGAAGAGAAAGAATGAAGAGAAATAGTTTAATAAAAATTTCAAAATACTATCCAGAAGTTTTAATTAGTTTTAGCATGATCTAACTTTATTAGATGGAGTTTTGAATGGCATAGTAGATTGTACAGAAAGGCTAAACTTAATGTTTTTTTGGTTCATTCATAATTTGTGTGAGTTGGCCATGTGAAAACATTCTAAAATTGTAGACTGTGAAAATAAATTGCAGAGTTTGTAGTCGATAACTTCCAAAATGATGTTTATACACACTGAGGATAGCCATTGTGTTTTTTATGTGTAGGGAGTGGCTAAGTGTGTATTTTCTAACTTATTTTGGAAGAAGGGTAGGTCACTTTAGTATTTTTAAGATTTTATTAATTATTAAGAACATAAAAATTAGTATGTGTTACACAAGTAGAGTGCATGTAGTATAGTATAAATGTGCGGATTCAGTAATCACGCTGCTTGGGTTTCAGTTTGGGGCAAATTACATAATGGTCTGGGCCTCAGTTTGCTTGTCTGTAAAATAGAGTAATTGCACCTTCCTCGCAGGGTTGTTGGGAGGAACTAATGAGATAAGGCATACAATACACTTAGCATAGGGCCTGAAACATAGTGCATGCTAAAAGTACATGTTAGGTTGTACTGTTAGGACCTACTCCATAGTTTAAATGATGAGCTACTTCCACTGGTTGTGTGGTCAGTCCAAACTGCTAATATCAGTAGGATATGGTTGTAAACTTTGGAGTTAGTGCAGTTGGCTAGTGTAATTCTGCTTTTGCCAGATTCAGCTTGTACTTGATAGTTCTTTTTCTGGGTTCTTAGGTCAGCTTTAGTCTTAGTATGGCAGACACCTTGGAATCTTACCTGTTCTTTTACCTGATTTAGAAAAGTTTTGAGCTTTGCTTTTTCTTAAAGATTCCAACCAATGCAACTGGAGTAGAATTTGAAGTGTGTTTAGAGCAGTTGATTAGGTTGCATTGCTCTATAGAATTGTACTTTCTAGAATTGTGTTGTACTACTTTGTTTAACCATTTAGTGATTTTCCTTTTCTCTATCCTGGGAAGATAACCTGTTACTCATCTTTAATGTTTTTATATTATGGTGGTTAAGAACTGACCTTTGTGTCAGAGCAGAATTGAGTCCCAGCTGTGTCACTTATTTATTCTATAATACTGGGTGTAACTTTGCTAAGCTTTAGCCCCACTCTTATAACTTGAAATAATAATGGTACCTGCCTAATTGTATGGTTGTGAAGATTAAGTGACATCATGCATACATTAAGTTTACACTGTGCCTGGCACATAATAAATACTCAATGCATTTTGCTTTATAAATAGATAATATAGTGTAGTGGTAAGTGCATTGATTCTTGAAGGAAATTTTCTGGGTTCAAATTTCAGCTCCACCATTTACTATAGCAAGTAATTTAATCTCTTTGATCCCAATTCTTCCCTCCCTTTGTTTCTTTTTCTTTCTTTGTTTACTGAATTAATATAGCATTGTTGTGAGGATTAAATTAATAAATGTAGGGCAGAGTTTCTTAACCTTAGCAGTTTTCTGGCTGGATAATTCTTTGTTGTGGGGCTTTCCTTGTGTATGGTAGTATATTTACTGGATGCCAGTAGCCTGCCCTCCCTTTGTGATGACCAGAAATGTCTCTATATATGGCCAAATGTCCTCTGGAGGGACATAATCACCTCTGATTGAGAATTACTGATGTAAAGCCTGTAGACCATTGCCTGGTGTGAAATTAGAGCACATCGTTTTACGTTTTTAGTCACTATTAGTAGTGGTACTTTTATTTTTCTACTACTAGTGCCTATTAGAAATTTGTTCACGGTAAGCAAGCCTGATGAATTGACAGCTTAATTTAGACTATAGGATAGGGGCTATAAGGCACCAAGCTTCCATTCCCAGGGCCTTTGCATTTAGGTCTTTGCCTGGATTGCTTTTCCTCATTTGTGCATGGATCACTCCCTCTTTTCAGGTTTTGGCTTACATGTTCATTTACCATTGTACATAGAAACACTCTTCCTCTCCCCATCACTATTACCCTGTTTAATTTTTTGTCATAGATTTTACAATCTCCTGAATATATTTGTAACTCCCCCATGCCACCCCCATACACATATATGTGAATACAGACTGCATGAGACAGAGCTTCTTCATAGTATAAACTGTTAGGGTCTTTGGTAGCTTTAATGATTTATTGTTAGGTTTATATCTATTTTTTTTAAAGGAGATGACATGATAAAACATAGTTTTCCTTTGAAGATGCTTCTGAAAAGTTGAGATAGTTTCAGTGTATTAATTTAAAGGGGATTTTGTAGAAATATAACTTTTTTTTCTTTTTTGCTGTTGGTGTTTTCTAAATCTTTTTTGCTTTCCATTCCATGAAACAGAATACATGCTGATTTTATCAGTGTAAACTAAATTTGTTTGCAGTATAATTTTTTGAGAGTTACAGATAAAGTATTTTAAAGCGGGACATATCTTCAAACTCATTTTATTCAGAATGTTGGTAGTAATACTTATTTTTTAATTGTATTCTGAGTCTTTCCAAATGGTCTGTTAAGACCAGACTCTGTCATTCATAATTAGCACATGCTGTTCTTCCCTTTGCCTGGAGTATCTTCTGGACCTTTAGGATCCAGCTCATACATCACTTGCTTAGATATTCTTGGCCTCATGAGTTTCACCTTCCTCTGTAATAACTGTCTGCAATCCTTATTATGACACTGTCCTATTTTGTTGTGATGTTTACATGTTGTTTATATGTCTATACTCTTATATTGTGAGTTCCTTGGATTTGAATGGTACTTGTTTCACTGGTACCTATAATAATACTTTATAAGTAGATGCTTAATAAATATGTGAATAAACGAGTAATTTTGAATTAAGTAGATTACCCAGTTCTCTGACTTAGCTGGAGATATTTTATGGCCTGGAAACATGAGACGTTACTGTGATCTAAGAACTAATTCCTGGTTTCAATATATACCCAAATTATTAGTATCGATTTAATTGAATATGTACATATCATTATCCATTTAACATACACTGTAGATGGACTTGTTTTATTTATTTTTTTGAAGATTTTAAAGATCTTCTTTGTCTATCCACATTACTAGGTATCTCCTCTAATTTTATTTTTATTTTTATTATTTTTATTTTTATTATTTCTTTTAATGCTTATTTTTGAGAGAGAGAGAGAGAGACAGAGCACGAGTTGGGGAGGAGCAGAGAGAGAGCGAGACACAGAATCCGAAGCAGGCTCCAGGCCCTGAGCCATCAGCCCAGAGCCTGATGTGAGGCTTGAACTCAGGAACCGTTAGATTATGACCTGAGCTAAAGTCAGATGCTTAACCTACTGAACCACCTAGGCGCACCTATTATTATTTTTAAATATACTTTTCAAAATTCTTTTTTTTTTTTAAGTTTACGTATTTATTTATTTATTTAATTTGTACACGCAATGTGGGGATCAAATTCATGGCGCCTAGATCAAGAGTTGTGTGTTCTGAGCCAACCAGGTGCCTCCTCTAATTTTAGAGTAATTTTAGATTAGTGTTCATGTTTTTAAAAAGACTTATTTTTATAACAACTTCAGACTTATAGAAAAATTGCAGACATGGTATAGAGTTTCTGTATTCCTTCATCCAGTTTCCTGATTGTTACATCTGACATAATGCTAGTGCCTTTATTAGAACTAGAGATTAACATTGGTACATTGCTATTAACTAACTTGCAGACTTTATTCTGATTTTACTGGTTTTTCTTTTACTGTCCTTTTTCTGTTTCATGATCCAACCCAGTTTACCACATTGCATTTAGTAGATTAGTGTGTTCATGTTAATTGAGTTAATATTTCTGCAGTTGACTTAACATTTGTTTTCCAATTTAGCATGGAAAATTTTATCATTTTATTTTTGATACTGAGAACTTGATATCTGAAACTGATCTTTTAAAACAAATTGCTTTATGCTTCCATTAAATATTACTTTCAAGGTAGTCTTGTGAGATGGCTGTATACTATCATTTTTGGAATTTTTCCTTGGAATTGCCCCCAGAACCACTTAGTACTGCTTATGAAAAGTCAGTCTTACTAATTTATAATAGATTTACAAGAAAACTGGTCTTGTGATGTCTCCTGTAGAAATTGTCTTCTTTGGGTCCCTAATTTTATAACCTATTCTGTGTTGGAAGAATCCTGGTCTTGTTGGCATAAAGATGTCTCAATGGTAACTGCTTAGTAAACATGTGTTGAATGAATTAAAAGTATTATTAAATAAATGTAATTTTGTTATGCTAGTCCTTTTCAATATTTGACTATGGAAGCCTTTTCCCTGATGTGCTTATTTAAATTCAGATAAAACACACTTTACAAGTCATACCAGTTTGGCCAAAAAGCTGTAGTGGAAAGTTTGGTTCACCCATCTTATTTACACAATGTTTTGCTTTTTATATTTTTTAAAATTTGTCTTTAAAGACTATTGTCTACCTTCGAGATAAAAAAATATGTCACAAGCTCTTAAAGTACTTTTTGTAAAGGAGTTTTGGGATGGTTCACTAATAGTGCTATTGAAAAAAACATACTGCTTATTTAGATCACTATTTACTAAATATTGTGAATGTTATTAAATTATGTGAATGAATATTTAGAATGGGTTGGTCTTCCATATAGCTTTGTGATGTTGAGCTATGTGATCATAATTTTGAATGTTCTTAACGTCTCCATCACTTGAAATCACATAACCAGTAGTAACAGAAAGATGGACTTCAGGTGAAGTTTGTAGAATTTATCAGACTCGTGTTGCTATGGGAATGAGTGCATTTTTCAGTAGATTCAGCATACTTTTTTTAGAAGGAAAGTTTACTTTTTGCTTTTAGAGCTGGAATTAACCTTTTTTTCTTTTTGATTCATCTGAGAAAAAAAGATTACTAAGTGGGATGCAACTTTGAAAAGGATGTAGTCTTGACCTGTGGCTTTGGATTCCAGCATATGCAGATAAACTAATTTGTCAGTAGTTTTAGCTACGTAATTTATAAGCATTTAATAACATTTTTGTAAATTAAATAGCAGAAATTTATTATACTAAAATTTTTTGGAACCTAAAAACGTATTAGTGGAAGTATTGGTGATATAATTGAGCCTTTTTTAGGTACTGAGATCAGATAGTATTAGAGAATTAAAAGTTTTCCTGAGTTTTCATCAGCATTATGAGCTGTAATTTTCTTTTAATGTTACAGTTAGAGAATGCATATAAAATAGCCAGCATGTCAATCAAATCATTAACATTTTAGTGTTTTATGAATATTAATTAATTAATTTTAAAAAATGTTTTATTTTTGAGAGAGAGAGAGAAAGAGAGAGTGTGAGTGGGGGAGGGGTAGAGAGAAAGGGAGACACAGACCCCAAAGTAGGCTCCAGGCTCTGAGCTGTTAGCACAGAGCCCCATGTGGAGCTGGAACTCACGAGCCACGAGATCATAATCTGAGCCGAAGCTGGATGCTTAACTGACTGAGCCACCCAGGCGCCCCTATTAATATTTTAATATACGTAAAATTCCAAAATTTGAGAAGAGATACTGAAATCCTTCATTTAGAAGGGGATTAACTTTTGTGAGAATGAGGAAATTTTCTTTCATTTTTTTTTTTAGGATTTTAAATTGAGTTACAATAAACTTTCTACTTAAAATGAACAGATTGATGAATTCCAGTGGATGTATACATTCATGATTTAGGAAATTTTTATCATTCCCCAAAGTATCTTCCTGTCCCTTTGCAGTGTATCCTTCTGTTATCCAAGGACCCAGGTAACTACTGGTTTGTTAGAAAATTATTTTTAAAGAAGAGCCTTTAATGAGTCAAATCTAGTCAATTTCTAGTTTGGGAGCTTAGTGTGAAAGAGGAAGAGGTATGGCTATAGTCTGTGGAGCCTAGGAACCTAGGTTTGAATCTTGGCTGTTTTATGGTTTGGGGTGGGGAGATATTTACATTATTTATTTGTTTACTTTTATTATTTTTATTATAATATTATTTTATTATTATTATTTTTAATGTTTATTTTAGAAAGAGAGAGAGACAGAGTGAGTGGGGGAGGGCAGAGAGAGAGAGAGAGGCAGACAGAGAATCCAAAGCAGGCTCCAGGCTCTGAGCTGGCAGTACAGAGCCCGATGTGGGGCTCGAACTCACGAGCTATGAGATCATGATCTGAGCTGAAGTCAGATGCTCAACCGACTGAGCCACCCAGGTGCCCCAATATTTACATTATTTAAATGAATTGTCTTGTAAAAAATTATTTGTTAAGTGTTCATTTATTTTAGAGAGAAAGAGAATGAGAACGAGTGGGGGGAGGGGCAGACCGAGAGGTTCCAAAGCGGGCTCCATGCTGATAAAAGTGAGCCCAATGCGGGACTCGAAAACTGTGAGATCATGACTTGAGCCGAAGTCAGAGTCTCAACTGATTGAGTCACCCAGGCGCCCCAGTTATTTAAACGTATTTTCTATGTAGAGTCTATTATTATCATTGGGCATAAATGGGCTAAATATGGGTGAAATGGTTGGCAGCATATGATATATACCCAGTAAATTGTCAAATATCTTTGAACTTCCTCTTCCTTCATTTTTATAGGGGAAAGAATCAAGGACAGTTTGAGGAAATTTTGGTAGATTTGGAGCTGATCTAAAAAATCTTGGAATTTTGGAACCCAAGATGTTCTGGGTTAGTTGAATTTCTAGCTAACTGAATATTATTAGATGTTTTTGCTGATGCCCTTTCTCTCCCACTTTCCAAAATACATTGGTTCAGTTTTTTCTGAAACCAGTCTTATTTTCATAATTCAACTTTTGATTAATTGAGGCTCTTCAGGGCATGAGATGACCTTTCTGAGCAGTGTGTAGTATATATAGTAGGAGACTAGCTTGACATCTGTATGTACCTCACATAACTCACTAAAATAAATTTAAATCTCTGATATATTGTTTTTTTGTCATTTATCCCATTTTATCCTAAAAGGAGTCCCCCCCACTAAAATGTGTGTATGTGCACGTCTCTGCCTGTGTATGTGTGTATTTTTTTGAGTTTTGATTTGTTGGGTTTAATTAATAGTGTCTTTTCATTTCCCCCTCGACCCTACAAACGACCTTTTTCTCTCTGTATTACCTTTCTTTAAATGATTTAAATGCTTTGTAAATGACACAAGGCTATTTTACCGTCTTAATAGGTATGGGACAAATATGATTTGATTTTGGCTCTTTTATGTGGTCTTATTGTGAAAGCAGTGTTTTATTCTTAATTTATGAACAGATTATGGTTAAAAACACACGGTTTTTATGGTTTAAGCCATGTCATTCTTTAAATTGTATCAAATTAATGAATTATATACATAGTTTTTCCCTCAAAATAATAAACTGAGTAAACATTTAATAGGATTTCTGGTAAAATGATATTCTACATGTATGATGAAGAAACATTATTTAGTAAAGATTCGTTCTACATGTCCAAATGTTTATTCTAACAACAGTGAGGGTTTTTTTTAAAAACAATTCAGAAATACCGAAGTGTGTTCTTAGACTCAAAACTATTAAAATAATTTGGTTTTAGGTGATTATCAATTGATAGCTTTATTTCTTATGGTATTTTTTTTGTCTTTCTATAGGGCTGAAAGACACACAGAAGTCTTCATGGATATAGTTGATACATTTAATCATTTAATTCCTACTGAACACTTAGATGATGCCCTATTTCTAGGATCCAACCTGGAGAATGAAGTCTGTGAGGATTTTAGTACAAGTCAAAATGTCTTAGAGGACTCGCTGAAGAACATGCTCAGCGATAAGGATCCTATGCTAGGATCTGCAAGTAACCAGTTCTGTTTGCCTGTTTTGGATAGCAATGATCCCAATTTCCAGATGCCTTGTTCAACAGGTAATTCTTACTTTTTTTTTTTTTTTTTTAGTCTGCAATTTAAAATAAAAAGAATTTTCAGCAGCATCTTTTTTATTCTTTTTCTTTTTTTTCTTTTTCTTTTTTTTTGTTTTTTTGTTTTTTGTTTTTTTGTTTTTTTTGGTGAGGGTAGTGAATTTAGGATTCTTTACTTTCAATTTAGAGCTGCTGTTCTAGACATCAGAATTAGACTTTAAATTTTCTTCCAAGGAGTGTGGAATTATCTTTGAGGATATTATGGATATGGATAGGGTGACCATATAATTTATTATCCAAAGGGGGACACTTTTTGAGAATTACAGGGGTGCTGTTTATTACATTATGACAAAAAGTATAAGTTGGGACTCTCTCTAGTATATAGGGATTGCTTAGCAAATTGGAACATTATGTCACTATAGGCCTGCTGGAGTCAAGGGGAACTGCTGAATTGACCTTTCTCAGTACCCCTCCCAGACCTTCATATTTAATATATTGTATGCTTTCATTTCAGATATTTTGGTATTTTGTACATGTATCTCAAGACCAGAGAAAGAACTCTAGACCTGTGCTGTCCAGCATAGTAACCACTAGCCACATAAAACTGTTAAATCACTTTAGAGGAGTGCAGTCCTAACTGAGATGTGCTGTGAAGTGCACATTAGATTTGTTTGTTTAAGTAGGCTCCAGGCCCAGTGCAGAGCCCAATGTGGGACTTGAACTCAGGACCCTGAAGTTAAGATCTGAGCTGAGATCAAGAGTCAGATGCTTAACTGACTTCAGCCACCAAAGTACCTCCTGCACATTACATTTTAAAGACTTAATATGAAAAAAGAATATTAAATATATTTTGTCAGAGGGTTTTTTTGTTTTGTTCTGTTTTTTTAATGTTTATTTTTGAAGAGAGAGAGGCCGGGGAGGGGCAGAGGGAGAGGGAGAGCGGGAATCTGTGCTGACAGCACAGAGCCCTATGCAAGGCTCAGTCTCACAAACTGTGAGATGATAATCTGAGCCGAAATCAAGAGTTGGATGCTTAACCAACTGAGCTACCCAGGTGCCCCATTGGAGTTTTTTAATGTTGATTACATTTATGATATTTTGTATACTTTGAGTAAAATAAAATATATGGTTAAAATTAATTTCATCTCTTTTTACCTTTTTTTAAAAGTGGCTACTTGAAAATTTAAAATTACATATGTGGCTTGCATTATATTTCTATTGGATAGCACTGATCTAGGTTCTGTAGTTGAAGTAACTGGAAGATTAAGGATAGCAACTTTCTGTAAGGCTAAACGAATTCTTAATATGAAATTATCTCAGATACATTAATATGTGGGAAAATATGTAGGTTTTCTTTTATAAAGCAAAGCAAATATTACGGCAGACTTTGGGGCAATTAGCTAACTATTCTGTAAGCTAAAATTAACTAAAGGAAAATCAGCTTCACTGGAGAATTTAGGCTTCCCATCACTGTTCCATAGAGTAGTTCACAGGTTTATGTGGTGTTGATCTGCCTTTCAATGAGTCTAGACTTCTGCACTATGATTTTTCAGAATAATTTTTGTTTCGTTTTAATATTTTCTGCCTAATATTTTAATATAACAATATTTAAATTTATATTAGGCTGGCCTGCTATTCATCCATAAATTTTTCAGATTACTCTGCTTGAAGACCTCAACATTTTGCCTACTAGGAATCTTCATTTTAACAGCTCTTTAATACTGAGGTCTTTTGAATTGTTTGCTAATGGTATATCTCTGAATTACATACTTGGTGTTGTGTTATTGCGTAGGTTTACATTGTTTTTGTTGTATTTTAAATGTTTTAAACCTTTTAAAATTTTGTTTTATGTATGCACTGTTCAAGTTTTTTACTTTGGTTCCTGTGTCAGTACAGTGTACCTAATTATCTTTATTGTCAAGTGCTTTTGACAGTTCTTGGTTGTATACAGAGTCGCACATCTCAGTCTAAATTCAGGAAAAACATTTATTGAATACTTATGTGCTTATTACTGGAAATATGGTTACTCTTTAGGATGTTAATTGGTTCTGAAATTAGCAAATGTATCATCTTGTTAGACTTCTTTATTTATAAAATTTCAGCCCTTTTATAATACCAGTATTCCTACTTGCTGTCCCCCTTTTTTAAAGAATTGATTTTTATTGATTTGAAAACTTTCTATTGTGAAAAGTCTCTTCAGTTTGGTGAACATTTCTTAATAGAAGACTGAGAACATCTCTGCTGAAGTACTTAACAGTTTTTTGAGGTATAATTAATACTTGTTTGTGATTCTGTTATCTTATAAACTTTAACTTTTTTATTTAAGAACTTAAGTAGAATTATTTTCTAAATTTATTTTAAATTTGTGTGTTATAATTATTTACCTTGGCTCTGAAGTGGAACTGTTTTTATTAATATGTATGTAGTATATATGTTTTTAAGATAGTAAGGGAATTTGTGGAGGAAATTTTAAGTAATAAAGCTCTTCTGTCTAGGATCGTTTAGATTTCTTTATGCGGTCAGGTAGGGCATTTATCTTGATTGCTTCAAAGTTCCATTTGCCCTTTGGGATATTTGGTGGAGTAAAAGGCCTATATATTTTCTAATGATAGCAAGATGGACATCATTTAAATTTTTGAAAAGTTTGTTTTGACATAATTTTAGATTTCAGAGACAGTTGGGAAGAAGAAATTATATTATAAACCATTTAGTGAAAACCTTATATGGATAATTTTTATAAGTTTCAGCTATTCACATACCATTTCAGCTTTTTGTTATAAAATAAAAAGGATATAGTTTTTATCCAGATGTTTTGTACATGGGTCTATATGCTTTTATTAATTGTCTTACTGGATCTTTAGCAGGGAAATGACCCTGTCACTATTCCTCACATCAATGACAGTTATAGATTGTGGTAATTTTGTAACTTTGGTTTTGACAGTGCTAAAACTAGCAAACCAATAACTGCTATGTCTTGTTCTCCACTATGCTTAACCAAGTTGATTTGCTGTAGTTGTTAAAGACCAGTTTTTTGTTGACATAGTTGAATGGCTTGCATATATTTAATCTGTATCCGGAAGTCATAGAATAGCTTTAAAAATTTTAAAGAAATTTTTGAAACGTTGAAGGAAAGAAACGTTGAAGATTACTTTTAGGGCTCTGTTTGAGGCAAAAAAAAATTAGGATGCTGATCATTTCATGTTGGGAGATCACCAGTAGATTTCTGGTCTGTTTTAGAATGCTTTGGACTCCAAAGTATTTATGTACATAATTGCAGTATTTGCATATGGTTTTTAGATTGCCCAGTAAACTTTTTTAACTCCAGTGAGGAAAATCATTAAGTATTGGAGAAATGTCTGATCTTGATAATCACAACAGTTATCAGAATTCTTTAAAAATCTTGTTATCCTTAAAATTAAAATATTTGCCCAAGTAATAGGTTGTTGATACCAAATATATTGTATATACCACTTGAACGTATTGTTTATATATACCACTTGTTTATATATACCACGTATGTAAAATCATTGAAATGGTTTTTGAAAAACTGGCAATACACAGTGTCAAGGAGAAATATTTTTTCTCTCCTTTTACAAACATGTTCCCCTTTTACATGGATGGCTCTGATTCATAAATGTGAAGGAAGTCTTGTATTTAACCATTTCTTTATATGGTATATTGAAAAGAAATGTTCAGTGGCTGTAATTTGATTTATTTAAGACCAGGAAGACAGATATATTGTAGATATGTGGGTACGCAGAATACCTTTTATTCAAATAGTACTTACTCATAGCTCTTGTGCTCTTCAGTGAAACCAAGGTGTTCTTTGCAGGCCATGTCATGGCTTACAAAATGATCATTGACTAAAATGAGAAAAAGCCCCTCCTGTACATGGTTTTTGGAGATTAAACATTTTAGAAAGTCATTAAAATCTTACCGGTATCTTGCATATTTGCTAAAAATTGATTCATATTGTGCATTTAAGTACTTTTTTCAAATGTAAAGGAAAATTTCTAGTAGCATGCATATGTGATAGTCACTTTCCTGTCATGAATGACATTCAAGGAGTTTTGTTTAGTAAGAATTTTAGTTTGTGCTGCTTTCCTCACAGCAAAGTATTGTAATACATGTTAAGACTGGTTTTATAAGCCTCTTAGCAATGTGTGATTTGGTCCCTTTTTTGGCACACAAGTTTTAACTTTGGTCATAGCTCATAGTTTTGGGTCATCTTCACCATTAGAGGCAGAATTCATCTATGTAAAATCAGAAAAATTGTGTTGTCCTGACACTTGTCCTGAAAAAATTGGTGTCTTAGTGCATTACTGAGATTTATTAAAAGGTGTTTACAAATTTTTTTGTTTTTTCAGTTTATTTTGATTTATTTTGAGAGTGACAGAGACAGCATGAGTCAGGGAGGGGCAGAGAGAGAGGGAGACCGAGAATCCTAAGCAGGCTCCACACTGCCTGCACAGAGCCCAATGCAGGGCTGGAACTCAAGAAATGGTGAGATCATGACCTGAGCTGAAACCGGATGCTTAACTGACTGAGCCACCCAGGCATCCCTTTTTAAAAATGTTTAAAAAGTATTTAAGTAATCTCAGCACTCAGTGTAGAGCTTGAATTCAAACCCAACAGCCCAAGATCAAGAGTTGCATGCTCCCTCTGACTGAGTCAGCCAGCTGCCCCTTTTCACAAGTTTTTACGGCTTCATGCTTCTCTTGGACAGCATTTTCAATCAGACATTACATTTAACTAAACACAGTGGACCTTTGATCCAATAAAATCCTGTGTTCAGATTTTAATTATTATTCTTCTTATTCATACTTGATTTGTGGGGGTGGCAAACTGTTCAGATTAATTAGAAATGTGGATCCAGCTACACATACAAATTCATTCCATATTTGCACTGGGGTCTTTTTTCACTATTTTTATTATTCTGAGTGGTAGTTTTTTTTTTTTTTTTTTTAACATCTCGTACCATCACAAGAAGTCACAATCAGTGAACCTCTTGTGCAGTTTATCTTATTTTTGAGAATTGGCATTTGAACAAGAAAATACAAACAATACATGTAAGCAAAGTAGTAATACAAATGTGATGAAATCCTAAGACAGATTGTATACTGTTAATTGTTAGAGTAACTGATCACCCTTGTAAGAACATGCATAGCCTTTAAGAATAAAACATCATTTCCATAAGTGATGGTTAATATTAAATATCATTTTGAGTTATAATTAGAACTAATTATAACTCAAAATTATGATTTTGGTGAAATTATGATTTTGGTGAAAATGAGTATGTTTAGAAGAGAGCTAACAGAAAAGAGAGGCAAAAATTTGTAGAATTAGAGATGTAACCTTAGTGGAGGAGAGAAAATGCTGGAAGATGGAAAGAGTAGGATATAATAGCCATAGATCCTTGAGTTTGTCACATTGGCAAGAGATTTGACCTTTTTTTTTTTTTTTTAAATGTCTATTTATTTGGGGGTGGGAACGGAGAGAGGAGAGAGAATCCCAAGAGAGAGAATCCCACTGGCAGTGCAGAGCCTGGCACAGGGCTCGATCCCATGAACTGTGAGGTCATGACCTGAGCTGAAATCAAGAGTTGGATGCTTAACGACTGAGCCACCCAGGTGCCCCAAGAAATTTGACTATATTATGAATAATGGGAAAGAACTTAGATCCATTAGGGAGCAGTTAGAGGTACAGTTTGATTGCCTAAAAGGAAGAACTTAGGGTTCATCAGAAATAGAGTAATAGTTCCCTGGGAATATGAAATTTACATTTTTTTTTTTTTACAGTTGACTTTTGCTCTCTTTAACTTGATGTAATATAAAGCCAAGTATATTTTAATTTTACTTCGCGTTGAAGTAAAATTAATTTTTTACTTTTAATTTTAATAAAATTAATTTTCTGTCTTAATTTAAAATCTGAAAATTAATCATGCCTTCATCATTATATCCCTAAGTAATGTCTTTCAGTTTATTCCTTTTATCTATTCCTTAAAATTCATTTCATTATTATTTCTGAAGCCCATTGCATATTTCACTTAAAATACAAACCTTGGATCAAGACTAGAACAGTTTTTATTCTTTGGGTTACTGAATCTTTTAAAATTTAACTTGCATATATGTGTTCTCATAACGGGCTGCTTTTCTCAAGATCTGGGATATTTGGTTCTATTCAATCTACCTTTTTTTTGGAAATCCCAGAGCCCTCTGTCCTTATCTTTTCCTGTCTAGGCTTGTCATTCTCTTGACCTGTTGAACATCTGTCATCCCTGAGCTTCACTGCACTCCTTGAGTAGAGCTATTAGAGCTATTAAAATTTTCTGTATTACATCTGTTCCCTCTTAATGACATCCTTAGTCAGTTTCTGGTCATACCATATTTGAGTAATAATTTGCTTTTATTTGAATATCACCTTTCTTAAAATTTTAAGGCATTATTTCTTAGCCTTCTAGCATCTAGTATTGTGGTTAGGTTGCCTGATTCTTGTATGAGACTTTTGCTTTGTTAGGTGGCCATTCTTGCACTCCTGCTTTAGAATCTTTTCTGTATCTTTTGGTGTTTCATCTTTAATTTTTGCTGGGCCCTTGGTGGGTTTTCAGTTTGGAGAGTGATCCCTTCAGCTCTGTGAAATTTTCTTCTGTTTTCTCTGCAACTCCTAGTAGACAGATTTTGCCCTTTCTAGAGGACACATTTTTCATCTCTTTCTTGAATATTTACCATCTTTTGCTTTATGTCTTTTTAGAGAGTCACTGTCATATTTTCCATTTCTTTGAATATTTAATTTTGACAATTGTATTACTGTTTCTAAGAACTCTTATGTTCATTCATACCATTTTTAATTTTTAATTTTTAAATTTATTTATTTATTTATTTATTTATTTATTTATTTATTTATTTATTTATTTAAATTAAGCTTTATACCCAGTGTGGGGCTTGAACTCCACCCTCAAGACAAGAGTTGCCTGCTCTATCTACTGAGCCAGCCGGGTGCCCCTATTCATACCAGTTTTAAATAGTATTCTGTTTGTTATAGGGTTATAGTGAGAGTCTGTTTATAGTCTGAATTAATTTTTTATTTGTATATTTTGGTCTTACTGTGTTATAAGCTTTTTCCAAATGTCTAATTATTTTTGGTTTGTTGATGTTTAAAATGGGAGAATAGGAAATGTATGTCAGGTTTGCTGTGGGATAAGTATTAGCTAGATAGCCTGCAGTTATTTTGGGAAACTTCTGAATACCAGGATGAGAGGCGCTTTATCATTAGGTGTTCATTCGGTTTCACTTCAGGGTTAAGAAAAGATTTTCTTGCTTGGAGTTCATTGCTTGGCTGTAAGCCTTATTGGGTAGTATTGAAGTCAGGGGAAGGGATGAGGTTGACCTCTTAGTATGTTAGTCCTTAAGGTAATTCTTTTATTTTCTAGCCCAGGTCACTGCCAATACCCTTTGTTGGGTGGGGTTGTTTCCTCTTAAGTTACAGCTCCCTTTGGCTCTAGGCTGTAACTTTTTCATGCTGTTTCATTAATCTCTTCTGTTCAGGTTTCTTTTCATCTTTCAGAAGTGTGTTAAAATCTTTCATCAGCTTTTGGGCTTCCTCTTATTCTTTGTTATTATGGGCTTTTACCTTTTATTCCTTTATTCTCATTTTAATGGGATTTAGGGAAGAATAGGAGATAAAATTTGGCCCTAGGGAGCCAATGACTTTTTTAATTAGGTCAGGTAGAAAATTTCTGATACCCAGTAATTCCTTCTTAAGAATTTTGGAACCCTTAGTATCCAAAATCTATGAAGGACTTACCAAACTCAACCCCAGAAAAACAAGTAATCTGGTGAAGAAATGAGCAGAAGACATGAACAGACACTTTTCCAAAGAAGACATCCAGATGGCCAACAGATACGTGAAAAGATGCTCATCATCAGGGAAATACAAATCAAAACCACACTGAGAATACTACCTCACACGTCTCAGAATGGCAAAAATTAACAACTCAGGAAGCAACAGAAGTTGGTGAGGATTTGGAGAAAGGGGAACCCCCTTCCACTATTGGTAGGAATGCAAACTGGTGCAGCCACTCTGAGAACCAGTGTTGAGGTTCCTCAACAGATTAAAAATAGAATTACCCTACGACCTAGGAATTTATCCAAAGGATATAGGAGATGATTCATAGGGGCATATGTACCCCAATGTTCATAGCAGCTCTATCAACGATAGCCAAATTATGGAAAGAACCCAAATGTCCATCAACTGATGACTGGATAAAGATATGGTATACATATATAGTGGAATATTTCTTGGTAATGAGAAAGCATGAAATCTTGCCATTTGTAACAACACGGATGGAACTGGAGGGTATTATGCTAAGTGAAGTACGTCAGTCAGAGAAGGACAGATACCATGTTTTCACTCATATATGGAATTTGAGAAACTTAACAAAAGACCATGGGGGGAAAGGAAGGGGGAAAAATAGTTTCAGAGGGAGGCAAACAGTAAGAGACTCTTGAATACAGAGAACAAACTGAGAGTTCATGGGGGAGGGTGCGGGGTAGGGGAAATGGGTGATGGACATTGAGGGAGGGTACTTGTTGGGATGAGCATTGGGTATTATATGTACTTGAAGAATCATGGGAATCTACTCCTGAAGCCAAGAGCACACTGCATACACTGTATGTTAGCTAACTTGACAATAACTTGTATTTAAAAAAAAAAAAAAAGAATTTGGAACCCTCTTATTATCTTGCCTTTGTCAGTGTTGAATTTTACCCTGTTGTTTATTTCTTCCATGGTCAGTTTGCACTTGTTCTCTCCTTTTTAAGATTTCTTAACCTATTAGTAGTATTAATCTTAATTGCTAGTTTTTTGTTAGTAACAAAGCTATTAACAAACTTCTTAGAGTTTGCAAGTGTGTTAGAATTTTCCAAAGAAGAACCAATAGGGGTGTGTGTGTGTGTGTGTGTGTGTGTGTGTGTGTGTGTGTGTGTGTGTAATATAGGGGGAGACAGAGATAATGAAGTTAAGATTGTTTTATTTTAAGAAATTGGTTTATGTGATTGTGGAGGCTGGCAAGCCCAAAATCTGCAGGGTAGGCTGGTAGACTGAAGACCCAGGGAAGAATTGATGTTGTGTCTTGAGTCTGAAGACAGAATTCCTTCTTACTCAGGGGACCTCCATCTTTTTTCTCTTAAGTTTTTCAACCGATTTGTTGGGGTGCATCCATGTTATGGAGGATAATCTGTTTTATTCAGAGGCTACTGGTGTAAATGTTAATTTCATCAAAAAATATATTCACAGTAACATTTAGACAGGCATTTCACCAAATAACTGGCTTCTGTGGCATAATGAAGTTGGTACTTATTACCCATGAGAGCAAGGTACCAAACTCAGAACATGATAGATTATTCTTTGAACTATTACTGCTAGTTTATATATGTTGTCATGAAACTGCTTTTTTTTTTTTTTAATTTTTGTTTTTAACGTTTATTTATTTTTGAGACAGGGAGAGACAGAGCATGAACGGGGGGAGGGTCAGAGAGAGAGGGAGACACAGAATTGAAACAGGCTCCAGGCTCTGAGCTGTCAGCACAGATCCCGATGCAGGGCTCGAACTCACGGACCGTGAAATCATGACCCGAGCTGAAGTTGGCCGCTTAACCGACTGAGCCACCCAGGCACCCCATGAAACTGCTTTTAATCTCAGAGTTTCATGGGGAGTTTGCAGGCAGAGGAGCTTATAAAACCCCCAGTTCTTTTCTTTTATAAGGGATTATATATAAAGGAAGTTGAAAAATAGCTAATATGTGTGGATGTTAATGTAACAGGTACTGCACAAAAGTACTTGGCTAACATTATTTCATTAGTTTCACAAAAGCCTTAAAAGCTGTAACTATCAATCCCATTTTATAGCTAAACTGAAATTTTGAGAGTCGGTTAAGTGATTTGCACGTTCACTAATACGTAGGTCATAGACTAGAAAAGATTCTTAGTCTTCTTGTCGTCAAGCACATGAGTGTTCTTAAGATCAAGGCTCTAAAACTGTATCCCAAATTTCATTTGGCTTCATAGTCAGCAAAATTAGGATGAGGAGTGGTTTTAAGTTCCGTTTTTAAAGGACCAAAGGGGATAGTTCTCGTCTTTCCCTTTCAAAGAATGTACGCATTTTTGCATTTATAAGATTTATGAATGCCTGATATGGCTCTTCATTATTAAAGACTACATGTTTTAGAGAGAGAGTGTCATTGGCCAGTCTCACGTCTTCTCATTTTGCAGTTGAAATTGAGACTTAAAAATAAACATTAACTTGAAGAAGGTTTGTTAAAAGTGGGTTGTTTTGGTTTTATTCACTTACTGAGTTGTGTGTTTCATATCAGGTTGTGCTTAGTTTCTCTTTTTATGGAGCTTAAAGTTTAGCATGGATGTTTTGATGCTTTATGATGTTTTGAGGATGCTTAGTAAGTCTAGTTATTTATTTAACATTCACTTACTGGGAGAGGTGGCCTCCCATGGGTCTTGTGTGTTCTTGAACATTCCTGCTGAGTGTGCCAAGAATGAAAGGTCTTGATCACTCTTAAACTGGGCCATTTTTTAGGGTTGTGTTTGAAGCAAACAACTTTGAAGAATAGGATAACACTTGCTCCTTCACCCAATCACCTCTTACCCCAGACAAATTGCAGACTTGCGTACTGCTTGCAGTGAAAGTGATAAATTCCCCACACTGTTCCTCTCTTGTATCTCACCCCAATATGTAGGCATCTGTCTAGGCCCACCTGTTGCCCCTATGGAACTTGGGGTGGTGGTGGGGGCAGAGAGAACTGACATAACATCATGGTCATGCTGCTTGCTCTGCCACAATGATAGAATTGTCTCTGATCTGGTAGTCTCCTGTCAACACCATGTATTAGTAACAAGCTAGTTTGTTAGTTTGCAAGTGGGGTAAAAATCACGGACCCTTCACAGTTCTTAGCATGACTGTGTTGAAGTTCAGAAATGATATATGGGGGCTTACCAAGCACTTTAATTATTAAAGATGAAAAAATTATTCCATGAAGGCTAGGATAGCTCTGTATATAGTATGTTGTTCATATAGGCATTAGAGTAGTACCTAACCTAGCACATAGTAGGTGCTTAGTAAATTTTAACTGGGTGGAGGGCAATTCAAGGAAAGGGGAAAAACTAGGGCCAAGTAGTGGAACCAGAAGTTAAGATAGTAAAAAATGTTTGCTGCAGGTGGGGCACAACTTTGGCTCTCAGATTTCTAGCAGTCATTGTGGAAGAGGAAAACATTCCAAGGGGAAAAATTATTGTCCTTAAAGTGAAAACAAACTCAAAGTACCCAGGAAAAGGAAAATCTTTTCTGATAGTAAAACTAGAAAGAAATATTATCCACAGTTTTGTCCTAGTGTGTGATACGCTAAAAGAAAATCCTTACCAACATACTCTCAATGAACATGAGCTTTTTGTTACAGTGTCACTCAGTATGTATCCCAGTATAAGCTGTATTATAGGGACTAATATAATGACCTGACCCAATCCTAGGTTAGATTTTATGTTATCTTTCAAACAACTTTCCTTGGATATCATTTCTTATATCAGATTGTTAAATGTATTGATGGGAAGGTGAGTTACATGATACTGTCAGAGATCTGGTGGGAATGCAGTTCTCACCCCTCCACCCCCCCCCTTTTTTTTGCCAGCCAAAATGCATAGACATCAGCTTTATAAATACACAAGGATGTGTATGGAATTATGTAAATTTAAAAGCTCTAATGGGGGATTTGTTTGAATAGGAGGCTTCTCTGCCCTCCCTGGGCAGAGGTGGACAGAGCCATTATTTTCCTCAGAAAATGATTTTGGGATCCTGAAAATGATTTTGCATAAATGGACAGTAGGAACCTCATAATTTCAGACATAAATGAAGATCATTTTGGCACAGATAATTTTTGTTGTAAAATTTTTTGTGTTTATTTGAGAGAGCATGCATGGATATCTGAGGGAGGCACAGAGAGGGAGAGAGAGAGACACACACACACACACACGCACACAGAGTGTCCCAGGCAGGCTACTCGCTATCAGTGTGGCAGGGCTGGAACTCAGGAATTGTGAGATGACCTAGCTGAAATCAAGAGTTGGACACTTAGCTGACTGAGCCACCCAGGCACCCTGATAATTTTTGTTTTATAGCCCTTGTTTTAAGTCGCAACTTTTGTTGAGTAAGATTCTACCCCCTTTAGTTCCATTTGATTATTGCTGTTTTCTTCCAGTTATGGAAGGATTGCATAATCCCTTATTGCCATTTTCACCATTATCACTGCCTTGATTTCTATGGAACTCTTTAGGTTTGTTCGTTTTACTTCTGTCCCTTGTACTTAAACCCCTCCATATTTACTTGCCTTAGTTGGAAAATGCCTGGTTAGAATTCTTGTTCTCTGTCCCTCCTCTGAATGTGTGCATAAACTTTTAAAAAAGTAATGTCTGATAGTTATTCAGTTACATTATGGTTATTTTAGTAGTTTTTAATTTTTTTCCTTGTTTCTTAAATGTTTATTTATTTTGAGAGAGAGCAGGGGAGGGGCAGAGGGAGAGAGAGAATCCCAGGCAGGCCCTGTGCTATCAGCGCAGAGCCCCACATGGGGCTCAAGCTCATGAACCTTGAGATCATGACCCAAGCCGAAATTAGGAGTTGGACACAACCTACTGAGCCATCCAGGTACTCCAGTTTTTAATTTTCTTAAATAGGAGAAACATCATATCTGACCAATCTCATTGGAAGACTATTAGATTGGAAAACTAGTCTAAAACTAGATTTTTGTCTATGATGATTGGCCTACCATCACCTACTGGTGAGAGGAGGAAAAGAGAATAATACCTTCTTTTTGTTTTGAGTAAGAAAGTCAAGGTATATTTTTCTCATCCCAGAGCTAAGTTTAGTCTTAATTTTATAGCTTTCATCACAGGAAAGTTATTTTAAAAATGTAAAATTTATAAAATATGGCTGGCATAGTATTTTGAAGAGAATAATGTTTGAATAATCCTAATTGTATTAGAGTATAGTTAAAATGAAGAACATAGGAGTCTGTTCTGATGATACATAAATTTGAATTTACTTTCTCATTAATAGGGTTAGAAATGGTCACATTTTCATATTAGCTTTCACATGCTTTATGAACCCATACTCTGGGTTCACATTTAGAATAATAATAGAGTGAGCCTGACTTCTGAGTCCTGGTTTTGTGGGGAAGTAGGAAAAGAAGTTTTTTTTAAACCCTTCACCTTGTGCATTTTGAAAATATGTAATATGTTTATTTTTGATCATCTTATATTTTTAATATATTATCAGAATTCTCTCACCTTCCTACCTCTTTCTTCCCAGCTGAATTCCTTTCAGCCTCATTCTTTATCTGTGAGTTTTTTTTTTCTCCAGAATTAACTGCTTACTCTATCTGTAATCAAAATTTGTTTCTATACCTTGTCTGTAATCTCAGCTCAGAATTTAAACAAGTAAGTTTATCACATTATATCTAGTTAATTTAAACACGATTGATAACTCGTTAACAGTTCCAGAACTGTTTATATCATTGGGGTGCCTGGATGGCTCAGTTGGTTAAGTGGCCTACTCTTGATTTAGGCCCAGGTCATGATCTCACAGTTCATGAGATCGAACCCCTAGCTGGCTCTGTGCTCATGGCACAGAGCATGCTTGGGATTCTCTCTCTCCCTCTCTCTCTGCCCCTCCCCTGTGCATGTGCTGGCACACTCTTTCTTTCTCTGTCTCAAACATTTTAACAGAAGAACTATTTACATGATTAAGAGAGGATGTTTTCTAGTGTAAATCATCTTGCATTTATTGGATGTTTGTACATTTTAACGTGGGTAAAAAAGTTTTTTCTACTGTATGTGGGTATAAAGTTTTTTGTAGTATATGTAGTGGGTGGTCTTTGGACAGGAAGGCTAATATTCTATGATTTTGCAGTTTAAAAGAGTAGGGTTCTTGATTTGACAGTTTAATGTGGTAGCAATTTGATCAAATATACTTATTTCTCATAATCAGAATATTATAAGATGTGTGATATTTACTTATTTTAATCAACATGAGATGGTTTATGAACAGCTTTTTAATGTTTAAAGCAGTAAATTATTCTACTTTGTAGTTTTAAAGTAATTATGGTGTAAAGAAAATCAAGGATTACTGAGGAAATGCTTCTTGAGGAAATACTTCTTGACTTTGGTTTTGCTCTTCTGTTCCTTTGTTTAATTAACTCTATAATTTTTATTCTTACCATCTTTTTCCCATGGAAGAAACATGAATAATGAAATATCTCTAAACCCTGTATTTTGGTGTGTCTTGAGAATGTTGACCAAAAGGATTTCTGATAAAAGAGTGAGAGCTGCATCTGCAGTTGTTATGGGATCTCAATGATGAGACAGTTTGGCTGTTAGTGGCTCGAGAGAGAGAAGCTTGTTTTAAAGGCCCTATCCCTTACCCATCTTCCCTGTCTTAGGGATTGGTGTACCTGCCAATCAGAGAAGTTGAATTTCATAATTCCTTGGGAGTGGCAGATTCCTGTTATTAGAGAATTAGGAAAGCCTAATTACCTGGATTTCCCAAATCATAGACCTAGGCATCCTTGGCCTATTGGCTGATCTCAGAAATACTTTCCCTATTCTAGGCTCTGTTTTCTCTAGTTTGTTGCTGTGATGGATTTGGTTCTCATGGATTGTGACTTATTGGGGCATCTTAATAAAAATTTTTGGCTTTTTGGCCTAGGATTAAGTTCAGCTGGGAGTGACAAGAAAACTCCAAATAACAGTGGTATGAAGAAACATTTATTTTGTTACATAGTAGCTCAGAAGAAGGTGACTGAGAGTTGGTGTGGACCTTCAGTGTCAGGGACCTAATAAGCTCCTGACACTTGTGCTATCTACATCTACCTTGTGCTATCTTGTATGTCCCTAAATCGAGGTTCACTTCATAGTTTGAGATGGCTTCTCCAGTATCCAACTAGAAGTTGGATTCTGGTCAGTAAAAGAGAAAAGGGGAAAGGAAGGTATGCCCCCCTCCTTTTATGATTATATCCTGAGAGTTGCATGTACCATTTCTCCTTTCACTTCATTGGCTGTAACTTAGTGGCCATAGCTAGCGGTAAGGTACATTAAAAAGTGTTGTCTTTATTTTGGGTGACCAATACTCAGCTAAACAACAAATTCTAGTGAGTGAGGAAGGGTGGCTGAATGGATATTGGGCAACAGTTAGCTAGCCCTCTCAAGCACAGATTCTGTAGTTCACTCTGTGAAGAGGCTAAGATTAGGACTTTTTTCTTGGTAAGTTGACCTCAGCATACAGGTTATCCTGGGAGGTTTGATTACCTGGCTTGTTTTCAGAGTTGGTTCTGCCTCACTCATCAAAGACTTTTCTAGGCTGCATTATCTATTTCTTACCCCAGCTAATGGAACCTGGGTCACAGTTCATAAAGTTCCAGGTCTCTGTTCATAGATCATGATTGCCAGCTTTTATCAAAACGTTTAAGGGATATTAAATTCTTGCCTTGTTTCACTCTGAGGTGGGGGTGTCAGAATTGCTGCTTCTATATCTGAGGCTTCATTTCATTAAGATAATGGTGTCCAGACTTGACTGTACATGTTTATCAGCAAGACATTTTACTTGTATGTGTCAATACACTTGTCCTACTGTACTAATATATTAATGTTTATTATATAGCATATATGATAGATATTTGAAAATATGCCATACATAACAAATAATGTTTACACTTTAAAAATTATTGTCAATTGTACAAGAACTTTTTTGGACTGCAGTATGATTGATCATACTTCATTATTATTGAAAAATTCATCTCGTCCTTTAGATGACAATGTTTTATGTTTTGGTTACAAGTTGAATTTATTTTGATGCTTGATTTTAATGGCTCTTCTGGATGAAAGCCATAATACAAGAGACATGTATTTACATGGAAGAAATTCACCATAGGCTCTGCGTAACGAATTACAATCCTAGATTTTTGTTCCTTATCTATCAGGTGTACAAAGGCTTTTATTGCAGCTAAACTAGAACATTTTTTGCCATCTTCAGTGTGTCCTTTTAAACCAATAAACCAGTGTGTCTGTTATTACCTTTTAAAATATTTACCATTTGAACTCAGAACTCACTGAATCTTTTTATTTGGAAAAATTTTAAAGTTTCCAGATAAGATTTCTTTAGGTGCTAAATTTCATTTTAAGTTACAAATTACATAATAATGGAAGTATTTCTGAACTTCTGTTTTCTTATCCCAAGTTTTTTCTTTTAATTCCAGCATAGTTAACATACACTGTTACATTAGTTTCAGGTATACAATATAGTGATTCAACAATTCCATATATCTAACCAGCGCTCATTGCAAGTGTATTCCTTAATCCCCATCACCTGTTTCACACATTCCCCTCATCCACTGCCCCCCCCCCCCCCGTAACCATCAGTTTGTTCTCTATAGTTAAGAGTCTGTTAGCTCACATTTCTTTTTGAAAAGCAAGTAATTTCTTACTCATTACTAAATGTTACCTTTTATCAAAAAAGGACAGATTAAGGGTGCTTATTTTTTCATATGACACATCGCTTAAAACTGCTTATAATAGAAAAGGCCAGCATGTTTGTAACACTTGTCTCATTTATAAAACATTGTATTATTAAAAAAAAAAATGTGTAACTCATCCTTAAGTGTAACAGTTCTTAAGGACTTTGCTGTGAATTAATGGAGAACCTTTCTGTAATACACAGATTTTAACAGTCCTTTCCCATTTTCTGAAAATTACTGTAAACAGTCCACTCTTTTTAAAGGTTTTTTTTTTTTTTTTTTAAAATACAAAAAGAACTGTGTTGATGATATCCTGTAACAATGCAAAACGTTGAAGGTAGACAAGTGGTTTAAGGGTGCCCAGTGCCACCACATTATGGAATTCTCAGTTTTGCCTCAGGATATTTCTCTTTAGATAAATTATGACTGACATGAATTGAGCAAGGATCGTAGTGTCAGTTTGATTAAATATTGGTGAAGTTTAATTTATTTTTAGTTTTTGGATAACCGTTAATATACATAATACTATTTCATTCCTGGACAGAGATTGTGTTTACACCCCGTTAGATCTATATACTTCCTTAAGAGACCATCTACTTAGTGCACACTTAAAGTCTAATGGAAGTTGTTATAAGGATGTCTATTGAAATGGTATTTTATTTGAGGCAATACCTTTTTAATGTATACTGCCCATTTATCATATTTTTCTTTCTAAAGAGTTTTGATAAATACCTGACAAACTTTGACTTTTAAGCTTCATAAAATATAAATATTTGTAACTCATTCTGGGTACTTAATCATCCTTGACTTCATCTTAGTTTCTGTCCCATCTTTTTCTTTAGTTTTTCTTTTTTTCTTTTTACATATTAGCTTACGTCATACATCTTTTAGAAGACTACTTTAAATCTGTGTTGGAACAAAATAGCTTATAAAACAAATGTATGCTGTTAGATACTTGATTAAGGGTATATTTTATTTTGAGCTTCTCTTTTTTTTCTTTTTAAAGATTTTGCTTTTAAGTAATTTTATACCCAGTGTGTACCTTGAACTTAGAACCATGAGAACAAGAGTTGCACACTGTATCAACTGAGCCAGCCAGGTGCCCCACGCTTCTCTTTTTTTCTAAAAATTGAACTTTGTATTTTGAAAAGTTAAAACATACTGAAACAGGAAGAATAGTACAGTATACACACATTTACCATCACCAAGGTAGATAGCTGTTAATGTTTTGCTGTATTGGCTGCATCCATTTATCTGTCTGCCACATCATCCTCCCACTCCTTCCATCTAATGAGTTTAATTTCACCATGCATCTCCGGAAAAAGGATTTTTACATGGCAATGTTATAAGCATACCTGAAAAATAGGGAATTCCCTAAAATCCAATATCCTGTCCATATTCAGGTTTGTCATTTGTCCACAAAATACCATTTTCATTTGGCTTGTTCAAATCAAGATGTAATTAAGGGACTTAAGTGTTGTATTTAGTTCTATTTCTGAAGCCTCATATTTTCCAGTGATACTGATTTTTTGAAGAAATAAGACCAAATATTTCTTGATGTCCTAAGTTTTGGATTTTTAATATCATTTCTTTATGATGTTAGTTAGCTTGGTATGTTGCTTTTATGTCCTGCAAATTGGAAGTTAGATTGAAAAGCTTAATTGGATTCTGGTTATACATTTTGGCAAGATTCCTTCATAGGTGAATGTGTGTAGTTAATATAATACCACATCAAGAAGTCTTACAGTGTTTGGTTTTGATGTTAAATTCAATTACTGGATTTGGCAAAAGCCAAAACTCTGCTTCCTAAATACTTGAGATAGCAAGTAATTTGTAGAGATAAAACTTTGGCAACATGAAAATATTAGTTCTTCATTGACATTTCCTCTAATGGTTTTATGCATCCATTGATGATACTTGGTAGAATCAGTTGTAGCAAAGTGATGATTTTTTAATTGTCTTTTCCTTTACATTTATTTGTTGGCATTCGTCTGGCAAAGAAACGTTTTCCCTTATTACCTGGTTATTAACTACATTCCTATTGAAGAGGCAGATTAAAGGAAAGAAGTAACATTTGACCATCAGTTTCCAGATCACATCCAGTGCCAGAGGTGGCAGATTATTTTTTTGGCTCTTTCCTTTTAGATTGTCATAATGGGTGCATAGATTTTAAAAAATACATTGTGTTACACTCTTTTTTAATACTTAAAGTGCCCCAGATGTAATTAGTGAGATGGATGGAGTACCTTTAAATGTGTGTATTCATGTCCAGTTGTATACATTTACGCAGGGAGAATTACGTACATTGGCATTGTGGAGTGCTTCTTAAAGCACTTACTGATTTAAATTCGGAGATTAAATATGATTTAAATTTTGGCCTTAGAACCATATTTTCCTGTTTACATGTATAATTACAGTCAATTTCTTTATGAAAGATTTCCTGATAAGCAGCTTTACAAAAGTACATCCAAGGAGGTCATTTTGGTAGCTTATCTGTTGATAGGGTTTGGTAGAAAAATTTTCCTAGGTTTAAGGTTTAACGTTGATAAAAATGCTTTAAATCAAATTTGATACACTTTGGTCACAGTAGGAAAATTGTCAAATAAATGACGTTGACTAATGGATAAGCAGTATTGGCTCTAATAGAGAAACATTCATGTGATGTTTTAGGAAAGCAATTTTCCTATATAGTATTTTCCAAGAAAGAGATAGTTTTAAAATGATTTTTTTATTTTAACCATTTTGGGTGGGTCATTTTCTAAAACATATTAGATAAGTCTTTTTTAAAAAATAGTGAACATAATGTAACTTTTAACTGATGATTGAATTTTCTTAGGAAATAAATTATTTTGTCATTCATTAGTAGTGATATCCTTAGGTACAATTTTAGTAGGTGGGGCTTTTGGTCCTTACATACTTGTGGAAAAAATTTTTTTAATGATTTATTTTTCCTTTTAAAATAACAATGTTTTTAGAACCATCAGTGTATCTTTCTGAAGATATATTTTGTCTAATCTCAGGAAAGTGAGATTATTAGAAATACATGAAATAAAAGTAAGAGGATACATGCTTGTAAATTAAGGTGTGTATGTGTAACACAGATAAAAATAAACTTTATTAACGTAGTTCTTCACTGAAGCCTGCTACTTACTTTTCCTTATGAAGGGCTTTAGAATTAGAATCTTAACTGAAATGAATTTGAGTGATTGGAATCATCCAGTCGCCTGCTACTTACTTTTCCTTATGAAGGGCTTTAGAATTAGAATCTTAAATGAATTTGAGTGATTGGAATCATCCAGTCCAAATTTTGCTTATCCAAATTCCTCAATCCATAGAACCCAGAGAGATTTAATGAAATAACAAAGTATGTACTGATTTCTAAATCTACATTATGAAATGGAAGGAGATATGTTTCACTATATATACAGTTGCTTGAAGATTGAATAAATAAATTCTTGTTTTGCTCATTGAATCAAGACCTTTAGGTATGTTTATCAGGTATTTTTATGTTCTCTTCTTGTGTTTTTCAACTTCTAATAATTGTCTTGTATGTTCTAAATTTATTGCAGAGTTGACACTTTTCTATCAAAGTTACATAGTTTTTAAAAATTTCAGTGTTTTTGAGGTATAATTGGCATGTAAAATTGTAAGATATTTAGAGTGTATATCATGGTGATTTGTTATACGTATATTTTGAGTAAGGATTCCCCCTTGTGTTAATTAATACATCATCACATTGCATATTGATGTTCATATTTATATATTTATTTTATGAGAACATTTCACTTCTCTTTTAGCAAGTTTCAGTTATGCAGTAAAGTGGTATCAATTATATCATGTTTTACAGTGGATCCTCAGACCGTATTCATTGTATAGCTGGAAATTTGTACCTTTTACCTACCTCAACCTCTTCCTATTTCCCCCACCCCCTAGCCCCTGGCAACCACATTTTTACACTCTGTTTTCATAGGTTTGACTTTTTTTTTTTATTCCACATATAAGTGATACTGTGTAGTATTTGTCCTTCTCTTTTTTTGACTTCTTTCACTTAGCATAGTATCTTCAAGGTCCGTCCATATAATCCCAAATGGTGGGCTCTCCTTTTTTCTCATGGCTGTATAATATTCCTGTGTGTGTGTGCGCGCACACACACCACATCTTTATCCATTCATCTATTGATGGACACTTGACTATTGTGAATAATGCTGCAAACATGGGAGTACAGGTATCTCTTTGATACCTTCTTTTCATTTAGTTTGGTATATACCCAGAAGTGGGCTTGCTGGATCGTATGTTAGTTCTATTTTCAGTATTTTGAAGAACCTCCTTACTCTTTTCCATAGTGCCTATACTAGTTTACATTCACACCAACGGTATGTAAGGATTCCTTTTTCTCCATATCCTCACTAATAATTGTTTTTTTTTGTCTTTTTGAAAGTAGCCATACTGACAGGTGTGAGGTGGTATTTCATCCTAACAGGTGCGAGGTGATATTTCATCATGGTTTTGGTTTTGATTTGCATTTCCCTGATAATTAGGGATGTTGAGCAACTTTCATATACCTGGCCATTTGGCCACTTATTTTTATGTATTTTTATTATTGTTATTTTTTAATGTTTATTTTTGATAGAGAGAGAGAGAGAGAGAGAGAGAGAGAGAGAGAGAATGAGTAGGGGAGGGACAGAGAGAGAGGGAGACACAGAATCTGAAGCAGGCTCCAGGCTTCGCACTGTCAGCAGAGCCTGATGCAGGGCTCGAACCCAGACTGAGAGATCATGACCTAAGCCGAAGTCAGATGCTTAACCAACTGAGCCACCCAGGTGCCTCATATTCTTCTTTGGGAAAATGTTCAGTCCCTCTGCCTATTACTTCATTGGATTGTTTGTTTGCTGTTGAGTTCTGTGAGTTCTTTATATACTTTAGATATTAACCCCTTATCAGATACTTGATATGCATATTTTCTCCCATGCTGTAGGTTGCTATTTCATTTTGTTGATGGTTTCCTTTGCTGTGGAGTAGCTTTTTAGTTTGGTGTAATCCTGCTTTTGTATTTTTGTTTCTGTTGCCCATGCTTTTGGTGACAAAATCCAAAAAATTACTGCCAAAACTGAAAAAAAGAACCTACTCTCTATATTTTCTTCCAGGAGTTTTATGATTTCATGTCTTGCATTCCAGTCTTTAATTTATTTTGAGTTGATTTTTGTGTATGGTATGAGATAGAGGTCCATTTTCATTCTTTTGCATGTGGCTATCCAGTTTTCCCAACACTGTTCATTGAAGAGAATCCTTTCTTTCTCCATTGTATATTCTTGGCTCTGCTGTCATAAATTAATTGACTATATATGCATGTGTTTATTTCTGGGTTCTCTATGCTGTTCCACTGATGTGTGTGTATTTTTGTGCCAGTACGATATTGTTTTGATTGCTGTAGCTTCGTAATGTAGCTTGAAATCAGGGACCATGATGCCTCTAGCTTTGTTCTTCCTTCTCAAGATTGCTTTGGCTATTTGGGGTCTTTCGTGATTCCGTACAAATTTTAGGATTGATCTGTTTCTGTGATAAATGCCATTGGAATTTTGATAAGGATTGCATGAATCTATAGATTGCTTTGAGTAGTTTGGGAGTTTTAACATTAATTCTTCTACCATAGAATATCTTTCCATTTATTGTTGTCTTCATTTCTTTCATCAATGTCTTATAGTTTTCAGTGTAGAGATCTTTCATGTCCTTTGTTAAACTTACTCCTGTTACTCTTTTTGATGCAGTTGTAAATGGAAGGTTATATCTTTAATCTTTAATATTACTTGGCCAAAGTTCCTTTTAAATAGAGACTTTAGCAGTTCTACTCTTAAGAAGATTTAGTTCCTATGCATATATCCTGAAAAAAAGCTACTAATTGTATCTTTTTGAGTGAGTAGATGTTTTGTTGTTTGGTAGTTCCATGGTGGGATACTTCTGATCTTTGTTTTCTAAACTGTTAGCATTCTTACTCCTGAGTTCTGCAAGGTACTGCAAGGGGACAGTGCACTACTGTGATGGAGTAGAGGTGTTTTATTCTGTTTCTTTTGCTTGTTAAGGGTAATTCCATGATTAGAGTCTAGTTTAAGGTGATAGTTCTAATCTCTTGAGATAGAAACTTGGGAACAGTGACATTTGTGTATACTTTCATGTAGTTCATTTAAACTGCTTAAGGCTGAACACTTGTATGGTCTAGCTGTGTTCAAGGAATTAGGGATATACTAGAAAGCATAATGACAAATTCCTGCTCTCATGAAGTTTACATTTTATTTAATATTGTGTATAATACCATTAAAAGTCTTCTCTTGGGCTATTACAGATTAGTGATGTTAGTCTCACCTACTGAAAATTGTGTAATCCTCTAAGAACTTTTAGCTTGGCCTCATTTATGTTTGGTTTCCTATTATATTTGAGTAAAAGTGAACCAAACGTTATGGAACAAAGTGCATAATTGGGATCTGCTTCATTCAAATGGGAAACTCAGTAAACAATGGTAAGATCCGTATTATAAGACAGTTAAGTTGTATTTTTTTTCAAGCAATTCTTGTTTTATGGTATCATTCTCATTAGATACCATTCCGGGCATCAACAGCTTATGGTATGGCTCCTCAATTGTGAGGTATGATAACTTGCTTTGGCATAAAAGTGGTTGGTACTGTTTGTTCATTTAATAAATACTTACTGCATACTCATCAGGTACCAGACTGTTTCCAGTGCTGGAGAGTACAGTTTTGTTTGAGACAAATAAGGCCCCTGTCCTCACGGAGCTCACAAAAAATGTAAGGTGATAGAGAATGTCTGGTTGTTTGGTGGTGGAGGCCATGGTGTATTTGAGTTGGGCTGGTCAGAGGAGACATCTCTGTGAAGGTACCATTAAAAGTGGCAGTGTTCGAGGGCTGCCTGGGTGGCTCAGTCGGTTAAGCGTCTGACTCTTGATTTTGGCTCAGCTCATGGAATTGAGCCCCACATCAGGCTCTGCACTGACAGCACGGAACCTGTTTAGGATTCTCTATCTCCCTTTCTCCCAGCCCTTCCCCCACTGTCTCTCAAAATACATGAATAAATTAAAAAAAAAAATTGGAGTATTCATAGAGACATGTAGTGGCCAGCCTTTTGAAGATCCTGGATTCCTGCATAAGTAAAGTACCTTCCTTGTAGAGAAATAGCAGATGGAAAGTATGCATTGATTTAAGTGGTGGTTAGTTAATCCTTTTGTCAGATTAAAGTAATCCACTGTTAATAAATAATTCTCGTATCATCTTGGATTGTGATTATATGATTACATTCATATTTAGTTTTTTACCCAGGAGAGTCTGTAATTGGTAGAACATATAAATGAACTAGGAGACAAAGATTTTCTTATGTGCTATCCCACCAAAAAAGAAGAACACTAAGAAATAAAAATAAAATTTAGATAACCAAAAACAATCCTTAAGCAACTAAGTACTCCTTAGTACTCCATAAACACTCATGTTAACGTTGTTTACCTGGTCACTGTAAATTTTCCACATTTGGCCAGTAGGTGGCCAGGTGTCTCTTCTCTGTGCTTGTTTTTAGAAGAACTGGATGGAGCTAATCCATTTGAAAATTTGTTATGTGTGTTTTGATATTTTCCTTAATTTCATAATAAATATTTCCTGGCAGTTAAAAAAAGCTTTCTTATGATTTTAGCCCTTATGTCTTATATTTAGGTACATATTTAGATACTTATGAAATTAGATTTTCATGTTTCAAGACTAAGTTTTTATTTTCTTGTTTTCCATGGTCATGATTTGTAGTTAACATGATGGGATATCCACTCTACTTTTTGTTTTATCCGTGCTTGGTAGAATTGAAGGGTATATATACTCTGCCAAAATCCTTACAGTTGAATTTCAGTGTTATCACACATGATTTGGAAGTGCATTTTGTATACATTTATATATATATATTTATCATATATCTGTATTACTCTATTCTTTTGCTCTTTGCTTATAGTGCAGCTTCTGGAAAGAATTCTCTTGTGTTCTTTATCCCCAGTATCTTTCTTCCAGATTGTGACTCTGCTAGATCCCAAGACTGTTTCTTTTCTTTTCTTTTCTTTTCTTTCTTTTCTTTTCTTTTCTTTTCTTTTCTTTTCTTTTCTTTTCTTTTCTTTTCTTTTCTTTTCTTTTCCTTTCCTTTTTCTTTTTCTTTTTCTTTTTCTTTTTATCAGTGGTTTTCTATCAGTTGATCTCTGTCTTTTGAAATGATCTGTTCACTTGATTGGAACTCCTGTTATTCTGTCACCTGCCTGTCTTCTTTCTCTCAGTTTCTTTTGATACTCCTCTTCATTTTCCTGACCTCTAAGCACTGCACTATCTCAGGGTTCAGATTTTAGGTATCTTTTCTATTTTCTACTCACTGTTGTGCTGATTTTATCTAATTTTATAACTTAAAAAACTCTTTACGGGAGACCTGGCTTGCCTGGTCGATGGAGCATGGGACTCTTGAACTCAGGGTTGTAAGTTCAAGCCCCATGTTGGGTGTAAAGATTACTTAAAAAAAAAAATCTTGGGGCTCCTGGATGGCTCAGTTGGTTGAGTGTCCATCTGACTCTTGATTTCGACTGGTCATGATCCCAGGGTCATGGTATAGAGTACCTCGTTGGGCTTGGCTCTGAGTGTGGAGCTTAAGATTCTCTCTCTCTTTCTCTCAAATAAAATAAAATAAATAATTAAAAAATCTTTGAAAAATACTCTATAATTAAACTCATGTATGTATTTGTATATGTATGTGTATTTTTAGCCTCAACTTCTGGTCTAAACTCCAGACACCTGTGTTAATGTCTTTGGCTGTCTATTGGGCATCTTAAACTTAATGTCTGAACTCTTGATGCCTATTTTCCCACCCCCCAGTTCCCTTAGTGCCAATTCTTCCTATAGTCTTTCCCATCTCTATAAATGGCAAGTCCTTTTGAATTGCTCAGCAAAAAACTTTGAAGTCGTTATTTTACTTTCATATTTTCTCTTTCATATTTTCATATTTAGTTGGTCAGCAAATCTTGTTGGCTTTGTTTTCAGGATATATCCAGAATCTGGCTACTTCTCATTTTCTTCACTACCATTGTGGTCTTAGCCATTTCCATCTCTCACCTGGATTATAGCATTAGCCTGTAAGTGGCTTCCCAGCTTCTGCCCTTTGGGATTTGTTACAGTCTGTTCTGAAGAGAGTACCAAAAGTAATCTTTTACAAAGTTAGATCATAATCATGCCTGTGTGTTCACAGTGCTCTGGTAACTTTCTGCTTCATACAAAGAAAAAAAAAACTAAAGTCCTTGTAGCTTAGACCCTTCTTAGTTTCCCCTGGTACCTCTGTATGTAATATTATCTTCTGTTCTTCTCACTTTCCCTAATCTAGCCACAGAGACCTGCCCCCAATCTATTCTGATATCCTAGTCATGTTTCTTCTTCAGGGTCTAGGTATTTGATATGCCTTCTAAAAAGCGGTTGTCCCAACTTGTTCAGATTTTTCTTCCTTTTTTAAAAATGTTTATTTATTTTAGGGGCGCCTGGGTGGCGCAGTCAGTTGAGCGTCTGACTTCAGCCAGGTCACGATCTCGCGGTCCGTGAGTTCGAGCCCCGCGTCAGGCTCTGGGCTGATGGCTCAGAGCCTGGAGCCTGTTTCCGATTCTGTGTCTCCCTCTCTCTCTCTGCCCCTCCCCCGTTCATGCTCTGTCTCTCTCTGTCCCAAAAATAAATAAACGTTGAAAAAAAAATTTTAAAAAAATGTTTATTTTAGAGAGGGAGAGAGAGAAAGACAAAGTGCGAATGGGGAGGGACAGAGAGAGAGGGAGACACAGAATCCGAGGCAGGTTCCAGGCTCTGAGCTGTCAGTACAGAGCCTCATGTGGGGCTTGAACCCATGAAGTATGAGATCATGACCTGAGCCAAAGTCAGATACTTAACTGACTGAGCCATTCCCAGGCTCCTTCCAGCCCATATAGTACCTTTTTAGGAATTCGAAAAAGACATCCTTGGGGGTACCTGTGTGGCTCAGTTGATTAAGCAGCTGACTCTTGATCTTGGCTCAGGTCATGATCTCACAGTACTGAGTTCAAGCCCCACGTTAGGCTCTGTGCTGGTAGCGTGGAGCCTGCTTGGGATTCTCTCCTCCCCCCCCCCCCCCCCCCCCCCCGCCTCTGCCTCCTGTGTGTGTATGTGCATGCACGTGCTCTCCCTCTCTCTCTCAAATAAATCAACTTAAAAAAAAAAAAAAGTCATCCTTTTCTCCTATGTAAGCTTGGAGAGCAGACAGAGGCCTGGATTTCAGTCTTCACTTTTCCTGTAGGCCAGAAGCTGTTGTGCAGTAAACAACCGGTACAAGTATCCCTGGCTTTTGCTGGCTATTTATTAAATTACAAATCATCCTTTATTCCTCTCTCCAGGCTATTACTCTTTCCTTTTAATTAAGACTTATCATGTAACATGGTGTATGTTTGTCCCACCCTCATTTTAAAATGAAGCTTTATGGAAACAGTTTTTTAAAAATTTTATATTTTATGGAAAACATCAAACAGAGTATAATGAAGCTCAGTGTACCTGTTACTTAGCTTAAACAGTTAATAGTTGGTTTTATTTCATTTATACCCCACTCCTCCTTACCTGCCCCCACCCCAGGATTATTTGAAGCACAGCCCAAAAGTCATGTAATTTCATTTGTAAATATTTCAGCATGTATCGCTAATATAAGAATTCTTTATTTTAAGAAATAGCCACAGTAATATTATCCAAATATTAAAAGAACTTTAAAGATAGTTCTTAATATTTTCAAGTGTGCAGTCAGCTTCCAGTTTTACCCAGTTCCCTAAACACTTTTTTTTTTAAGTTTGAATTGGAATTGAAATAACGTCAATATATTGAGTTGGTTAGTATGTAAGTATATATCAGTCTGTATAAGTACCCCCATCCAGTCCTTTTTTAATATTGTTGAAGAAACACGATCATTTTGTCTTTGAGTATTCTGTATCATTGGTGTCTAAAATAATCTGGGCCAGCATGTGACATACAATAGGTACTCAGTAAATGTTTTTAAAGGCATTAACTGAAAGGTAAATATAGTATTCTAGGAGGGAATTCAAGTGTTAAATTTTTAGGGAATGATTACCATCTCACTTTTATGTTAGCTTAGTAGAATGATCTTGGCAATAAGAGAAATTATTTAGACAGTTGAGAAGGGATCACATGAAGGGCACTTAGGGCTGTAGAAATTTATTTGAAAAAAATCTGCCAAGATATACTTAATAATTGCTACCATTTAAGATCTTGTTATTTGTCTACCAAGCAAATATTAGAAGCTATATTAGCTAAAAAAAAAAAAAACAAAAAACTGATATTAGTTAATTCAGTTTTCACAGCAACCTTTCAGTGAAGGGTTTAATTTGTCTTCATTCCCCATTGAGGTAATTAAAATTTAGTGGGGGAAGTGGAGGAGAAGTGGGTGCTTGGCATTAATGTTTTTCTTAACAAACTTTATGAAACCAGACACCACTCCTTAAAACCTTGTGCATGGATAACTTTGATAAAAAGGAAAAAAATTAAAAAGTGGCATCAATAATACTACTTATTTCTACATAGAAAACCTTTGTTTAATGTGTCTCTTTTTAGCTTCATTTTCTAGGCAATCACAGATATTTTGGAAAATTTTTTTTAACAGAACTATTTTAATGTGAGATGGATTAGGAAATGTAAGTTCAGAAAGGGAAAAATCTCTGAAATAACCATTACTAGCATTTTGGTGTATGTTTTTTAGTATGTGTGAATATAGAACTTGGGAAACAGTTGTATTATGCCACGTGAAGTTCTTTCCCTCCTATAATGCCCGTTTAGCATATTGAAGACCGAAGATCTGTGGTGAAAAAACAGTTCTAATTGCTTTAACCCAGTGTCTGTCTTCTAGACTTCTTTGATAATGGAAATATTTGTGCACATTTAAATATAAGGCTTTAGAATGTATTAGATTATGGCAGAAAGGATGGATAATTTGATAGTATTGGAGTAACTGAAGATAACATTCTAAAGAAAAGTTACCTTAGATTGACACCAAATAATACTAAAATAAAATAAGGGAAAGTATTTGCATCAAATAGGTAACATAGACAATTACATATAGAATTCTAATACATTAAAAACACCTTCACACCTGAGTGGGAGAGTAGGCAAAGCTAACAAATACAAAAAGGCAGTATACACATCTGAAGTGTTCAAGGTTTTTTAGTAACTGTGTTTCTTTTAAAAATCTGAGACTCAACGCTAGTGAGTTCTTGATATGAATCTCTTTACACTGTAAATTGTTTGTAATCCCTTTGGAAAGCCATGTGATGAGATATATAAAATAATAAGATACGTATATTCTCATTCTTTGGCGCAGTAAACCTATGTGTTAAAGTTTATTGTAAAGAAGGAACTGAGAAAAATGTGCATAGTAGCGGTATTTGTATTTTTTCAAATTAGGAACATCTAATATCTAAAATGATATATTCACCCAAAATGGTTAATTTTATGTAACATACAACTTGATGTATATCATGCCACAGCCTCTTTGAGGAATGAGAGTATGAATCATCCATGAAGGAAATAACTTTTCCTAAGGGGAGTCCAGGTAGAGGCTGGGTGGTATTTTGCAACATTAGAGGAAAAAGCTGTGGGGGCTCTGTTAGGAGGATGTAACCATAAAATTTCTTTTTCTACTTCAGAACACAGGCCTTGTAAAAAGATATCTAACCTTTATTATTGTGATGCTGCAACATCATGCTCTTTAGTTTTTTATGAAGTCTGATACTTAATGTCAACTTTTTCTTTTAAGTTTACTTATTTATTTTGAGAGAGTGAGCAAGAGCACTAGCAGGGTAGAGACAGAGAGATGGAGAGAGAGGATTCCAAGTAGGCCCTGCACTGCCAGCATAGAGCCCAATGTGGGGCTTGAACTCACAAACCAGGAGGAGTTCATGACCGGAGCCAAAGCCACGGGTTGGACACTTAACTGACTGAGCCACCCAGGTGCCCCAATGCCAACTTCTATAAAAGAGGAAACAGTTGTCCTAGAAATAGTTGAGTTTGGCCTTTTGCACTGCCAGCATGAATTAAGGCATGTCAAATGTGAAGAATTTCATACTGTACTGTGGTTCTCCCTTTTATATGGTATTAGAGTGATTTAAACTAATCCTGTTCTTGAGAAATTCAGTAAGTTTAACTCCAAATGGTTTGGTTTTATTTTCTTTATCTCATTTACCTCTTTTTCCCAAAAAGATAGATTAGAAGTAAATGGTCTGGAATAAAGTAATATTAGTGTTGGGAGGATTTCACATAGACTTGACTGACCTCAGAACTCAGATTAAATTAGGGCCATTTGCAGGTGAGGTTGGGAGGAATTTTAATGTGATCTAAACTCAAGCTCAGGGATTTCTGAGTATGATGATAGATTTCATGCCAAAATTTCAAAATGAGAGTGACCTCTAATTCTGGAATCTGGGAGGGATGAAAAAGCATATTGTTTTTTTCTGTATGGCATAACCATACACTTGTCTTCTAAAGAGTCCGGGTCATAGCACTGTTTTGGTAACCCAAAGGTTCCATTTTAGTGAATTTAAAAAGTTGAGATGTCAAATATTAAATCTTGGTTAGCCTTGTGGCAGAAGGAGGGGGAGATGTGGGAGGTCCCTGAAAATAGGTAGTGTTCTGAAAAGAACCCAGATTCTCCTTTACTTCTGTTCATTTTCTTAGCACAAACAGTTGGATTAAACTCTTTAAAACACAAATACCTAATTTGGAGGGTTTTGCTAGAGATTATTCATTCTGCATTGTGAATTACCTTTAGTTAGATGAATAGATTCAAAGAAAGAAATTTCAGATACTTTTAAAAATTTGATTTGTTATGGGGAGAGTTGAGGAAAAGCAGTGAGGGGAAGGAATATATAATTTTTGAGGGTGAATACATGAGCAGGGAGACTGAAACAGAAGCTAAGTGCCAGATACTGTTCTAAGCATTTTATACATATTAATTTAATCATCACAGCCACCCTCTGAGCCACTAGTATTTTTCCATTTTATTGAAGAATTTGAGGCACAGAGAAGTTACGTTAGGTGCTTTACTTGTTGGGGGCATTGTTCAGATGAGAGCCCTGGGTATGTTGGAAACCATGTAGAGCTTGATTTAATGTAATGATGCACTTCTTTAAAATTTTTTTTTTTTTTTAACGTTTAATCATTTTTGGGAGACAGAGACAGAGCGCAAGTCGGGGAGGAGCAGAGAGAGAAGGAGACACAGAATATGAAGCAGGCTCCAGGCTCTGAGCTGTCAGACAGCACAGGGGCCAACGCAGGGCTCTAACTCATGGACCAGACCCGCGAGATCATGACCTGAGCTGAAGTAGGGCGCTTAACCGACTGAGCCACTCAAGCGCCCCTAAAGATGCACTTCTTTAGGTAAAGGAAATGTGTCAGGTAGAGCAGAAGTACAAAAAAGGCTGCATTCTTGGAAATGTCAATTCTGAGAAACATCTCAAATGCAGTCTTAGATGTAATTGTAGCTTGTTGCCTTAGGAGGTTTGTGTATGATGATGGGATCTCAAGGCATCACTACCTTCCAAGTTATTTTCCAGCATACACACAAACCTGTGGAGATCTTTGTTGATTTTTCCCTCCTCCCCTTCCTCTCTCCATCTCCTTTCTTCCTCTTCTCCCTTCCTTCCTCTTTCTTTCTTTCTTTCTTTCTTTCTTTCTTTCTTTCTTTCTTTCTTTCTCTCTCTCTCTCTCTCTCTCTCTCTCTCTCTCTTTCTTTCTCTTTCTCTCTCTCTCTCTCTTTCTTTCTTTCTTTCTTTCTTTCTTTCTTTCTTTCTTTCTTTCTTTCCTTCTTTCCTTCTTTCCTTCTTTCCTTCTTTCCTTCTTTCCCTCCCTTTTTTCTCTCTCCTTCCTTCCTTCCTTCCTTCCTTCCTTCCTTCCTTCCTTCCTTCCTTCCTTCCTTCCTTCCTTCCTTCCTTCCTTCCTTCCTTCCTTCCTTCCTTCTTGCCGCATTCTCTTTCCCTTCCCATTCCGCATCTCCTTTTGTAAAGGTAATTCTCCCTACCTCACCTCCTTACATTTCCCTTCCCCATTTGTCACTTAAATAGAGAAATCGTCTTTTGTCCCTTTAACTTCCTTTAGTTGATTGTCCTCCTTTTCTGTCTTTTACCATTACACTTCTTAAAAATAAAAGAGAGACTGCAGTTGTCATTCTTTATTCATTCACTTTTTAACCTTTGTCATCTGGTCCTCTGTTTCTGTGTGTCAAATTAGTGGATTTTCCTCCTTCCTTTGTTTTCTCTTGTAGCATTAACCTTCCTGATCCCTACTTCATTGAAATTTTCCTTACCCTTTTTTTTGTGATGTTTTATTACCTTGATGCTTCTTTGCCTGCTCTTTTTATTTTTTATTATTATTTTTTATTTTATTTTTTTTCAATGTTTATTTATTTTTGGGACAGAGAGAGACAGAGCATGAACAGGGGAGGGGCAGAGAGAGAGGGAGACACAGAATCGGAAACAGGCTCCAGGCTCTGAGCCATCAGCCCAGAGCCCGACGCGGGGCTCGAACTCACGGACCATGAGAACCTGACCTGGCTGAAGTCGGACGCTTAACCGACTGCGCCACCCAGGCGCCCTTGCCTGCTCTTTTTAATGTCATCAGTATATCCAAAAAGTGAAGTCACTACTTCACTTCCAAATTTGTTCTTTCCAACTTCTGTCTTCTGGTTAGTGAAAACCTTTTCTCACTTATCAACATTTAAATTTTCCTGGCCTCTTCTTTTCCCTAATTCTTTTGCTCAACCAATATTTCTGGAGTACATCTTGTATACCAGGTCATTATTCTATGTTCTGGAGTTTCAGCATTGAACGAGAGAGAGAGAGTGCGAGAGAGAGAGAGAGAGAGAGAGAGAGAGTTCTGACTTGTAGAGTTACATTCTAGTGGAGAAGATAGTTATTAAACAGATATTAATCAGGTAGTGTGAAACATGTTTTAAAGGATAAAGTACACTAAGGGTCTTTAGGCAGTGATGAGAGTGTTGGGTAAGATTGTTAGGAAAAGTTTCTCTGAGAAGGTGATATTTGAGTAAAACTTGAAAGAAGCAAGAGAGGGAGCCATATGGATATCTGGGAGAATAGCATCCTAGCCAGAGGGAATAACAAGTAACAGAACCCTGAGATCTTATACTTTCCTGTATTAGGAAAGGTTTGTGTGACTGGAGTGGGGTGAGTTATAGAGCGATAGGTGAAAAGTCAGAGAAGTTGGCTGGGGAAGATCTTAGGATCCTGTGGGCCCTGGTTAGGATTTGGGGCATAAATCTAAGTGTGGTGGTGTGGTGGCAAGAGTTTGGAGGGTCTTGAAGAGAAGAATGGTAACAAGATAAGACTTCATATTTTAGAAGGATCACTGTGATGACTGTGTGGGGAGTAAACTGTATGTGTATGTGGTGGTGGGGGGGTGGTGTGTGGCAGTAGAAGAACCTACGACACTATTACAGTATGGTCTTGATGAGAAATGATGGTAATTTGGAGTAGAATGTTAGTTGTGGAGATGGTAAATGGTCAGATGAGTAAATGATGGTAATTTGGAGTAGAATGTTAGTTGTGGAGATGGTAAATGGTCAGATGAGTAAATGATGGTAATTTGGAGTAGAATGTTAGTTGTGGAGATGGTAAATGGTCAGATGAGTTTTATAGATAGAATTAGGATATACTGATCACCTGGATGTGGTATATGAGGAGAGAAGAGCTAAGGATAGTTCAGGAGTTTGGGGTTTGAACAACTGGGTGAATGGAGGTTCCATTACCAGAAATACCTTAGGAGGGGCAGTTTTATTTAGGCGAGGGGGGGAATGGGTGGAAGCAGTGTTTATTTTCAGTATGTTAAGCTTGAGGTATCTGTTAGACAACCTCGTGTGGAGATGTTAAATTATCCTCTTCCAGAGGTTAAATGTGAACTTGGGGCTGGAGAAAATAATTTTGGGAGTCATACAAATGTAGATGGTACTGGATGAGAGCACTTGGGGAGGTTTGAATGTAGATAAAGATGAGAGGTGGGAGGATTGACTCTTAAGTCCTCCAGCACGTAGACATCTGCAAGAAGAAGAGGCTCTGTCAAAGGATATTAAGAAGTGGCTAGTGAGATAGGAAGAAGTGTGATGTTCACAAGTGAAGTGAGGGGAAAGGGATTCAGGAAGGGGAGATGGGTCAGCTGGGTCAGAAGCTACTAGCAGATGGAGCAAGAGAAAACGTAATAATTGACTTTTGGATTGGGCTTGCTAAATCCCATTGATTCTGCATTGCAATATAGCTCTAAAATTCAGAACATAACTTTTCGCTCCCTGCCAATAAACACTGTTAATCAGGCTTTATTTGCTTTTCTCTTGGACTATTTTTATCTTTTGAACTTTTTCTTTCTCTCCTGATTACAATACAGAATACATGCTGATTGTAGAAAAGGTTGGAAAACAAAGAGACAGCGTGAAAATGATGTAAAAAACCTAAATTCCTTATCTACCTTACCACTAGACCTAATCACTGGTAATACTCCAGTGCTTCCCCCCCCCCACCTGTCCATTTCTATCTATGCATATTTGTAATGCATAAATTGTATACATGCTTTTATATAAAATTGGGATGAAACGTCTTACATTTTGTTTTTTTAAATGAATGTTAAAACATTTTTGAGAATGTGTGTGAATTTGTGGCAACATAAGTATTTCATCATGATGGAATAGCCTTCTAAACTGAACTCCCTACCCGTTTCTCCCCTAATTATATCTTAAATGAGTCCTGATGAATTTTCCTAAAGTATATTCTTTAAGGTTTTAGTGCATAGGAATAGTGATTAAAGCATAGACTATTTTTGAGAGTGATAACACGCATATAGCAGGAAATGTGGAAAACAGGAAATATATTTTATAGAATAACCATTATTATGATTTTCATCTTTTTGCTAATATTTTTTGTTTGTCTGAGTGTACATGCACATGCATTTCGTTTTTTTTTTTTTTACTAACAAAGATCACACTGTTTTCTAGCCAGCTTTTTTTTCATAATTTATTCTTTTTATAATTTATTGATCAAAGTATATAAGCAGTTTCATTGTTCTGTTTGTTGTCAAAGTGCTCTTCAAAAAGATTGTACCATTTGAAAGTATATTTATAAAGAATTTTGTTCTCTTTAAATTTTAGGATAGACCACTATCTTGTTGAGCTCTTTTAATTGAAGTTCTTCTTGGATACAAAGATGAGGACTAGATAACTTCTTGAGGTTCCTTCTAACCCCTAGGATGAAGATAATAACTAACATTTGTGTAGTGCTCTAAAGTTTACAAAGTGAGTTCTCATACATCATCTCACTTGATCCTCACAACAGCCCTGTGAGGTAGGTAGGACAGGTATTGTTATTCTCATTTTAGAGATAAAGAAACTGATAGAGAGGTTAAGTGACTTGGTCAAGTTTTATTTAAGTGTTTTAGTTGGGATTTGAATCCAGGCCTTCTGATCTAAATAATCACATTCTTTTTACAAGATTTCATTCAGCTGCACATTTAGAATTGCTATATGTCAGCCAGTTAAGTGAAGTAAATTTGTTATTATAATTCAGAATATACAGTGTTTATATTTTCTTCAGTGTCCTCCAGTCCTTTTCCATATCTCCCCCTTCCCATTAAATGAAATGCTCTCTCTTTTGACTAGAAGGTAATTTAATTATATAGCTATATTAAACCCCTACAATTTTACCTGGCATTTGAGAGAGGGGAAAGTTATATTATATTTTCCATTTCTCTGTGTATATTTTTTCGCTACCTCTCAAAGGTATACCTATATTACTTTCACACATCCAGCATAAAGTCTTGAATAAAATTACACTTAGAACTAGAATCTTTTGCATCTAGCATGAACTCAGAATCACAAGCTTTTCAGAGCATTAAACTTTTGTACTACTTTAACCAAAATTGGGATAATTGAGTTTTCAGGTATAGGTGCTTATGATAGTCACAGAGGTACAGTGAATATTAAGTGAGAGTGATGGCACAGGCCAAATCAAGAACAATTGTAGCTATTCTACACTAGTTACCTCATAAGGTAAAAGTTTGTAAAATTGAATTGGGAGCTTGATAGTGGCAATATCACACAATAGGAATAGAACTAAGTTTTCATGACCCTATAGGGTAGTATTGCATTAAACTGTCTCACAGTGTTTTCTGTACTGCCTTTATGTACTTAAGGTCCTCGATATTTTTAAAATTAATTTTCTTGTTTTTATTTTTTTTTCTAGTTGTTGGTCTTGACGATATTATGGACGAAGGTGTTGTTAAAGAAAGTGGCAATGATACCATTGATGAAGAAGAACTGATTTTACCTAACAGGAATTTGAGGGACAAAGTAGAAGAAAATTCAGTGAGGTCACCAAGAAAATCACCTCGTTTAATGGCACAAGGTAATCCTTCCAGAGAGGTTCTAGCTAGAAAATCCAAGGTATAGAGACAGATGTGATAGGTCATGACCTTGCTAAGCAGAGATATATTTTCATGGTGCTTGCTAATCTCAGCATTTTGATAATAATCAATTTTGAGATTATATCAGTTTGTTGGTATAGTTTTTAAAATTTTCATTGAAATTATATATTTACAAAATTTATTTATTTAATTTTAGTTTAGTTTAATTTAATTTTAATTTAATTTAATTTTAGTTTAGTTTATTCATTTTTGAGAGACAGAAACACAGCACGAGTGAGGGAGGGGCAGAGAGAGAGACACACACACAGACTCCAAAGTGGGCTCTAGGCTCTGAGCTGTCAGCACAGAGTCCAGCACAGAGCTCGACACGGAGCTCAAATTCACAAACCGTGAGCTCATGACCTGAGCTGAAGTTGGATGCTTAACTGACTGAGCTACCCAGGCACCCCTATATTTACAAAATTTAAAGGGTTCACTAATTCTGTAAGTTTCTAATACTTCTTTTTCCCCAGAGGAAATAATTCTTTCAGCTGGTATTATTAATTTTTTGGTATTTAGTTTCATGTCTCTGAGTAACATATTACTACTTTTTGATTATTCTGATACAAGTATTTTTATTGACTTCCCACTCTGGATGATGAATTTAGTGTTTTTTTCCTCTTGTTCTCATCACACAAAAGTACATTCTCTAATTTTGTTACGTCACTAGTAATTATGTTATTGTGACTCTGTATGCTGTTAGAGATGATCGATTTTAATAAACTGAGGTTACTTTTCCTATACAACTTTTTGTCTTTCTGACTTAATAGTTGTTTTTGTTCATTTGCTTTATAGTTTTGTATATTTGTACATAGCTTTCTTTGTACATATCAGTAATACCTCAACACTCTGCTGGTGTCTAAATCTTTCCTAAAAATACTTGTGCATATCAGATGTTCTGTCATTTTCATTTTATTGAAGAAACTGGAGCTTTCTGATCTGCTCCCATGTGCACTGTATAAGCCTGATGCATAGCTATTATCTAGGGATCTCCCTTTTCTAGTCTTCTGAGGATTCTGTTTGGTGTTATAGTTCTTATTTCCTCCTTTTTTGGCTTACCTACTTCATTTTGGTGACACTTTTTCCAGTAGTTTTGTGTGGAAAAAGAACATGGAGACATTATTTTAAAACTGTATGTCTGCAAATATATTTAATCTGGTCTTCTATTGGAATTACAGTCTGGTTGAATGTAGGATTCAAGGTTGAACATAGTTTTCCTTCAGAAATTTGAAAGTTTTCCTCTATTTTCTTCTAATTTCAGTGCTGTTGAGAAGTTTATTCTGATTCCTTTTAAGGAATTCCTTGATTTCTTTTAAGTAGAGTGTTACCTACTTTCTTCTGGAAGTTTGTGGAGTCTTTCTCTTCAGCTCTAGTGTTTTGATATTTCTGATAATGTGTCTTAGGGTAAGTGTATTTTATATGTTGAACTCTGGGTACTCCATATTTCCTTTTAGTCTGAAAAGGACTACTATTCAATTCTGGGAAAACTTTTTGTATTATTCATTGGTAATCCCTCTATTTTCTTAGTTCTTGCTTTCTTGAACTCATTATTCAAGTGTTAGAAAGGACTGATCCTTCCATTTTCTTGATCTTGCCTACTTTCTATCTCTTTATCTTTTTCCTCTCCTTGGTGAAATTTTTCCAAGCCTGGAGCCTGTTTCCGATTCTGTGTCTCCCTCTCTCTCTGCCCCTTCCTCGTTCATGCTCTGTCTCTCTCTGTCCCAAAAATAAAAATAAACGTTGAAAAAAAAAATTTTTTTTTTTAAATAAAAAATAAAATGTCTGATCCTTGATTGCTTGCTCATGTTGAAGAGTAAGAAACTAAAACTGTATGAAATGAAAAGGTTAACACTCAAGAGTGTGGGTTGGGTTTTGTCTACTGTGAGCTTCACTGTGTGGTTATCTGGCTATGCTTTTTATTTTTATTATTATTATTTTTTTATTTTGAGGAACCCCTGTTGTCAGAATTGAGGTTATTTATTCCTTTAGGCTCAATTAGATTGTGTAATGGGAGTCCTTTAAGGAAGCTGACAGGGTGTCTCAGGTATATAACTTCACTTAATATCATACATTTCAGTGTACTTTCCTGCCACTTTTATCTGTGCCTGATGTTCCTTAGTCTAGAAACCCTGTTTTATACTCTTCCAGAGAGCAAGCCTCCAAATCTTGGATTAGGACCAGGAAAGGGCAGTTGCCTGGCAGATGGAGTCAGGGAGAGGGAGCTAGTGGTCTGACTGCTTCTCACACAGCTTTTAACTCCTCTTCATTTTAACTACCTGTTTTCATCCTCATTTTAGAATCATCTGGGGTCACCAGTTCCTAACCCTTTTGAGGTATTAATGCTATTGGTTCTTGCCCACGTTGCCATCTTAGGGTTTATCTCCTTTGGGTCACTTCTTGATCATCTCTTGTTTGGCTTCCAAAATTCAGGTTTTCTCCTGTTCTTCCATTCATTTTAGATTCATGCCTTTTGTATAGTTTTAGTGTGGTGTTTTGAGAAGTGGATTAAGTTAGATGCATGTTATTTACTTTTATCATCTTTTCCTCAATATATATTTTTAATCAGTTTTTAAAATCAATTATTTGGTAATACTTGTAATTTAGAGTAATGAAAAGAATAGGATGAACAGTATGGACAGGTAATGATAATGTTTGGCCTATACAGCCAGGATTCCAACCAAGGCAGTTTATGTTTAGAGGAGAAAAAAACAACTTGATCTTTGGCTCAATAAGTCAGTTACTATTGGAAAACTTTTTTTTTTTTTTTTTTTAATGTTTAAGAGCGAGATTGAGCAGGGGAGGGGCAGAGAGAGTGGGAGACACAGAATCTGAAGCAGGCTTGAAGCTCTGAACTGTCAGCACAGCCCTACGTGGTGTTTGAACTCACAAACCGCAAGATTATGACCTGAGTCGAAGTTGGATGCATAACTGACTGAACCACCCAGGTGCCCCTGAAAAACGTTTTTTTAATCTTAATTACCTTTATGGTTGAATATGCTATTTATTTGCGACAACGTAGGTAATGGGTGTTAAAAGTTCCCTTACTTTATTTCAAGGCAGATGAATAAAGTAGAAGTGTAAACTATTACAAGCTGTCTTCAAAGCTTAAAATACATAAAATACATAAAAATCTCATCCAGATATTGATAATGAACCATTAAATTCTTAGTTATTTAAAAATGTTATATATCTGAGCATGTGGTGAACAGTTAATAATCCACACAATAATCCACAAAATTTTTAAAAATTGTTGGGTGCTTACCTAATGAAGAAATACTGTGCTGAGTCCTGGGGGAATTAGAAAGGGTCTCTAAGATTGGGACAACCAGATAGTTTTTTGTTCAAACTAGGACACTTTTGAGAATAAAAGAATGTACTATTAATAATTACATCAAGACTGTAGGCATCACCAAGGACTGTTAAAGACAAGTGAAGACACCTGATACCTTCTTTAAAAGTTTAGTGGTAGGGGTACCTGGGTGGCTGTCGGTTAAGTGCCTGACTTCGGCTCAGGTCATAATCTCATGGTTTGTGAGTTCAAACCCCGCATCGGGCCCTCTGCTATCAGCTCAGAGCCTGCTTCATTCAGATCCTTTGACTCCCTCTCTCTCTATCCCTTCCCCACTCGTGTTCTCTCTCTCTCTCAAAAATAAATAAATATTAAAGAAAAAAAGTAAAAGTGGTATATGACAAATAAGCAGTGTTTAAGTATTGGTGCATAGTGGTGTTTTGCATTGAAGAGTAGGAAGGAGTCTTTTTATTTTTGGTAATTGATAGTATTTAATTTTCATGGTGTTTATTTGGAGGTATTGGATATGCATAGGCTTGGAAATAGTTTATTTTCTATTTCATTTTGTGGGTTTTTCTGATTAGTGAATCTACTTTAGTTCTCTTTCTTTCTGTTTTCCTTGCACTCCATATGTTTTCCTTTTCTTGGAGGTGTATCCAGATAGGGAAAAGAGGAAAAACTCATATAGTGGATTCTTAGGAATATTGTTAAAGGTGGGAAGCTTTGTTCAATTATTTTCATACTTTCCCCATTTTCTTTTATGATATATTTTCCTGGCTTAAACTTCTTTAGTTGTAATTTCTCTTTATCTGTGGTACTATAGCATATACTTCATTTCTTAGGAATAGCTTATATGCTAAAATGGTGATATAAGTGAAGCACATTCATAAAGGAGTTTGAGTTGTGAGGCTGTGTTTTGAAACTCACACAGATCCTGTTTGTTATAGGTGGTTTAGTTCTTATTATATTGGCACCTGAATTTGTTTGGTGTTCTTTATTTAAAGATACTTAATGTTTAAAACTGTATGACAGTCTTGCTTTATGATGGTCATTAATGCAAAGGAAACTCATTTATTTTGCTCCCCGCTTATTTATTATAGAAAAGAAACTTGATGAAAACATTCTTGTCTTATAGTAAAGTATAATATCAGTCTGAATTTTCTAGAAGTTTTTTTCTCGTGTCAGAATTTATAGAACTTTGATAAATGTAAAATTTAACATGGAGATATATATATATATATATATATATATATATATATATATGATCATCATCATCATGAGTAACTTTCAGTACATTTTAACTGAAGTGAGCAAATTTATAGCTCAGAATAAACAAGTGATGTATTCTAAATTGTATTGAAATAAAAACACATGGCAAAATAGCTAAGTTATTTTTATTTGTTTTTTTCCCTTGTGATAGAACAAGTAAGAAGTTTGCGACAAAGCACTATTGCCAAGCGTTCAAATGCAGCACCTTTAAATAGCACAAAAAAGGCATCTGGGAAGACTGTATCTGCCCCCAAAGCAGGGGTGAAACATCCAGAAAGGTGTCAGATCAAAGAAGTTTCTGTATCACCAAAACCTGAATACCATAAAGAGAGCAGAAGGAGCAGCCGACATATTGGACAAATTGACGTGGTACCAGAAGTATCAGTGTCTTCAAGTCATTCTTCAGTGTCGTCTTGTCTTGAAATGAAGGATGAAGCTGGATTAGATTCTAAGCAGAAGTCTGATAATCAGGGAGAAGCAAATGTGCCATCTCATGAATTAAATTGTTCACTCCTTTCAGAGACTTGTGTTAGTATTGAAGAGAAGAAGAATGAAGCTCTGATGGACTGTAAAGTCAAAACTGTTAGTAGCCCACTGTTTAAGTTTTCAGATAAAGAAGAACAGGATGATTCTATTTCAGTTAAGATGGATGGCACTGTTGTTGAAGAAGGGAGGGAAAAAGGAAAAGTTGAACAAGAATCAAATGAGACAGTAAAATTATCTCGTGAAGATAACCAAATTATTGAGGAGCCTGCATCTTCTGCCTCTCCTTCTAATGCTGCTGCTTGTACAAATCCAAATAAAACAGAAAAGAACCTTACAGGTTTGTCTGGTTCTGTGGATGAAGTAAATGAATGTAATATGGAATTGAAGAATACCCTGGAAGTTGCTGATAAAGCGAAGAACTCCTTTCAAAGAAATGAAATAGAATCTTTGGGTTATTGTAATGACACAGAGTCTAATGATAAGCAGTTGGAGAGTACAGAATTTAATAAATCAAACTTAGAGATGGTTGATGCTAATGCTTTTGAGCCAGAAAGTAATATTTTAGAAAATGCTATTTGTGATGCACCTGACCAAAATTCAGAACAGTTGAATGTTGTTGAAAGTATTAAAATGGAGTCTCATGAAATAGCAAACCTTCAGGATGACAGAAGCAGCCAGTCAAGTAGTGTTTCTTGCTTAGAGTCAAAAAACATAAAATCCAAACAAACAAAACCTGTAATTCATTCTAAGCAAAACATGACCACAGATACTCTGAAAAAAATTGTTGCAGCAAAGCATGAACTAATGCATAACAAAACTAAGGTTAATGTCAAAAGCGTGAAACGAAATGTTGATGAACCAGAAACTCAGCAAAATTTTCATAGGCCAGTCAAAGTGAGAAAAAAACAAGTTGATAAGGATTCAAAAATTCAGAGTTGCAATTCTGGGGTTAAATCTGTGAAAAATCAAGCTCATTCTATAGTGAAAAAAACATCACAGGATCAAAATTTAGTGCAGGTTTCCAAACCCTTAACTCATTCTCTGAGTGATAAACCTCATGGTCACCCTGGTGGCTCTAAAGAACCCCATCATCCTGCACAAACTGGACATTTATTACATTCCAGCCAGAAACAATGCCATAAGCCCCAGCAGCTGGCTGCAGGGATGAAAACCAATAGCCATGTGAAGGAAGAGCTTGAACATGCAGGTGGTGTAGAGCATTTTAAGGAGGAAGATAAACTGAAACTAAAAAAACCTGAGAAGAACCTACAACCCCGCCAGAGAAGAAGCAGCAAAAGTTTTTCTTTGGATGAGCCACCATTGTTCATTCCAGACAACATAGCTACTATAAAAAAAGAAGGTTCAGACCATAGCTCTTCATTTGAAAGCAAATATATGTGGACTCCCAGCAAGCAGTGTGGGTTTTGCAAAAAACCACATGGCAACAGGTGTGTGTGTGTATGTGTGTGTGATATGTGCATTAAAGAGAAATTGCTTTTTAGGGTAGGGTTATGTGAGAACTTTTTTATAGAAAGAAATTATTTAATATACAAAGACTTTTGCAGAAACAAAAAACCCCTCATCAATCCTGGATAAATAATAGATGGAGCTACTGAATTTATAAATATGTCATCCTAGAACATTAAAAAAAAAAAAAAAAGCGTAGCCTGACCAACTGCTGGTATATACAGAAATGTTTTGTCATTGTAACCAGTTAGAGTGTGTGATTTAGTTGTTGCATCTGAAAGAGAAAAAAACTTTCTGATCAAAAAATTGTTAACACTGCTTTGGGTCTGTAAGTTTTATTTTATTTGGCTTGAGAAGAACTAGTAATAAAATGTAAAGGTCATAATGGAAATTCTATTTTTCTTTTGAAGATATAAAAAAAAATTCTAGTAAATGAAGCACACCATCACTTCATAACTATCAAACTTGACCTTGGAATGAAGTTTGATAGCTAAAACAACTGTTAAAATTACCTGGGTAGATTGTGTATGTAACATGGAACGGAGTGAAAACCTGTATTTCTCTTTTGAATGTTTTAGTGATTTGAAGGATTTCTCGTGAATTCCGATCTTTTAAGAAGTGATTTTAGGATTCAGTGTTTTATAGCTTTTTGACACTGCCAGACCCCCTCCCCCGCCATGTATTTTTTATTTGCTAGTGTTTTAAGAAAAGGAAAACAGGAGATGAAGTGGAGTTTGCAGCTGCAAGATTGTCCTGTTCGTGTTGAGATTGCTGTTGGAACTTCTATCAACACTGACATGATAAAAGAACATTATAACTTGCACTTTGTAATATTATCCTCACTCATTCATGAAAGTAAATATTAGGATGAGTTTTCCCAGCACTATCAGGTTACATTAAAATGAAGTTTTTTAGGTAGGGACAATTTAGTAAAGTATGTTGTGTAATTATTTTGGTGTGGGAGGTGGTGGTTGGGCAGAGTGGGTGGGAGTTGTTGGAGCTATTCTGTAAAAAACTTAAGTTTTATGTCGAACTGTTATGTCAAAGACATAACAAACTTTCATGCCTTTATTTGTGATTCAGTCCATGTCCTATTTTTAGTGTCGGTGGTTATTCTTTATAACCACATATTCCAGTTTTTAAAAATTGTGTCTTTGGATATTGTGCTACATTTGTCCTCACATATGTGTTGGTAGTTTTTTTTTTTTTTTTTTAATTAAATTAAATTTAATGGAAAACACCTTATTCAGATATTCTAAAGTGGGCCTGCTAAATTTTCAGAATTAAGGGCTGGGTGGTGCTTTTAAGTGTTCTTTTAGGCCAGCACTTTTTTCTCTGCCAGAATCTTAAAAATCATTACATGCTGACATGTGGTCTGAGTAATGCAAGAGGAGCCTTAGCTTGAAGGAGTTTCTAAAATGAAACTTGAGCCTAGAGTTACAAGCAGTGTTAAGTGTGTTACAGTGTAGCTTTGTTGCAGATAAGCTACTCTTCTGATGGTTTGGCCCTCAGGAGTTTGCCAAGGCTTTTTAATGATGGCTCACTTTACCAACATCAACAGTTATTTTCCTAAAATGAACATAAAGTGTTAATATTAAATCCTACTGTTTTTTTGTTTTTAACCTAATGCCACCTTCTGTATCTCTTCTATAAAACCTAGAGTTTCTTTGCCTCAGTGTGGAAAATGACTGAGAATAATACATATATAGGGGTTTTGAGTTTACTTTATGTAATTAACATGCATAATATATAATGACATTGGAAACAATTGGGAAGCAACATTTCACATTACATTTTGTGAATAAAGAAGCAAGCCTAAGTAATTGTTTTTTCTTCACATATTAACTAGCCTTCACTACTTTTTTTGATACATCATGCTTGTATACATTTTTACTCAAAAAATGTACCTGTCATACAGCATGTAATTTTCCTATTTTAATCCATGTATTAATAAGATTATGAATTTATTAGGAAGGGCATATCTGGAAATAATTTTTGTCCATTTCATGCAGTAGCCATATGGAAAGCTATTTGTTAATATGACATTTTCTTGCACTTGTGACAGCTTTGCTTCTAAGGACTGTTTTATAACTCTTAAGCATTTTACATGTATTACAACTAAAGTTAGCTTCCTGTGTGTGCTTCCAGTTGGAAATTATATTTTTAAGTATGGATTTGTACATGACATCACCAAATGTAATAAATATTTAACCATAGGCAACACTATACATATCCTAAAGACAGTAGGTATTGACTTAACAATTTACACATCAAACTGTTGTTTTTGCTTCCATTTATTTTCCTCATCAGCCTTACAAAAGCATATTCATTATTTTAAAAACCGGACTACTTAATATTCCCTTTAAAAAAATCATCTTTGCACTTGTGTTTACATAAGCCAGTTGGCATTTTGGAAGGAAGAAGTGTTAGTCTTTTCATAGTATCTATCCTGTAGTTTCTCGTTTTTTCCTACGTCTCCAGCTGTTTGTATCTTTAGTTTGTATTGCATTTTCTTGCCCAGCAATAGATGATTAATACATTGGATGAAATTTAAAAACAAAAAATCTCCATAGCATGATGGCTTTATACTCAAATTGTTTTTCTGAGAAGGAGATTTTCTTCCAGAATAAGATTGTTTTTCTCAAGATTTTAAGAGATTGACAGATAAGTATTTTCATCTGCAGATAAGGTTGTTAGTGACAAAAACTGATTTAATATTTATGTGGAATAGAATCATTTTAGAAAAGAGTGAGTACGTATACATTTATAGTAATATGGTCTAGATTGTCACTTAAATACTTAATCAGAACTGAAGACCCATCTTGTAACAGCTCCGTTGTTGATAATTGTAACATGAATATGCTGAGAACAGTTCTCATTGTTGCTTGCCTCTGATTTACTTTAAAGAAACTTTAAAGTTTTCTAAGAATATATTTTGGCTTATGCCAAAAAGGTTAGAATTTTAAATTGGTTTTTATCTTACATTAAGTCTAGTTTAGCTTTTTACTTTTAAACTTTGTGTATGAATATTTAACAATAGGAGATACAACAAATATTTCTGAACTCATCCATTTAACTGATGCATGCCTACTTGGTTTACTTAATCCAGAGGTAAACTCCATACAACATTTGTTTGTTTATTTATTTTTAATGAAATATTTAACATCCAGGTTATATAGTCTTTTCTGTAAGTGATTTTGTCTATTAATAATCAGAAATTCAAGGCTAGAACAGAAAATGGGTAGTAATTCTGTTAGCTATGTGATTCATACTCTCTCCCCTATCCCTCACATTTTTAAATCATGAGGAATAATACAAAAAGGGAAGAAAGTAATACTCTCTTTTTGTGATAGACCTTTTCCCCCAATATAAATTTTCCCCAATATAAATACCCATAAAATTTGTAGTACTCCTCTAAGTTTCAGACCTAAAAATGATCCAGATTTATATTTTTGTAAAATCAGTTTTACTTTCAAGTGAATTTATTTTTTCCCTAGAACATGTGGAAATTATTTTTATCAATGACTTTTTAGAATTTTATTTATTTTTCTATATAAAATCCTAAACTATTAAGATAATCTGTAGATGGCGCTAGAGATTTGCTTTTCAGAGCCTCACATTTGAGGAGACCTTTCCAAAACAGACTTGAAATGAGGCGTAATGAAATATAATTAGTTAATAAGTTTTGTAACCATAAGATAAGGTCCCTGATGAAATAAAAATTTGAAATTTAAAATCCATGCTTTATAATATTTAAGAGTTGAATTTGGGGTAAAAGCATAGTCATGGTCATAGTGTGTAGGTTTTTTAAGTAGTCTCATTGAAACTTAGTCTAGACTTGCTAATGTTGCTCTGATAGTGGAACTAAAGGGAAATGACTACTAGCTTTCCTTCGCTATTTCACAGACATTCATATTACCTGCTTTCAAGAAATAGTTCTTATGACTTTGAAACCTGAAATAGAAAAGCTATGCACTTGCATTTTTCAAACTTATTTATTCTGTTGGGTGGAAGATCTGTATCATTGAAACATGGACCCATCTAAAATCTCCCCAAGCCTAGACAGACAGACCATTTCTATCTTGCAAACAAATAACACATTGTTTGAAAGTTTTGTTGTTGGCTTATGAATCCAAAACATTGTGTTTTGTTTTATTTTAACATAAAACAAGGTTTTCTTGTTTTTGTTTTTTCCCTTGTCATTTTGGGGAGATAATGACTTATTTGATAAAGATAGCACAGACATTACCAGTTAGGGTAAAGAATGGTGAATCATAGTAAGAAGTCAGGTTTCCTTAATGGACAGCAGTAGTCTGATACACAATAGAAAGGGATACAAAGAAGAGAAAAATGTGCTGCATTTGAGGAATGAATATTTGCTGTGACTTTTTTCAAGACCTCTTGTAAGGATCAAATGTTTTTATAGTTTCAACCTTCAAACAGAACCTCTGGTATGTTTTGAGAGTTGGCCGTACCACCCATTGAATTACCTTAAAACATCTTCCTGTTGGTCCACAGGTTTTTAAAATGGGTTTGACATTGTTGGTGCCACTGTTACCAAAATCAGCAGAAAGTCTTTAATTCATTAAAGAATAGACCTAAATCTCTTTATCGTAAGCTTTCAAACATATCATGAGTTACCAACTTGAAGAAGAAAGGAAAATGTTAAACATGATTGAGTGAGCTCTCTAGTTTTCCTGACAGTGGGGTAAAAAGTATTTTAGAAAGATAATTTCTCTCTCAAATTGCTGTTTGTACATCTGATTTACCATTTTATTCAGAAGTAATTCCAGATATTTCTAAGTTAGAAAAATAAGCTTTTTAGAGTCTTTAATCTTGTATCCATCCATAGGCTTTTTCGTTGGTTAGTGAAGTTAGATAAAAATCAGTAAAGGCAAACTTGTAAGTCGATTGGAAACTTAAAAAATTCAGCCTGAATATTAATATCTTCATGTTAAGAACAATGATCTTTATTTGGAAAAACAAGTGTAGTAAGGAAGTCCACACTCAAAAGTACATACAAGATTCTTCAGCTTTATATAATCACTGTTACACCATGAAACCAGAATATTTTGACCTCAAAGTATAGTTACATAGGTAAGGTGGTTAATAAACAGTGTAAGAGTCTCCATTATGTTAGTTTTTGAGTTTTATATTTGTTGCTATCGCTTTTTGTCATTTCAGTATGATTCATTGGATGAATGATTCTTGAGTTTTATATATATCAGGTGTGTGGGGTAAATGTAATTGTAACTTTGATGGATTGTCTGTGATCACACTATCACAGATCTTACCACCCTTCTCAGTGGAGAAACGTTACTTTATGCTTTGTTATTCTGTGTAGTATGCTAACAAAGTTCAGTTGCACTTGATTTAACCATTATGGTTTTTTGTATTTTCTCATTCATACAAGTGGGGATGTATCTGACTTCTTAAAAGTTCCATTTTCATAGAGTATTCTTTGAAAACTTGCTCCATGTTGAACTGACAGAGTGAAAAACAGAATGTCAGAAAATGATTAAATATTTAACTTAGGCATTTTTGACATTGGGTTTTTAAAAAATGTATTAAATCAAAGTTTTTTCCCTTCCCCCAGGTTTATGGTTGGCTGTGGGAGATGTGATGACTGGTTTCATGGTGATTGTGTTGGTTTAAGTCTTTGCCAAGCACAACAAATGGGAGAGGAAGACAAAGAATACGTGTGTGTGAAATGTTGTGCTGAAGAAGATAAAAAGACTGAAATAGTAGATGCAGATATTTTGGAAAACCAGGCTAAAGTTGAAGTCCATAGTGAAGATAGGACAATGGAATATGAAAAGCTTGGGTTATCAAAGCACACACCAACAAATGAAAAAACCAAATATATAGAAGATACAGTGAAGCACAAGGTCAAAATTTTAAAGCGGGTAAGGTGCTCATTAATGCATTCTTTTTATTTAAGAACTTTGTATGGACTGACAATTGGAAATTTCTTTGGGGTCTCCTGGATGGCTCAGTTCATTGAGCATCTGATTCTTGATTTTGGCTGAGGTCATGATTCCAGGATCTTGGGATCAAACCCCGCATTGGGCTCCATGCTGAGTATGGAGCCTGGATGGGATTCTTCCTCCATCTCCCCACTGTCCCTTTTCCCTGCCCTCTCACTCTCTCGCACGTGCTCGTTCTCTCAAATAAATTTCTCTTTGGGTTTCATTGTTCTAAGAGTACCTTTTCAAATTTATTTTTCCATAAAAATGAATGGAATTTTATTTAAAATATTTTGGCAGTCTTGATGAAACCAGGTGGTGAAATCTTCAAAACACATAGATTTTATTTCTAACAGCGTCTTAATGCAGTTTCTAGTCTCTAGTTTGATACTTGGATTTTCTGTGGTAGGATGTGTATGTGATCTTGTGGCATTAAGTGGTAATAAGCTCTACAGTGTACTTGATAATAAGCTTTTTAAAAAAAGTTTTCCAGCTCATAAGTGTCTATCTACTAATTCTTAAACTATATTTGACATTGTCTTCAGGTAGAAGAGTTATTTTGTCTCTGTAAGGAAAAGTAAACTTAATTCTTTTGACATTGTCCCAGTGTTTGCTTGGAACCTTCACTTAATAATTTCTATCTTAGAGTTGTCAGTTTTCCCTAATCTTATATTTTTAACTGATTTGTGAAAGTATTTCCTAAATAGAAATTTCAAGATATTTAATCTATTACAGGAGAAATGTATAAAAGATTCAGTGCTATATCTAATTAAATTTTTATGTTTTATTGTCTGCCTTTTTGTTACCTATGAATTTTCTATTATAGAAATTTGTTGTTTTATAATGCTAGTGAAGAGTACAGTGGCAACATATATATGTTGATAGTCAACTATAATAATCCAAAAGACAGTGAACATGAATTGGAGAGTTAAGAAGGAAGTTTGGAAATCTTTTAGTTCAGCCATTTAGATTGAAGAATATAAGCATGTTTTCTCCAAAGTCATCTCCATTATTTACAAACTCAGTTTTTTGAGACATTCTTTATATAACAAAACTGGTTTAAGTTGCAGTTTGCCAGTGCTTGTAGCACCCAGCAATTTCTGTCTGACCAGACTTTTTGAGAATCAGATTATGTCCTTCTGGCATTTGCTATTGCTTTCTCTGTTGATTTGATGAGCACCAAAGTCACTGATGGTATAGAATTGAGAACTCCACTGAGAATAGTTTATAGCACATCTTTGGAAAACTTCTGTTAATCATTAACTATTAATCATCACTTCTTGGATATAATATTTTGACCATTTAGAAATATAGCTCATTGTTTTGTCATTTAGCTGAGTTATCTCCATCCTGTCTAAAAAGACATAAAACATTGTAAATGTTTTGAGAGACCACTCTGTCCACTCTCTGTGTCAGAAAAGAAGTTGAGGTTAGTCTGATTTTGTAAATACATGTGCCCTTCAAGTTATTACTGCTTCCTTTTCTTTTTACTGATGAACTCTGTTGAACGTTGTTTGGACTTGTCTGATTTTTAGTTTCTGGAATCTGCTTTTTAAGTATCACTTCTTATCCCTAGATTTTATGTTGAACCATGTGTTGAGTTCCTATTGTGTGCCAAGTGTGGTACCAGACTTGGGTGTATAGCACTGGTTAAGATATGTTCCTGGTCTCAAGTAATTCTAGTTGGAAAGATAGAAAATGAGTAAATAAAAAATGAGAGGATTCCTAGTCTAGAGAAAATTAGTGTTTTTTTTTGTATGTACTCTAATTAAAACCTATGATTATATATGCCTATACACAGGGTTCTTCTCCCTGTCTTTCAAACACTACCATGATGTGATTAATTACTTTAAAGGGTCTTAGAATTCTAGTTCTCTAGTAGTTCTTTGTGGGCTATAATCAGGATGAGAATAGCAGGTATCCTGATGGTTTGTTCTACTTTATGGGAGCTAAAATTGCTAGTAGATACAATGAGAAAAAATTGAACACTTGCTGTAGATGGATGTGATTTCATTTGTTTTAGAAAGTGGTGAAGAACATAGATACCTATTTCTCCACAACCTCTCCCTCCTTTTTCCATATCCACAGCTAACTAAGAGAACTCTTATTATCTTGTATCTAATTTTCTTGCTAATATCACTACCTGGAAAATGATATCCATATTTTTTAAGTTTCCCTTTATAGGCTATTATGTGTTCTGCAGAAAATAGGTGCTTGACAAATGGATTTTGAGGGGCTCCTGGGTGGCACAGTCGGTTAGGCGTCCGACTTCAGCCAGGTCACGATCTCGCGGTCCGGGAGTTCGAGCCCCGCGTCGGGCTCTGGGCTGATGGCTCAGAGCCTGGAGCCTGTTTCTGATTCTGTGTCTCCCTCTCTCTCTGACCCTCCCCCGTTCATGCTCTGTCTCTCTCTGTCCGAAAAATAAATAAACGTTGAAAAAAAAAAAATTCAAATGGATTTTGAATGAAAGGGCAAATCTCCTTTTTACTACTATTTGAGAGTTAGTTGTGTACATCTTTAAAAATAACCTTTTAAGTATTGGGCTAAAGAATATAATGTTTGCTGGGGTGCCTGGGTGACTTAGTCAGTTAAGCGTCTGACTTCCATTCAGGACATGATCTCATGGTCCGTGGTTTTGAGCCCTGTATCAGGCTCTGTGTTGATGGTGTGGAGCCTGCTGTTTTTCTCTCTTCCTTTCTCTTTCTGCCCCTCCCCCATTCACACTTTCTCTCTTTCTCAAGAATAAATAAACTTAAAACAAAAAAGAATATAATATTTGCTATCTTAATGGATTGTAATACTAATTAGGTTTAATTTTTTTTTTTTATCAATATACTCTTGAGCCTTGCTTTAGTAATTTTCATTCTAATGAATTAAATACTTTTTCCCCCCCTAGGAATCTGGTGAAGGCAAAAACTCATCAGACTGTAGAGATAGTGAAATAAAAAAATGGCAGCTAGCTCCTCTTCGAAAGATGGGACAACCGGTTTTACCTCGGAGATCCTCAGAAGAAAAAAGTGAAAAAATACCAAAAGAACCTTCAACTGTTATTTGTACAGGAGAAAAAGGTTCCAAACAAGGTAGTTAAGATTAATAAAAATTATTATACACTAATAAAGCTATATTTATTTTATACACTATCAGTATATTTAGGGAAATTTAACCATTTTAATATTTTAATGACAACAAAAATATGTGATTTACCTTTCTTGAAATTAAAAATTATTGCTCTAAATTCTGGGAAGTACAAATGAATTTAATAAGACCCCACCCTCATGGCTCTTAAATACGAATAGTAGAAGACAGATAATAAGTAGACAAATGGTGTGCTCTATCACGGCATTTAGGCACTATGAAGAAAAAATACAGTATTGGGGTAAAGAATTTTGATTTTGAAAAAATCAAATGAGGTTGAAGTTGGTGAAGGAGGTATTGTTGGATTGTGAAGAGAGGAGAAAAAGTATAAAATAATGTTTGGGGAAGTGGGAAAACAAATTTACCAGGAAAACTTAATAGGATTAGGGCAGCAGATTGAGTTATCTACTTCAGATTTGTGGTTATGAATTTATAGGGAGATCCGTTAGCATCAGTGTTTTTTCTCCAGTTGCCTTCAACTGTTTGTAGGCTGTTTGGGTGAAGGTTAAGGCTGGCTTTCACCAGGTTGTGGTTTGAATGCAAGGGTGTGGTAATAATGTTGGACTGTTTAATTAAAGTTGGTTATGTGGGAAAATGAGGACACAAATGGTAAAAAATGATAGATTTAAGTTGGGGTATCTTGGCTCAGTAGAAGAGCATGCGACTCTTGATCTTGGGGTTGTGAATTTAAGCTCCATGTGTAAAGATTACTTAAAAAATAAAATCTAAAAAAAAAAAAAACTGTTGGAATGAAGAGATTCTAGAATAAATAAGTCGGTATGTTAGAAGGTCAGAGTAGTGAGATGTTTCACATTGAGACTTTGGAGATGTTACATGAATTAGTAATGTTGGAATGAAAAATCATTTGAAAAGCTTAACATGTCAAATTAACAATATCAAGCACAATTGTTTTAAAACCAGAGATTCATCAATTTTGTGGTACTGGAAAATTCATTAAATTATCTGCTCACCTAATAAATTCAGATCATATTTTCTAAATATTTTTTAAAATTTTTGTTTTTGAAGATTTTATTTTTAAGTAGTCTCTACACCCAACATGGGGCTCCAACTCACAACCCCAAGATCAACAGTCTCACGTTCCACTGACTGAGCCAGCCTGGAGCCCCTCTAAGTAGTTTTTTAAAAGTTAATATTATATTAGAAACTAGCTCTAAAAACCATTATCTAAAATGGGAAAAGGTGGGGGTGCTTGGCTGGCTCAGTCAGAATAGTGTGTGACTCTTGATCTCAAGGTTGTGAGTTTGAGCCCCACATGGGGTATAGAGATTACTTAAATTAAAAAAATAAAATGGGTAAAGGGCATATGCACTTCATAGGGCCACTTTTTAGTCACTTAATTTGTAATTAAAATTCATTTAAGTTAGAATTTTTTTGGTGAGGTATAATTGGCATATAACATTAGTTTCCAGCATATGACAATAATTTGATATTTGTATGTATTGCAGAATGGTCATGATAAGTCTAGTTAACATGTCACCATATGTAGAATAGAATTTTAATGTCAGGAATATTTCAATATGGGTTCTGATGTTATTTCTATTTTTTAAAAAATGTTTATTTTGAGAGTGTGCACGTACATGTGCACAAGCGGGGGAGGGGCAGAAAAAGGGAGAGAGAGAATCCTAAGCAGGCTCTGTGCTGTCAGAGCAGAGCCTGTTGTAGGGCTCAGTTTCACCAACGATGAGGTCACGACCTGAACCAAGTTAAGGGTCAGATGCTTAACCGATTGAGCCACCCAGGTACCCCCTGATCTTATTTCTAAATAGTGATTTTTTAATCAGTCAATTTTGTTTAGAAGCTTAACAGTGTGCACTAAAAAGGAAGATATCTTTTTAAAAACAGTTTAATGAATTTTGTTATTTGTTTAAATTAGGGGCTCATGAGAAGCAAGAGATAAGAAAGAAGAAAATTGAAAAGGGAGTGCCTAATGTGCATCCTCCTGCTACTTCTACTTCCAAGCCTTCTGCAGATCAGATCAGACAAAGCGTCAGACATTCTCTTAAAGACATTCTTATGAAAAGGTAACACACGTTATTATTGTAGAGGATTGAATCACATATGCTTACTGTATGCTTATTATTGTATTTGAAGAATAATTGAATTATTCTAATTTTAAGACTTACAGAGTCCAATTTGAAGGTGCCAGAGGAAAAAGCAGCAAAAGTTGCCACAAAAATTGAAAAAGAGCTTTTCTCTTTTTTTCGGGACACAGATGCTAAATACAAGAACAAATACAGAAGTTTGATGTTCAATCTGAAAGATCCTAAAAACAATGTAAGTATGTTTTGTTCATGTCTATACCTGTTTAAGCTTCCAGCTTTCCTGAATATATTGGAATTTAAGATTATAATACAACAGATCTATAATTTATTTCTTAAAGTGAGAATGTGTCATTTTATTTTATTATTTTTTATTTAAAAAAATAATTTTTTAACATTGAGAGAGCATGAGCTCTGAGCTGAAGTCCGACACTTAACTGCCACCCTGGCACCTTGAGACTGTGTCATTGTTTTAAAAAATTTTTTTCAGTATTTATTTTTGAGAGAGAGAGACAGAGTATGAGTGGGGGAAGGGCAGAGAGAGAAAGAGACACAGAATCTGAAGCAGGCTCCAGGCTCCGAGCTGTCAGCACAGAGCCCGACACGGGACTCAAACTCATGAACTGTGAAATCATGACCTGAGCTGAAGTTGGACACTTAACTGAACTGAGCCACCCAGGTGCCCCGAGACTGTCGTTTTAATAGTCTTTGGCTACTGCACTGAATTGTGAATTCTGAATAGTGGTAACTAGTGTTCTGTAATGAGTCTATTAAAATGTAAACTGCTAAGTCTGTCTTAACCTGATTTATGTGAATTTTCTTTCCATTATATCCCTTATTTAATCCAATTTATTAAAAATTTACTCAAATGTATTTTTTAAAAACTCTGTTAAGCCAAAATTCATAACAAATACTGTAATGGTACTTTTGTTTGTTTGGTTGTTTGTTTGTTTGTTTTTGAGGGTAGGGGAAGGGGCAGGGTGAGAGGGAGAGAGAATCCCAAGCAGTCTCTGAGCAGTCAGCTGAACTCAGGAATTGTGAGATCATGACCTGAGCTGACACCAGGAGTTGAATGCTTAACTTATTGAGCCACCCAGGCGCCCCACTATAATGGTACTTCTGATTTGAATCTAAAAGCAGAGCAGCAGTACTTAAAAAAATATATATATGTAAAAAATACTATTTTAAAACGTTTCGTTGGGACACCTGGGTGCCTCAGTCAGCTGAGCGTCTGACTTCAGCTCGGATCATGATTTCACAGTTCACAAGTTCCAACGCTGTGTTGGGCTCTGTGCTGACAGCTCAGAGCCTGGAGCCTGCTTCAGATTCTGCGTCTCCTTCTCTCTCCGCCCCTCTCCCACTCGTACTCGGTCTCTATCTCTCAAAAATAAACATTAAAAAAAAAACATTTTGTTAATTTAAATAAGACTTTAATTCTAAATATCTTTTAGCAGTGAGGCAAATATTAATTGAACTGTTAATCATTTTCTGGCATTTCTTGTTCGAGACTTAGGAAATCTAAAAGCTATGTATATGAATGCAAACTCCTTACGTATTTGCTTAAGTTTTATAAGATTTTCACTTAAGTGATAACAGTTTGTCAATTTGTATAATGATAGTTGCAATAGTATGTGATATGAGGTATTTTCTTAAAGTATATACTAACAGCTACTTAAGAGAAATCTACGTTGTATAATCTGCCATCATAGTCCAGGGGATCAGATACTTCTTGAATTATATAGTCTGGAAGCTTTTCTTCAGTAAGTAAACATTTATTTCCATTGGGTTTCTTTCTTGCAGTTGGTTCTTTGCTCTGGAGTCCCTCCCAAGCCTGTTAAAATTTAAACTATGAAGCCTTAAAAATATGAAAGACCTCACATTCAATAAAATTCTTTTATGTGGTACCTTGCTATTTACTACAGGTTGGCTATTATGACAGAGTGTATCACTGGGAATACTCTGAGACAGAATCTTCTTTTGGGGGAGGGTGGGAGTAGGGGAACAGTTTTAATACAATTTTTGGATAGATGTTGTAATGGTTCTACTGTACCTGTTTGTTCACTATGTGTTGATATATTTTACATTTATTTTTTAAATATTTATTTATTTTGAGAGAGAGAGAGAGGGAGTATGAGTGGGGAGGGTCAGAAAGAGAAAGGGAGAGAGAGAATCCCAAGCAAGCTCTGCATTGTTAACGCAGTTTGTGATCCCACGAACCAAGAAATCATGACCTGAGCCGAAATCAAGAGTCAGATGTTTAACAAGCTGAGCTACGCAGGTGCCCCTGTGTTGATTTTTTATATGAAAGGTGTGTTTGTTACCTTAGATGAAAAGTTCCTAGAATATAAGGTTGTCAGTAAATCTCTTTGTAGTAGATGATTTATAAATAGACATTTGTAAATCCGGTTTAAATATTGCATCTTTATTTATTACAAATTTTTATACAGCAGTTCCAGTTTCTTTTAAAAATGTTTTCTCCCCTTTTTATTCCCATTTTTAAATATTTCCAGATATTATTTAAAAAAGTACTGAAAGGAGAAGTAACCCCTGATCATCTTATAAGAATGAGTCCAGAAGAACTAGCTTCTAAAGAGTTAGCTGCTTGGAGACGGAGAGAAAACAGACATGTAAGATTATCTATGAATATGTGTTTGGCTATATCAGAACCTATATTTTTCAGCCATAGGGGAGAAATTATATATATACACAAGAGGTAATTTAACAGAGTGTGCAGTAATACAGACTTCCTGTTCTATGCTTCTTCTAAATTACTTATCTTCCATTAACTGAGTTCTTAAATTTAATCTTTTGTTTTCCCTACCTCTGCTGCTTTTTTCTCATTTTCTTCAGTTAGAAGGTTACATAATTAACTTGTGTTTTGTTATATTTCATAAATCAGAAAGATGGGAAATTAGGCACATTTTTTCTTAATCACGTCTATACTTTTCAGAAGCACAATTTGAAGGTATAATGAATATTGGTAATTTGTAGTACTAGATTAAGTCAAAATGAAAATTTTACAGGTTTATAATCCCTTATTATTCAAATTTCAAACACCAAAAGGTTAGAAAAACAAGGATTTTTTTTTCCCTTAACACATTTATTGATAAAACCTGACCCAAATTGTCACGTATGGGTGCTCATATTTACAGAAATGTTGTGGGCTTAAGTAGCTCTGTCCCAGGTCTGACTGAGGTGTTATGTAACATAAATAGTATGTACAGCATAGTCCATTTTTAAAATTAAAAAGTTCTGAAAGTCACCAGTGCCAGGAGTTTTCATTTAGGTGTTGTGAACTTGAAATACCTTTAAAGATTGATTAAGTGAATGTGTGACTTAGGGTTATTGTGGCAGTGGGATAACCACATTATCTACTAGTTTGATTACAGTGGCCTCAGAATATTGGCTTTTTAAAATTTACTTATTTTTTATTTTTGAGAGAGAAAGAGCATGAGCAGGGGAGGGGGCAGAGAGAGAGAGAGAGAGAGAGAGAGAGAGAGAGAGAGAGAATAGTAAGCAGGCTCCATGCTTAGTGCAGAGCCTGACGTGGGGCTCGATCCCATGATCTGAGCAAAATCACGAGTTGTAGGCTCAACCGACTGAGCCACTCAGGTGCCCTAGAATGTTAGCTTTTCATTCTAGAAAGTATTGGTTATTTACAGTTCATAGGAATTCTACATGATTTACCTGATTCTTTTTTCCATAATACTTGCATCTCAGGTATTAAGCCTCCATGTGGATCTTCTGCTAAATCTAGTTTGAAGCACAGGGTCTTGATTTCATATATTACACTTATTCACATGTTTCTTCACTTTCACCCTGTGTAATTTTTCCTCTTAATTTGGAAATAGTATCACCTCATCTTTCTCTCCATGTCCCAAATATGTACATGCCTCTCTTCTGCATTGAAATGTGGCTGCAAGTATTACCTGCTTTGGAGACCAGCTTGTTCTTCCTTTAGGCCATGTATCTGATTTCTTTCTTTAAAGGATGATTTGCATATAACAAAGGCAAAATAAATGACCATCTTTACCTTTCTTAACCTGTTCCACTCTCAGCTACTTTTTACTAGTTTTTGCTACACTAGTTTTTGCTATACTTGCTTATTATTGTGTTGCCAGGCTTGTTCATCGTCACAAAGTAAGCTTGGTCAGGAGAAAACTGATAGGGGACTACCTGATAATTTTTGGTATTTGAATAAACGTCCACTATTTGGGGGAGTGTTAAGAACATCAAGTTAGGAATCTGAGGAAAATAATTCCCATTTCCCTGTGGTAGCTGCTACTATACTAAATCAGAAAGCAGGTAAATATCATGTTTCAACCCTTTGCAAATTACATTGCACTTCAGCTCCCTCTGGTTAATTTATGTGTGAACTTCTCATGGCTTATAAACCCAGCACTTAAAACAGTCTCTGACATTTGTAAGTATTCAGTGTATATTTGTTGTTTGAGAGACCACCTAAAGATTAAAAATCATCTATGATGAGTTTTTTCATTTTTAGATAAGCTCTTACTATTTAAAGCTGTACATTTGGAAATATGTATATTTCAATTGTGAAATGTTTCTTTAAAATATTTCCTTTAGACCATAGAGATGATTGAGAAAGAGCAGAGAGAAGTGGAAAGACGGCCAATCACAAAAATAACTCATAAAGGTGAAATAGAAATTGAGAGTGATGCCCCAATGAAGGAACAGGAAGCCGCCATGGAGATTCAGGTAAAAATTATAATAGTGTCATGTTTGTAGTGCTCAAAACATGAAGATTCAGTGATTTATTTGCCTCAGATGTTCCTTAAGTCGAAAGAAGATTTTTAAAAATATATATATTTTAAAGTAGTTTATTTCATTGGTTTCATGGTTTTTTGAGAGTGTTTACAGTATTGTTTCTTTGTATGTAAAGTGCAGGCTATCTGCATCACAGGCACCTCTTAAGCACTTGTTTAAATGTAGATTCTCAGGATCTGTAGGACTTGGCGAATTCTTCAGTAGGCCTATAAATCTGTAGGTGCTTCTTAGACTGGTTTGAGAGTGGTACAACTTTTCTTATTTTCAAATATCAGTGAGAAAATAATAGGAAATCTTGTTAGAGGCCTTAAAGAATGAAGACTGAAGAATGTCTTGTTTTTGCTCTACTTTAAGTCATAATTAATATCTAGCATTTATTTTATAAAGAAATAGTGAAAAACAACCTGTGAATGGAATAGCTTTCATGTATCAATATGAAATATAAGTTGATTTTTAATAATCGGGACAAAATTTTGTCTGCTGAAACTTTTTATTCCTTTTTTAGGAACCTACAGCTAACAAGTCATTGGAGAAGACAGAAGGATCTGAAAAACAGAAAGAAGAGATTGATTCTATGTCTAAAGATACCACTAGTCAACATAGACAACATCTTTTTGATCTTAACTGTAAAATTTGCATAGGTAATTGGAAATTTTTCCTTTCTTCTTTTTTTTTAATGTTTATTTTAGAGAGAGAGAGAGAGAGAGAGAGAGACAGTACGAGTTTGGCGGGGAGGGGTAGAAAGAGGGAGACATAGAATCTGAAGCAGGCTCCAGGCTCTGAGCCATCAGCACAGCCCAACACGGGGCTCAAACTCAGGAACAGTGAGATCATGACCTGAGCCGGAGTTGGACGCTCAACTGACTGAGCCACCGAGGCACTCTTGGGAATTTTTCTTTCTGAAATGTTGCTTTCACTTTGAAAGGGGGATACTTGTATTTGTAATCTAAATAGGTTTTTGTTTTCTCTGTACTGGTGGTGGGGTACCTGCTCACTCCTTTTGAGGAGTAGCACAGTTTTAGAATGACTGCTCTTCAGAGTTGAGGTATAGTTTGATACTATCATATAGTTTGCTATCTAGAATTAATTGTATTATGTAAGATCTGAACTTAACCAACTCAGAGTCAAAAGACTAGAATTTAAGCATTAGAATAGGCATCAGAACTGTTGCACAGTTGTGATGGTATTGTCATTTACTAGGTGAAGGAATAAAACAGCATTCATATTTTATTATTATATATAACAAATGAAACAAATCCCAAAATATCTTTTCTCTAGTATTCTTATGTCTGGCCATTCATTCAGTAAATATTTGCTGAAATCTTTTTTGCCGAGCACTTTCTGGTGCAGGGAATATAGTGGTGAATGAGTCAGATATTATCCAGGCTTTAAGAGAAAACATAAAGCCTAGTGGGAAAGACAGGCAGGTGATGATTTGAGTAGAAGTACAGTCATAAGTGTCTTTAGCTAGCAGGAAGACTTAGCCTAGAGTGAGGCATTGGGGAGACTTGAATTGATATTTAAGCTGAGACATGAAGACTGAAAGGGGAAGACCATTCTGAATACTGGGAATGGCATGAGCTTGAATTGAATTCAAGAAGAGGAGAGAGGCATATGATTTGTTTGAAGAGATACTTTAGGGATCACATTTTGTATTATTGCCTTTCGAACTTCAGATTGTGACTTCTTAGTGAAATCAAGTTAGTAAGTAGTTACTAGCATTTCAAAAACAAAAACAATATGAAATACCACAGTGAATTACTCTAAAAAGATGTGTACCATTTTGTGAAACTTTAATTCTGGTTATTTATATATAACCAAAATAATACACACATACATGTATATATACACACACATACACAGATGTGTTGAGTGTGTGTGTGTGTGTGTATAAGTAATGGATCATGAGATAAAATATGACTTTACAGATCATGATGAGAATACTGAAAATCTACTTTTACGACCACATTGAAGATTTTGGTCTTTTATCTAAGAGCAGTGGATACTGATTGAAGGGTTTTTTAGCAAGGGAATGGCATGATCAAATTGGAATTTTATGAAGATCTCTCTAACTGTGGTGAGAAGGTATTACAGTGGGAGAAGCCAAGGGAGGAAGGAGGGAAACTCGATAGGAAGCCTCTGCACTAGTCCAGTGTGAGATGAAGATGGTTTTAATTAGAGTGATTAGAGCAGTAATTGGAGATGGAAGTAATGGAGGCTTTGAGATAATCACGTTAGGTAATATTGATAGATGCTAGAGATGGGCTAGATTTAGGGCATAAGAAATAGGGATGTATAAGGAAGAATTTAAATTATATTAATAATCATATCTTCTCAAAATCGTGTTTATATATTTTACTGTCTGTACAAGATTAAAGACTTAAAGGGCAGAGAGAATGTTTTTAGACTTTGTTGTTCTTTTTTTTAAGTTTATTTGAGAGAGACAGAGATAGCTGAAGTAGGGGAAGAGGTAGCAAGAGAGGGAGACAGGCTCCTCACTGTCAGCTTGGAGCCTGACATGGGATCGAACCCATGAAAACCCAGGAGATCATGACCTGAGCTGAAATCAAGAGTTGGATGCTTAACCGACTAAGCCACCTAAGCTCCCCGAGACGTTACTATTCTTAAAGAAAGCTATCCATGGTCTAATAGTATTTTTAAGTTCACCCATGTAGTTCTATCTTAATAAAAAATACTTAGTGATTTCTATTAACTTTAATAATTTCCATGGTAATATTTTAGTAAATGTAATGTTAGCACAAAAAACATTTGTTAAACACTACTAGACCTAACCTATTTTCAGAAAGTTTGAGTGATTTGTTTCCTTCTTGGTGCTATAGCCTAAAACCAGTGTCATTTTTTAAACTTTACTAACATTTTTCATGTTTAGTAACTGTACTATGCATTTATGTTATGAGCTGCTGCTATATGTAACACAAAGTAGGATACAGATTTTTTTTACTCAGTTCTTTTTCAAGTAACTTCTCTTGGAATTTGGTGTAATTTAGTATAAAATTGGTAGGGGGTCACCTGGGTGGCTCAGTTTGTTGAGCATCTGACTTTTGATTTCAGCTTGGGGTCATGTTCCCAGTATTGTGGGATTAAGCCCTGCATCTGGTTCTACACTGAGTGTGGAGCCTGCCTGGATTCTCTCTCTCTCTCCCCCTGACCCCCTCCCCTGCTTGCCTTTTCTCTCTCTAAATAAAAAAAAGAAAAATTGCTAGGGAATCAAGAAACTTAGTTTAAAAATGTTTGTTTATTTATTTTGAGAGAGATAGCGATAGCACAAGCAGAGGAAGGGCAGAGACAGAGAGGGAGAGAGAATCCCAAGCAGCCTCCATGTTGTCAGCACAGAGCCCGGTATGGGGCTCCATCTCAGAAACCGTGAGATCGTGACCTGAGCCGAAAGCAAGAGTCAGATGCTTAACCGACTGAGCCACCCAGGTATCCCAAGAAACTTATTTTAGATTCTAGTTATAATGTTTCCATTCCAGCTTATCTAAGTTGCTTAATATCCTTTTTCCCTAATTTTTCACATCAATTAGAGAGATGTAATATAACACAGCATGAGAAATGATGATAGTTAAAAATTACCCCAGGAAATCTAAGGTTATGCAACAATTCCATCAGAAACACTGAATAACTCTTGAAGTGAAATGGATGAAGTTACAGGAATTTCACTTTACAAAAATGGTTTGTTTGGTGTCATCTGATGTTAGGTCGAATGGCACCACCTGTAGATGATCTTTCTCCAAAAAAAGTTAAAGTCGTTGTTGGAGTATCTCGTAAACATTCAGATAACGAAGCAGAAAGTATAGCAGATGCACTGTCTTCAACCTCAAACATCTTGGCTTCTGAATTCTTTGAAGAGGAAAAACAAGAGTCTCCGAAATCAACATTCTCTCCTGCCCCACGGTAATTTTCTCTTAGCTGTAACTTCAATAATTATTATAGATCTTTGCCAAATTATACTTGGATGTCTTCAAATATGGAAAAGTGACATATTTCTTAGGAACCTTTCTTTTGAGAAAAGAACTGTACCTTCTTAAACATTAAACTAATTGAGATAAAAGAATAAGACTTAAAATTAATTTAGAGATTTGAGTCTGTGTGTGGGGACTTGACTTTAAAATTCCTTTTAATTATGTTGGTCCCAAGAGGTGGGAGATAGGTCATTAAATAAAAATTGCTCGCACCTCTCTGTACCTTCATCTGAGCCACCCGTGAAGGATATTGTAAGTCATGACTATGTAAATATGAATGTACTTTCATCTTTAATCAATAGCCTTTATGTATTTTGGCTTTCTTGACATGCTAAAATAGAAATAATTGATGACTTAGTAGAAAATGTATTTATTCATGACCATATCTTTAGGCTGAAAATTTCTAATGTCCTGTTTTAGACCAGAGATGCCTGGAACTGTTGAAGTTGAGTCTACCTTCCTGGCTCGATTGAACTTTATCTGGAAAGGTTTTATCAACATGCCTTCTGTAGCAAAATTTGTTACCAAAGCCTACCCAGTATCTGGTTCCCCTGAGTATTTGACAGAGGTACTGTGAACTTTTCTTGCCGTTTTCTGCTTGGGTTGACATGTGCTTCCAAAAGAAGTAGGAGAGAAATGACATTATAAATAATAATGTTTTATTTCATTCATAAGTATGTTGACAGTGATGCTTAGAACCATTCAATTAATGAAATTTTGAGTTCACAACTGAAGTTTTTGAACTGTAGATAACTGTATTCTGAAAGTTTTCACCCTACAAATCCTGTACTGTAAGATGTATGTCAGAGAATTAAAAATTAATGAGAGTCTGCATGGATATCATGAGTTTTTCTTTAAAGGATTGACCTGCTTATTATGGACTTCAGTGTTAGCCTGTCAAGAAGATTTTTTTCCATGTTAACAAGTCTAATTCTCCTGTTGCTTATGTTTCCCCTACTGCATGACTACAGCTCTTATCTGCCTCTATCTGTGAATGAGATGTAGGTGATAGTTGAAACATTACAGTAAGGTGACAGTCCCATGAGACCCAATGATCATAGTTGCTCCAGGTACCCTTGGTTGGTTTTATACCTGAAAGAATTGGATGGAACTGTCATGCAACATTTATGGAAAATAAGCAGTTACAGGATTATATTATGAAAAATGAGAAAGTATGACATTTTTGAACTATTTTGAAAAGTGTTTTTCTTTTGTTTTAGGAAGTAAGAAAATAATTCAGTACATGTACTGTATTTTTGTTGAGATTGTATTTTCTGTTATGTTTGTATCTAAACTGTTCCATCCATTCTCAGTCTCCTGATCATGAAGGCAAAAATTAAAGAAAAAAATTCTTTCCAGTATTTCAAAAGTCTTGAATTGTATATATGCCTATTTTTCTTTAAAGACTAACAAACTTTTCTTTATAGAGAAAATTAGTTTGGCTGAAATTAGTTTAAGTGTAATGGTGCCTAACGTTGATCAGTTTATTTGTTTAGCATTGTGTTTTAATAAACAATGTAATTATTACTTTTACATTTAGTTTGCTTGGCAAATAATATTTTAGAAATGTTGATTTTATAACAGGAAAATTAAATGGACCCATGATGCTTTTCTTTTTGAACAAATCTCTTTAGAAATTTAGTCTTTGATCAGTGGTGAAGAGAACTTCTTCTTTTAAATTGGAAAGAAGTCCTGAACTATGGAATTTGAATTTAAACAAAACTATTCTCCTTTCTTAGTTTCTAAGGTTGCTTTCCAGAATTCCACCTCTGCTTTTTACTACTTTTAGTTTAGGACTAAAGTCCCAAATAAAATATTAAAGCAATTAATAATTTAAATACACTTAAATCAAATTTGCTATCAATTAATTATGCTTTCTATGAATTTTTTCAGCTTCATAGAAAAATAGAAATACACTGATTAAAGTTTTAAATATTTTCAGTTACACAGTTCTTCACTTAATTTAGGTATAGTCATCTGTTTTCAGAAAATTCTGTTAAAAAAAAATGAACTTGCAGTATTACAGTGTTCTGTACTGTGCAGAAATACACTCTATAATTATACTTGGTAACTTCTGAAATCTAGCTGTTAATGATTAAATGATATCCTTGCCCACTACCACCAAAAAAGGGGTGAGAGGGTAGGAGTGGGCGGAATAGAAAAACAATCTCTAATATTCTGAAATCTGTTGTACTCTTCCTGGATTGTCGGTGTGTCTTTTGCTTGACACTGCTTCACTTTCCTGTGCCTGTTTTTCCTACTGGGAACTGACATGACCTCAGATTCTATCTCACATGTATCTTGGGCACCAACCTTGGTTATTTGAGGTTGACAATTGAGGCACCCAGCTTGGTTATTTGAGGTTGACATTTGAGGTAAATCCTGATTGCTATCCCTGTACTTTGTTATGTTCTATGATGCAAATCTTTTTATTTACTTGTTTCTTATTACCAATTTTAAATTAGTCTTAGAGTAAATTATGAATATTACAGTAAAGATATTCTGTATATACTGATCACCTTCATTTTTTACTGTAGGATCTACCAGATAGTATTCAAGTAGGTGGCAGGATATCACCTCAGACAGTTTGGGATTATGTTGAAAAAATTAAAGCATCAGGAACCAAGGTAAGGAAAATTTCTTTTGTTACACCTGCATGAGAGAGCACTTGAAAACTAAATCATGAGAGTTCTTATGCAGGGAACCCTAGGGGGTAGGAGCCACTACAAATTCTGAATCTACATAGTGTGCCTGACAAAACTGAACTAAAACCATTTGCTAAAGCTCAGAACAGCTCAGCATTCTTCCTGTGGGTTTTTCTTTCCTTCTGGTATGCTTTCTTAGTGATTTCTGTCAGTGTTTTGAAAGAAATGTTTTAAAGTAAGTATTGAGATTCCTCCTGGGATTGTGCCTTGCTTTGATTATAGACATTTGTTTAGTTAGGGCATAGGCTAAGAGACCTTAAAATATAGTGGCTCTAAGTATATAGAAGTTTATTTTTATTAAAAAATTTTTTTAATGTTTATTTTTGAGAGAGAAAGAGAGAGCGAGAGAGACAGAGCGTGAGCAGGGGAGGGACAAAGAGAATGTAAAGCAGACTCCAGGCTCAGAGCTGTCAGCAGAGTCTGACGTGGGACTCAAACCCATGAACCATGAAATCATGACCTGAGCCAAAGTCGGATGCTTAACCAACTGAGCCACCCAGGCGCCCCTATTTAATTTTAAAAGTTTATTTATTTATTTTGAGAGAGTGGGGAGGGGGGAAGGGGAGGGTCAGAAAGAGAGGGAGTGAGAGAGAATCTCAAGTAGGTCCCTCACTGTCAGTGCAGAGCCTGACTTGGGGCTCTAACTCATGACCGTGAGCTCATGACCTAAGCCGAAACCAAGAATCAGATGCTCAACCAACTGAGCCACCCAGGCACCCCCTGAAGTTTGTTTGCTTAAAAATTTTTAAAGTTTATTTATTCTGAGAGAGAGCATGAGTGGGGTAGGGGCAGAGAGAGAGGGAAAGGGAATTTCATGCAAGCTCCACACTGTCAGTGCAGAGCTTGACATGGGTCTCGAACTCCCGAACTGTGAGATCATGACCTGACCTGATACAAGGGTCAGACACTTAACCAACTGAGCCACCCAGGCGTTATGAATATATATTTTTCAATATAGGTTTTAGAATTTAAATTAATACAGTATTAGAATACAAAGAAACTTTGAAGCATTGTAGAAAAGTTACAACACTTATTTGCTATCACTTTCTCATGATAGTAAAAGTCATAAGAAAGCATTGGGGAGGTATTCCCTTGGACATTTTGGGAATCATTCTTGGCCTACCCATATACTTCTGCCCAGTATTTTATAATATGCCTCCTTCCTGAACTGACTGAAACACACCCCTAAAAGAGGACAGTTTAGATGACAGACCTTTTATAAGAGAGCCATAGTTTAGCTCATTTACATGTTCTGTATAGGAACTTCTATCAATTTAGGCTTTGTAGCAGGTCTGTCTCTTCATTTTGACTATGTATGTTCATGAAAAGACATCTCATTTTTTTACACTACCAAATTGATACTACATTGGGATTCTCTTTTCTATTGGAAACAAATTCTGGAACCTAGAGGCAAACAAATAAGTTCCTGAGTAAACCAAATGACTTTATAAAACGTATGGCGTTTTATGTATTTCAGTTCTTTTCACCCAGTCTCCATTCTGGATTTTCACTGGATTTGAGTTTTTTTGTGTATGTGTACATGGCAGGGTGGTGGTAGGTGATATTAATTTTCAGTATACTGAAAACACAGGCAACCATTTGTGGAGATTATGAGATCGGAAATAAGGATGTAGTGTAGATATCAAAGGACTCGGGTTTAAATACCTTCTCTGTTACAATTGTGTCACCTTGAGCAAATTAATTACTGTGGGACTCAGTGTCTTATGGGACACCTTCAGATAAAACAGATCTGTCAGTGGGTCAGCAAACATCTTTTCCTAAGAGTTCCTTCCTTTTACTATTTTTATCTGCATTTAAGTTGGCAAATCATGTTTTTCAGTAATCATCATTATAAAATTTACTGGATTATTATTAGTTGAGAAATGATATTTAAAACCCAGCTATTCTTTAGGTTATTATTTTAAACAGTCATTTATGATTTTCTTGAATAGGAAATTTGTGTGGTTCGCTTCACACCTGTAACTGAAGAAGATCAAATTTCTTATACTTTGCTGTTTGCATACTTCAGTAGCAGAAAGCGCTATGGAGTAGCTGCTAACAACATGAAGCAGGTTAAGGATATGTACCTTATTCCTTTGGGTGCCGCAGATAAAATTCCACACCCTCTTGTGCCTTTTGATGGACCTGGTAGGTATACATTTTAATAATAAGAGTATGAATAAAAAAAAGTGGGAGGTGAGACCAGAGTGAGAAGACAGACTCTGCTTGCATTCTTGGGTTTCAGCCCTCTAGAGCTGACTTCACAGGGACAGGCACCCACCTAATAGGCTGTAATAAGCTAGATGCAAAAATGTACCCTGTGTTGTAATGGTTGAAAAAATGACTATTCATTGATGTTTTTTATTTTATACAGGGCTTGAACTGCATAGACCCAATCTGTTGTTGGGCTTAATTATTCGTCAAAAACTGAAGCGGCAACATAGTGCTAGTGTTAGCACTAGTCATACAGCCGAGACTTCTGAAAGCGTACCAATGGCATTGCCACCTGACAAAAAAAGTAAGATGGAAGTTTCCACAGAAGAAACACCAGAGGAAGAAAATGACTTTTTTAATTCTTTTACAACTGTATTACACAAGCAGAGAAATAAGCCTCAGCAAACTCTTCAGGAAGACCTTCCAACAGTAATTGAACCTTTAGTGGAAGTCACCAAACAAGAGCCACCAAAACCTTTAAGATTCCTTCCTGGGGTATTGATTGGCTGGGAAAATCAGCCTTCTACTCTGGAATTAGCAAATAAACCTCTTCCTGTGGATGATATACTTCAGAGCCTTTTGGGCACTACTGGTCAGGTATATGAACAGACTCAATCGGTGATAGAACAAAACACTCTTAAAGAAATTCCTTTTCTAAGTGAGCAAGCTGACCCCAAAGCAGAGAAAGTAGATAAAGTGGAAGTAACTGATGGTGAAGCCAAGGAGGTAAAGGTTAAAGTAGATGATCTTTCAGAGTCTACAGGTAATTCAGTAGTAGAAGAAACATCAGTAATGAGTTCTTCTTCCATTTCTCCTGGACCTTTGACGAGTCTTAGCCTCAGAGGTAAACCACCAGATGTTTCTACAGAAGCATTCTTAACAAATTTATCAATTCAGTCGAAACAGGAAGAAACTGTGGAGAATAAAGAGAGAACGTTAAAAAGGCAGCTGCTGCAAGATCAAGAGAATAATTTACAAGATAATCGGACTTCAAATACTAGTTCTCCATGCAGGTCTAATGTAGGAAAAGGAAACATAGATAGTAATGTCAGTTGCAGTGAAAACCTTGTTGCTAATACAACAAGGTCCCCACAGTTTATCAACTTGAAACGGGATCCTAGACAAGCAGCAGGACGAAGTCAGCAGATAACTGCTTCAGAAAACAAAGATGGAGATAATTGCCGGAATGGAGAAAAACACACCCTGCCTGGTCTGTCACACAAGGAGCACTTAACAGAACAAATGAATGTAGAGGAAAAGTTGTCTTCTGTAGAGAAGAGCTCATGTGTTCAGCAGGGTGATAATTCAGGGGTTGCACAAAACTCACCGTCAGTAGAAAACATACACACTTCTCAAGCAGAACAAACAAAACCCTTACAGGAGGATATTTTAATGCAAAATATCGAAACTGTGCACCCATTTCGAAGAGGATCCACAGCGACAACATCTCATTTTGAAGGTGGAAACACATGTCAATCAGAATTTCCTTCTAAAAGCATCAACTTTACTTCCAGAAGCACCAGCCCCAGAACAAGTGCAAACTTTTCACCCATGAGGCCACAGCAGCCCAACCTTCAGCATCTCAAGTCTAGCCCCCCTGGATTTCCATTTCCAGGACCTCCTAATTTTCCCCCACAAAGCATGTTTGGATTTCCACCACATTTACCACCTCCTTTACTTCCCCCTCCAGGCTTTGGCTTTGCTCAAAATCCCATGGTTCCCTGGCCACCTGTTGTTCACCTGACAGGCCAACCACAACGTATGATGGGTCCCCTTTCACAAACATCAAGGTATATAGGCCCACAAAATTTTTACCAGGTTAAAGACATTCGAAGACCAGAAAGGCGCCATAGTGACCCTTGGGGTAGGCAAGACCAACAGCAACTGGATAGGCCATTTAATAGGGGTAAAGGGGATCGACAGAGATTTTATAGTGATTCACACCATTTGAAAAGAGAGCGACATGAAAAGGAATGGGAGCAAGAGTCTGAAAGGCATAGACGCAGAGACAGAACCCAAGACAAGGACAGAGACAGAAAAAGGGAGGAAGGGCACAAAGATAAAGAGAGGGCGCGGTTGTCACATGGTGATCGAGGAGCAGATGGAAAAGCAAGCCGGGATAGTAGGAATGTAGACAAGAAACCAGATAAACCTAAAAGTGAAGACCATGAAAAGGACAAAGAACGAGAGAAAAGTAAACATAGAGAAGGAGAAAAGGACAGAGATAGGTACCACAAAGATAGGGACCACACTGACAGAGCTAAAAGCAAAAGGTAAAATTTGCAGGCTGCTTCAAGATTACATTTAAATAACTTAAATGTCGTATCTTAAAAACTTTACGATTGCCTGCTAGGATTGTGCCATCTTTTAAATTTTTAATATTGGTGGTTTGCAGAACAATAAAATCTGTGTGTTGGTGCAGAGTGCTCTCTGTACCAGTGCTCATCACCCCTTCTTCATACCAACTGTCCCTAGTTCTAGGAATTTAATATTTTTAAAAGTTTTACATTGCTGTATATTCAAAGATTTGTTTTATTAATATGCAATAAAGGCTTAGAAATTTTAGTTTTATTCCTTACTTGGTAAATATGGTTAACTATGGAGTATATTTACTGCCTCTAGTGAATGTCCTTTATATAATGACTAATTTGAGAGTAATGTGTGCTCTGTAAGTTTGTTTAAATTGCACTGTTTTTAAAGAAACTGTAGAGGAGAAACAGAACGCCAAGCAACTTCATAATCAGATTATATTAATCATTTAGTTGAGCAGTTTTTGACCAAGAATCAGACGCCCAAGGAGTACATTTCTTGCTTTAATCTGCACTCATTGAAGGCATTTATTACCATTACTACAACTTTGTGGTAGGCCATTTCTTTTCCTTTTCATTTTTGGCTCTTTGGAAACTTGAATACTTAAGCTTGTACATGATCTTGTGTTTTGCTATCCTTTTTACTGTAAAATGTAAATATTTTAAGGGATATTTTGATTCTAAATATGATAAAAGAATTTCTCACCTATTTTGTGTGTGTGATTTGAAATTCAGTAGTCAAAGTATTCTTTAAAGCTTTAATTATCATCAGATGCTAAACCCTTACTCCACCAAGGGCATAGAGCCATAGCTCTCTAAATCAGGCAATAGATGAGGGAAAAAACGATTTCTGTACCATAGATTACAGGCTATTGAGGTAAATCATGTAGTTCTAAAGAGGCTATGAATTGAGAACTACTAATGAAAAACTGTTGTAGCTATAGCTCACTTTATAGGTATGTTTCTGAAAACTTGTATACCATCAAAATTTGGTACACTGACTAATCATTTCAGAACTTTTATTTTAGAGAAACATGTTGTGAATCTCTTTGGAACATGTGTAATTTGTTGGTGGAGGAGGGGGGGATAACTACAGTTTTGTATGCTAGTACTTCTTGAAATAGAAAACACCTGGAGGCTGTTGTTAATCCAAATTTAAATTTACTTACACCCTAAATTACCTACTGTATTGATTGCTATAATTTAAACCAATAGCTACCAAAAGTTACTAGCACTTGAGGCCAAAAAAAACCAGTATTTTTGCTCCTCTGTATTAATGAAGAAAAATATAAATGACTTCACAAAATTAAAAAGATAAAATTGATTTTCTTAAAAAGCATAAAGATTACAGTTAAAAATAGGTTTTGAAAATGAGTCAGCTTTGGTGTTCTCACTGGAGAGAAAAGGAGCTGAAATTCAAAACCAAACATTTTGTCTAACTTGCAATAACTTGCAACCCTTTTTTTTGTCATCCTTATCCTCCGAAATTAATGATCATAAAAGTTCTGAAACAGAGGACTTGTATTTAAATAAAGTTTGTTTAATTTTGGTCTACTTTTCTTTTGGAAATTAACTTGTTAGAAAACTAGTCAGTTTGCAAACAAAACTTAAGGTTGGTCATCTTTTGCAGCATTATAAGGAAATTGTTCAGGGTTTTACTTAAAAAACAACAAAAACCAAAAACAAATCCCTCAAACCAAAAAAATTACCTTTTTGATTTCAACTATGTATGTTAGTAAGTCTGCTTCCCCTGATTAATCTGGTAGGGATGGTGGGGGGGGGGGGGAGTTGAGTAGACATTGAATTTTTTTTTGTTTGTTTGGTAAGGTAAAAATGGGTTAACCAATGGAAGAAAGCCTTTAAGTTAGTTTTTTATTACTTTTTAGCCAGTAGTTTCTTACATATATTGTGATGCTTTCATATCTCATTGGAGCTTGATCTCATAGAGGCTCCTATTAGTGGTGGCCATCTCCTGAAATTACAGGGCTACTAAGTGTTAAAACCAGGTCTCTTACCCTTGTTGACTGAAACATTGTGGTGATTAGGGGGAGTATAGGCATATTGACTGAGGTTTTAACTTGGGAGGAAAAGGAAATGAGAAAAATTTTCAGTGAGTAGTAGATCCAAAGCCATTCTCAGTCTTTTAAAGTCTCACCTACAAACCAGCCTTAACACAAATGTGAGTTAAATGAGATTCCTCTTTGTTTCTCCTGTCTTAAGGAAAGCTTAATCTTCAAAAAATTTGATGCTTTTTAAAATTTAGAACCATCTTCAGACAGATTCTACATACCTCTCTTAAGTAAAATGTACCAGGGTGTCTCAATACCAAAAAGTCCACCTCTTGTCATCCTTGCAATAAGAAAGCCTCTGTGAGCCCTCTGTTATGTCAGACCTTGTGTGGAGCACTTTATATAAACCTTGGGCAGCCTGAAAGGTGAAGACTGACTTACCTCAGAGGTCTCTTGAGGAAACTTGTACTTAGGGGGAAAGAAAAAAATAAGTGCCCAAGGTTAGACTGCTATTGTCAGAACTGGAATTTAGCTCAGTTCCACTTTTCTTCAAAGTCTGCATGCCAGTTGTATGAGAATTGAGAACAGGAGAGAGGGACAAAAGCCTGATTACCGTATATGCCTTTCATAGCCCTTTTCCTCTCTATTCCACCAGCCTGTCTGTGGTGAATAGCCCAACTCCTCAAAGTGAGCAGGAAGACGAAAAGTGTGGGTTCCCTTGTATAGATCTGCAAAGTTTATCTTCGTTTCAAATCCTGATTCTCAAGTTCTCTTTTATTCTCTATTGGTGCTGTGACAAATTATTAAAAAGTTAGTGGCCTAAAACCACACAACTTTATCGTACGTTTCTGTAGATCAGAAGTCTGATGCAGATCTCAGGTTGAGATCAACGTGTCCTTCTCTGGAGGCCTTAGGAGAAAAATCCATTCCCCTTGTCTTTTTCAGCTTTTAGAGGCCACTCACTTTCCTTGCCTCAAGGTCCCTTCCTTCAATTCAAAGCCACCTCTGATCCTTCTGATTCCCTCATCCACTTTTAAGGGGCCCTTGTGATATATTAGGCCCACCCAGGTAATCCAGGATAACCTTCCTATTTTAAGGTCGCTGATGAGGAACTTGAGTTCCATTTGAGACCTCAATTCCCTCTTGCCATATAACCTATTTATAGGTACCAAGGATTAGGATGTAGACAACTTTAAGGGACCATTCTATTGACCACAATTCTTGACTTGCTGATTGTAACTTACTTGTGGGTGAACTAAGTTTTTGGAGTTAAAACACATCTAGGATCATAGTAAATATGTTTAAAAGTTAAGAAAAATACCAACAATAGATAAGAAAATGGAGTGACAGTTAAACCACTTGGCTATATAAAACTAGTTAACTGCTAAATTTCTAATCAGGTATGGTCTTAGTTTTTAATTGTAGCTATGTTTTTAAAGAAGGATATGAATCAAGTTAAAATGCATTATGAGAGCTTGCTAATGAACCAGATTTTATTAAAGCGAATAGTTTACTTAATTTTAACATTTAAATGTACCAGTTGCACTATTTCAGTCTGTTCAGATCCCTTTAAAACACTGGTCAAGTTACCACTTACTAATGACTATTTGTCTCCCAAGGCAAATCTTGACTAGAATTGGTTACTACTTTTAAAAAGGTGTCAACCCTGATTCTTTGATTCCTGTTTCATAAAGAATTTCAGTAATTGATGTATAGAGCAAGAAATTTTAGGTTAAGAGCTAGAAACGTCTTGAAAACACGAGTCTACTTTATAGATGCAGAACAGAGTCTTTGGGTGGGGGAAACCAGAGTACTTAAAGGAGGCAGTGAATTCAATATAACTACCAATATCCCTAAATACCTTTTTCTGTGAAGTAATTCAGTGTGTGTATGGACATATCTGCCCAAGCTGTACTTTAAAAATATTCCTTATTTTAAAAGAGAATACTTCCCTCCTCTGTCCCCAAGTCAATTTTTTGCAGCAACTTTGTTGAATCTTTTAAAAGATAAACATTGCCTTAATTTTTTTATTTAAATCAAGTTAACATATAGTGTAATAATGGTTTCAGGAGAATTTAGTGATTCATCACCTGTAACACCCAGTGCTCATCCCAGCAAGTTCCCGCCTTAATGCCCATCACCCATTTAGCCCATCTCCCTGCCCACCCTCCCCTCCAGCAACCCTGTTTGTTCTCTGTATTTAAGGGTCTCTTATGGTTTGCCTGCCTCTTTGTTATATTTTTCCTTCCCTTCTATGTTCATCTATTTTGTTTCTTAAATTTCACATGAGTGAAATCATATGTCTTTCGCTGACTTATTTCACTTAGCATAATACCTTCTAGGTCCACCCACATTGTTGCAAATGGCAAGATTTAATTCTTTTTGATCGCTGAGTAAATACTCCATTGTGTGTGTGTATCCACACACACACACACACACACACACACACACACACCACATCTTTATCCATTCATCAGTGGATGGACATTTGGATTTTTTCCATAATTTGTTGTTGATAGTGCTGCTATAACCATTGGGGTGCATGTGCCCCTTTGAGTCAGCGTTTTTGTATCCTTTGGATAAATACATAGTAGTGTAATTGCTGGATCCCTAATAGGGTAGTTCTATTTTTAATTTTTTTAAGGAAACCTCCACACTGTTTTCCAGAGTGGCTGCACCAGTTTGTATTCTCACCAACAGTGCAAAAGTGTTCCCTTTCTTCTGTAGCCTCGTCTGCATCCTCTATTGTTTCCTGTGTTAATTTTAACCTTTCTGACAGATATGAGGCATTCACCTTACTATAAAACATGTTTACATTCAACACTTTGTGTTCCAGAAGCATTGTAATGTTTATAGTAAAGTTATCTTAAAGGGTTTCTATATCAATTATTTCTATTTTGTGCTGGAAAAACATTACAGGAAATCTTCAACACTGTCATCCCAAAGATAGCAAAAATGAATAATGATAATTCACATGAAATTTAAAAATTTTTACATGTTTTATTTATTTTTGAGAGAGAGAGCGGGAGTTGGAGAGGGGCAACATGACCCGGAGATCATGACCTGAGCTGAAGTCTGATACTTAACTGACTGAACCACCCAGGTACTCCCACCACATGAAATTTTAGATTTTACAGTTAAAAAAAAAAAAAAAAAAAAAAAAAAAAGTTTTCGAGTCATTTTGATTTATAGGAAATTGGTAGATAGCAGTTTTAAATTCTTACTTATTTGGTGTCTATTCTATTTGGTGCTTGATTCTTGGAATTGAGTGGTGAGCAGTACCATTCGCCTCCAGTCTTGGAGCTTGCAGTGTAGTGCAGAAGACAAGTGATCACATCTTCATGTGAAACTGCAGCTGTGAGAAGCAACTTTAACAGTAATTCTCAAACTTTTTGGTTTCAGGATCTTTTTACTCTAAAAAGTTATTGAGAACCCAAAAAATGGGTTGTATCATTTAGCATATTAGAAATTAAGATATTATAATTTACAAATAATTGTTAACTTATTTAACACTGATCCTTATGTTAATGTAACATTTGTGTGAAAAATAACTTACGCTAAATTTGGTAAGAATGTCATGGTTTTCATTTTTGCACATCTCTGGATTCTCTTAACTGCCTCTGCATTCAGTGTTTTGCAATATGTCATCTCATTTGAAATATATGAAGAAAACCTGGCTTCACATGGAATTGTCATTGAGAAAGGAAGTACTCTGTGGATCCCCAGAATACTTACGGGCTCTCAGAGTTCCTTGTTTTATACTTAAGGAAGTGCTGCTTTAAGGATAGGTACTTTGTATTATGAGAGAACAGGTAGCCTATCATGGGGGTGTGGTTCATTGGAACTTTGGTAACCTTTGAGAACAGCTTTATTAGCTTTATACATAAAGTGTATGTCTTTAAAGTGAGATCTAATTATCAGCCATCAAAATGAATTTTTTAGAGATCAGTTGTTATCTTAATATCACCAAAGTTAGATGAAATGGTATGGGCCAAAACAAATTTAGGTCACAGTTTTTCAGCCAATATTGTTGGATGGAGTTTTCTTACATGGTTTCTGTTAAAAAACAGAACAACACACACACACACACACACACACACACACACACACACAGCCTTGGAATCAGTATATAGACATTCTGTAGTTCTACCTTACATTATACTTTGCTCATACACTTTTTCTAATGTTCATATACCTGGGGGTATGTTGTGTGCCATTGAATGGTGCCAAAGTTCTTAACTTTAGTTCTGGGGCCCTCCAATAGTATCTGTAGCTTTCTGATTGCAATGGTGTGGCAACAACAAGTGCCCCCCTGCAAAAAATTTTTTTTTAATTCTTCAAATGATAAATTGCTTAGTTTCTCTGTATAGACTGGAACCTGTACAGGCAGATTTTGCTTAATAGCAATGAGCAGCTAACCATGCACCTGCCCCTTTATTTGTAAACCATTTTCTCCATTTAATAATTAATGTATCTTTCCTTTCAGACTTCACATGTTGCTTATTACCAAGGTAATATTTTTTCTCTCCAGGTATAGTCATACCTATTAGTGTATTGTGTCAGTCGTGTCGTCATTTGCTTTCTTGGTGGCCAAATTGTCATAAATACCACACTCTAAAAATGCTAAATAACAGCAGCAATAACTACTTCCCAATATGCAATGGTGGGGTGGGGAGAGAAAATGCTATCTACAATTATATCAATAACTGGTGATTGGGTAAAAGGAATTTTCTCAGGTTACTATTTTTGATGGCATAGATACAATCAGTACAATAATTTTTCAATGGAATTTTTCAGAACCTATTTAATGCCCAGTTTTGAGATCTGTAGACTTGAAAATTTAGGTGTAAATGAAGTTTAATTTTTAAATTTGATTAGTTATGTAAGTACATGGCTTAAGTCAAGTAATTTTATAAGGTTTGTAAACAAAACCCCACAATGTTTGCACTACTCCTCTCCAGAGGTTACTATTTTCAGTTCTTTTAGATATTTCTTAGGATATGTGTCTTCATATTTGTGACATGTATGCTTTAAAAAAGGTTGCAACAATTGTGGTATCAATGTCTTACTGTGGGATTTAAATGTTTAACCCTCACCAGCCAACTCCTTTCCTCCACCTTCCATCTTCCCACATTCATGCAATAACTTTGGTTTTAGTCCATATTTGAATTTCATATTATTGCAATCATATAAATATTCATAGCTGAGCCATACAACAGAATATGATTGTGTAGCTTTTTCTTACATAATTTTTATTTTTCCTTTGGTTAATAATTTGCTTTTTATTTTATTTTTCTTTATCATTTAAAACCAATTCACAGATGAATAAACACTACATGAACTAATGGAGTGAAAACTTTCGAATCAACATGTTTATAGATATTGGATGTAGGAAAACCAACCAAAATCATTTCTTTAGCTATATTTTATAAGCTTACAAATAAGGTATGTTAGCATTTAGACTATTTCAGTTAATAGTAAATAGCTGATTTCTAGTAAACAATGTGCCGCAAATAGCTATCAAAATACATTTACATATATATTTTGTATATCAAAATTACCAGTATTTATGTCATTAATTTTGTTCATCTCCATTAAAAACATTATATCCTTCTGATTTAATTAACTCAATTTTTTTTGAGTCCTGAAAAAATACATCTTTAATTTTGCCAACAAAATCTCTTTTAAAAATCTCTTGAGTAACAGTATTTACCTTTCGGCCATATTCAAAGCCCCCTAGATAACTAATGCCATCATAGTTTAAATCAACAAATTTTTTGTCTGGATCAATATCCTCCGAGAGAATTAGGTTGTTATCTAGGTAGGCCTTAATAACAGTCTGATTTTGAATTACACTTACATGGTGCCATTTATTACAAAAGAATGTGCCATTGCTATAGATCATAGGCACAGATACGCTTTTTCCTAAGTTAACTGCTATTTTCAAGGACTGATTATGGAGACCAATTGCCAGAAAATCATTTTCTTCCTTTTGAGCTTTTCCTATCCATACAATTAAGCCTTCTGTTTCAGTAGTACTGAAATTTAAGGATATAGTAGTGAACTGAAGGTTTCTCATTCTGTAATCTGGATCAATGTATTTAATATAAGAATTACCCATAAATTTTGCAGTTGAAAATGAAGTTTTGTTTTCACAATACTTTCCCACCCAACCCAAAGCACAGAAACAATTGTAAGAAAATGATTGGTCGGGTATACATAGAGATTGGTGGAGACAAAGATTATTTGAACAGTGCACAGACTGGTTACATGTATTTCCAGTCCAATGTGGCAAACATTTGCAAGAAAAAGTTGTGCCATTTACTATACATTCACCCCTATTTCTGCACACCTTGTACCCACAGGGGGTCCCATCACAGTCACCTACATTTGCTCCGCTTTTTGCTCCTAATTCAGTTAATTTTAACTCCTGATTATTTATAATAACTTCTCGGACACAGCCCTGAAAACCTGCAGGTTCATTTGCTATTGACATAGGATTTACAAGATTTAAAGATGGCATTCCTCCAACATAGAAGTCAGTATTTGTGTCCAGGGAGCTCATTTTTGCATTGGCTTTTTCTGTTACATTTATCCCATCCAGATCCAGGTAGCCTTCCGCACCAACTCTTCCTGCTTTAATCACATGCCAAATACTTCCATTAGTAGTCACTTTTTGGAGCGTTTCTAGAATGATAGTTCTGTCACCGAGGTTGTAGCGAAGTTGAACAGAACCATTTACTAAGGAGATACATAAAAAATCACCTGTTGAGAAAGAAAACCAGTTAATTAGTAACAGGAAAATGTTACTCCATTAAAAACTCTTGCCCTTTCTGGCCATTTGAGTAAGTTTTGGTTTTGGGCAAAAAAAGGCAAGTCTTGATCACAACGTTAGAGAATTTTATTTCCATCTACAGATGAAAATATATGGGTATTTATTCATACATATATCCTGTATTATTCAGGAATTGGCCACGTAAGCTTTTCCTAGTTGTAAATATTTTGCATTGAATGAAATGTATTGTGGTACTAAGTTAAAGTGAAGTTTACGTTTAATGATTTTATCTAGTTAAGGATGAATGTGTAAAAAGCTTTTTTAAAGATGTTTTTACTCCAAACATCTGATTCTGCTTTTTTGACAGAGATTGAGGCAGTAAATAAGAGAGTTAAGAACAGTTAATACGGGTGCTATGAAAAAGTTTCAGCCATGTCCTTGGCATCAAGTTCTGTCTACAACTACACACATCCCTAGTTGAGATCTCTCTAAATTTCGTATCTCAGTTTGTGAACTTTCTCCCATACACCTGGCATCTTCCAGTCTTTGCAAACTCAGTGAGTCACTCCCTCATCTTCCAGTTCTTCAAACTAAAAATTTAGCTGTGATCCTTGATTCCATATATTTTTTTGTTCCACACATAAACAGGTTTATTAACATTTTGGTTCACTGCAGACATCTTGATTCTGTCCGCCTTTGCCATCTTCATTAGATTCACTAGCTTTATTTCTAGCTCAATCTATTTGCTAGAGCCTCTTCACTCTTCCTATTTGAATTTCCAATCTAAACTGAAGCTAAAGTGATCTTTTCAAGTGAAAAGATCGGGTCATTATACTACCTTTTAATGGCATTTGCTGTTGAGATAAAAGCCTAAAATCTTTAACATCTACAGAGGCTCTGCAGGTTTCCCAGCCCCTTTCTCCAGCTTCACCTGGAGTGTATTCTCTCTCTTCCTCCACTCTCTTTACTCCAACAACACTGACCTTATTCTTGCCTCGGAACGTTTGTGCACATTGTTTTCTTTTTCTTGGAACACTCCACCTCATCCCACCTCATCTAGGAAACTCCTATCCTTCAGGTCTGAGATCAGATGCCACTTCCTCAGAGAACTGTTCTGTGATTCCACAGAGTTGGTCAGGTTTTTTATTTTATTTTATTGATAGCACCACATTTCTCTCCTTCACAATGTTTACCTCATTTTATAATTATATAGTCATCTGGGAACAAATATGAATAAATTTGATCTAGCCTGTGTATGAAGTTGCAGTGAGGCATTCAAAGGAAAAGTAAATGCAGCTCTCTGTGCCAAGAAAAGAATGTGGCCCTTCAATGGTAAAGCTGCGAGAGGTTAGCAAAGTGGTTTACATAACAAATCCTGCAGATGTCTTCCTCAAGATAGCATTTTCCCTTCTCCCTAACATTTCACAACCAATAAAATTTCTTATCCAAGGAGATTTCTTGGCACATGCTATTCTTCCTTTTCTCCTTGGGCAGTGCAACACTGCCTCACCTCCCACAGTGTCCTTTCCTTCTACTCCCCTTTGTGGTCCCCTTCCCACCATTATTCTAAGAAGACTGGGATATGTAGCAGGTTATAGTCCTACACTTATGATTTCAACTTCAGAAAACTATATGAGCCCATGCAAAGTATGGTTCTCTGAATCATTTTCCTCATAGAGAATTTCTAGTGACTCTAATCTGTCGTTATACCTGTGATTATTTAATAGGTGCCTCATCCACTAGCTCGTAAGCTTCATGGAAACAGGGTCTGTGTCTGATTTGGCCCAACGGTTTATCCCCAGCACCTAGCACATAATTAGATGCTAAATAAACAATTATTGAATTAAGAAATCACCTTTAGGAATGGCTGGGTGGCTCAAGTCTGTTAAGCATCTAAATCTTGATTTTGGCTCAGGTCATAGTCTTGGGGTTGTGAGATCAAGCCCCATGGGGGCTCCATGTTGACTGTGGAGCCTGCTTAGGATTCTCTCTCTCTCTCTCTCTCTCTCTCTCTAACTCTTGCTCTTGCTCTTGCTCTTGCCCTCACTCTCTCTCTCTCTCCCCCTCCCCCACTTGCACACGCTTTCTCTCTCTCAAAATAAACTTAATAAAACCCAAAAACAGTAAAAAAATGATTAGGAAAGCTAAAGCTGCAATCTATAATATCAAGTTGCCAACTCTAAGAGCAAAGAGAATAAAGGAAGGCTTATTTTAATGCAGTTTTGCTGGTATGTTGTCTTATGAAGAACTGACCAAAAAAGGTGTTTTTCTTTTCCCCCTTTGTGTCCCTGGAAGCTAAGATTGCTCTTGTAACTGTACTAACAGATTTTGTCATGCAAACCTTTTATTTTAGTTGACTAGAATATGGTGCTGTAGTCATGGGTTGTGAGAACAGATTGGCATTAGGATAAGTATATGTTAGAAATTGATGCCTAGTGGACAGTCCTTACAAGAAACTGAACTCATAAATGGAGTGAAGATCATAAATGAATTCACTGTTGCTATTGTTCTTTAAAAAAATTGTTTTTAATGTTTTATTTATTTTTGAGAGAGCACAAGCTGGGGAGGGGCAGAGAGACAGGGAGTCACAGAATCCAAAGCAGGCTCCAGGCTCTGAGCTGCCAGCACAGAGCCTGACAGGGGGCTCTAACTCATGAACCATGATATCATGACCTGAGCTGAAGTTGGATGCCTAACTGACTGAGCCACCCAGGCATCCCTGTTGTTATTCTTTTTAATGTTTATTTTTGAGAGATTCGAAGCAGGCTCCACACTGAGAGCGGAGAGCCCCATGTGGGGCTTGAATTCGCGAACCTCAAGATCATGACCTGAGCTGAAGTCTGACACTAAAGGGACTTGAGCCACCTAGGCGCCCAGGATGACTAGGCTTTTTAAAAACATATTTGTGAGGCTTATAACTATAGCAAGATGAATTCAGGCTATCCATGATCAATTTGTGCTTAACATAATATTGATAATTTTTATGTGTCAAAACACTTTTTCCTAAAGATCGCAAAGGGTGATCTTTTTTTTTTTTTTTTTAGAAAGGGTGCAAGTGAGCAAGGGGCAGAGAGAGAGAATCCCATGAGGTGCAGAGAGGGAGAGAGAGAATTGGGACTCACCCTTGGGGCTCGAGCTCACCTGGTATGGGGCTTGAACTCATGAACCGTGAGATCGTGACCTGAGCCAAAGTCTAATGCTTAACCGACTAAGCTACCCAGGTGCCCCACATTCACTTTAAGATATTAAATTCTCACCAGCAATGGATAAACAGGTGCCAAGGATTTATTTCTTTAAAATTTATTCCCAAAATGAAAGATCTAAAATCAACTGGCATAATTTTGAAATTATCATTTTGTTTCAAATTTTATGTTAGATTATTAAAATTATTAACCTCAAAATAGACACAGATACTTTATTAATTGAGAATTTGGTCTTCTACATATGAAAACCTAATTGGTTGTTGACGTCTAAATTTGTCTTTTTTTACATTGTGTACTAAGTGGGCACTTTTTACTGAAAGTTCCTCTTAGCAGAGAATCAGCTAGAAGACTTAGTTAAGGTTGCATTAAACATAACTCATAAAGAAGGTAAAAAGTATGAGAACATCACTTGTATTTTATGCAACCTTAAATAAATGAAACATATGTTACCACTTCATTACACCAATTGAACACTAATAAATAAGTTTATGCTTTTCATCTGATAAGTACCTTTTGGTTAATCTAAAAATGTAAAGCTTAGATTTTTAATATTTTACAGTTTTCATGATTTTCTTACATGTCAAATGCAGCACCAACCATGACATGAAAGTAATCTATTTTTATCTCTTTTTGTAAACAGTGTCTAAAGCAGAGAAAAGGAAAATCTTGACTGACATGAATTGAAATACAGTGCCATTTAATAACAGATGAAAGAAAACGTGCTCTTGTCTTCCTGCATATGTTAATATGTATGAGCTTTTTATTTTACATAAACACAAATATGTATCTAGTGTACTAATTATAAAACTATAGTACAACATTCTTGGCCAGTACTGTTCCAAATATATCTTGATTTTATGCCCTTATCATACAAAGGTTAATCCTGAGGTTTTTTTATGAGCAACATAACTAAAACTGATTGTTTTTTTTATAAAGTTTATTTATTTTAAGAGAGAGAGAGCACGAGTAGGGGAGGGGCAGAGAGAGAGAGGGAGAGAGAGAATCCCACACAAGCAGGCTCGACCTGTCAGCACAGAGCCCTACGTGGGGTTCGAGCCCACAAACCATGAGATCATGACCTGAGATGAAATCAAAAGACGGATGCTTAACCAAGCTAAGCCATGCAGGCACTCCTAAAGCTGATTGTCTTTTAATGTCTCTTGATTTATAGGTGTAAATTTTCTGTTTATGTACAATTCTTCCTTTTAGCATTTTCACAGGGAGATTTAATCATGAATTTAAAATAAAATATCAACTCTCAGGAAAACAAATCTCTTCTAATGTATATTTTGTAGCTCAATCATGTTATCTTTTTTTTTCTTTGAAATTATCTTTTCTCCTTGAAATTATTTTGAAGGTATTTTACCAGTGCATTGAGATGGAAACACTTTAGTCTAATTCCCTGATATTCTAATCACTTAGCAACATATTAAGACACCTTTAAAAGAATACTTAGATTACATTGTGAAAATCAGGAAACCATTTTTGTTGACTATGGGAAACTAAGTAAGCTTATTTAATTATTTCCCAATACCAAAATTTCATTTTCTGAGAAATAAGATGAAAGAACAGCCAAATATAAAATTTATATATTTTGCAACAGATTATAACTATAAAACCAAATGTCTTTGTCAAAATTCGGGAGAAAAACCTATGAAAATGGAAACCAACAGTAAAGTAATAAAAACTCAAAAACAATTTTTCAAACTGGAGCATACTACGTGGATATTTTTATTCCATATTGCTTTGCAATGATTGTGCTACTTTTAATAGTTAAAAATATTTTGGGGCGCCTGGGTGGCTCAGTCGGTTAAGCGTCTGACTTCGGCTCAGGTCGTGATCTTACGGTCGGTGAGTTGGAGCCCCGCGTCGGGCTCTGTGCTGACAGCTCAGAGCCTGGAGCCTGTTTCGGATTCTGTGTCTCCCTCTCTCTGACCCTCCCCCATTCATGCTCTGTCTTTCTCTGTCTCAAAAATAAATAAACGTTAAAAAAAATTTTAATAAAAATATTTTTACCAACTTATTTTAGAATGTGAATCCTAGGTTTACTATTTAGATAACAGAATAACTTAAAGAAAATTTTTGGAACTCTAAATGTGGGTGGATTTACTGGAAACACATCATTCATGCCTTCCTTTCCTTTATTTTTTATATACATATTTTGTTCCTTTTGACATAGGGCTATTGTGCTTGGCTTCAACCTCTTTTGATGGGATGGTTATACAGTTGAGAATATACTGTATGTGAATTTTGCTAACTTCAATTCTAACATAGCTCTTGCTATTTTTTTTTTATTTCTTATTTTTTTAATGTTTGTTTATTTTTGAGAGAGAGACAAAGCACGGACAGGGGAGGAGCAGAGAGAGAGGGAGACACAGAATCTGAAGCAGGCTCCAGGCTCTGAGCTGTCCGCACAGAGTCCAATGCGGGGCTCAAACCCAGGAACCATGAGATCATGACCTGAGCCGAAGTCAGATGCTCAACCAACTGAGCCACCCAGGTGCCCCAGCTCTTGCTATTTTACTAAAATTTATATTTAGAGAGTCAATTTGTAAACTTTCACTTGCAGCAATAACAGAACATTAGAAGTATCAAATGTTTACATCTTTTATAGGCTAGGTGACTTAAAGAAATAAAAATATTATATATTTCTTTATTAGGAATTCATTACGATTTTTCCCCCTGCAAATATCCCACCAACTTTACCTGATTGTGCTTTTAAGTGCTGTGCAACTTTACCTGATTGTGCTTTTAAGTGCTGTGCAACATAAAATAAGATGCCATCTGCAGAAAGAGGCTGAAACTGCAACTGAATATGTGTCTTTTTCTGAATACGGAAGGAAGCAAAAGACATCCAGGATAATTCATGGCTTCTGAAAGATGGATCACTTATAGATAAAGCTAACAAAACAAAAACATGAATTAAAAAAAATTAGTATTGCTCATATATACAGTATATTTAATCATTTGAGAACTTACCTTATCTTCCAAGAGTTGCTCCTTGCTAAATAAACTGAACCATGGTAAACTCGTTCTAATCCCACTAAATGTGGGCTTATTGTAACGGGGCCAATTATTGAAAAGCCTTCTATTACTTCTGGTAACTCTGCTCCTTTTGGCTGGTACCGTGTGGCATAGATCCTCTGCTCTAGATCGATTATATTATAGAGAGGCATCAGATGCATAGATTATGAGAATGTTGTATTCTTATCTCAAAAAATTGAGATTCTTGGGAATGTCTTACATTAAAAATGCTTCCAAACAGAGATACCACTGTATGAATTATTCTTTAGTTTTTTATTTCTGATTAAAATGTAGAATGTAATCAAGTCAAGGTTATGTTTAAGGTGACTATGTAAATGGAAATAAGTATCAGTTTACTTGAGAATAATTTAGATCTGTATCTCTTCAGAAAGTACTAACCTTTGGGTTTTGCTTTATGGTAAGTCTAAGTAAATTCATTTCAGTATAAATTGAAGTAGAATCATTATATAGATTTATAATGTCTCATATATTATTTGTTGCTTCTGTGTGTTTATGAAAGGAAGAAGGAAAGTTCTGAATGTTTGGCAGTATTTGTCTCTCTGGAATCTATAGATTCTTTGAACCTCATTTTATAATGTGACAGTGCTTCTTAGCTGGTTCACCATATATCATTGACCTAGTTATTTTGCCTATTCTCCCTTTGGACCAGGCCTGTATTGTTGTCCTTCGGTTGACAGGTAACTGGTAGGTGTTTATTCAAGAGGTGTTGGCATTTGCTGATTTTTAAGCAATACACCATTCATTTTGACTTATTGCACTTCAAAATGGTAGAGGTTAGAATCTCCCAGTATGACTCGTAAGAGTGTAAAGTCCTATTCCTCACTCCTAGACCAGACCCTTAATAGAGCTGAGATGGGGTCTAGGAAGTATATTTTAAAAAAAAACACCCAGGTGTTTCTGGCATAGGCGTTACTTGGACCATATTTTCAAAAACACTGAATTAAGGTTTAAGAATACAGGGGTAGTTTAAAAAGTGAAAGTCCTTTTGAAGTCATTTTTGTAAGTATTACTAAGGTAAACATAATCATTATAAGACATTTAAACACTATGGAAGAACGTAAAGTAAAAAGATGAAATTCCATTGTTCTTTCTCCTCTCTTAATTCCCATAAGCCACTGTTAACAGTTTATTGAATATGTAGCCAGTGTATTTTCTGATGCACGTATAATTAATATGTGTGTATATCTAGCATCTGATTTATTTCACATAAAAGAAACCATATTATATACAAACTATGCATAATGTATTTACTTTTTCCACTCAATAATCTATCTTCATGAGACTCTGATATTAGCATATTTCACCTATTGCTTCTTATGCTATTATACTAAATGTTATTGCACAGTATTTTTAAAAATAAACTGTATCTTTAGGGAAATTTTAGGTTCATAGCAAAACTGAGCAGAAAGTACAGTTTCCATATACTAACCTGCTCTGCATATATAATCCCACATATATAACCTCTTCATTATCAACATCCTGCTATGAAGTCATACAGTTGTTACAACTGATGAACCTACATTGACATATAATTATCATCCAAAGTCCATGGCTTACATTAGGGATCATTTTTGGTGTACATTCTGTGGGTTTTGACAAATGTATAATGACATGTATCTACCATTATAGTATCATACAGAGTAGTTTTACTGTTCTAAAAATCCTTTGGGAGCACCTGCGTGTCTCAGTTGGTTAAGAGTCTGACTCTTGATATAGGCTCAGGTCATGATCTCACGGTTCATAAGATCAGGCTTCACTGTCAGTGCAGAGCCTGCTTGGAATTCTCTCTCTACCTCTCTCTCTCTCTCTCTCTCTCTCTCTCTCTCTCTCTCTCTCTCCCTCTGCCCCTCCCTTGCTCTCTCTTGTGCACCCTCTCTCAAATAAACTTAAAAAAAATCCTCTGTGCTTCACCCATTTATCCCTCCTTAACAACTGGTAATCACCAATATTTTTACGGTCTCCATAGTTTTGCTTTTTCCAGCATGTCATATAGTTGGAATCACATGGTATGAAGCCCTTTCAGCTTGGCTTTTCTTCAGTTAGTAATATGCATTTTAAGTTTCCTCCATGTCTTCATGTCTCATTTCTTCATAGTTCACTTCTTTTAATGCTGAATGGTATTACATTGTATGGATGTACCACAGCTTATTTATTCATTTATCTACAGAAGCACATCCTGGTTGCTTCCTAGTTTTTGCAATTATGAAGAAAGGTGCTATGAATATCTGCATGCGGGCTTTTTGTGTGGACATAAATTTTCAGCTCATTTGGTTAAATATCAAGGAGTGCAATTTCTAGATCATTGGTAAGAATATGTTTAGTGTTGTGAAACACTGTCCAACTGTCTTCCAAAGTGGCTGTACCATTTTGCATTTCCATCAGCAATGAATAAGAGTTCCTGCTGCTGCTATTCGTGTTGTCAGCATTTCGTGTTGTCAGTGTTTTGGATTTTAGCCTAAAATGGTGTGTAGTGGAATGATATATGTTGATATGTCCTAGAGAGAAAAATTAGGGTGTATGCACGTGGAATTAAGGGAGGTGATATTTGAATAAAGAACTCATGAAGGTGAATAAATGACCTCTGTGGATCCTTGGGGAGACAGAAAATAATGAGTTCAAGGCCCATGAAGTGGAAACTTTCTTGCCATGATCAAGTGTGACTAGAGAGGCAATAAAGAAGGGGAGAGTTTTAAGAGAGAAGGTCAGACAGGTTATTGGACCAGATCACATTGTCAAAAAGTGATGTGTTTGAGAGTTTTCCTACTGGCAAGCTAATAAGTTAGTTTGCCACATTTCATAGATAATTGCAGAAAACATGAAACGCCTGGTTCAGAGACAAAGGACAGTTTATGACTCATAGCATAGCAGTACAAGCGTATCATAAATTTTGTGTCAGTTTCAGGAACCCCTATTCTCTTAGAAAAATGTGAAGAGGACCAAGTAACACCTACACACACATAAGTGGGTTGCTTAGAGAGGAAATCTGAGCTTAGAGGTCCAAGTCTTTTATAATGGGCAGTGAGCATGCCTGCTCTTTGCCCTGAAGGAAGACACTGTCTCTGTCTTCCAAAGCAGGAAACAAACTGGCTCTTCTCTTCGAAGTTAATATTATCAGTAGTGAGATGGATGTACATTGTGTACTCTTCAAGGGCACAGAATCATTTTCTCAAAGATTTGTAGTATTTCCGTATTTCTGCAAAGATTAAATGATTTGAATCTGGTCATACAGAAACATCAGATGGATCTAAGTGGAAGGTCACTCTACAGAATACTCTCAAGGAGATGGAAAACAGATAAGATAGAGAAACTGTTCCAGATTGAAGGAATCTGAAGAGACATGAACACCAAATGGAACATACATTCCTAGAGGGCATCCTGGATCATAATGAATAAACATATTGTTGGGGCAGTTGATGACATTTGAATTGGGTCTGTGAGTTGGATGGTAGTTTGTACTAAGGTTAACTTCCTGATCTGGACATTTGTATGCTGGTTATATAAAATAATATCCTTTTGTTTGGGGGAAATAACCACAGGGATGTTTAGAAGTGATGGGGCATCACATCCTTAGATTGCCCTTGAAAGTTTCAGAAAAATACTAATAATGACAAATGGTGTGTGGGCATGTGTGTGTGTGTGGCACACAGAGAGAAGAAAATGAAATATAAAGGAAATAATTGGAGAATATGGATGAGGGAGATATGGGAATTCTTTTTATTACGGCAATTTTTCGGTAAGTTTAGAAGTATTCCAAAGTAAATCATTAAAAATTATTTTCTTTGGGGCGCCTGGGTGGCGCAGTCGGTTAAGCGTCCGACTTCAGCCAGGTCACTATCCCCTGTGTCAGGCTCTGGGCTGATGGCTCAGAGCCTGGAGCCTGTTTCCGATTCTGTGTCTCCCTCTCTCTCTGCCCCTCCCCCGTTCATGCTCTGTCTCTCTCTGTCCCAAAAATAAATAAACGTTGAAAAAAAAAATTAAAAAAAAAATTATTTTCTTTGTTTTCATTACACACCTCTTTAAAAAAATTAATTTATTTATTTTGAGAGAGAAACACACAGAGAGAGAGGAGGGGAAGAAAGAGAGGGAGAGAGAGAACCACAAGTAGGCCCCTGCCCTGTCAGTGCAGAGCCCAATATGGGGCTCAATTTCATGAACCATGAGATCATGACCTGAGCCAAGATCAAGAGTCAGATGCTTAACCAACTGAGCCACCCAGGTGCCCCATACACCTCTTTTTATAAGCACTTTCAACCCTTAAAGTACCTTTGTGTTAATTGGACAAAATGACTTTTTAAACACCTCAAAAGTAAACTCAGATATAGCAAATAAGGTATGGACTAAAAAACCAAAACAAAACAAAAGCCTCAAAGATGAAGATTAAACTGATCAACATTAAACTGATCAGCATATGATCTAGTCCTACCTGTTACTGATGGGAAGGCAGGATTACCTTGTTTTTCCTCTGAATTATAGCTTTGTACAAATCTGTAAATATTTATATAATATCGTTCATTCCCTTAGCATTTACTGTGGTTGTCTTATGGCCTAGTTAATATTTGTAAATGTTTCATAGGTCTTTGACAAGTATGTGTATTGGGAAGTGCTGTATTCTTTATGCTCATTATGCCACATGAATTGATTGTTGTCTAAATCTTCTATATTCCTCAGTGATTTGTCACTTGACCTATTATTGAATTCCAGATCATATATCAGCCTACTCAACTACCCCCATGAAAGTTTAAAAGTCATCTCAACTGTGTCCAAACTAAGCTCTTCATTTCTCCAAAAATATATGCTCCTTCCATAGTCTTCTTCATTTTAGTTAATGGCAACATCATCCTTCCAGTATCTCAGGATAAAAACTTTGCAGTTATCTTTGACTCTTGTCTTTCTTCCTTTCACATGTGATCTTTCAGCAAATTGGGTATGTTGCATTTGGTTGTCATGTCTCTTCAGATTCCTTCAGTGTGGAACAGTTTCCCTATCTTATCTGTTTTCCATCTCCTTGACAGTATTCTGTAGTCACCTTCCATTTAGATCCATCTGATGTTTCTGCATGACTAGATTCAAATCATTTAATCTTTGCAGAAATACAGAAATACCACAAATCTTTGCAGAAAATTATTCTGTGCACGTGAAGAGGTACACAATATACATCCATCTCACTACTGATAGTACTAGCTTTGATTACTCCTATTTGTGTTTGATAGGTTTCTTAAAAATTTTTTTTTTAATGTTTAATTTTGAGAGAGACAGAGTGTGAGTGGGGCAGGGACAGAGAAAGAGGGAGACATGGAATCCGAAGCAGGCTCCAGGCTCTGAGTTGTCAGCACAGAGCCTGACGCGGGGCTCGAACCTGCCAACTGTGAGATCATGACCTGTGCCAAAGTCGGACGCTCAACCGACTGAGCCACCCAGGTGCCCCATGTGTTTGACAGGTTTCTTTACTTTAAAGTCACTCAGAGATGGTCTGGTGCCAAACCAGATAAAAACACTTAGACATGGTAACAGAGTAAACTGGAACAGCAGTACAGATCTCTTGAGGACCATACACTACATGGCAATCAACTAATGGATTATGTCCTATTAATACAGATTTTGGGATGTCACTGTCACAACATTGAATAATAACAAAAACATATTTTCAATACAGAAATCTCAACAGCTTTGCTTGCAGCCATTTATTTCCAGGTACTGTTAGATTTGTAATATGATCAGAACAGCTGACGATGTCTCTGGCTTTTGACTCTGAAGCTGCAATTACTCAGTGTTACCCTTACTGCACCCTTATTTTTCAAATAGGAAACAAATCTTTCCACACAACCTCCTGCTGTCTCCTACTGAATGTATGGTAAGCTACAACATCAGAGAAGGTGCTTCCTTTCTGGTAAGTATGAATGTATGTCAGCATGGGCAGGGGTAAGGAACTCAGACTCCAATGTGCTGTGTTATGGTAGGTCAGAGAGGCAGGGAAGCATGATTTAGTGTTGGGTGGCTGGGAGGTAAGGGGGGAGCCAGATTTATGAGAAGTGGTAATAATTAACAAACTACAAATTACAAAGCCCTATGTAATCTTACCTAATCCTAAAAACGCTGAGATAAAATCTATCATCGCCTCTATTTTATAAATGAGGAGGAAATGGAGGATCAGACATGTTAAGCAACTTGTCCTGGATCACTTTCAGTAGCTGGCATAGAAGGAGTAGGTTCCCAAAGAACAGAAACACAGACAGTGCAAAACAAATGACATAAGGTAAGAACATGCTAAGAGCTGTAGGAATCTTCATGAAAGACGGGGCACTTGAGCTGTGGCTTGATAAAAGATAGAATTTGGGAAAAGTCCAGGTTCTCCAGTAACACATACAAAGTTGTTCTGACAGTGAGTCATCTTTAGGAGACTTGAATAATCAATGTAGGTTAATTAAGAAGAAAACAACAACACCCCTCTTCTTGGATAAATGATCTAGTGGGTTCTGGCCAACAGCCTGAGGGATGGTCAGTATGAAGGGCAGTTACAGAGGGGACAGTTTTTTGAGAGGAATAATAGCTCATAACTCAAGTGATTTTCAGATTACACAAGCTTCACTCATGGCCATCACTTTTATGACCTTGTTTATTATAACTAGGATTCCCTGAGGAATTACTAATATCTATATTTACCACTGTTTAACAATTGTGGCATTGACTGATACCAGGCTGGTGCAAGCTGGTTTAAAAAAAAAAAAGTAGAACGGGCTGACTAGTGAAGTAAAAACAACTTGGATTGCAATGATGCACAATCTAATTTAGAGAATTCATAGATTTCTAAAACAAGCAACATTCTCGTTTTATCAGTAACTGCCAAACTATTTTCTAGAGTGGGTGGAGATACAAGTTAATATGCTCACCGGCATGTGTGAGAGATCTAATTTCTCTACATTCTCACCGGCATTTGGTATTGTCAATATTTTTAAATTTTAGTTTTTTCAGTAGGTGTGTAGTGATATCTCATTGTCCATAAACTATTTTTAGACTTGTGGGTATATATGACACTTTTGTTCTCAGCTTTGAGGCCACAGCAGAAACAGACAACCAGAAGAGTCAAAAGTAATCTCATTGCACAGTGATTCCGATAACCTCTGACTTAGTATCTTGCCAATAAACACATTCATGCCCCCAGATTCTCTGTGAGTAATCCTAAAGAACTTTAGAATATTTTCTCTCAGAGGAAGAAAAGAATGTACACAATTAAACCAATATTAAGGGGCCCCTGGATGGCTCAGTCAGTTAAGCGTCTGACTTCAGCTCAGGTCATGATCTTGCGGTTTGTGAGTTTGAGCCCCGCGTCAGGCTCTGTGCTAACAGCTCAGAGCCTGGATGAAGACTGCTTTGGATTTTGTGTCTCCTCCTTTCTCTGCCCCTCCCATGCTCATGCTCTATCTCTGTCTCTCAATAATAAATAAACGTTAAAAAAAATAAAAACAACAATAAAAGAAACAATATTAAACCAATCTAGGAGAACAGAATTACCAATTTAATCAAATTACTGCATACTTTCTTTTTAAAATTATTTTATTTTTAACCCTCTTGTTATTTTAACTCTCTTGTTTGGAAGTATTTTTTAACTTATAGAAAATTGAAAAAAATAAAACAAAGAATATTGTACCCATACTTATCTTTTGTTAATTTTCAAGCCCCTTTATCTAGCTCTATCTAGCTATCTCTGTATTTTTTTCTGAATAATTTGAGAGTTTGTTCCATACATCATGGCTCTTCTCTCTTAACAACTTATAGATATTCTCTTTATATACAGTCACAGTATAGTTATTGCCTTTAATAAATGTAATGTTAATACTATACTTTTATCTAGTATTCATATTTCAGTTTTTTCAGTTGATAAAATATCCTTCACGGTATTTTTCCCTAAAGTATAAAACTGCATCTAAACTGAGATGTTGCATTGAGTTGTCATGTCTCTTTAAATGTCTTTTAACCTAGAATATTTCCACAGCCTTTCATTGTTTTTATGACTTTGACATTTTTGAAGAATATTTTCTTCTTCTGTTTGAAAAGAACGTTCATCATTTTGGATTTGACTGATATTTCTTCATAATTAGATTCAGGTTATGCATTCTTTGCTGAAATACTTCACAGATGATGATGGATTCTTCTCAGGGTATCACATATGGTGGCACATGATATCTATCTGTCCCTCATTGATGAAGTTAATTTTGCTCACCTTGGTCAAGGTGTTGACTGATTTTTTTCCATTGTATAATATTCCATTGTATAATTGTGGCTTTATTTTTTCTTCCTTGCAATCCATATGCAGTCTGTAGAGAATACCGTAAGACCATGCATATCTACTACTCATTTAAAAATTTATTTTTAACATTTTTATTTTTGAGAGACAGAGCATGAGCAGGGAGGGACAGAGAAAGAGGGAGTCACAGAATCGGAAGCAGGCTCCAAGCTATCAACACAGAGCCCAACGTGGGGCTCGAACTCACGAACTGTGAGATCATGACCTGAGCCGAAGTTGGCACTTAACTGACTAAGCCACCCAGGTGCCCCATCATATCTACTATTCATTAAAACTACCCCCTAGATTCAATATCCACTGGTGATTCTAGCTTGAGTTAAGTCTTTACTTGGAAGCAAAATGATAATTTTTCGGATCTATCAGTCTTCCCACAGTTATGGCCTGGGTATTGTAGCTTCTCAGATGATCTCTGGAATTCTCACAGAGGTGTGATGGTCCATTTGTTGTTGTTAACTTAGTGTCTGTGGGAGAATGAGAGCTTATGGCTTCCTAGTCTATCATCTTGTTGACCTACATCTCTGCTTTTAATGCACACATTTCTCTTAAAAAGCTCTGCAAGATTCCCATCATGCATTAAAAATTTCACCACCTCCCCACCTTGAATGTGACAACTCCTTTGTTTTTTTAAATGCACTTACAGTCACTTTAAATTGAACATGTCCCATTGAAGGTTGTTTTACTACCAAATGTTTCTGTTCTCAGTGGTGGACCTCAACATTTCTAAAATAGATTACTTAATTCCCAGAACATTATTTGTCTTGATGGACTCAAAGCATAGTCTATTCAATACATAAATAGCTCTCAGTCTCCATATCTTATAAGCCTAAGAGGTGAAACTAATATTCCTCACTGATGCACATCTGCTTTGTTCTTAGCAAGTTACAGATTTAGGGCTCTCTATTTTATACTTTTAATTTCATTATGTTTAATGGAAAAGATTTTGATTTTAGCCACAGCTCTTCTACTGTACCATAGCTGTGTTCTATTCAGTTAGTAAAGACAAAGAGATAAAAATAATTTAAGATTTTTTATAGTATTTATTAATCTATTATTTGCCTTTAAGGTCTATGGACAAGTGCATATGACTTCACTGTAGCTTCTTAATTTGTTAGAATCTAATGTATAGAAGTCACTTTTTTTCCATCCTTAACTATGTGAAGTCTTAAGTACTTAGCTCTCCATTTTAACTTAAGCAATTGGACAAATTTTAGAGTAACTAAGTACACACCTTGTTATTGTAGTAAAAATGGAAGCTAAACATCCTTTTTCTCTGCTAGATTATTACTAGAGTCTACTGGGAGTGGTATGAATGAGCAATTGGACCTGTTGGTTAATTGCTAACAGAAGGAATGGTTAAGTATCAGTTACCAAAAAAATAAAATCATCCCTTTAGGCGGACTTTCTTTAGTACCCAGATGGATAATACTGAATAACACTATTTAATTGTTTAAGTCATTTAGTTATCTGGGTGGCTATTTGATTCTAAATGATCTTTGGAGGCCCATCAAGATGGAGTGTTGCTTAAAAATTAAGTATTCAATAAAGTCACAAGATAGTTTTATGATAGTGAGAGACATCTGGTAGTTCCTGCTATCAAAATCTTCTAGGATGAGGTGTTCTACTGCATGATTTTTAGAGAATTTGGGGGTTTGAACAGATGTCAAATTAAACTTTTTAATTTTCATACTAAAACACCAACTTTTATCACTTATAAATCTGAAAAATAAAGCATGTAAATGAAATAAAGCATGTAATAACATGTAATTCAATTAATAACCAGGATACCTAGACTTTTACAGAGATCTTAATTTTTAATTTTTTGCTATGCCTTGACTGTCAAAAAGTTAATTGATACCCAAAAGTAATGGTTTATTTATTTAAAATTTATTTTGGGATAAAGAGAGAAAGAGTCCACACTCACAGGGGAGGGGCAGAGAGGGAGGGAGAGAGAGAATCCCAAGCAGGTTCCACACTGTCAGTGCAGAGCCAGATGCTGGGGCTCAAACTCATCAATGGTAAGATCATGATCTGAGATGAAGTCAAGAGTTGGATGCTTAACCAACCGACCCAGGTTCCCCATAAATTTCCTTTCCAGATAAAGAGGTTTACTCACATTTGTAATTGCATCATTCCATTCTTCCCCATGCTTTACTGCAGTGATTCTTACTCTTAGGAAAGCTACCTTACTATCCCGTGAGTCTATACAGATCTTACCTATTCTTTGATACCTAATTTAATTCCATTGATTTTTAAAGTTTATTTATTTTTGAGAGAGAGAGAGAGAGAGAGAGACAGAATGAACGTGAGTGGGGGAGGGACAGGGGAGGGGGACAGAGGATCCGAAGTGGGCTCTGTGCTGACAGCAGTGAGCCTGATGGAGGGCTTGAACTCAGGAAACATGAGATCATGACCTGAGCAAAGTCAGAGGGTCAACTGACTGAGTCACCCAGGTGCCCCTAATTCCATTGTTTTTTAATGACTTTTCAGGTCTCAGTAGCTGGAAATAATGCACATATTGGTTTAAAATATTTTAACTTGGAGAAGAGCCATGATGGCAGAACAGCATGGAAGTTTTTTGTGTGTCTCACGTCCATGAAATACAACACTAAACCATCCTACACACCTAGAAAACTGATTGGAGGATTAACACAAAAGTCTGCACAGCCTGAACCACAGAATTCAGTAGATACGCAGCACGGACAAGTGAACTTGGGGAGCAAGAAGCCGCAGGAAAGGAGGTGCTTTTGCTGGTGGAGAGAGGATAGAGATGGTGGGGAAAAGCACCCCTCCCCAAAAGCGGCTGGAAAGAAAGTGGAAAATTGGAAATAGCCACAAGGACTAAACTAAAAAGGGAGAAAGAAGAAAGGAGAGGGTTTAAATTCCATTAAGACTGTAAACAAGGGGAGAGCAAAGTCTGTAACTCAGCAGCTCGATACCTGGTGGTGCTCTGGTGGGAAGCGCGAATGCCCAGGAACAGAGTGAGTGGGGTCCGGGAGGTTCTCTGGCCACACAGGGAAAAGCGGTTCCACTGCTGGTAGGGCATTTGGTAGAGACTGTTGAAGCCACCTGGTCCCAGCAGACCCCAGAAAACAGCCACATTCGATGGTGCTGGAACAAGGTCGTGAAGGGTGAAGCTTGGTGCCAGATGTGTGTTGTGATCTTCCATAATCGCCGAAAAGCTGCTGCTACACTATCTCACGAGCCTTTTCTGGGGCAGGCTGGCACCTGGCCACAGTCTCAGGGCTCTGGCAGCAGAAGGGTCCAGCAAGTGTTCCTGGGTGCAGCCAGCATTCGGCCATTGCTCAGTGAGACCCTCCCGCAGAGGGGTGGAACGGGTCAAAGCCGCAGTCCTTCGGAAGTAAGGGGCCGGGGAAAACAGCCGCATCTGAGACAAAACTCGGGAGAGAGGTACTGCCTGGGGCCTGGTCACAGACAATGAAGAAGCAGGAAGTGGACAAAAGCTGAAGACAGAGGAAGGACGGGGTGCGCGATTGCTGATCGCAGAGAACAGTTCCCATACTAGAGCCTGGGTAACTGTGTGTCGCCATTCTCACCATTCCCGCGCAAGCGCATACGCACCTATGAGTGCTGCAACAATCCACCCCAGTAGGCCAGCAGCGCCATCTAGTGGAGAACAAGCCATTACACTGAGCCCTGGCCAACAGGGCCAACCTCACTCTTCAAGAACACTAGTTTCACCGCCTAGTTTATGGACTATAAAGCGCAACATAGTCTGACTTCTAGGGGAAAATGAAGTAATTTCAGTCCCATTTCAATCTGTTAGCAGGTCCATCTATTTAATTTCCTTTTTTTCTCTTTTACACTATTCTTTTTCTTGAATACAGAAAAAAAATTCATTCTTATTTTTAATTTTTATTAAAAATATTTTTTTCCTACTATATTAATTTTGTGTAAATTTTTTCAAATTCTATTTTACCTTATCATCTAATTTTAATCTACTTCAGTGTATTCATTTTTTCAAATTCTCAATTTTCTCCCCCCCCCTCTTTTTTTTCTCTAATCTGTCAAACCACTGTCAACACCCAGACCAAAACACACCTAGGATCTAGAATCATTTATTAGATTTTTTGTGTGTGTGTTTTTAATTTTTTAATTTTAATACTTTTAAAATTTTAGTATTTTTTTAATTTTAATTTTTCTACCTCATTAATTCCTTTTCTCCCTTCAAAATGACAAAATGAAGGAATTCACCCCAAAAGAAAGAGCATGAAGAAATGACAGCCAGGGATTTAACCAAAACAGATACAAGCAAGATGTCTGAACCAGAATTTAGAATCGTGATAATAAGAATACTAGCTGCAGTCGAAAATAGATTAGAATCCCTTTCTGTAGAGATAAAATAAATAAAAAATAGCCAGAATGAAATTAAAAATGCTATAACTGAGTTGCAATCACGGATGGATGCAGCAGAGGCAAGGATGGATGAGGCAGAACAGAGAATCAGCTATATAGAAGACAAAATTATAGAGAATAATGAAGCAGAAAAAAAGAGGGAGATTAAGGCAACAGACCATGATTTAAGAATTAGAGAAATCAGTGACTCATTAAAAAGGAACGACATCAGAATCATAGGGGTCCCAGAAGAGGAAGAGAGAGAAATAGGGGTAGAAGGGTTATGTGAGCAAATCATAGCAGAAAACTTTCCTAACCTGGAGAAAGACACAGACATCAAAATCCAGGAAGCACAGAGGACCCCCATTAGGTTCAACAAAAACTGACCATCAACAAGGCATATCATAGTCAAATTCACAAAATACTCAAGCAAGAAGAGAATCATGAAAGCAGCAAGGGAAAAATAGTCCCTAACTTACAAGGGAAGACAGATCAGGTTTGAAGCAGACCTATCCACAGAAAGTTGGCAGGCCAGAAAGGAGTGGCAGGATATATTCAGTGTGCTAAGTCAGAAAAATATGCAGCCAAGAAATCTTTATCCAGCAAGGCTGTCATTCAAAATAGAAGGAGAGACAAAAAGTTTCCCAAACAAAAATTAAAGGAGTTTGTGACCACTAAACCAGCCCCGCAAGAAATTTTAAGGGGGACTCTCTGATGGGAGAAAAGATGGAAAAAAATATATACATATATATGTACACACACACACACACACACACATAAATAAATAAATACCAAAAGCAACAAAGATTAGAAAGGACCAGAGAACATCACCAGAAAGCCTAACTCTACAAGTATCACAATGGCAATAAATTCATATCTTTCAGTACTCACTCTAAACATCAATGGACTCAATGCTCCAATCAAAAGACTCACTCTAAATGTCAATGGACTCAATGCTCCAATCAAAAGACATAGGGTAACAGAATGGATAAGAAAACAAGATCCATCTATATACTGTTTACAAGAGACCCACTTTAGACCTAAAGACACCTTCAGACTGAAAATAAGGGGATGGAGAACCATCTATCATACTAATGGTCAACAAAAGAAAGCCGGAGTAGCCATACTTATATCAGACAATCTAGACTTTAAAATAAAGACCGTATGAGAGAGGATTCTAGGGAAGATGGCGGCGTAGGAGGACGCTGGGCTCACCGCGTCCTGCCGATCACTTAGATTCCACCCACACCTGCCTAAATAACCAAGAAAACTGCCAGAAGACTAGTAGAATGGAGTCTCCAGAGCCAAGTGCAGATGAGAGGTCCATGGAAGAGGGTAGGAAGGGTGGCGAGGCGGTACTCGCTACAGGGACTGGCAGGAGGGAGCCGGGCGGAGGGGCGGCCGGCCGGCCAAGCAGAGCCCCCGAGTCTGGCTTGCAAAAGCGGAGGGGCCAGACGGAGTGTGTTCAGACAGTGAACGGGACTTAACATTTGGAAGGTTATAAGATAACAGCTCGGCTTGGAGAGCAGGAAGGCTGGAGGACAACGGGAGGGAGAGATGCAGAGCCCCGGGACGACAGAGCTCAGTTTGGCGGGGAACAAAGGCGCTCACCAGCGCCATCTCTCTCACCCATCCCCCAGCCCAAATCCCAAAGGGAACCTGTTCCTGCCAGGGAACTTGCTTGCACCGCGCAAACACCCAACAAGGTGCTTCTGCGGAGCCACCCCTCCGGTGGAGGCGAGTCTGACTCCCTCCCACTGCCACAGGGCCCCTCCTGAAGTGGATCACTGAAGTAGAAGCGGGAGTTAAGCCTGCCCTTCCCACCCCTGTGCACCTTGCCGATCCACCCCAGCTAATACGCCAGATCCCCAGCACCACAAGCCTGGCAGTGTGCAAGTAGCCCTGACGGGCCATGCCACCCCACAATGAATCCTGCCCCTAGGAGAGTGGAAGAGAAGGTACACAGCAGTCTGACTGTGGCCCCAGTGGTGGGCTGGGGGCAGACATCGGGTCTGACTGCTGCCCTACCCACCAACGCAAGTTATTCAAGACAGCACAGGGGAAGTGCCCTGCAGTTTGGAGCCACTGCAGGGACTACCCAAAATGACAAAATGGAAGAATTCTTTTCAAAAGAAACTCCAGGAAGTAGCAACAGGTAACAAATTGATCAAAAACGATTTAAGCAATATAACGGAACAAGAATTTAGAATAATAGTCATAAAATTAATCGCTGGGCTTGAAAACAGTATAGAGAACAGCAGAGACTCTATTGCTACAGAGATCAAGGGACTAAGGAATAGTCAGGAGGAGCTGAAAAACGCTTTAAACGAAATGCAAAATAAAATGGAAACAACCACAGCTCGGACTGAAGAGGCAGAGGAGAGAATAGGTGAAGTAGAAGATAAAATTATGGAAAAAGGGGAAGCTGAGAAAAAGAGAGATAGAAAAATCCAGGAGTATGAGGGGAAATTAGAGAACTAAGTGATGCACTAAAGAGAAATAATCTACTCATAATTGGTATTCCAGAGGAGGAAGAGAGAGGGAAAGGTGCTGAAGGTGTACTTGAAGAAATAACAGCTGAGAACTTCACTGAACTGGGGAAGGAAAAAGGCACTGAAATCCAAGAGGCACAGAGAACTCCCTTCAGACGTAACTTGAATCGATCTTCTGCACGACATATCATAGTGAAACTGACAAAATACAAGGATAAAGAGAAAATTCTGAAAGTAGCGAGGGGTAAACGTGCCCTAACATATAAAGGGAGACCTATAAGACTCGTGACTGATCTGTCTTCTGAAACTTGGCAGGCCAGAAAGGAATGGCAGGAGATCTTCAATGTGATGAACAGAAAAAATATGCAGCCGAGAATCCTTTATCCAGCAAGTCTGTCATTTAGAATAGAAGGAGAGATAAAGGTCTTCCCAAACAAAAACTGAAGGAATTCATCACCACTAAACCAGCTCTACAAGAGATCCCAAGGGGGATCCTGTCAGACAAAGTACCAGAGACATCGCTACAAGCATAAAACATACAGACATCACAATGACTCTCAACCCGTATCTTTCTATAATACCACTGAATGTAAATGGATTAAATGCGCCAACCAAAAGACATAGAGTATCAGAATGGATAAAAAAACAAGACCCATCTATTTGCTGTCTACAAGAGACTCATTTTAGACCTGAGGGCACCTTTAGATTGAGAGTGAGGGGATGGAGAACTATTTATCATGCTACTGGAAGCCAAAAGAAAGCTGGAGTAGCCATACTTACATCAGACAAACTAGACTTTAAATTAAAGGCTGTAACAAGAGACGAAGAAGGGCATTATATAATAATTACAGGGTCTATCCATCAGGAAGAGCTAACAATTATAAATGTCTATGCGCCGAATACCGGAGCCCCCAAATATATAAAACAATTACTCATAAACATAAGCAACTTTATTGATAAGAATGTGGTAACTGCAGGGGACTTTAACACTCCACTTACAGAAATGGATAGATCATCTAGACACACGGTCAATAAAGAAACAAGGGCCCTGAATGAGACATTGGATCAGATGGACTTGACAGATATATTTAGAATTCTGCATCCCAAAGCAACAGAATATACTTTCTTCTCGAGTGCACATGGAACATTCTCCAAGACATATCACATACTGGGTCACAAAACAGCCCTTCATAAGTATACAAGAATTGAGATCATACCATGCATACTTTCAGACCACAATGCTATGAAGCTTGAAATCAACCACAGGAAAAAGTCTGGAAAACCTCCAAAAGCATGGAGGTTAAAGAACACCCTACTAAAGAATGAATGGGTCAACCAGGCAATTAGAGAAGAAATTAAAAAACACATGGAAACAAACGAAAATGAAAATACAACAATCCAAACGCTTTGGGATGCAGCGAAGGCAGTCCTGAGAGGAAAATACATTGCATTCCAGGCCTATCTCAAGAAACAAGAAAAATCCCAAATACAAAATCTAAAGGAAATAGAAGCAGAGCAGCAAAGACACCCCAAATGCAGCAGAAGAGAAATAATAAAGATCAGGGCAGAAATAAACAATACAGAATCTAAAAAAACTGTAGAGCAGATCGATGAAACCAAGAGTTGGTTTTTTGAAAAAATAAACAAAATTGATAAACCTCTAGCCAGGCTTCTCAAAAAGAAAAGGGAGATGACCCAAATAGATAAAATCATGAATGAAAATGGAATTATTAAAACCAATCTCTCACATACAAGCAATTATCAGGGAATACTATGAAAAATTATATGCCAACAAATTGGACAACCTGGAAGAAATGGACAAATTCCTAAACATCCACACACTTCCAAAACTCAAACAGGAGGAGAGAAATAGAAAGCTTGAAAAGACCCATAACCAGCAAAGAAACTGAATCAGTTATCAAAAATCTCCCAACAAATAAGAGTCCAGGACCAGATGGCTTCCCAGGGGAGTTCTACCAGATGTTTCAAGCAGAGATAATACCTATCCTTCTCAAGCTATTCCAAGAAATAGAAAGGGAAGGAAAACTTCCAGACTCATTCTATGAAGCCAGTATTACTTTGATTCCTAAACCAGACAGAGACCCAGTAAAAAAAGAGAACTACAGGCCAATATCCCTGATGAATATGGATGCAAAAATTCTCAATTAGATACTAATAAATCAAATTCAACAGCTTATAAAAAGAATTATTCACCATGATCAAGTGGGATTCATTCCTGGGATGCAGGGCTGGTTCAACATTCGCAAATCAATCAACATGATACATCACATTAATAAAAGAAAAGATAAGAACCATATGATCCTGTCAATCAATGCAGAAAAAGCATTTGACAAAATTCAGCATCCTTTCTTAATAAAAACCCTCAAGAAAGTCTGGATAGAAGGAACATACTTAAACATCATAAAAGCCATTTATGAAAAGCCCACAGCTAATATCATCCTCAACGGGGAAAAACTAAGAGCTTTTCCCTGAGATCAGGAACACGACAGGGATGTCCACTCTCACCTCTGTTGTTTAACATAGTGTTGGAAGTGCTAGAATTAGCAATCAGACAACAAAAGGAAATCAAAGGCATCAAAATTGGCAAAAATGAAGTCAAGCTTTCGCTTTTTGCAGATGACATGATATTATACATGGAAAATCCAACAGACTCCACCAAAAGTCTGCTAGAACTGATACATGAATTCAGCAAAGTTGCAGGATACAAAATCAATGTACAGAAATCAGTTGCATTCTTATACACTATTAATGAAGCAACAGAAGGACAAATAAAAAAACTGATCCCATTCACAATTGCACCAAGAAGCATAAAATACCTAGGGATAAATCTAACCAAAGATGTAAAAGATCTGTATGCTGAAAACTATAGAAAGCTTATGAAGGAAATTGAAGAAGATATAAAGAAATGGAAAAACATTCCGTGCTCATGGATTGGAAGAATAAATATTGTCAAAATGTCAATACTACCCAAAGCTATCTACACATTCAATGCAATCCCAATCAAAATTGCACCAGCATTCTTCTCGAAACTAGAACAAGCAATTCTAAAATTCATATGGAACCACAAAAGGCCCCGAATAGCCAAAGGAATTTTGAAGAAGAAGACCAAATCAGGAGACATCACAATCCCAGATTTTAGCTTCTACTACAAAGCTGTAATCAAGTCAGCGTGGTATTGGCACAAAAACAGACACATAGACCAATGGAATAGAATAGAAACCCCAGAACTAGACCCACAAACGTATGGCCAACTCATCTTTGACAAAGCAGGAAAGAACATCCAATGGAAAAAAGACAGTCTCTTTAACAAATGGTGCTGGGAGAACTGGACAGCAACATGCAGAAGATTGAAACTAGACCACTTTCTTACACCATTCACAAAAATAAACTCAAAATGGATAAAGGACCTGAATGTGAGACAGGAAACCATCAAAACCTTAGAGAAGAAAGCAAGAAAAGACCTCTCTGACTTCAGCCGTAGCAATCTCTTACTCGACACATCCCCAAAGGCAAGGGAATTAAAAGCAAAAATGAACTACTGGGACCTTATGAAGATAAAAAGCTTCTGCACAGCAAAGGAAACAACCAACAAGACTAAAAGGCAACCAACGGAATGGGAAAAGATATTTGCAAATGACATATCGGACAAAGGGCTAGTATCCAAAATCTATAAGGAGCTCACCAAATTCCACACCCGAAAAACAAATAACCCAGTGAAGAAATGGGCAGAAAACATGAATAGACACTTCTCTAAAGAAGACAACCGGATGGCCAACAGGCACATGTAAAGATGCTCAACGTCGCTCCTCATCAGGGAAATACAAATCAAAACCACACTCAGATATCACCTCACGCCTGTCAGAGTGGCCAAAATGAACAAATCAGGACACTATAGATCCTGGAGAGGATGTGGAGAAATGGGAACCCTCTTGCACTGTTGGTGGGAATGCAAATTGGGGTAGCCACTCTGGAAAACAGTGTGGAGGTTCCTCAAAAAATTAAAAATAGACTTACCCTATGACCCAGCAATAGCACTGCTAGGAATTTACCCAAGGGGTACAGGAGTACTGATGCATAGGGGCACTTGTACCCCAATGTTTATAGCAGCACTCTCAACAATAGCCAAATTATGGAAAGAGCCTAAATGTCCATCACCTGATGAATAGATAAAGAAATTGTGGTTTATATACACAATGGAGTACTACGTGGCAATGAGAAAGAATGAAATATGGCCTTTTGTAGCCACGTGGATGGAACTGGAGAGTGTGATGCTAAGTGAAATAAGCCATACAGAGAAAGACAGATACCATATGGTTTCACTCTTATGTGGATCCTGAGAAACTTAACAGAAACCCAAGGGGCAGGGGAAGGAAAAAAAAAAAAAAGGTTAGAGTGGGAGAGAGCCAAAGCATAAGAGACTCTTAAAAACTGAGAAAAAACTGAGGGTTGATGGGGGGTGGGAGGGAGAGGCAGGTGGGTGATGGGTATTGAGGAGGGCACCTTTTGGGATGAGCACTGGGTGTTGTATGGAAACCAATTTGACAATAAATTTCATATATTGAAAAAAAAAGAAAAGAAATAACATTTCACGTACGTGAAATATCTAGAACAGGCAAATTTATAAAGACAGAAAATGGAACAGAGGTTATCAGGGGCTGGGGGATAATGAACAGAGTTACTGCTTAGTGGTTATAGAGTTTCTCTTTGGGGGGATGAAAATATTTTGGAAGTAGACAATGGTGATGGTTGTACAACATTGGGAATGTACTTTATGACCCTGAATTATACACTTAAAATGGTTTAAATGTCAAGTGTTATGTGATACATATTTTACCAAATAAAGCTTAAAAAAAAATAAAATAAAGACCGTATCAAGAGATGCAGAAGGGCATTATATCATAATCAAGGGGTCTATCCACCAAAAGGACCTAACAATTGTAAACATTTATCTGCCAAATGTGGTAGCACCCAAATATATAAATCAATCACAAACATAAAGAAACTCATCGATAGTAATATCATAATAATAGGAGACTTCAACACCCCACTCACAGCAATGGACAGATCATCTAATCAAAAAATCAACAAGGAAACAATGCCTTTGAATGATACACTGGACTAGATGGACTTAACATATATATTCAGAACATTTCATCCTAAAGCAGCAGAATATACATTCTTCTCCAGTGGACATGGAACATTCTCCAGAATAGACCATATACTGGGATACAAATCAGCCCTAAGTAAGTATAAAAAGATCGAAATGATTCCGTGCATATTTTCAGACCACAACACTATGAAACTCGAAATAAACTGCAAGAAAAAATTTGGAAAGGTAACAAATACTTGGAGACTGAAGAACATCCTTCTATATAATGAATGGGCCAACCAAGAATTTAAAGAGGAAATTAAAAAGTATATGGAAGCCAATGAAGATGATAACACCACAACCCCAAACCTCTGGGACGCAGCAAAGGTGGTCGTAAGAGGAAAGTATATAGAAATCCAGGCCTTCCTAAAGAGGGAAGAAAGATCTCAGACACAACCTAACCTTATGCCTTAAGGAGCTGCCAGAAGAACAGCATATAAAACCCCAAACCAGCAGAAGACAGGAAATAATAAAAGATTAGAGCAGAAATTAATGCTATCAAAACGAATAAAAAAACAGTACAACAGATCAATGAAACCAGAAGCTGGTTCTTTGAAAGAATTAACAAACTTGATAAACCACTAGCCAGTTTGATCAAAAAGACAAAGGAAAGGACCCAAATAAATAAAATCCAGAATTAAAAAGGAGAGATCACACCCAACACAGCAGAAATAAAAAAACAATAATAAGAGAATATTATGAGCAATTATATGCCAATAAAATGGGCAATCTGGAAGAAATGGACAAATTCCTAGAAACATATACACTACCAAAATTGAAACAGGAAGAAATAGAAAATTTGAACAGACCCATAACCAGTAAGGAAATCGAATTAGTAATCAAAAATCTTCCAAAAAACAAGAGTCCAGGGCCAGATGGCTTTCCAGGGGAATTCTACCAAACATTTAAGGAAGAGTTAACACCTATTCTCTTGAAGCTGTTCCAAAAATAGAAATGGAAGGAAAACTTCCAAACTCTTTCTATGAAGCCAGCATTACCTTGATTCCAAAACCAGAGACCCCACTAAAAAGGAGAACTATAGACCAATTTCCCTGATGAACATGGATGCAAAAATCCTCAACAAGATATTATCCAACCGGATGCACCAATACATTAAAAAAATTAGTCACCACGACTAAGTGGGATTTATACCTGGGATGCAGGGCTGGTTCAATATCTGCAAAAAAAATTAACGTGATTCATCACATCAATAAAAGAAAGGACAAGAACCATATGATCCTCTCAATAGATGCAGAGAAAGCATTTGACAAAATACAGCATCCTTTCTTGATAAAGACCCTCAAGAAAGTAGGGATAGAAGAAGCATACCTCGAGATCATAAAAGCCATATATGAACGACTCAACGCTAATATCATCCTCAATGGGGAAAAACTGACAGCTTTCCCCCTAAGGTCAGGAACAAGACAGGGATGTCCACTCTCACCACTGTTATTCAACATAGTATTGGAAGTCTTAGCCTCTGCAATCAGACAACACAAAGAAATAAAAGGCATCCAAATCAGCCAGGAGGAGGTCAAACTTTCACTCTTCGCAGATGACATGATACTCTATATGGAAAACCCAAAAGATTCCACCAAAAAACTGCTTCTAGCAGTGAATTCATGAATTCAGCAAAGTTGCAGGATATAAAATCAATGCACAGAAACTGGTTGCATTCCTATACACCAACAATGAAGTGACAGAGAAATCAAGGAATTGATCCCATTTATAGTTGCACAAAAAAACCATAAAATACCTAGGAATAAATCTAACCAAAGAGGTGAAAAATCTATACACTGAAAACTATAGAAAGTTTATGAAAGAAACTGAAGAAGACACAAACAAAATGGAAAAAGATTCTATGCTCCTGGACAGGAAGAACAAATATTGTTAAAATGTTGATACTACCCAAAGCAATCTACGTATTCAATGAAATGCCTATCAAAATAACACCAGCATTCTTCACAGAGCTAGAACATATAATCCTAAAATTTGTATGGAACCAGAAAAGACCCTGAACAGCCAAAGCAATCTTGAAAAAGAAAACCAAAGCAATCTTGAAAAAGAAAACCAAAGCAGGAGGCATCACAATCCCAGACTTCAGGCTACATTACAAAGCTATAATCAATACAGTATGGTACTGGCACAAGAACAGACACTCAGATCAATGGAACAGAATAGAGAACCCAGAAATGGACCCACAAATGTATGGCCAACTAATCTTTGACAAAGCAGGAAAGAATATCCAATGGAATAAAGACAGTCTCTTCAGCAAGTGGTGCTGGGAAAACTGGACAGCAACATGCAGAAGAATGAACCTGGACCACTTTCTTACACCATACACAAAAATAACCTCAAAATGGATGAAAGACCTAAATGTAAGACAGGAAGCCATCAAAATCCTCGAGGAGAAAGCAGGCAAAAACCTCTTTGATCTTGCCCGCATAACTTCTTACTCAACACGTCTCCAGAGGCAAGGGAAACAAAAGCAAAAATGAGCTACTGGGACCTCATCAAGATAAAAAGCTTTTCCACAGCGAAGGAAACAATCAACAAAACTAAAAGGCAACTGACAGAATGGGAAAAGATACTTGCAAATGAGAGCTTATCAAACTCCACACCCAAAAAACAAATAATCCAGTGAAGAAATGGGCAAAAGACATGAATAGACACTTCTCTAAAGGAGACATCCAGATGGTCAACCGACACATGAAAAAATACTCAACATCACTCATCATCAGGGAAATATAAATCAAAACCACAATGAGATACCACCTTATACCTGTCAGAATGGCTAACATTAATAACTCAGGCAACAACAGATGTTGGCGAGGATGCGGAGAAAGAGGATCTCTTTTGCATTGTTGGTGGCAATGCAAGCTGGTGCAGCCACTCTGGAAAACAGTATGGAGGTTCCTCAAAAAACTAAAAATAGAACTACCCTACGACCCAGCAATTGCACTACTAGGCATTTATCCAAGGGATACAGGTGTGCTGTTTCGAAGGGACACATGCACCCCCATGTTTATAGCAGCAGTATCAACAATAGCCAAAGTATGGAAGAGCCCAAATGTCCATCGATGGATGAATGGATAAAGAAGATGTATATATATACAATGGAATATTACTCAGCAATCAAAAAGAATGAAACCTTGCCATTTGCAACTACGTGGATGGAACTGGAGGGTATTATGCTAAGTGAAATTAGAGAAAGAGAAAAATCATATGACTTCACTCATGAGGACTTTAAGAGACAAAACAGATGAATATAAGGGAAGGGAAACAAAAATAATATAAAAACAGGGAGGGGGAAAAACAGAGGAGACTCACAAATATGTAGAACAAACAGGGTTACTGGAGGGGTTGTGGGAGGGTGGATGGGCTAAATGGGTAAGGGGCACTAAGGAACCTACTCCTGAAATCACTGTTGCACTGTATGCTAACTAATTTGGATGTAAATTAAAAAAAAAAAAAACAAGTTAAAAAAAATAAAATATTCTAACTTAAGAATAACTTGGGGTGCCTGGGTGGCTCAGTCAGTTAAGCATTTGACTTTGGCTCAGGTCATGATCTCATGGTTTGTAAGCTTGAGCCCTTCATCGGGCTCTTTGCTGTCAGCACAGAGCCCAGTTTGGATCCTTGTTCCCCCTGTCTCTCTGCCTCTCCCGACTTGTACTCTCTCTCTCAATAATAAACAAACAAACAAACAAACAAACAAACAAACAAACAAGAATATTTAAGACTAACTCCTATTTTTAAAATAAAATTGATCAAAATATCTATGTGGACGTTGTCTACATTTAACATAAGCGTAATCTAGTACTTTCTTCTTTGTCTGTAGGATGGGGCTAATCATTTATGGAGTGCTTCTTGTGTACTAGGTACTGTGCTGGCCTCTTTTATTTCAGTGACTCCTCATCATGAGGTGTGTTAGGAGACTCTTAGACAATTTTGCCTCTCAGACCACCGGGCTTTCTTGACTGTTGCCTTGTGATATTCCTTGGCCACTAGAACAGCATGGTACAGGGAGGTTTGCTTTTTAAATTTTTCTTAAGATAAAGTGTACAGACTTTAACAAAAGAAGAACACGGAATAATATTTTGCAATCTTTGTATCTTTAGCGATTATGAAAACTTTTGTCTGCTTGTCACTTTTCAATATTTCTAGTAGAAACTAGAGGGAGCCTGTCTCTTAGTTCTCCCAATTAGAAAGTAAAGTTTGTGGTTGGATCTTAGCACTGTGCATCGTTTCATATTAAAAGAAGGTGCACAAACCTGCCACGGGGGAAGAGGCAACCAAGCCCTAGCCACAGAAATTGACTGTAAGCAAAAAAAATTTTTTTCACTGCGGGGAACAGGGTATTTATGTTTAAACATGTAAAACATTTCAGGGGAGGAAACATTAGCAGTAGAGAGCTGAAGATTCATTGTGAGTGCTTTCTGTTTATTACTTAATGTTATCTTGAATACAAAATCAAAAGGACTTTGTTGAAGAAAAACCTCTCATAGATGTCTGTCTCCTAATAGTTTTTAACTTTCACTCACTACCTTATAAAAAGTAGTAATTGTTAACTTAGGACTTGACAAAGAGAATGGACTCTCCAGACTTTGGCCAAAAATTTCCTCCAGAGATTTTCACATATTCGTTTTTCACCTTTTTTTCACACTTGAGAAGCCTCATGTTCAGGAAAGCGAACTTAACTTGTCCAAAGTCCAAGGTTAGGAAAAAGCAGTTGTGTCTGTTTCTTTCTACTAAGACTCACCTGCAACTTCTATTCCTTTGGACACTCAAAAAGCTTAATGTTCACATAAACATTAGAATTGTTATATATAATTCACTGCCTTACTGAGTTTAATTTATGATTTAGCAGGTTGTATTGAAGGACACAGAAGGAAGATTAAATAATTAAAATATGTGTCCCTAGGGATTATAGCTAGTTCCTGTTTATTTTTTACTAGTATTATAAAATTGTAGAGATAGAGGATCTAGTATACATATAACCACATCCTTACTAATAAGATGGGATTAAAAGTAGGGGAAATAAATAAAGACTACAATTCATTTTTTTTTTCTATGAAGAAAGCTTGTGGATTACCTGCTCTATTACCACATAGCTAAAAGCACCTGGAAATGAATATCTGAAAATAGGCAAACAGTAATGATTGTTGAAATTGCCATCTATAGTGTTGTGGACCCTTTTCGTTACTATCAGGAAAACCAAAGACTTGGCAGGAAGGCACCCTGTGTGTCAGGAAGGCTTGAAGAACTGAGCTTCTCTATGACCTTGAATTAATTTCAATGAAAGCTAGGAAGCATAAAGTATTCTTGGCATCAAGACTGACTAGGTAGCTTGAATATTTGCTTGTTTCATTCCAACTGCCAGCATATGAGTGGGTTTCTTTACCTTAGGGAATGAGAAATGAAAGAGAAAAAAAAATTCACTAAAGATGTAAAGAATGTAAGAAAAATGGAAACATTTTCTGTATCTTCCAGACTAAAAGGTAAAAACACACATATTACAGAATCTCATTTGGCTAAATGTCACCAATATGCAATAGCTAAAATTTAGTGGTAAATAGGAAAAAGCAATTTACCAATAATGTGGGAAAAATAAATCCAGAGGAGAGATTTTATGATTCAGGAAAGGTTATATGTATAGTTGTAAAACACAGATTCTAACAGGAAATACAGCTACAACACACACACACACACACACACACACACACAAAAGCAAAGGAACAAGATTTGAGTGTACGAGAAAAGAAACTTGGCATATTGTCTGTCTTGCAAAATAATTGTAAACCAGAGTTCTGCTGGAAATGGAATATTTTAATGACCAAACTGGATTGCAAAACATTTACCCTATCCTGTTATTTCTTTCTAAATTAAGATCAATAGTCCTGTGAACTGTCGAACCCAGATGCTGTTGTTTGCTGACCACCCTTCTTTATCTTCAGTTTAATTTGTAAAGCTGGTTTGGGTCCCTTGGGTATTTAAAAAACACAAGTCTGAGCTGGTTTCTGGGCCAGACAATGTGAACATTGTGAATTCCTGTGCTTCTGGAACTAGGCTCAGATATTTTGGAATCATTTTTGGTGGCGGTGACCCTTAAAGCCATCGAATTCAAGTGGTCTGTTGATATTTTCCTTACTACAGCACCATACCTCTGGAATTCCTGAGGAGTTTGGGTTGCGGCCATGGTGAAAAGAAAATATGCCAATCACGAATTCTCCTTCTCTTGTCCTTAAATGGATTTTTCTTTCTGACAGTTACAGGTAAATGTTTTAAGGGACTTGAAAGATCTCTCTTTCCCATTAGTTAGACATCTTAAGAGTAAGGGACAGACAAAATCAAATTTTACTACCTAAACTGTAATGCTGGTATAGAAAATTTCCCCCAGCAACCCTTTGATCATATACATACATACACTTTAAAATACTTAACTATTTTGGGGCCCCTGGTGGCTCAGTTAAGCATCCGACTATTGATTTCGGCTTAGGTCGTGATCTCATGGTTCATGAGAGCCCTGAGTTGGGTTCTGTGTGTGTGTGGAGCCTGCTTGGGATTCTCTCAATCTCTCTCTCTCTCTCTCTCTCTCTCTCTCTCTCTCTCTCTCTCCCTTTGCCTCTCTCCTGCTCTCTAAATAAATAAATAAAATTTAAAAAATACTTAAAAGTATTTAAAATACTGGGACAAAGATATTTTATTAACCAGTTTTGCATAACACAGGCTGCACAGGTTTTTACTCATTTCATGTGACTGGTAGTTTATATATTTTGATTATAAATGTAGGTAATACAGTGTAATGGGAAACTCACTGGATTGGCCATGTGAAAGCTTAAATTCTTAGTCCCACTAATTTAGAGGTTCTTGGTTTTGTTTTGGTTTTGGGGGGGTGGTTCTCATGAAGGCAAACTGGAAGGGGTGAGGGGGGGGGAGAGGGAGATAGAGAATCCCAAGCAGTCTCCATGCTCAGCTTGGAGCCCCATGCAGGGCTGGATTTCACAACTGTGAGATCATGACCTGAGCTGAATTCAAGAGTTAGTCTCTTAATTGACTGAGCCACCCAGGCATCCCTAATTCAGAGTTTTGAATTAGAAGTAGAAGAGTTGGGATTAAGTAGGTGATTTTTAAGGTTCTTTTCAATCCTACCCATTGATGACTCTTCAAACACAAATTTTAGTTCTGAAGTTATTTGAATTTTAATGATTACATTGCTCCTTTATTAGGCTTTCTTAGATAACTGGAGTATGATAGTTGTTAATAAATATGTTACCTCTACATTGTTAGCTCCTATGCCATATTTACTTATGGAATGGCTATTATAAGGGACTGCTAAGATCTAGAAACAGAGTGTTAGTGAACTTGATGGTGATACACTGTGCTCGTATTTATTAACTAATTATTAAGAAGCTACTAATAATTGGATTGAGAGTCAAGAGACTTGATTCTGAGACTTTTGGTACATTATTTAATTTCTCTGAGCATTAGTCTCCTCATTTATAAATTGATACTGTTGGACTAGAAGATGATTGGTGGTGTCCTGTGATTCTACACTCCTGGAACACTTGATACTAAAATGTAGATTTAATACATAATATGGCTCAATTATTAAGAGTGTTGGTCTGAATTTTGGATCTTGAGAACAAGAGGAAAAAATAATACTTTATATTTTATAGCACTTTATACTTAATAAAGAACTTTTATATACACTGCCTCCCATGAATTTTGTAAAGTGGGCAAAATCATGGTTATTATATCAGTGAGGGTCCTGGCAGTGAATAGATGGTATGCTCATGTGGAGTAGTTTGAAAATAAGGGAATGAAGACCTTTTACCAAGATGTGGGCAGGGTTCAGGGAAACTGCAGGAGCTGGGGTGTTGCTCTGGGCTTTGTCTCAATAGGGAGCTGTTTTCACTCTTAGGCCTGAAGCTGGAGAAGGTGAGGATCTCCTGACAGAAACTGTGTCCTTGGGGAAAGGTAAATTTTGGCGACCTAGTGGCAAGGAATCTAGGGAAATAAATACCCTGTCTCACTCTCCTTCCTCCCAACAATTGCTGGTGACTTCTGTTGTCTAAACTCAACTGGAGGCAGAATGGAAGGGATCCCATGGATGCAATCCTCTGAGAGGGCCTCTGGGGTACAGAGCAAAGAGGGAGGGGTGCGAGTAGGAGGAAGGGCGGGGCACGTGGCAAATAGGTGGCACACTTACTATTGCCACTTTACAGATAATGAAACTGAGGCTTAGAAAGTTAAACAGCAGAAACGAAATCACGAGTTACTTGAAGCACCAGGATGCAAATCTCCCGCTTATAGTCTTCACAGGCTTATTTTGTTAGCATGAAATTAAAATTCTTTACCATGTTTTCCAAGACTCTGTATGATCTGACTTCTGCTTGCCTTTCCGAAGTCATCTTATAATACCATCTCCTATTCTGGGAATACTGGCTGCCTTTCTCTCTCTCAAATAAGTAATATTATTTTCCTATTACTGGGTTTAGCCTCTGCCTAGAGTACTTGTCCCACATGACTTCACACATGGCTAATTCTCACTAGATGAGCTCAAATGTCCCACTTAAAAGAGTCCGATCCTGACCATCCCAACTAAAATGTACTCTTCCAATGGCTTTCTATCTCCCCTTCTGCTTTATTTCCTTTATGGCATTAACTCAGTCTGTATCTTTCCTCACTATTGGTGGATATGGTGTTTGCCTGACTCCTCCTATTGGAATGTTAACTTTTATGGAGGCTGGGCAGCTGTCTTGTTAAGGGAGTATTTCCAACACCTGGTCTGGAACTGGTACCCAATTTTAACATTTTAGTGAATAATCCATTCTATAAACATTACTCCAAGGGAAGGAGAAAAGAACAAGGGTTACTAATGCTAGACTGCATTTTTGAGGCAAATGACACCGTTTCACCATCCCTACCCTTCACAGCTTCATCAGATTTAAATAGCAATTGCATTTTGGCTTCTTCTCATTCAGAAATTGTAAACATGAGTTTTTTTTTTTTAATTTTTTTTCAACGTTTATTTATTTTTGGGACAGAGAGAGACAGAGCATGAACGGGGGAGGGGCAGAGAGAGAGAGAGGGAGACACAGAATCGGAAACAGGCTCCGGGCTCCGAGCCATCAGCCCAGAGCCCGACGCGGGGCTCGAACTCACGGACCGCGAGATCCTGACCTGGCTGAAGTCGGACGCTTAACCGACTGCGCCACCCAGGCGCCCCAACATGAGTTTTGATTTGTATTAGGGGTGGGGCTTACTTACAATAAAGATGGTCATGGGTCACCTGAGTAGCTCTGTCGGTTAAGCATCTGACTCTTGATTTTGGCTCAGGTCATGATCCCAGAGTTATAGGATCATGCCCCGAGTGGGGCTCTGTACTGATAGTGTGGAGCCTGCTTGGGATTTTCTCTCTCCCTCTGTCTCTCTCTGCTCCTCCCCTGCTTGTGCACCCTCTTTCTTCCTCTCTCTCAAAATAAATCAATAAACTTAAAAAAAAAAGGTGGTCATAAAACTAGGCAGGTATGAAAGCTGTAAGTCTGAGGTTCCATGTGCAGTTCAATTAATTTTGTTTCTAAGACTTAAGGTTTCTTGGAATGTGGAAATAGAAGAGGAAGAAGGAGAATTATGGGAGTGACATAATTTTTTTGGCAGCTTTTATCATAGTTTGTAAACTCTCTATGAAATAATTTTATTATTGTCACTATTTCCCTCTCTCTCATCTATCTATTGATTATCTCTTTCATCTATCTACCTATCATCTATCCTCTCTAATCTACCATCTCTCTATATAATTTATTTATATACATACCAATATTATTTATTTATATACACCCACTCAAACTTTGGGTTAATCCCCTAGGCTTTCATCATTTGAGCTTTTAAGCTTTCCCTATTGTTATAGTCACTAGCCCTTCTGTGAACTTGTCTTATTATTTCTTTCACTTTCTAATAGCTATCTCTTTGGGAGTAATAGAGGTACATCATCTTGGTAAAGTTTCAAGTACTTCACTTTTCACTAAAGTCAGGAACTATTTCTTGAAAACTATCACAATCAGTTTTTATTATTTTAGAACCAGTAAGTTGAAATGTGTATATATATATATATATATATATATATATTTTTTTTTTTTTTTTTTTTTTTTTTTTTTTTTTTTTGATCTGCACTATGTGATGGGTGATAGAGATTCAACAACAATAGACAAAAACAGGCATGGTCACTGCCCTCAGTTCTATGACAGGAAATCTGGGAATGCTTCCCTAAAGAAGTCAAGTCTGAGTTGAAATCTGAAGGATAAATAAGTGTTAGCTAACTGTGGAGAGGAACACGAGAGCATTTAAGGCAGAGGAAAGAGTATGAATAAAATTCCTAAACCAGGATGGAGTGTGGCAATTCTAGGAACTAAGAACAGGCATTTAAAAAAGATCAAGATCTGCCATATGTCATTATGAAAAAGACTGATTTCCATAAGCCAGGCAAAAAACTGTATCTCATTATTTTATAGTCACACCTTAAGACATGATTAAAAATTTCTGTCACTAAATCACTGGTATTCTAAATCTCCAATGTCTTCTATTTATTAACACTTTTGACTTTTGGATGAGAGTTAAACACTCACAGAATCTCAAAGGACATAGGATAAAAAATGTTTGCATTAGTATATTTGATAAAGTGATCTGAGAGAGATTAAATTAGTTCTTACCACACATATGAATATATTACAATACCCCCCCCCCCAAATTATGCAAAGGTGTATATAACACAATTGATGATTGGTTCCTGTCCTTCTATGCCAGCCTCTGTTCCTAAATAGGGGAAATAAAGGCTAAAGCTTTATCTTCTGGATGGAGGGTGAGGTGGCATAGAATAATAGTGGATTCTCCAATCTCAGGAAGCCAGGAGATAGTAGGTAAAACTCTATGTCCCCCTATTTTTCTGGCTTTATCTCATCATATTCCTTAACTGTGAGTTTGGATTCCTTGCCACACTGTTTTTAAGTCCCAGCCAGCCCCAAGATCCAGAATCATCCCTACTGATATTTAAACTAGACAAGATAGCAGCCAGCAGGTGGCAACAAAATGAACAACAGGACCCACCTGAGTTGTGCAGCTGGATCCTGACTGGCTGGCTGGGCAGCTTCAGTCAGGCCATTCTATTAGCCTTAGGGTAACACAACTGTGCCTGTTACACAACTGAATTGTTAGGACTCTGAACATGGCGTTATGGAGTCTTCTTCTAGACCAGTTTTGCTGAGAAACTTAGAACTACACCAAATATGACAAAATGAAATATTAAGTATTGATTTTTAGAAGGTGCAGGACTTGAGATGTGTTAAAAAAAAAGTTTTATTATTTATTTTGAGAGAGACAGACAGATTGCGAGCAGGGGAGGGGCAGAGAGAGAGGGAGACACAGAATCCAAAGCAGGCTCCAGGCTCTGAGCTGTCAGCACAGAGCCCAACACAGGGCTCAAACCCATGAACTGTGAGATCATGACCTGAGTTGAAGTCGGATGCTTACCCAACTCCACCACCCAGGCGCCCCATGCAAGACTTGAGATATTAAGCAGTGTATGCTTTCCTCATTTCTTCCATGGGACTCAGTTTCCAAGGTCCCCATTTAGACCTTGTGCTTGTGGTCACTGTTCACCTGAGAAGTTCTCTTGTTCTAGGCTTCCTAGAGCTTTAGTAGAGGGTTATGGCGTGATTGAGGAGGTTCAAAGGTGGCAGCATTCTATTAACCCAGTCTTGTCTGTAAAGGCTGGGGTAGGCAGAGATGGTCAGGGAAGTTCTAGGAGGAGAAAGCATTAAATGTGGTGTGGAGTTGTTGCTTGTGGTTTGGGGATGATGGGCAGTAGAGAACCACATTTCTTCTCCTGCCAGTGTTAGGTGAGTGGGCTCCATGAAGATGAATTTGTGCTATTGGGCTGCAAGGAGGACAGCAGAGAAATGACTTGGGTTTGTCTCTATGATGGAGAGAACAAGACCGCCCTATTCCACCCACTCCCTCCTATCCTGTAGTGCACTTGTAAATGTGGAGGAAATCCAGATCTTATGCAAGCTGAGGATTATTATACATTTTTCATTGTCTTTTTGAAAAGGAAACTGACTTAATTTGTGAACAAGCAGGAGTTGAAATTCTGCCTTACCTTGTTCACAGTGGATTCCAGTGGTTCCCAGAGGACAGGAACAGGTATACCCATGAGGCAATGAAACACAAGTTGCTCCTTTGCTACAGTGGTGTGGAGGGTCATGTTCAGGGTCACAGGTGGAAACTGTCTCCGTGCAGAGTTCTCCTTTCCACCCAGGGAGGCAGTCACAGCTGTTGGTTGAGAAAGAAGGCCGCAAGATTTGAGCACTTGAGCAGAGATGGATATGCACTGTGTATCATCCTAATGTTAACTCGGCAATTGTCACTGAGGTTCCAAGATAGAAAAGATTTTGAACATCAAAGCAAGTAATGATTCAAACTACCAGGATCCAAACTGTCAAGGAAGTGAGCTAATGACTGATTATAGGATTACTGGATTCCACATCAAAAATTTTAAAAGGTTCAGCATGTGGATATTGAGAGAGATTTTAGAAAATCATTTCTTTGGACAGAACAGTCCCCTCTCCCTGCCTCACATCACCACCAAGGGAGAGGCAGTGAACACAGTTGCTGCCTCCTAACCTTAAGCCTAGAGGAAAGAAATTCAGCTTGATATACATTCCCTCACATTGGTGAGCACGTAGATCCAGCTCCTTGGGCTGCAAAAGGTACTGTGAACCCCTCCAGAGGCCAGGCAGATGGCAGTGAATCCCAGGGATGGGTTGTGGCACTCCGACTGAGGATCAGCTTGGGGACATATGAAAGGCATCTTGCCCAGAGGGTATCCTGGTAGCTGAAGAGACCTCAACAGTAAGAGGCAGTCAGTTTATGGCTGGGGCAGAATCTAAGAGGTAAAGGGGACTTCCCATTTTGATGACAGACCTTGTCTGGGTTTAGAGAGTGATATTGGGAAGAACCCAAAAAAAGAGCAAAGGTAGAGATGCCAGATAAAATGCAGGACATATAATTAAGTTGAGATAAACAATGAATAATTTTTCAGTATATCCCATGCAATATTTGAATTTCAGACAAGCAACATTTGAGATATACTAAAAATTATTTGTTGTGTGCCTGGAATTCAAATTTATTTGGGTGTCCTGTGGTTCCCCCCCCTTCATATGGCAACCCTACACTAAGGGCACATGATGGAAAGGGTTACTTTACGTCCCTGCCAGGCCCAGGGAGCACTAAACCATCAGACAATGGTGCAAGTCAAGGAAGCCCATTCCAGGATGTGGTGCATGGTGCTGAGTCAGAAATCACTAGACTGGGGAAAGACAGCAGTAACAGATCGTGCCTTCTTTGCAGACCTTCGGTTCATGTGGTAAGCCCTGACTGGGTTTAGGCCAACAGTTATGAAGACTGAAGTGTTGTTGGTATTTTGAAGCGGACCCTCTGAACTAATGCATTGAGAGGGTATTTGCGAATGAAAGTGTCCATTAGTTAAGTTGGAGCAGAAAATTCAATAGACCTCCCCATGTTTTTTTTTTTATTTTATTTTTTTAACATTTATTCATTTTTGAAAGGCAGAGAGAGACAGAGCGTGAACAGGGGAGGGACAGAGAGAGAGGGAGACACAGAAACAGAAGCGGGCTCCAGGCTCCCAGCTATCAGCACAGAGCCCGACATGGGGCTCGAACTCATGGACTGCGAGATCATGACCTGAGCCGAAGTCGGCCACTCAACCGACTGAGCCACCCAGGCGCCCCAAGACCCCCCCAGGTTTTAATCCAGGTCAAAGAAAAGGATGACTCCTTCTAAGCAGGTTTAAAAAGACAGCGAGAAACAAAAGTAAAGTTATGAATACATCCATGAGTTCCAGGTCACACTTGTTCTCAGTTTATTACAATGGTTTTTACTTACTGGAAAACTACAGACACAGATGACATGAACAGCACTGCTGGGGTTGTTGAGAGCATCACCAATAGTATAATTCTGAGAGTGAGCAAGTCAAGACAAGGCAGGTAGAAAACAGAAGTACCTTCAGTTCCCTTTTTTTCTTTAGGCTAGAAGAACCTCACAAATTCTGAGGATAGAGGGCAACTTCTGTAGTCCCCTCTAGGTAATATGACCATATATGTCAGTATGAATACATTATATGCCTCGTGGAGGGGTCAGGAAGGAAAATGAACATTCTTTCTGCAAACATTATTAACAACCTCTATCATTTTATAGAAACAATAGGTAAGAGCTTCATAAAATTGAGATTAAACCAAAGAAGAAAATCAAAATCACCTGTAACCTCTGACCACGGTGAGGCTGACATTTGTTTTTAGCACTTGGCAGGTGTCTTTCCACTACTTCCTCTAAGAAAATTTTAACATGAAAAATGCTGGGAAAATTGGATATCTACACGTAAAAGAATGAAACTGGATCCCTATTTTAGCCACCTACAAAAATTAACTTGAAATGGATTAAAGAATTATAAAATATAAGACCTGGAACAGTAAAACTCCTAGAAGAAAACAGTTTTTAGTTTTCTCTTTCACAAAACTTTATATAAATGAAATGATATGGTATGTATTCTTTAATTACTGCATTTCACTCAGGATTATGTTTTGGGATTCACTATGTTGATGCATGTAGCTGCTACATTGTCAATACTATATTACCGCATGAGCGAAAGTTCCTATTTTTTGTAGTTGAAATTTCAATGTTTTCTTTTACAGTTTGCATTTCTTGTGACTTATTTAAGAAAGCTTTCCCTATTCTGAGGTCAGAAAGTTATTATTTTATGTTGTCTCCTCAGACTATTATCATTTTTTTCTTGTTACATGTTAAGTCTTAATACATCTGAAATTATTTTTTATGTTTGCTGTGGAGTTGAGAGATCCAATTACAGTTTTCCGTACGGATGACCAACAGTCTGAGCACTCTTCATTGACCAGTTCATCCTTTTCCACTCATGAGCCCTGTCCATGTATGCACTGACCTGTGCCTCTTTATCCTGTTCTGTTAGTGTAGTTTTCTAACTTTCTGTTAATACTACACTGTCTTAATTTCTCCCTCTTTTTTTTTTTAATGTTTATTTATTTTGAGAGAGAGAGACAGAGGCAGAGAGAGAGGAAGACAGAGAATCCCAAGCGGATGCAGGGCTCGAACTCAAAACATAGATCATGACCTGAGCTGATACCAAGAGTCGGACGCTTAACTGACTGAGCCACCCGGGCACCCCTAATTTCTCCTTCTTTATAATAGGTCTTGGTAACTAGAGTGACAACTTCTGCTATCTTGTTTTTCTGTTTGGGAGTGTCTTGGCTATTTTTAGTGCTTTGCTATTTTACACCTTTCCCTTCAAATTAAGGTTCAAGATAGGCAAATTTCCTTGCCTTCTCCTTGTCTAAAATAAGGTTTATTTTTCTTTTGTTCTTACACTGCTGGTGCAGCTCTTTGGAGTCTGAGGCCTGTGAGGAATATGCTATTAGATGTCTGTAACCTGTGCATCCCTGAAAGGGTCTATGTTATACATGCTTCGTGTTTTAGCAGGAACTCAGGGCAAAAGCCAGCTTCATGCTCACTTTCCAGAGTCTTGCTTTCATTTCATTTGGGATATAAAAGATGTGTTGTTTTCACTTCAGGTAATAGTGTTCTGAAAGTATACACTTTATCTTATTCAGATTTCAACATTTCCACTTGGGAAAGTCACTCAAGATGTATAATAGCCCACAGTTCCACAAATAGAACTGCCTATAAATAACCTTTTATTCCATACTCATTAACTTCTCTTCCACAATCTCACATACAATGGTTGAATGTTATTTCACACTGACTTGATAAAATATACTTTATTCTTGTAGTCACTTGTGAGATAGTATGTTTTTCATTTTTCACTGTCTACAAATATCCCTGTGATAAAACTCTTATAGCTAAATCTCTGTGCACATCTATAATCATTTCCTTGGGATAAACTTAAATATCATCATGACTTCTAGGCTTTGGATACATATTCCAACCTGCCCTCCATAATAACTGTACCAATTTACATTCCTGTCATCAGTTCATGAGAGTGCTCCTGAAATAATACATGTGTATATAATTGAAAATAAGAAATATTTTACAGGCTTCTTGTTTATTATTGACCCAGTAATTATTTATTAAAATAAAGTGACTTAATGTTTGCCTATACATATTTACCAAGAACATATTCATTTCAAACTCCTATATTTTCCTGCATTTTTGGCAGTCTAATCACATTTATGCTTCACCTAAATTCATGGTATCAACTTAAAAAATATTTTTGGGGGCATCTGGGTGGCTCAGTCAGCTAAAAATCCAGCACTTGATTTCAGCTCAGGTCATGATCTCACGGTTGTGGGACAAAGCCTGCTTGATTCTCATTCTCTCTCTCTCTCTCTCTCTCTCTCTCTCTCTCTCTCTCTCTCCCTCTCCCTCCCTCCCTCCCTCCCCCTTTCTCCCTTTCCCTCTCCCCCTCCCCACCACTCTATTTTTTTTTTATTAATTTTTTTAAATGTTTATTGATTTTTTAGAGAGACAGAGACAGAATGCAAGCGGGTTAGGGGCAGAGAGAGAGGGAGACACAGAATCCGAAGCAGGCTCCAGGCTCTGGGCTGTCAGCACAGAGCCCGACAGGGGGCTCGAACTCACAAGCTGTGAGATCATGACCTGAGCCCTTCTGACGCTCAACTGACTGAGCCACCCAGGCGCCCCTCCCCACCACTCTTGAGTACCTGCGTATCTGCTCTGTCTTTCTCTCTCTAAAAAACAAACAAAAAAACACAACACTTTTTAGTACTTACTATGTGTATAAGACTAGTCATAAAGGATGGGCAGAAGATGTATAAGGAGCGAGCTGTGGCCCAGGTAGAGGTGAGGTGTGCTAGAGTAAGAACCACGGCGCTGCGTTCGCTGAGAACCAAGTGAGTGGCAGAGAGAAGTGCTGCCAGAGCCCAGAAACCAGCGTGGGGAATAACTCAGGGAACAAAAGGAACGTCAGCACCCATGTTCACCAATGACTGTTAGACTCTGGTGCTGGGAGGAACTGAAAACAAAAATTCTTGTCTATTTGGAACTTACAGGTAGAGGCTTAGGCACATACATAAAATAACAAAAAACTGAGCACACAGAAACTTCTGAGGATATTGCCATTTCATTAAGTAGGGTATTTAGCTGAGTCCTGATGAAAGAAAACATACATGATTATTGTATCTAAGTTAACATTTGTGCAAAAAAAAAAAAAAAAAAAAAGTTTGAGAAGTTGCACAAGGTTCTCCAAAATGGAGGAAAACAAAATACAGGATTAATCTGCTACAAATTTACATAATGATCATAAAGATTTTTAGTTACTGTTTGAAGAGCTCCAAGAGCATAAAATATGGAAAGACTTTTCTACAAAAATAGACGTCTTCGGGCTCACAGTCCTCTCCTGCCACCTTTATGGGGATGCTCCCCCTCAACCCCTGACGGTTGGTGGCCTGAGCTTGGATGCCTTATGCGCGCGGGCACCATCCATTTGCAACCGTCTAAATGCACCTATTCACCTTCAGGTTTGAAATGACTGGGCGGTTCCGATACATGTTTCAAGTGGTGTTTTATATAATGAAGTTTAGAATTCGGGAGTTTAGAGTATGTGTAGAGCCGTTCTGGCACAAACTGCCTTTTCACCTGCTTCCTGACATAGATAGGCATGATATGCACTATATGCCCTTTTGGCTGTTTTCCTATAAATGCCATTTTTAAAAATAAATTTCCTTTTCTTCTCCTGTTCAAATTGACAGATTTCCTATTTAATAGATTCTAAAACAAAAAAACCCAAGCCCAAAATATATTGTATTACCAATGTCATAAAAGAAACAAAGCTGTAAGAATTTTTATATAAAAAGAAAACTCTAAACACACACACACAAAACCAAAACTCTAATATCATTACTTTTTTATGATGACTGCGCCATCTAGTGGGTCATTTTTATCAACGTAAAAAAAGCGCTAAACAAAATTGATCTCATTGTCTTATAGACACACATGACAATGGTAAAATATTTTTATATTAAATATAGCTTAAATAATATCAAGCATAATATAATACAGATGTTATAAACTTATTTGAAAAATAAATCTTAACTAAAATAAATGCTCATATGCTTCCTCTCAGAATTGTTAGGTCTGAAGCAATTAGGTATATGTTTAAAGATTAAAAACATTACATTCAAGTACCATATACTATTTTCTTACATTATATATATATTTTAAAAAAATTTATTTATTTTTGAGAGAGAGAGAGAGAGAGAGAGAGAGAGAGAGAGAGAGAGAGAGAGGTAGGGAGACAGAGAATCCCAAGCAGGCTCTGTGCTGTCAGTGCACAGCTTGATGTGGGGCTCGAATTCACGAACTGTGAGATCACGACCTAAGCTGAAATCAAGAGTGAGATGCTTAACAAACTGAGCCACCCAGGTGCCCCTTTCTTACATTGTATCTTAAGAACATTTCCATCATAATGATTTTGTGCAAGATCAGATTTTTCTTCTCGTTCCTTTTTTTGGCTTCTTTAGCACACTGTGAAAGGTAGATAATAAAAAGTCTCAAATTTTTATTCATTATTCTCTACTTTGGATGACAATATTTTTTTAAGCCTTGAATTTAATTCATTATATTTTTTTTCTTTTAACCACATATTTATTACTTTTCCTTGAGGAAAAGTAGATTTTGGACAGGTATGTGTGTGAGATGGGGTGTCCATAGAGTGGAAAAAGGAGAGCCACACCAAAGAGAGGTAGATATTCATTCATTTAAAGAATATTTGTTACTATTATTTTTACAAGCTAAGTGTCTGCCATAGTGCTTAGTACTGAGCATTCCACAGCACAGAAGGCCCCATTCTTGGCCACAAGGACTTACTTGCTCTTTCTGGGAGGATCAGATTAGTGAGCAGACAATTCAAATACAATGTGACAGGTGCTAAAATGAGTACTATGGGAACCCATGGGAAGGACACCTAAGCAATTTTAGTGAGTTCAAGGAAGCTTCTGAGGTAAGATTTGCCTACATGAATGAGTGTATGGAGAAGGACAGGCAGTAGAAGCTTAGGCTGGAAAAGAGTTAGAATTCAAGGGCTTTGAATAACAGGCTGAGATAGTTCAACTTTTAAGTGACAGACATGGGGAAGGACATGACTGATGAGGCATATTTTAGGAATATTAATTTGGTATGTATAGGATGACCCCTCGTGTAACAACCAACTCTCTAGTGATGTAAGTTTAACCTTAGTAGGATCTTACTATATTTTTGCCCCTAGAATGGGGGTTGGCAAACTTTGGCAGTATAGTTTGCTTTGTGGCCATGTAGACTCTGTTGCAACATCTCAACTCTGCCAACTGTTGAAAATAGCCACAGACAATCCACAAAAGAATGGACATGGCTGTATCCCAATAAAACTTTATTGGGATAACCAGGTGATGGATCAGATTTGGCCCATAGGCCATAGTTTGTGACCCCTGCACTAGATAATTGCATGGGGGCAGAGATCAGCTCTGTTTTGCTCTGTTATCATCCCAGGGCCTAAGCCAGTTCCTGGCATATAGTAATTTTCATCGAGTGTCTGAGGAATAAATCAATTAAGTCATGGCTGGGGAATAAAGAAGTGGATGGATGCAAAGAGACCTGGACAGGGAAATGGCTTTGAGGATGGAGAGGTGGAAGCAGATATGACAAACATCTGATAAATGTTGGCTTGAAAGATGAAAGATAGGGTGGCTCAGTCAGTTAAGCGTCCAATTCTTGGTTTCTGCTTAGGTCATGATCTCATGGTTCAGGACACTCTGTGCTGACAGTGTGGAGCCTGCTTGGGATTCTCTCTCTCTCCCCATCTCTCTCTGCCCCTCCCCATTCACTATCTCTCTCTCTCAAAAAAAAAAAAATTTAAACAAAACAAAATAAAATTTAAAAAAACAATGAAAGATAATAGTAATGGCAAACATTTTCTGGTGCCTACCGTATGCCAGGCACTCTTCTTGGCACTTTAATAATGTAAAAAAATTTTTTTTAAATGTTTATTTTTGGGGGAGAGAGAGAGAGAGAGAGAGAGAGAGAGAGAGAGAGAGAGAGAATGAGCGAGCATGAGTGGGGGAGGGGCAGAGAGAGAGAGAGGGAGACATAGAACTCAATGCAGACTCCAGGATCTGAGCTGTCATCACAGAGCCTAATGTGGGGCTCGAACTCACAAACTGTGAGATCATGACTTGAGCCAGAGTCGGACGCTTAACCAACTGAGCCACCCAGGTGCCCCTCTTATTAGCACTTTAAATGTATTAATTCAATTAATCCTCCTTGTGACCCTATTAGAAGGATACTATTACCCTCCTCATTTTGCAGAAGAGGAACTTGAGGAACAGAGAAGTTAAGCAAATTGAATGGCTGAGTAATGGGTGAGGAAGTCCATACATTTAAGTGCTGTTCTATGTCTCTTAAACTATGGAAATCTTTGGGGTTTCAAAAGAAAATGACTGAAAGAATATGGTGCCATTATTGGAAATAGAGACATCTGGAGAATGTAGTTTAACAGCAAAATATAAAAATCTTCTTTTAGCTCTCCGGAGTTGGAAGTGACAGCAGGTGATAAAAAGGCTTTTTCCCTTTAAGTATCTAGTGACATGGCTCTTGAACTTGATGAGATGTGAGGACACAGGACAGATTTGTGAATTAAGTAGAACAGCAAATGGCTGAAGCATTTACTATATGATAGCTAAGAATATTCAAAAGATATTGAAGAATCATTGATATTATACATAGAACTGTTTTCTTATCTTAGGTCCATTCCAAAAATGTTAGCTATCCTCAGTTGTTAATACCTAAAGAACAGTTTGTGGGCTCCTTTGTCTCTAAACATGGAGGAATGATAACACAGAAGAAAATGTTAGGCACTTTGGAAATATGAGTAACAGCTGGTCACGGTGGCAATCAAGAGTTGAGTACTGGAGTATTTTACTAATACAGTTAATTATTTTACATCTGTGCATTTAGGATGAAACTGATTTAAATTTCTAAATTGCAGATGAACTGGGCTTTAATGCCAATGTCATAGCTTAGAAACATCTATGGATTAATTTTTTCTTGTTACAACAGATATTCAACATGAAGAATTTCATTTTCTTGTAATTAGGCAATTCTGAGACTTCTGAAGTTTAAGGTGAACATTGACATATAAAAGTTAAACTGGAAATGAGATAATGGAAGATTTAGTATTCTTTGTTTGAATATCACTTAATCATTCACTTTCTTACTAAATATTCACCAAAGGACTAGTATGATGTCCCACTCCACATCGTTACCAGGGTACACACAGAATACACAGCAGAAAACACAGTTTTGCCTCCTTTATTATATTTTATTCATAACAAATTATTTGTATGAAATATAGATATGTAAAATATACTATTCAAAGGTTATTAGGGCCTCACTGTAGTTCCAGGAACCATTTTAAGTACTTCATAGGTAGGAACTTACTTAACACCCATAACTAACCCTATGAGGTAAATGCAATTACTAGTTTTCAGTGTGCACTTGAAAAACAGAGACTTAGAGAAATATAACCGCTGCTTAACCTACTTTTTCAGTTTATCACATAGATTCTCACTGTTTTGCATAAGAGAGATTCCTTTTTCTATATTAAGGCTAATGAGGGCAAATTATTAGAAACAACATTATGAGAGGAGAACAGAAAGGAAAAATTCTTGGAGGGGGGTGGTGCCTGGCTGGCTCAGCTGGTGAAGCATGTGACTCTTGATCTTGGGGTTGTGAGTTTGAGCCCCACATTGGATGTAGAGATTACTAAAAATAAAATCTTAAAAAAAAGAAAAAGTTCTTGGAGCAAATTTAGCTTGAGCTGGGTATGTAAGAAAATTGTGGTTACAGATTTGTGGGTTTTATGTGCATGAGCAAAATCACAGACATAGTACCTAGAATGAAATCTGTGTAATGTGATAATAAACTCATATGAAAAGTGGGATTAATGCATGTTATTTAGCAATAGATGGTCACATAGACTAAAGGACTCCACTTCTGTGTACACAAAGTATTTCTCTGCAATTTGAAGGGAAAGAGAAACATACCTGAATCTCCTCCTTAGGCCATCTGTTGTGCTCAATGGTTTCATTCATGTCAGTTTGCTTTTCTTTATGACTTACTTCCATTTCAGTAATAAGCTGGGAGAATAAGGTAAGTGTGATATGATGGATATCACTTTACCTGCCAAAATTTACTGGATGTCAAATGACATGCACAAAATTTGAGGCTTTGAAAAATATGCAAATAAGCACTAAAACAAATAGACCTTACTGTATAGTGGAATGTGATGGCATGTTAAGACCAAACATGCTTATAAGGAAGGGTCGTTATAAGCACTCCACCTGCTGAATTTCCCCATGGCTTTCCTTTCTTTTTGAAAGCTTTTCTTAACATTTATTTATTTTTGAGAGACAGCAAGAGACAGAGCACAAGCAGGAGAGGGGCAGAGAGAGAGGGAGACACAGAATCTGAAGCAGGCTCTAGGCTCTGAGCTGTCAGCACAGAGCCGGATGCGGGGCTCGAACTCACGAACTGCGAGATCATGACCTGAGCTGAAGTTGACACTTTAACTGACTGAGCCACCCAGGCGCCCCTTTGGCTTTCCTTTCTTTGCTGGTGAGATCACTCAACAAACTCTTTGATGACATCTCACAGAGTGTAGAAGGATGAGATGAAATTACCTTTACACACTAGTAAAAGTACTGGTCGTTTTCTGTGAGCCTCAGTTCTAATGTTTCTGTTGTCCAAGTGTAAGGACCTAAACATTATTTTATGTTAGCAGTTGGACTCAATTCCTCTTAGCGAGACAACTGTCTTTGGGAAACTATTTACATGAGTTTGGAGTGGATGGTGGATCATAGCTGCAGTCATGGGAGCATGAGGCTGGACTACCACAGGAAGATAGGCAGACTGCTCTGCCTGGGGCCAGAAGGGAAATGTGGTTTGTTCTAACCTAGGGAATCAGTTAGAGCAAAATGAAGCAATGACAAGAAGACGAAGAGTAAGTATTGTGGAGTGGCCATATATTTTTTTCTGCAGTGATGGGATGACCAAAACATAAGTTGGAAGTTGTTTAGGTGACCATAATATAAACATTTCCCTTCAATCATTGCATGTATCCCCTTTCTCTGCACAAGTATAACAGTCTGATCTATCTCCAAGTGTGAATGGTTTTGTTAATTTAGTAGAAATCAAATAAGCTGTCACTTTTAGGTATACATTGTACAGAGTAGACTCTGCATGGGTGGAAGTGAGACATACACAATCATCCTGGAATCTGCATTAATCTTGGAAAGATCTTTGGGCTTTCACAGTTTATGTAGATCTCAAGGCTCTGGTAGAAAGCAACTGACATCTGAGTTACACAAAAACCAGGAGAGAAAAGATACTTCTCTTAAAGCACAGTAATTGGGAAGCTTGCTAAAATCTACACTGAATTCTTACTTCTGTTATTTTCTTGCTACTTAAATGATAAAGGAACAGAAAGTATGAACTTCTTTTAGAATTTACATCCTTCAAGTATGTTTTCCATAGGTGGCATCAAATAGTGGATTTGTGTAGTTTTGGTAGCTAAGAACTGAAGGCGGAGAAAGACTGGAATAAAATATCCCCACCTTTTAGAATGCACCAGAATGCAAACTGGTGCAGCCACTCTGGAAAATGGTGTGGAGGTTCCTCAAAAAATTAACAATAGATCTACCCTATGACCCAGCAATAGCACTGCTAGGAATTTACACAAGGGATACAGGAGTGCTGATGCATAGGGGCATTGTACCCCAATGTTTATAGGAGCACTTTAAACAATAGCCTAATTATGGAAAGAGCCTAAATGTCATCAACTGATGGATGGATGAAGAAGTTGTGGTTTATGCATACAATGGAATACTACTTGGCAATGAGAAAGAATGAAATGTGGCCTTTTGTAGCAACATGGATGGAACTGGAGAGTGTTATGCTAAGTGAAATAAGTCATACAGAGAAAGTTACCAAATGTTTTCACTCTTATGTGGATCCTGAGAAACTTAACAGAAGACCATGTGGGAGGGGAAGGGGGAAAAAAAAAGGTTGGGGGGGGAAGGTAAACCATAAGAGACTGTTAAAAACTGAGAATAAACTGAAGGTTGATGGAGGGTGGGAGAGATGGGAAAGTGGGTGATGGGTATTGAGGAGGGCACCTGTTGGGATGAGAACTGGATGTTGTATGGAAACCAATTTGACAATAAATTTCATATTAAAAAAAAAAATCCCCACCTTTTAAAAGTAGTTATCTGTAACTGGTGGAATCAAGAGTATATTCTTATGTTATACTTTATGAATTTTACAAATTAGACAAAGTATATATTATATGTACTATTGTTTTTTAATTCAAGCATATACAAAAGTAGGAAAAAAGTATTAATAAACATCCTTCTCGCTTAGCTTCAAGTGATCAGTTTTTGGCTCTTTAGTTTCATTTGCTTCTTTGTCTACTATTTTTCTTTTTTTGGCCCCCAATTTTTTTTAATGTTTATTTATTTTGAGAGAGAGCGAGCGAGAGAGAGAGCATACGTGAGTCGGGGAGGGACAGAGAGAGAGGGAGAGAGAGAATCCCAAGCAGGCTCCACACTCAGCATGGAGCTGGACTTGGGGCTTGATCTCAAGACCATGAGATCATGACCTGAGCTGAAATCAAGAGTCAGACACTTAATCCACTGAACTGCCCATGTGTCCTGCCCAAAATGTTTTGAAGCAAATCCCATTTAGCTGTAAATACTTCAGTATATATCACTAATAGATAAGAAACTTAAGAAAAAACACAACCAAATACTAGTATCATACCCAACAAAAATAACATTAATTCCTTATGATCATCTAATTTTCATGTTCAGTTAATTATGTTTGTCTCAAAAAAATTTCTTTGCTGTTTCTTTTTTTTTTTTTTTGACAGTTATTAGGATCCAAGCAAGTCCCACAAATGCATCTGCATAGAATGTATCTTAAGACTTGTTACCTAGATAAAAATTGCCCCTCTGCATTTCTTTCCATCCATATGATTTTTGTTATTTGTCCGGCAGAATTTGCCATATTCTGGATTTGGCCATTTATATCCTTATAATGTCATTTAACTTGCTTTCCTCTATTGCCTTTATTTCTCATAGTCTTGTAGATATAGAGGCTTGATTAGATTCATGTTCAGGTTTTTTAATACTTTAGAGATGGTATTGTGTAGTTGCAATGACATCGTATCAGGAGGCATATACTGTTTGCTCTACATTTAATTGTGACAGGCCAGTTGGTTCAAGTGGCATTAGTTAAGTGGATTAGCTTGATCCAACCATTGTATAGTTTTCTGTCAAGATTTCACTAAATGATTCAAACAGCCATTATTTCTGGGGTGGTTACAAAATGGTGATATTTCTAATTTCTATTATTCATCCTGCACTTAAATTAGTTCAGTTTGGTAAGAACTACTTCTCATCAATTATCTGGCTAGTTAATATTATTTAGTATTAGTTTTCTATTGTTGCATAATAAATTACCCGAGACCTTATAGGCTTAAGACAATAATAGCCATTTATTATTATTATTATTATTATTATTATTATTATTATGGACTCATAATAGGCTACTCTGTTTTCAGGCTTGCCAACTGCAAATTTGTTCTCTACACAACTGCCAGGGGGACTATATAAAATAGAATCTGGCCGTTATTACAACTGCTCAGTGGGCAGAATCATTTAATCCTTAAATTTCACAATTTAAGGAAGGCAGAAGTGCCAATGACTCTTTATCTAACTTTGAAGTCACAAGCTGTCATTTCCAGAATTACTTATTATTTATACAAGTCAGCCCTATTCAGTGTGGGAGGGGACTGCAGAAGGATGCGTTCAGAAGGAGGGCCACCTGGAGGCCGGCTACTATACTCAAAAATAGACTTTTACAGAAAAGGAAGGTTGAACCTATCTATCTTTCCCCTTTGTCGAATTTCAGAATAATGAGTGGTACACTAGCAATCTCCATAGGTGCCAAGTTTATTTTTCTTTTTAATCCCTTGGTAGAATGTATGTATGGAGTATCCTCACAACTATGCGTATTTTATATATCAGTATGTTAAAATCCATTATTCTCTAGGATTCTGAAACTGTCCCATCTTTGGCCAGTGGGAGTCTCTTTAAGTTGGCTCTGTCTTCTTTTAAAAGGACCGTAGTAGTCTTTGACCACTCTCCTGCTCTCAGGTACAAAAAGACATCCAGGATCATATCATACATTTCCTACCCCAGAGTTGAATGTACAATTATACATTTAGTTTTATATTTTTTAGTTCTTTGAAGTTTGGGTTTATTTTTTGTGAAAAACAGCATTTGGAGCTAACACTTTTGGTACTAGAGTTTTCATTGCTACTGAGTTATGTTGTTTCTAGATTTCTTTGGTGGACACAGCTAGGAAATAAGAACTTTAGAAAGAGAAAAATTAAGTCATGAATTCATATGTTATTTCTAGTTCAAATAAAAAATGAGAAGATTTTTACTTCTTTGATTTTATGTCTGTATCTCTTTTATCTTATGCTGAATATCTTGGTTCCTAATGAGAAATATTAACATAGTTACTCATTTGGTTTAGATCCATCTGTTCATTCATCCATCCATCAAGTTACCTAGCTATTTTCATTTGTAGTTACAAAATAATACTAATGCCACCACTAAGATATAACCCACTTTATGGTCAGTTTTAAAGTTAATTGCATTAAATCTCTCCTGGGTTATGCCACCAACTTGAAATACAGTTAGGTTCATTTATTTCTTTATTTTCTTTCAAAGCTTAAGAATTACTCCTTTTCTTTTTTTTATTTTTCCAGGTGAAACATTTACTTAGCTCCAAATAAAATCTATGAAGCAAACTATATTTTTCAAAGTCTGGCTTTCATCCCCATTACTTCTCCTTGTTCTCTTCCTCATGCTACAGGTAACCATTTATAATTTTTTTTTTCTATAATCTTCCTCTGTTTTTTTTCTACTCAGAAAAATATGAGCAGGTGTATATGTGTATTATGTATACCTGTATGTATGTATTTATATCTATTTATCTATATCTATCATTCCCTTTTCTTACATACTTCTTTATCTTCCTGTTTTTCACTTAATATATCCTGAGGATCACTTCACAGCAACACAGCAATATATAAAGATTTCTATAGCTGTGTCCTCCATTGTATGAATGTTCTCTAGCTTTACCAATCAGATACCTAGTGATAAACATCTTGTGCTTGAACAAATAGAGTTTGCTCTGGTAAACAACAGTGTCTGTTTTTCTACAGCCTCACCATTAGATTAGACAATTTTTGGAGCGCCTGGGTGGCTCAGTTGGTTAACTGTCCGACTTCAGCTCATGTCATGATCTCACGGTTCATGGGTTTGAGCCCCGTCTCAGGCTCTGTGCTGACAGTTCGGAGTCTGGAGCCTGCTTCAGATTCTGTGTCTCCCTCTCTCTCTGCCCTTCCTCCACTCACGCTTGCTCTCTCTCTCAAAAATAAATAAACATTAGACAATTTTTTTGAACTTTTCCTTCATCTTATAGGTAAGAAGTTAAGGCCAATACTTAACTTGTAGTCTCTAGAAAACAGAGTCTAAAAGCAATTCAAAGGAGGGACACCCAGGTGATTCAGTTGGTTGAGTATTTGACTCTTGATTTCTGCTCAGGTCATAATCCCAGAATCCTGGGATCTAGCTCCCTGTCAGGCTCTGTGCTGAGTCTGGAGCCTGCTTATGATTCTCTCTCTCTCTTTCTCTCTCTCTCCACTTGTACTCTCCCCTCTCCACCCCTCTCCCCCGCTTGTTCTCTCTCTCTCTCTCTCTCTCTCTCTCTCTCTCTCTCTCAAATAATAATAATAAAATAAAAGCATTCCAAGGAAAGGAAGGGGTATTCTGCCTGGCAAGCAAGAGTGAGAGAAAAACAAAGTCACAGGGAAAGGAAGAAAACCACATGCAAGGTAGTGAGCTACCTGGCAGGTTACACCCGCTGGTTGCTTGGGGAGAAAGTGTTAGTTGAGGGGCCAAAGAGAATCATACAATTCTCTGGAATAATGAGCAGGGAGAAAAGCAGGAGCAGAGAGGGTGACAGCAGGCCATGATACACCTTGAACAACAGATGAAAGCCTAAGGAACATGTTGAGCAGGAAAGAGACATGAGCATAATTTTTGGCAAGCTCTACAACGAGGAGAGTTTAGGGAGCAGGGTACTAGTTGGCCAACGATTGGTCATACCGTCCGGCAGAGGATCACTGGTTAGACTGCACGAAGCACTGCCACTGGAAATCAAAGAAGAGGACGGAATGGGCAAAGAATTCTTAATTTGGAGAGTTTGTGGGGCCCTGGAGCATGTTCGACTGGGCTCTATGGAATTTGGAAACCTCCAAAATTTTATGCAGATTTTTGTGTCCTTAGTATGTTTGTTTTTCTGAGGAAAGGATTTTTAGATCTCACCTTATTCTCAGACATCTGTGAGCCAAAAAAGAATCAGGAAACGCAGGATCAGTGAGGTCTGGTGCTCAGCGATAGATTTATGTTGTAAATAGGCCTCATTTATGAGCTTAGTATAAATCTTGGGTGCATTTCACCTCTTACATCCACATTCTCCAAACTCCAATTGTACTTACTGCTGCTCATATTTATATTTAGCTTGTTTTTGTAAGTTTTGCTTTTCCTACACTGTGTTTTTCTTAAAGGAACACGCTTCACATTCTTCCCAGTCATCACCAAAAGATGACTTTCAGGTGTTAAAAGAAACGGAGGCATATTAAGAATTTTGAGTTTAGGGGCGCCTGGGTGGCTCAGTAGGTTAAGCATCCAACTTCGGCTCAGGTCATGATCTCACAGTTCTTGAGTTTGAGCCTTTCATTGAGCTCTGTGCTGACAGCTCAGAGCCTGGAGCCTGCTTCGGATGCTGTCTTCTCTATATCTCAAGAATAAATAAACATTAAAAAAATTAAAAAAAAAGAATTTTGAGTTTATCTGAGGAACACTTGATTTGAACTGGGCAGCCTGTAATATACCAGATAGAGAGGAGCTCCAGGAGCTGCACCAAATGAAAGACTTTTACAGGCAGAAGGGGTGGGAATAAGGAAAGCAGGATGGCCAAAAAGCAGACTGTTTATTGCAAAGTCACTTCCCTCTAGGGGATGGCAAAGGTCTATCACGCAGATTGTCTAACTGGCACTGATCAGGCAATTCCTGAGTGACTGGTTTAAGATCCCGTTTCTGGGAAAGCCTAACCATAATTAAGTCAGGTCTGGGTTTGGTGATGTGGGGTGTAGCATAAGCAACTCCATTTTGGGCCTGTTGTCTTGTTTTTAACAAAGGTCAAGCAAAGTGCAAATTAAATGAAGTAAAATCAGCTTAAAAACATGTTGTACAAAACACATGTGCGTAGATAAGTTACAACTAAACAAATCTTTTTTTTTTTTTTTTTTTTAAATCCTTGGCTGCTAACAATATAAACAGCTCACTGGTTCTCTGTTGCATCAGAGCTCATCCCAAGAGCATAAAGGCCTTACATGAACTCTGCCTTATTATACCCTCATGGGAGAAACTGCATTAGGACACAGCTGGATCTGTGCATGGAGCAGAGAAGCAGGGCGTTTAGGGGTTTACAGAATCCCCAGCGGGGTCCCAGCCATATCAGCCCCCCCCCCCACCTTCCTTGGCTCAAGACCTCCCCGTATGTACCAATGGTGCCTCCTACTCCCGGCTGTGATGCATGGAACCAAAGGAAGCATTTTGAGTTCTTTTTGAAAAAAACTTGTACCATTCAGCTGTGCATTGTTAAGGTGCTTTGACCGGCTTTGAGATTTTTTCTTTTAAAATTTATTCCGAACACCATGAAATTTATGCTTCTGGGTTGGGGCCTGCCTCTTGAGCATTTAAAAAACGTTTTATCTTGCGTGTTAGTTATTTTGAAGAAAAAGACTGAACGTTAGCTTTGATCTGCCTAGAACGGTACCCAGAAATTCAATTTAATAGTACTCTGCTTCAGGAAAAAAACAGAAGTGTAGAGCCATGTAAAGTTAAAAGCCTGAGATAGAGGAAAACTTCTTAAACACCATGGAAAAGCATATATTACAAAGAAAACATCTTCTTTTAAACAGGGGATTCTTGTTACTGAGATTAGAGCAGAATTACAAAACTTATCAAAAAGAATAAAATTCTCTGTAAAATGCTGCCACTAGAGCTGAAAGTCCATGAGTGGGAACCTTAATATTTTTAAATAGCTTTATTGAGGAATAATTTACAGACCATAAAATTTACCTCTTTCAAATTCAGGGAGCTGTCCTTTTAATGTTATTATATAGTACTCACAAGAGCTACTTCTGACTCTACGGTGGTGCTTTACACGTAGTTAATACAGTAAACATTTCGGTGTTATCTCCATAAGAAAATCCCAAACATTGGTCTCAATTTTGATAAGAAAGCTTTCAGAATCCTATAAATAAATGTGTCAGCATGAAGCAAGTCCATTTGATATTCAAGTCAAAGCTCTCATGTGAGATTATAAGGTCCCGCTTTCCACCCACACAGGAGGTTATGAAACCCCCAGGGTCTTTGTTATTATGAGGCAAGGTACTTCCCAATTTGGAGAACATATGAAGTGTCCACTGAAGACACTTGATTAAAAAAAATTAAAAATAAATGAACAGATTACATCCAGCAGATAAAGAGATACTTAATACTTTTGTTACCTTACCTGTATTATTAGTTGCTTTTAAATTCATTTCTTATTATTTAGATTCTGGAGAGAATTTTGACCCAGAGACTAGGAAGTTTGGTTTTGGGTCCTGCTGTTCTACTTTTAAGGTGCTGGTTTTATCCTTTTGATTCACTCACAGTCTCTGGGGCTTTATTTCCCATCCATTAAATTGGGACGAGAATGTCTGCCTTGACTAATCTGGGGAGGTGTGATTAGGAGCAATGAAAATAATATATGCAAAAAATGCTCTGTTAGCTAAAAATTGCCATGTGATTGTATGGTATTACTTTTACTATCACAATTCAAGAAAATTTTGTATATTAGTCAAAATAATCTGCAAATAATTCTAGGTGTCTGTCTACACTTGACACTATATTTTCAAATTAAAACGTGTGGCATTTATTTATTTATTATTTAGATTTTTTAAAAAGTTTATTTATTTTGAGAGAGGGAGAGAGTGGGGGAGGGACATAGAGAAAGGGAGACAAAGAATCCCAAGCAGGCTAGGCACCTTCAGCACAGAGCCCAATGCAGGGCTAGATCTCATGAACCCTGAGACCATGACCTGAACCGAAATCAAGAGTCAGATAGATGCTCAACTGACTGAGCCACCCAGGTGCCCCAACACTTGTGGCTTTTAAATGGCAACAGTTAAGCCCTTTGTTCTACATGGAATAGTGAGGAATTAGAGTGAATTTCCTACTTGGGCCTTCAATTTCCCATGCTTTCTTACTGTCTTACATTCTTTATTATCACATTCTTTATTACTATCAGTTTATTTATTATCACATTAAAAGATAACAAAAACACTTAGTAGGTTACCTGAAGAATGACATTTCTTTAGATAAAGTGAGGTAAATTTGTTCTTTTGAATAATTAAACTTGGTTGTAGAGCAAATTAGAATGCATAAGTTGTAAAGCAAGCCTAAAGGTTTCATTAGAAATTGTAAAGAAGTAACAATAAAATCATAATGGTTGAACTAATTCAAAGTATATCACTCTGTGAGGGTGGTGTCCCAACCCGCAGATTTTGTCCTTCGTACTTCTATGGGCTTTTGCTTTTAGCTTATTGTTTAGCACATCAGGTGTCTTGGACATCCCAGAACACATCAAGCCTTTTCATACTTGTTTTGGATTTGATAATTTAGATTTGACTCCCCATTGACTCTCCCTGCACTCACAATCATAAGCAATAGGTCATAATGTACCATGAATACATCTCTGCAATATCTTCAAACTAATTCTTTCCTTTTTTATGGCTACCCCTCTATTTTTTTTAATGTTTATTTTTGAGAGAGAGAGAGAGAGAGAGAGCGAGCGCGAGCATGCGCATGCTAGTGGGGGAGGGGCAGAGAGAGAAAAACAGGGGATCCAAAGCAGGCTCTGCAATGACTGCAGAGAGCCTGGTGGGGGTGGGGCTTGAACTCATGAGCCTAGCTGTGAGATCAGGGCCTGAGCTGAAGTCGGACACTTAAACTACTGAGCCACCCAGGCACCCCTTTATGGCTTCCCTTCCCTCTCCTCTCCTCTCCTCTCCTCTCCTCTCCTCTCCTCTCCTCTCCCATCCTCCCCTTCCCTCCCTTTTCTTTTCTTTTCTTTTCCTTTCTTTTCTTTTCTTTTTTCTTGTCTAAGTTCATTTATTTATTTTGAGAGAGAGGGAGCAAGAGAAAGAGAGCATGTGCAAGCAAGGGAGGGGCAGAGAGAGAGTGAGAGAGAATCCTAAGTAGCACAGAGCCCAATACAGGGCTTGAACTCACGAACCATGAGATGATGACCTGAGCCAAAACCAAGAGTTGGATGCTTAATCGACTGAGCCACCCAGACACCTCTATGGTTACTTCTTAGAACCAGGCCCCTCATAATATGCTTAGATTTTCCAAAACTGTCTCCTAGTGATTCCCCAATAAATCAAGGGATATCAAGAGGACTGTCTTTACCATGACTTTTTCCTGTCCAGGAATGGTTTATATCTCATTCTTGAGGACAATCAAATCTGTTATCCATCATGTATATTTCCCATCCTTCCATCTGTCCCATTTTTCATAGCTAATTAATTAAAATATTCTGTTTAGTCAATTTGGCTTTATTATCATGACCATCATGGGGTCACCCTGCTTGTCCTTACATTTGCACTTTTGCTTAAAACTTTTGGAATAAAGATTTCTTCTACTTTTTTCATTGAACATTTACTTATTGGTTCACTAACTGAACAAATAATTAATGAATGCCTATTCTATGAGAGGTGACTCTTCAAGGTATGAGGGATAAAATGGTAGAGTGACAGCTCAGACCCATTGTTTAGGGAAAAGTAATAATCAACATACAAACAAGCAAACAAATAAATAAATTAGAGAATAATATATTATGGGGAAAGTAAAATATGATGATGTGATAGAGAATGATTAGAGGGAGGGATAGTTTTGGGTTGATCTAAGGGGGCACCTTTCTGAGGAGGTGATAAGGAGGAGGCAGCCGAATGGAGACTGTTTGTTGGCAAGGGCCTCCCTGAATGAAGACACAGTGTTCAGGTCTAGAAGCAGAAATGAGCTGTGTTCTAAGGACAGAAGTAGGCTAACTGGACTTGAGCACAGTGAGTGAGGAGTAAGAGAGAAGGCCCAGGAGGCTGTGGGGGCCAGACCACATAGGGCCTTATCGGTTAAGGTCAAAGATTTAGGTATTATTTTACATGTCCTAAGAAGTCATTGGAGAGTTTGGGGTAAGAAAGAGTAAGATGTAATGACAATCTCCTTTCCTCCAACAAGAAGCGTTTTCTCACTAACCCCGTGCATTGTAATTAGCAGTTGTTTGCACTTTGCTTTTGATTATTTTCCAGTGGAAGGTTGGTGGAAGGGAACCGCTTAGGGGAGGTAAGGGATTCACTCAGGCTTTGTAAGACTGTGTGCTCATCTATGCTCCTGTCTCCTAGGGGATATTCTGGTATCCCATTTCCTGAATTGCTTTGCAGTGAGCTAGAATTAGCTGTGCAGTGCATCATGCCTTCTGACATGTCCTGTGGGACAAAAGCGGGCAGATCACTTTTCTAGTTGTCTCATACATGTAGAGAACAGCTAGGATGTAAGAAACTGAATAGCCCGAGTGGAAGAAATTGAAGGATGGAGTGCTTACTTCCTCTTTATTTGGCATATTCCCAGAGCACCCTCATATATTACCTGCACACCGAGGAGATGCTCAATGAAAGAAGTTCTTTACAAGACAACATTCCTTTGTTCTTCCCACTCAACAGGTCCATGTTTTGTTTCATACTAAAGTAGTTCAGAAGTCACACCACACAGCTTTGCTAGGGTCCATCTAGAGAGGACCCTTTCTGAAGGAGTTCAGTATGAAATATGAATATGCAACATGAAAGCAAATCCCAATAAGCAAACCCTTGTATGATTAATATTTCTGGGGGTGCCTGGGTGGCTTAGTCGGTTAGTGTCCGACTTCAGCTCAGGTCATTATCTCATACTCCGTGAGTTCAAGCCCTGCGTCGGGCTCTGTGCTGACAGCTCAGAGCCTGGAGCTCGCTTCAGATTCTGTGTCTCCCCTTCTCTCTGCCCCTCTCCTGCTCATGCTCTGTCTCTCTCTGTATCAAAAATAAATAAAAACATTAAAAAAATTAAAAAATATATATTTCTGACAACACTCTCAATGTGATGAATCTAAGATTATTTTCCACGGTGTCTGGAATGACATGTAGTTATTCCTTTTTATTGTTTAAAAAAATTGACAAGATGGCATAAATGTTGCTCTGACCCTCTTCCAGTTGCTTTTATTTGTTGCCCAGACACCTATAAAGTTGACATAAAAACATTTTATTACTTTGAAAAGTTTGTTGATTTATTTTACGAGAGAATGAGAACAGGGTAGGGGCAGAGAGAGAGAGAGAGAGAGAGAAAGAATCCCAAGCAGGCTCCACACTGTCAGTGCAGAACCTGATGCAGGGCTGGAACCGATGAACCACAAGATCATGACCTGAGCTGAAATCAAGAGTTGGACACTTAACCTCCTGAGCCACTCAGACGCCCCAACAGATAAACATTTTAAATGTGAGCATCAGTCTGTGTTTCTAGTTTGTGTGAGTGGAATACTACTTAACATGCAAATAACCTGCAAGTTTCTTTCTTAATAACATCGTACTTACTGGACAGTGGATGCACTCTTCACACATGTCCCACCATTGCTGCATTTCATTAAACTGCAAGGAGAAACGTCACACTGGCTAACGCTGCGCCCAGCATCTGGGTGGCCCTCAGGATTTCCCAGGCTTCTGAAGTGACCATTCTTCTCAGTGCGAACTTGAATAGTGAAAATGCAACCTTGAAGAAAGGCAAAAATACATCATATTACAAAGCTGGAAGAAACAGACAAAACAAGAGGAGAATTATTTTTCATTTTTAAAGCAAAATTTTTTTGACATAAACTAATACATGTCAATTGGTGAGAAAAATACTATAAAAACACAGAAAAGCACGGAGAGAAAAATAAAAATTATCTATAATATCAACACTCTAGAAAAGACAATAGTTCACACTTTCATATATATTATATACCACTAATTATTAATATACACATATACACACTATTTTTTCTATGCTTAGCTGTATTTTCTTTTAAACAAAAACAGAATCCTGCATTAAATTATATTGCATATAGTATTCCAAACATTAGTATAGTATAAATACCACTAACTCTTTCCTAATAGCATAAACTATTTTTAAATGATGGCATAATATTCTTTTATATATGTAATTAACCTCAATTGGACAATTGACTAATTTATACCTTTTTTGCTATTAAAAATAGTGCTAGAATTAATATCATTATATGTATATCTTTGTGCATTTGCTAATGATTTTCTCAGTATTAATTTCTAGCAGTAAAACAACTAGGGCAAACAGTATGGATGCTCTGAAGTGTGCCCAAGTGTCACAGATATTTCGCACAATTGTATCTCCCCAATTGTGCACTGGAATGCCTGCTTCTTCACAGTTACCACAATGCAAGAGATTATTATGTTTCATTTTAAAATGAAATAAATGATAAAATGCCCTTTTGCCGGTTTTACTTGGGGTTGGAAACCTTTTACTAAATTTATTAGTCATTGGTATTTTTTCCTTTTCATATGCTTATTGTGTAATATTTTTCTCAATTCACCCCTTTAAACATTAATTTGGAAGACCTTATATAACGAGCATATTAGTTCTTTGTCATATATTGTTAATGTTTTCTTCAGTTTAATATTTGCCATTTAATTTTGCTTATGGTGAAGCTTCTATTTTTTATGTAGAGAAGTTTATAATATTTATGTTGTCGCATTTATCTTTTTTGCCCTCAGAGATTTGTCTTTACATAGATCCCTAGAAAGCTCTTTGCCAGGTATAGACTGTATGATCTTACTTATATGTACGATCTAAAGAAGTCAAACTCATAGAAGCAGAGTAGAATGGTGGTTGCCAGGGGCTGGGGTGTGAGGGAAATGGGAGATGCTGGTTAAATTGTGAGAACTTTCACTTATAAGATGGATAAGTTTTGGGGATCCAAGGTACAGCATGTGCCTATAGTAAATAATACTGTATTATACACCTGAAATTTGCTGAGGAAGTAGATTGTATGTGTTCTCACCATACGCACACACAAGGTTGTCTTGATCGCACACACTTTTCTCGATGTGTATGTGTACCAAATCGTCACACTGTACCCCTCACCTATATACTATTTTATTTGTCAATTATACTCGGAGCTGGAGGGAAAAGGATCTTTAACACACCAAGATTAGGCAAATATAAACAAAAAGGGCAGTTCAACAAAGACTCTCCATGGAACTGTTTGGGATCCTGAAATGCATTACAATTTTACTCATCTCCTTTAGCACTTAGTTTGTTTATAAAGTACTTTTAGGTCAATATGGTTATCAACCATAAATAGTGTCTTTAAAAGGGTAAAAGAAAGGCCGGACTGGATTTTACTTTTGAAACTTTCAGGAGCTAAAAGCATGGAATAATTCCTCATGGTGAAAAAGATGGGTTCAGTTTTGAAAGGTCAAGAATTTACTCTCCAACTTAATTCTCACTGGCATTTTCACTGACAAGCACCATTCTCAGCAGGCGCTGATATTTTCTTATTGTGAGAGAAGTGATTGTTCTTCCTCAGATTTAACCTTTGTTATTTCTCCAAGTACTGCCATCTGCTATTACACAAAAAAGCACTGTACAAAATGAAGAAATTAATGAATGCTACTGAGTCTACACCCAATAACCAGGTAACTTAATTAACGAAGCAGGGCTTCCCAAGCTTTTTGCATAGTGAAGTGCACTGAGCAGAGAGCAAAGTAGAAGTGCAGGATAGAGTCAGGTGGGTCTGGAGCCAATTACAATCTCTGCCACATAATGGGTCGGTGATCGAAACCTGAGTGCCGACCTTTTCACTTTTAAACTGGGGACAAGAATATCTGATAATCTATAGATTAAGAGGAATAAGGTGATATACATAAACTGGCCAGTATGATCCCTGGCAATTAGTAGGGCTCGTATTCCATCCTGTCTACCTCACTGTCTCAAATCCCTTACGACCTTTATAAAATTGTTTATCTTTTTTGGCAAAAATTGAAAAAAAAATTTTATAATCATGCACTGAGAAAAAACTTGTTAAATGACTATAATAAGTATTAAATTCTGAAGCTGTTCATTTAAAAGCACTTCTCCTTTATATGGATAAATTAAATGCTCTTGTTATGAAGAACTGCTAAAATATATTTTTGGCTAAAAACGTGGCAATGCAATGCTATATTTGGAGAAACATTTAGATAATACAAATAGTTGAATGTGTTTCTTTTACAGAGAGATGTTCATGTCAGTCAATATATACAATTTACAGGCAATTATGGTAGAAGCCATATGTAGAATATATATTGTATATTTTCAGTCTTATTAATACAGCAAAGTATAATCTGCTTAGTATAGCACCACACAACAACTATTCATAACCCACTTCCTGCAAATGATAAAGTAGTTATGATAAAGACTTAGAAGCCATAAGCCAGGTGTATATTGGGAAGTAAAATGAGCTAGGTTCCACATAAGTGGTGTATTTTGACTGTAAAATAATATGTAAATTATTGCAGTAAACTCATTTTTTCCCCTCTTACGAGTTCTGGTTTGAAAAGTACCATGCAATTAAAGAGAGGTGGGGGGGGGGGCAGAGAGAGAGAGAGAGAGAGAGAGAGAGAGAGAGAGAATGGAAGCTGAACTAGCAAGAAATGGATTGTACTGACAGTGTAGGGCACTGTTAGTTGGAATAACATGTTCTTACAGTGCTGTTAATGAATCTGAATCTATTTCATGTCCAGTCTGTTTAGCTGAGTAATGAATATTTAGTAATCCCTGTACCAATGAACTCTAGATGCTGTAACACTAGAATAATAGATAGATTTCCCCATGTTCACTCTAGTCAAAAGTAACTTTTAATTCTACATCATGATTAAATAGGTCTTTCAGTGAAAGCAGCAGATCTTAGAACACGGGTGAAAGCGATGGATCTTCTTCCCATAAAAATGCACTTGGGCACATGCACAATTGTATGTATGGCTTCAGGAGACTCCAGGACCTGCTGAATCCCATATGCATCAGCCTGAAAGCCCTGCAGCTTTGTAATAGATGCAACTTTGGAGAGGAGGGGAGAATTCTTCTTAAGGCAGGTGAGAGAGTAAGGCCTTCTCTGCATGGCATATGCAGATTAATCTGAAGAAGGATTAAATAACTCAATATTTTCATAAATATTAAAGTTCTAGGGAAATAATGGCTCATTATAAACTGTTTCCAGAACAAACACAAACAGGCTTTATCAACAGTAAGGATTTGTATTTCATTTTATTATTTTTTTTTAATATTAAAAAAATTTTTAACATTTATTTTTATTTTTGAGAGAGAGAGAGAGAGAGCGAGAGCGAGCGAGCAGGGGAGGGGCAGAGAGGGAGACACAGAATCCAAAGCAGGCTCCAGGCTCTGAGCTGTCAGCACAGAGCCCGACGTGGGGCTCAAACCCATAAACTGTGAGGTCATGACCTGAGCCAAAGTTGAACCATTTAACCAACTGAGTCATCCAGGAACCCCAGGATTTGTATTTTAGACTGATAACTTATGGAGTAGAGTCATTTATCACTAGTGTTTATAAAAATATGTAAGCCTAAATCATATAATCTTTTATAACATGTGACTTAATCACCAAAGACAAATGCAATGACCTGAGTCTAATTATTAAATTTTTCCATGAAATTTTGTATATGTTTTGTTATGATTAATTAATATAGTGGCTTCCAAATCTGGGCAGACTTATTGAAATGCAAATTTTTAGATTCCATCATAGATACTTCGATGAAGTAGTTCTGGAATAGGGTCTAGAAATCTACATTTGAAGAAAGTTACGTATATCATTTTTTACAGCCAGTAGAACTCAGCTTTTGGGACTCACAGATGAATGTTACTACTGTGATCTGGCTGTTATGGTACATTGGTAACAAGTATCCATGATTTGCAGAACATACTGAATGCCAGGCAGACATCAAGGGAGGATTCAAGAGACAAGTGATAAAATTAGGGTCTTTCAAGTTCATGGAACTTCCATGACGCTGGATTAGGTGGCATTTACCAAGAAGACCTGCCCCAAACTTCTATCCTGAGAATCATGGCAGCTGACACACTTCCAGATGTGTGTGATCCTAGCGTGTATGTCAGAGGAAGGGCCTACGGTGTGCATGCTGAATTCAGGCTCACCATCATACTTAAGGAGAAAATGACAGGTTTGATGAGAGCTTCTGTTCTCATTAGCAAGGTGTGCAGAAAATTCATAATCTTAATAGAAGGGAGAAAGTTACATAGAAAAACCCCAGGAAGCACTGGCCTTCAATAAATTTGACAACATCAGGGGTGCCTGAGTGGCTCCGTGGGTTAAGCGTCTGACTCTTGGTTTTGGCTCAGGTCATGATCTCACAGTTTGTGAGCTCGAGCCCTGCTTTGGGCTCTGTGCTGACAGTGAGGACACTGCCTGGGATTCTCTCTCTCTCTCTCTCTCTCTCTCTCTCTCTCTCTCTCTTTCTGCCTCTCCCCTGCTCATGCTCTCTCTCTCTCTCTCAAAATAAACATTAAAAAAATAAATAAATTTGACAATATCAAATCCTATGACAACAGGATGGAGAGATAATAATAGTAAACATACACTGAGCGTTTATCATGTATTAGTTTCCAAGTGAAGCACTTAAGATAATTATTTTACTTAACTGATTAAATCAGAAGAATCTTATGGGGTAGATATTTTTCTCCTCTGAGGAGAAAAGAGAAGAAAATGGAAGCTCAAAGAGTCTAAGTAACAGGCTACAAGTTACGTAGCTGTAACGCAGCAGAGCCTGAATCTGAAGATGCATTGACTCCAGATCCCATGCACCTAACCACTGTCCGTGTAGCAGAGAAAGAGAAGAAATGTCTGACTGGCGCTGTGCTGTCTCCCACCACCAGGTCTGTCATCACTGCTAACACAGAGTAGGTGCTGTAAACCAGTGTCAGTTTTGTGTTGTCTCACCATTACCTCCACCTCAGAACAATCCATGCTGTGCAGCTGAGGCACAAGGAGACACAGGGTGGTGACTAGCCAGGGTCATGAGGCTTGTAGGTGGAAGGACTGGGTGCATCCCCAGGAAGTTGGGTCTCAGAGTCCACACTCTTATCCTTGAAGCTATACCCAGAATATTTATGTAAGAATTGTGTCTGTAATAAATGACAAGTTTTGAGGACCCCCCCCCCCCACACACACAGGGTCTCCACTTCACTGAGCGGAAGATGTGCTTCTTCACATTTACCCATCCCTTTTCTTGAATATAGTATTTGTAAAAACTGATTGATTTGTTATGCCATTGCAATCCTTTTCAGATTATCTCCTGCTGTGGAAGAACTGTTGAGTTATTATTTGGAGCACAGTGCCTCAATATGCTTTAAACTCTTCTATAAGACGCTCTTCGGAGAATCAGCACTGATTGCATATTCAAAGAAAACGTTTCTCGGAGAGCCTTGGCAGAATGAACTAATTTTATTGGAATATGATGCTGGATTGGCTGTGTTGCCTTCCTATGTCTCACACATGGCCTCCTGCATCCGTGTTTAGGCGGAAGTCCATGAAGCTGGGGAGAAGGATGCTGCCAGGCAGGCAGAGAACCCCAGTGCCTGAAGTGGTTTTTGATGGCAGCTCCTGTCCTGCAGAGATGTGTATCACATCCTGGTCCCTATACCTTGACTTCTGATGGAGAGTAAGCTGGTCATGGGTGGGTGGCTGAGAACACTATAACAAAGAGTTCCTTGAGCAAATATCCGGAGACTAGGATACATCAAAAAGCTTATTTTCACCAAATGCTCTATTACAACAATTCAAAGCATGTCTTTATCTTATAACTCTACTATGAATCAGCTTTGTACGAGAAGGTCTGAGTCTACTTCCCTTTCTGAACACAGGGAGACAGACTGAGGCAATATGATTATTTGCACAAGCATAATGTTCCCCCTTAATCCTCTTGACTTGTGGCCTCTGTGGTATGGATCAGTTAGCTGTAGTCTGTCTCTCATCTTTGCATCAAGTACATTACAAATTTAGTTGGAGTTTCAATTTTTACTGTGACTCCATGAGATTTACCCTGCTTGTCCTATATTAAAAAGCACCCTAGGGGCACCTGGCTGGCTCAGTCCATTAAGCAACTGACTTCTGCTCAGGTCATGATCTCATGGTTCAGAAGTTTGAGCCCTGTGTCGGGCTCTGCACTGACAGCTCACAGCCTGGAGCCTGTCTGGGATGCTCTCTCTCTCTCCCTCTGTCCCTCCCCCATTTGCGCTCGCTCTCTCTCTCTCTCTCTCTCTCTTTCTCTCTCTCTCTCAATAAATAAATAAACTTAAAAAAATCACCCTATACAAAAAAATCAGCCATACCCCTCCCCCCTCCCCCAGAGCATGGTCTACTTTTCATTTTCCCCCACAGAATTTATCACCTTATACTACTATATAATTTACTTATCATTTTTAGTGTTTATTGCCTTTTCCCAACTGGAATGTAAACTCACGAGCGCAAGAATCTTTGTTTTGTTCATTGAAACATACTAAACACATAGTACGTAGGTAGTAAGCAACTAATAAACAATGTCCGAATGCTTTCCCTTAAAATCAAGCTTTGATCAAGTCTGATTCAAAAGCAACCCATATTTCTGGTTTTGGAACTAGATGTATACTCGTTAAAGTTTTTTGTTGTCTCCAAATTTGAACCTGGCAGGTATAGTGTAAAAACAATCCAAGACTTACCTTGAAAGCCATTTTTAAAATCGGCTCCATGGGGTAAGAGATCTGGTATGTATTCACTGTAGCCACCTACATAAAACTGACTGACGACATTGAGACCAACCAGTCTTCCTGGGGAGACGATGGACTTATTTTTATGATCATCTACCTTCAAAAGGAAAAGAATTCAAAACCTATTAAGAAAAGGAATTAATTCCTCTGGGTGAACTGTTAAGCTACTGTTTTGTTATTTCCCATTAACTTGGCATGAAAAATTCACAATACCTGAATTTTGAAAAAATAAAAAACACCTCACCACTGTATTCTTTGCTTCCCTGCTGGTGTCTGTTACCATGGATATATTAATATAGCAGTCATGGTTTTGCATTTCAATCAAAATCATAGTTCTCCAAAGATTAGGAACTAGCATCCCACTGGTCTTCCTCCATCTAGCCTTGCCTCCCTCCCCTTCCATTCTCCATACAACCACCAGAGTCAGTTGTCAAAAAAAGTCGACTGTGGTACCCAAACCCCTTCTTCGATTTCTCAGTAGCTCCCCATAGCTCTTGATAAAAATCTAAACTTCTTAGCGTGACATCTAAGTCCTTTTATATAATATATATCTGGTCTACACTAACCACCTCTTTTGCTCCTCCCTACCTGAAAACCACAATGAACTACTGGCATTCTTCAAACCCACACTGGGCACTGTTGTTTTTCTGGACCCCTATTTACTTGCAGTTATACTCAAGCATCACCTTTTTGGGGGGAGCATTTCTTGAGCCCTCTCTCACCTTATTTATGTTAGTCATCCCTCTTACTAATCCCCACACCACTTAGTTGCAAGCATGCCTCTACTGCTCAGCTGTATGCACTGGTCTGTGAACTGCAAGGGAGAGGCAGCATGGACCTGTTCCCTTCTCGTCTCCACTGCACAGATCCAACGATATATATAATGCGTGGCAAGTCTCTGGGACAGATGAAGGGATGACGTCTTACCTTCAGCCAGCCCATCTGGAAGAACCTCCCCAGACGGACTGTGTGGATGCCAAGGCTCAGATCGAGGGGATCACTGCTGATACTTGCTGTGCCCGCTCCCAGGTTGTAGGTGTAAACCACACTGCCCTCACGCAGACCCACGGCCAGGAAGTCATCGCTGTCCAACCCTGGGATGAGAAGATGTGTGGGGCATACTCACTGAGAGGAAATTCAGGAGCCTAGTAACCTTTGCTTTATTTTCTAGTTCTGAGGTATAGACAGCATACAGAAATTATAACAGACATCTAGCCTCTCAAGGGCACTCCGGTATGTGTGCGTCTGCATATTACTATTCACACCCCCAGAAACTGTCTGAACACTAAGAGTTTTTCTTTGAAGCCATGAGGGTTCTGGTCAACCCAGGGGAATGATCAATACATAAAAAGTTGGTATTAAAATCACCTTTTTGTCTGAATGAAGTTCAGTGTGCACTTTACAATAAATAGAAATTTACAATAGACTAGAACTGCTCTGATAGTTCAGAAGATTCAAAAGATTGAGATAACCTGATTTCAGCTTTGAAATTCTATGATTTGACGAGAGTTTTGAAAATTTTATTTCCATAATTGCTCAGGATATGCTTTAATTGTTCTATTACAAAAGCTCCTGACCATTTTCCCCTATGATTATTTAGAGGTGGGATGTTCTTGTGTTCCCTTTTCTCATTCTCTCTCCATTAGTTCAGGACCTTCCATGGGAAACAGTGAAATGCAGGACCAGAACACTCAGAATACAGCTCATACAGACCCATGGGAAAAGGGGCAGGTGGTTGGGAGAGATCCAGCATCAGGCACTGGAGGAGGGTCATGGCAATGGTCTGGTGGCACTAGGAAGGTTGGAGATGGTTAACAGTGTAATTTCTGGCAGGTGAGCAGAACACCCATTGGTCAAGGCAGAGCTTCTTAAGGTAGGTGGAGGCAAGAGATCTGTCCACAGGAAGGAGGGACCCAAATATATCATCTAATTTCTGAAAGATGTATTTGTGAACCTTATTACTGAGGTTTGCAGGTGGGAAACTGAGGCAAGAACTTCTGCTTGCAGGAAGAACCTAAGGCCTGATAGAAGAGGCTTAATCATGGGGCAAAAAACAGAAGCGAGTCCTTGAACATAGATGAATTTTGTTGTGAGTATTCACAATCTCCCCCTCCTACCTTTGTAAGAGTCATAGGCTGTATGCTCCCTTGGTTTCTGTTGTTAGGCTAAGCAAGGTAAAGGAGACAAAGATCTGCAGGGGTGTGGGTGGGGAGGGAGACAGGTTTCCAAAGGCACTGGAAAGTGGAAGACAGAAATATTATTTAGAGGTACTTGAACTCTACCTGTGCTTTTCTAATGAGTCTGCCATGGGCCCTGAGCTGGGTTATTTTGGGGAGCTCCTTAGGTGAGTATAATATTGCAGCCAGGGTTGAGAGTCACTGTGTTAAGTGCCATATCATTGCCTAAACATGCTGGGAACTCAGCAAATCTCATTTTCCCTCCCTCAGGTGACTTCTTCCCACCTGCAATGTTGCACTGGGTTAGCTGGGTTATAGATTTAAAATAGGAAGAAGTCCCAGGAGAAAACAGATTCAGGAAGGCAGTAAGGCAGAAATTGGAGAAAAACCACAATTAGAGATTGGAGAAATCTTTCAGGCAGCAGTTGGACTTTAGAAGACACAGGGAAAGAAGGCTGAAGACAGAATTGTAAGAGACTTTTCTGTGGGCTGTGAATAGGGATCTTTTTGAGGCATTCTAGTGGGCATCTGAATTGTCTTTTCAATTGTTCAGATTTTTGGGCGGGAGACGGTATTTTGCCAATGGAACTGGTGGTAGGAGCGTAATTTATTTCAGCCATATCCTTCTCTTTTTTCTGTCTTGTTGCCATTCTTCTTCCTCGAGTCATGGAAAGCCTCTATCATGCCAGGTACAACATGATCCTCCAGGTCCTCACAGCCTGGCTGGGAGGAGATGGGAAAATTTTCTCCTGTGCCATGGAGATCAGAGGAGGAGCAGCATGGGGGCAGCCATTATGCGAACAGCCATGTCCCAGGGAATACAAGTAGGGATGCCCCAACAGGTAGGGAGAAGTGTAGCCAGGGAGCTAATCAAACTGTCAAGCAGATGATAGCATCTTATTTACATACGATGGGGCCATCAGGGTTGTTTTCCTTTTCTCTGACACATCTTCCCCTTTGGACCTTTCCTCAATTGTAATCCCTGATGGTGGGTAATGGTGTAGGTAAGAGAAAGGAAAGCAGCTAACTACCATTGCTGGTGCCTGGAAGGTGAACGTTATTTAGGGAGTTGGAAGTGCTCTAGGGTGATTTTTTGCAAACCTGGAAGTCCATCACAATCACTCAAGGAGCTCATCAGAAATAGGGAAATATTTTGAGAGAGAGAGAGAGAGAGAGAGAGAGAGAGAGAGAGAGAGAGAGAGAAAGAGAGAGAGAGGTTGGGGCAGAGAGGAAGAGAGAATCCCAAGCACTTAATAGTGCAGAGCATGATGTGGGACTGGAACTCACAAACTGTGAGATCAGGATCTGAGCTGAAATCAAGAATTGGACGCTCAACTAAGCCACCTAGGTACCCCTTTAATTACCTTTTAATGGCATTTTTTCTTTGCTTTTTCAACAAGGGACCCTGAATATTCATTCTCCAATGGGCCCCAGAAATTACACAGCCTTGCCTGAGGGGGCCCTTTGTTGCCTTCATAAAACAAACTGGGAAAGAAGAGAAATGAAAACAAGATTGACCGTGCATCTGAGGCTGTTGGGAGGCTTTTTTAGGTAGATGAGACGTTGAGACTTGTGGGGGCAGATCTGCCTTGGGGTTTGTGGGGTGACGCGGATGCACACGTGGATCCTTAAAGGTCACATAGCTGCTAAGTGGTGCTCTTAACCATTGTCCGCGTAGCAGAGAAAGAGAAGTATGTGTCTGGCTGGAGCTCTGCCCATCACTAACCCTTCCTGAATGTTCCTCTCTGAGGAATAAAAGGAATAATAATTATCTCTTAGGAGTTTTCTAAGGATTCAGTGATATTTAATGTGTAGGTATCAGCACAGTGCCCACCTAGCACATAGTAACTTCTCAACAGATTCAGGTTTTTTTCTTTTCCCCTTGGCCATTTCCTGATCTTAGCTTTGTGTATCCCATTTTCTTCTGCTGCTTCATTAATACAAAGCCTGGGAAGCAGGACTCCTGGTTCCTGGTCCGTGACCCCAAAGGGAAAACAGTAGAATTTTTCTTTTTTCTTCTTCCTAAAGCTATAGCCCTGATTGCCTCAGTCCATTACTCTGATCTAATTACAATTTTTTGGAGGGTCAACAATGGAGGTGAAGTGAAGTGACCTAAAGGTATGGTTTGTTAGCGTCCATTTATATGTCTTATGTCACTTTCCTGTAACTTAGTGAAGTGAAAATTTCTTGCCTTCAAGCACATAATATAAACAATGACATATTTCAAACAACCACCACTAATTGCATCCTCAAATTTAAGTGTTCCTTTATGACATTATTCTCTGAGTAGCTTTGAAGAATATATGGGCAATTTCTATTTTTACATTTGCCAATTCACCAAGTTACAGATGATATTTGGCATTGATACTATTAGATAGAGATTTTTAGTGATCGACACAGTGAGTTTCTTCATGAAAAGAATTGGAACTGAGCTCACTTGGCATGCACAACACAAAGCTAGTGAATCTTAATGAAACCAGGCTTAGGAAGAAGATTTTCAGACAAAGCAAGGGATATTTGTTGGATATTACTCAGGAGCTGGTGCTAAGAAGGAAGGATTTAGCGAGATTATGTTTTGCAAGTGATAAAGGGGAGGAAGGAAACAAGAGGAGAAGACTTTGGATGAATAGTAGTTAAGAATAACAAGATCTAGGAAGTTAATAAAAATCCTTTTAGAACGTACAGGAAAAAAAAAAAACCCAAACCAAACAAACGTGGTCTCTCATTGGCTAGAAAGAAGAGTCATAACTCAATTCCACAAATATTGTTAAGCAGAGGGCTTTGAAGTGGGTATATTGTGGTGAGCCATATTAAGCATTATAACAACTCATAGTATTGCTTATAAGAAATGTCATGGGGAAAGAAGATGAGACACTGGTCAGAAAAGCATCCAGCCTCATAATGGACAGAGAATAGTGACTTAGCAACAGAAGCAAGGACGTAGTCTAAGTGAAGAGAGGGATGGTAGCCAGGGTAACAATGATGAAAAATGGAAACAAAGGAATGCTTGTGCACTGTTGGTGGGATATAAATTGGTGCAACCACTGTGAAAAACAGTGTGGAGTTTCCTCAAAAAATTAAAAATAGAAATACCATAAAACCCAGTAATTCCATTAGTGGATATTTATCCAAAGAAAATGAAAACACTAATTTGAAAAGATACATACACCCCAGGTTTACTGAATCACTATTTACAATAGTCACGATATGGAGGTGTCCATTGATATATACATCAGGGAGTAAGTGGGGAGTAAATGAGGAGATGGGAAAGATGGGTGAAGGGGAGTGGGAGGTACAGGCTTGCGGTTATGGGATGAATAAGTCATCAGGATGTAAGGTACAGTGTAGGGAACACAGTCAATTGTTTTGTAATAGCGTTGTATGGTGACAGATGGCATCTACACTTGTGGACGTACCATAACATATGAATCCTATGAATTGTATGAGTCACTATGTTGCACATCTGAAACTAATGTACATTGTGTATCCAATATACTTCAATTAAAAAAAAATGGAAACAAGGTGAAGGATGCTGCCATGGATATTCTGGAAGGAAAGATCAAAGAGGTTGAATTTTACTGGATTTGTCTGTTTGTAGCTTGTTTTTAAACCTAAAGGTTTTACTATTTATATCAGCAGTTCTCCATCATGGCTGGAGCATACCAGTACAGCCTCTGATTAACTGGAAAATATGGGCAGGAAGGGGGAAATTTATTATATAGGAGAAAGGAAGGGTATCAAATGTTTCAGATAGTAAGCTCAGGAGAAATACAGGTCACTTTAATCTGAAGGAAAAAGAGAGGGACAAAAACAGAGAGAAAATAGGCAGAACTTTGTAGCACTCCTACACACCATATGGTAATTGTAATGGAATTTTAATGAGAAAAAATATGTAGATTAAGTAACAGTAACAGTTATTAGAGTTGGGCTAATCAACTTCACCTTGAAGGAAGACCTGAAGAAGAGTAGCTAGTGGTTGTAACTATTGATTCACCAACAAAGTCCTTAAAAGGAGGAATAAGACTCATGTATAAAAGAACCAACTGAAGCCTATGCACTGGAGAGAATTGCTGGGAGCACCTGTCCTGATGTTTCTTCTGCTGATTCTGGTCAGTCACTGTCTGTTGTAAATCACAGATCTGCATGAGCATGTGCTCTCACTTGGTCTGCTTAGAAGGATACCCCAGAAATTAGACCCTGGGAAGAGGCAGAAGCTCACTCTCAGTTGCCCTGGTGAAGGTTCAGCACTGTGGGAGGGTTGTTCCTCGGATTCTTGGGCTGTTCCTTGGTTCTTCTGAGGGCGCGTATTGGGAGTCTAAAACATTTATAGAGACAGTGCTGTAAAATCCCTGCATATTTCGGTGCTCACCAGTTAACCTAAAGGTTACCATTGAGACTTTTAAGGTCACAGAAGGATGAGAATTCTTGTTCAGATGTCAAACAATCTTTTAATTCCAACAGAAAAAAAACTTTCTGAAGTATGTCATTTATGATGAAATTTTGATTTATTATTAGAGAAAGAGTGATTGTGATTTGTTCTTTCTTCAAACTATTTTTCCAATATGGTGAAGTATTATCATGTACTAAATCTAATGGTAATGTACTTGGAACCCACAGAAGTAAGAAGTGCCCCAGGTATCACAAGGGCAGGAGAGTTTAATCTTGGGCTCCGTGCTAATTGAACCTCTGGCTACTCATTTCCTCTTCTCTCTCTCTTTCAAAAAAATGGCGATGATAATACTAACACAGGATTGTCTCTAGTAATAGCTTAAAGTTTTTTATAAGATCTTTGCAAATGGACTCAGAAATTCTAAGTGACAAGTGGATTTCTCCTCTCCCTTCTTCCTTTCCTGTTCTGAGTGAAAGAAGAGATGGGAGAGGAGCCACCAAGATGATTGTTTCCTTCTGTTCCAGTGAACCCTGCTTGGTGAACAGTTCCTGATTCCTATGGGAGTTCCCTCTGAGAAGCCAGACCTTCGGTACAGATGCTTTGTGAGCATATTTGACTATTATTCCAGGGCCTGTAAAGCTTTTAGATTTCTGAAAGAAGGAAGCTGCTTTTTAATAAAATATTCTTGACATTGGTGCACAATGGTGCTGACAGAGAGACATCAAGATAAACTTAACAAAGCTTTGGTGGACTGTTCACATGGTCATGAGCATGTATCTTCAGGTTTCGGAGAAGCTAAATTAGATATGAATGAAGAGTTAGATTGGGTAGGATTGATTTTAGGAAAAAAAAATGGAAGAAGCTTATGAAATTAGAATTGAAGCTAATGTGATGCAAAGCAAAAAATGTATCTAGGCTGATATGTGAGAAATAAGACTCAAAAGAATGAAAGTGTCACCTACTGGAACAATTCACATTGAGTAGTGGAAGAATCTAGACCTTCAAGCCATTTTTACCCCATATTCAGTGACAGTGTCTACTTTAGTGAGTGCTAAACTACAATTAGGATGTGACTGGAACACACATTCTTGGTTTATCTTAAGATCGGTACGGTACAGCTTTATGGTGGCAAACTCTTAGCTTCCTGTTCTGTTGATATGACCATTAAAGTAAGGATATTCTAGCACTTATAAAGCATCAGAACCATGCTTTCTGATAGCCATGTCCACGATGCTTCTTTGTTAGCCATTGTGTACAATAGAGACCACGTAGTTTCTACTTTAGGGGATTAGATGATTAAAATGTGGGCAATGTAAACTGGCTACTGTTTGTGGCCAAATCAGGATGCTGTCCTGGCTTCCAGCTGTGCTGGTGAACAGACAGTGAGGTCAGGATGATAGTAACAACAAATGCAACGCTGTGCTCAGAGTACATGAAAATGTGATAAAATGCATATCCTGAGGCTACATATGGCACATATTTTTCTGTGTTTTGAATAAAAAGACCTGAGACTAGAAAAAGTGGGAAGTCTGGATCTCTCTTGCTGTTTGCTGTCAGAGATGAGAACATGAAAATAAAGGATGTAAACACCAGTTTGTGGGTAGACTTGAATTTCCATAAGGTGTTTGCTTCTTGGAAGTGTAGAACAAACAGTGAAGATGCGGGCTTATAGGTGACTGATTTGCACTTGGCCCCTCCTCTTTTTTTGCCCTATGGATGTTCTTCTATGTTATCAAGGTTACCTCCATTGAACTATGCTTAAACAAACATTCCTTTCCATTATGTATATACATATATATATATATATATATATATATATATATATATATATATACACACATATATATAAAGGGGGGATTTGCAAGGATCTACATATCTTTGTCATTTTCAATGCTGTTTAAGCACTGGTCAAATGTGACAATTTTCATGTATTTCTAAGTCAGTAAAGGGAATTAATTTAATGTGTTTTTTTGGACAGTCTTAAGAACTCAAAATATGTAATAACCTAGACAATGTTGACATTATGGTCCAGGATATTTAATTTCATGAAAGCTAAGATTTGATAGTTTGAGGTTGTCAGGAAGAAATTCTCACAATTTCTAGTCACTATGATGTGATTACAGAGGAAAATAATGAACATTTTTCTATAGTAAAAAATATCGGAGATGAACATACACTGTCAGTTGTGTTACAAGATGCCTCAGTACTAGGGAGTTGGGAGATGTGTAACATTAAGGAATTGGCTACAACCTGCTCTCTCATTCATCAGGCATCTTCCTTCTGCCCGATCTGAATCAAAGCTCTATAAAAAACAGGCTGAGCTGATTAGATTTTGTGACACTCCCCCTTTCATTTTTCTTTTTCTCTCCCGTAGATGACATTCATTTCATTTTTCCCCCCAGAAAAACATCAAGCAATATTTATGTGCTCTTATTTCTGTTACAGTTAATAACCAAGGGCTTGAAGTAAATAAGAAATTAGTTGGCATGAAATATAAGGTAACCTTTCATAGTTAATTACTGCAGCATAGAAGACCTACATGCCAGGGACTGACATAAAGCTATGCACACAAAGCACTTAGGTACGTAGATCAAATATCCAGGGAGTTAAATATTTGTGTTCTGAAAAACTCTACCACTGTATTATACCTTTGAAATATAGGCTAATGTTAAGATTTTACCTTGCATTTCAAGGAGGTGAAGAGAGCCAGGTGGGCCCCTTCCACCCTTTATTTAGGTCGTACCTTCTTCACTACAATCCACATCAATCTTGATATACAGTATTACAAACTGACCAGGATAGACTCTGTCTTCAGAGAGTCTTTCAGTTAGTGGGAGAATCAATAAGCACGTAATTATTGATTTCTCACACAGTACAATCATGTGAATGATACAGTTGAGGATTCAAAAGATATTAAAGACATGGATTGTCCAAAAGGAATTTAAGATTAATCTTGCTGATGGACAAGATTAAGATTATGAAATTGCCACTATTCTAATGTTTTTGATTTATGAATATGGTAGCTTCATATGATTTGGAGTAGTGATTATGAATGGCAAGGCATAATTATCATGGGATATAAACTACAAATTCTATATAGGCTCTGTGTGGATAGGCTATAAGGAGACCCAAATTCATCAGAGGATGTTGCACAGTATTGGAAAAGGTAGAGAGAACTGTGCTGGGCATTCCAGGCAAAGGAAGCTGTGAAGGTAGGGTGAGAGGGGGTGATGGACCTCAGATGGAAGAAACTGGCCGCTTACATAGAGTGCTGAGCTGGGAACTAGCTCGGCTCAGGCTGGGAGAGAACAGACCTAGGGATGCCAGCCAGTGGGGCTGCTCCAGCACTATTTGTAGGGGATTGGTTGAAATGGAAGGTACAGGGGTGCCTGGGTGGCTTAAACAGTTAAGCCTCCGACTTTGACTCAGGTCATGATCTCATGGTTCGTGGGTTTGAGCCCTGTGTTGGGCTCTGTGCTGACAGCTCAGAGCCTGGAGGCTGCTTCAGATTCTGTGTTTCCCTCTCTTTCTGCCCCTCCCCACTCATGCTCACTCTCTCTCTGTCTCTCTGTCTCTCTCTGTCAAAAATAAACATTAAAAAAAGAAAGAAATGGAAGGCACAGAATAAGAAACACACCAATGGGAACAGATTTTCTGACTGGTCTACTTGGACCAGAGTTCTACTTTCTAAATTCCATCTTTTGTATCAGTTATGTACCTCTCTTCATTCAGCGATGGCTGTGTTTCAGACTCTGTGATGGATGCTGTGTATACGAGACATGGTTTCTTAACTCTGATTTAGTATTGTTGGTTAACAAATTTTAAGTATGTCTGTTGTGACTCCCTGAATCGATCATAAGTTTTGGTGTAACAGGGACCATGGATTTTTGCATTTATTCTTTCAAAAACTGTAATGAGTGTCTGTATGTGACAGCCATCCTTGGTATAAAAAAGAGAAGCCACTGTTCTGGTTCCCAAAGAGATCCAGACAGTTAAAATAAGATAGGATAATCATTACCAGCAAACTGCAGTGACATCAATTCTTAAATTTTCCTGGAAGGGTTAAAGACTTCAAAGAAGAGTGATCTTTTGAGCTGAGGCTTAAAGGATAGAAGTGTTTTGGAGGCATGAAAATGAAGTGTGGACGGACCAGGAGGGTGGAACGGCCTGGTCAAAAGCTCACACATGGAGGACACAATGACATGATGCAGAATGTACACATGTACCTACTACTGCTGGGTGCAGGGTGGAATGAGAGAAAATGAGATTGTGCAAATAGGCAGGGGCTGGATAAACATCTGTACATATTACGTAAAGGATCTTAGCTGGTACATTGTGAAGAAGCATGGTGATTAAGCAAGATCAGTTTGGATCTGAATGTGAGAACAATCCCCGGTAGCAGGCGGGGAATAGAGAGGAAGGAGGATGGGCATGACTGGGCAGGGAGACTGGGAAGAAGGTTATTGCTGTTGCAACAGTCTGTGATAGACTAAGCACAATGAGGAGAAGAAAGAATAAAGAAGGAGAGAATACAAAAAGCAGCAAATGGGAGGTAAAATGGACAGACTTTGGTGTTTGATAGAACAGGGGAGACAAAATGTAAAGACAAGGACCTTTCCTGTCTTATTACTAAGTGTATCTCTAGCATCTAGAAGAATGCCTCATCTAGGCTCTCAGCAAATATTTGTCAAAATGAATTAAAGGGAGAAATCCAGATGGTTCCTGGGTTTCTAGTTGAAGCAGACTGTTTACTATGGCAGTTGCCAACCGAAGAGATACAGGAGGGGAAGACAATGTATTCACCTGTTGGCCACTGTGGGGCATGTTGGTGGTTTCCAGAAGAGCCAAACTATAAGACATACATTATAAGGGAGTGGGGGGTATGGAAGGAAGAAGAGCTAATAAGAGAAATGACAAATATGACTGCAGAAACATAGGAATAGAGTTAGGTAGGTTAGAATCACAAGTCGAGTGAGGCATTTTCAAGCTGAAATGTTTGACAGGGTAATTTGTCCAGAGAATTCAATGAAAATGAAGTCTGGCAAAATCAGTGCTCAGCTTTGGAGAACTCAGGGAGGAATATCATCAGTGTTGGGAAATGAAGGTCCTTTGCCTTTTTGTGTGGATGTGTCAGAGATTACAGGTTGGTTTACATTTCCTTTATATAAACTCTGTGGCTCTGTGCATCTTTGAACCTGAGAAAGATAAAGGCAGCATACAAAATGGTGATTTTAGTAGTAACAACCAAAAAGCAGGTCAGAGATTGATGTTACTAAATAAGAAAAATACCTAAATGTGGACATAATACTGTTAAAAACAATGACTTAGATCATAGTCTCTTATACAGAATAGACAATTGCAAATAGTATTAATAGTAATCATAGTAATTGTTTTTTAAGTTTATTTGTTTATTTTTGAGAGAGAGAAAGCAAGCAGGGGAGGGGCAGAGACAGAAGGAGAGAGAGAATTCCAAGCAGGCTCTGTGCTGTCAGTGTAGAGCCCTACACGGGGCTCAATCTCATGAACTGTGATATCATGGCCTGAGCAAAACCAAGAGCCGGATGCTTAAATGACTGAGCCACCCAAGCATCCAATAATTATGTTTTAAAGTAATGTGTCTTTCTTTAATTAATAACTTCATGCAACATAATGATGAATCATCCCAACATATGACATAATGAGCAATAATTACTTATCTTAGTCATTCTCCATATATGGTCTAATTTAGCTGGTCCCTACAGGTTTTGAGTAGTTGCTCTCAAATATTAGTTACATAAAAAGCACTTAATGTGCTTGATAAAATTCTATCTTTTGATTCAAGAGGGTTTGAGAATTAGTATTTTAACAAACACCCTCATGTGATTCTGACACAGGCGTGAAGAGGTCCTACTTAGAGAAACATGGCCTTAAAAAAAGCTCTTTAGTGCTACTTTCATTTTTTAAGCTGGTGTTCTTGCTCCCTCACGTGGTCTAGTGTGGAATTGCATATTTCAGAATCCTCATTTTCACTCCTTAGAAGATAGAGCTCCACAATATATCTGCCTATTATCTAGCCTTTATTTAGCCTTTCTATAAACCTAAAAATGCAAGCACAGAGTGAACATTCAGGTCGTTACATGTAAAGTAGATGACTAGAGAAGACCAAAAAAATGTCATATGAAAGCTTCCACAATTTACAAATGCTGTGGCCAAAACATTGCTTTGTCTGTTTTTTTTGTTTGTTTGTTTTTGTTTTTGTTTTTTTCTTTGAGAATTTTAAAGGAATCTCTGTAGAAGAGTACTGAAGAGTTACTTGGTGGGAGCATTTTCAGGCACCCAGTGTTTATTCTTTACTTGGTTCCCCCTCTGCATCTTTCAGGATTTAGAAGATTTGTTTTTAAAATGAGACAGACCCAGGGTCTTCCCTGTTCATTTGAATTTTTCATCTGCCAGTATTTTTTTGGGGTGGAGGGAGGCGAGGAGGTGCCAATTAAGAGGATATAATTGATAAACATGTGATGAAGGATGTATGGAGTAAAGAGGAGTAAAAACTTATTTCCCTTTCTTCCTCCCTGACTTCTAGCAGTCATTCAACAGATATTTATTAAAACCACCTGAGAGGCTTTATGGGTGATGTAGTGATAACGGGACACCTTTTTTATGAACGAGAAGAGAAATTTAGTAAACCAAAGTTTGTAATAAAGGGTCTGTGGTCTAAATGTAGGGCAGGCTATCAATGCTCAGAGGCAGGGGAGATGGATGGAAGGGGTGGGAGAAGGGTAGCCATTGGGGAAATCCTAATGCAGAAGATGGCATCTGAACTGGAAACCCCCAAGAATGGTTACTTTTTAAAACCTTTGTGGGGCGCCTGGGTGGCTCAGTCAGTTGAGCGTCCGACTTCAGCTTAGGTCATGATCTCACGGTTTGTGAGTTTGAGCCCCGCGTCAGGCTCTGGGCTGATGGCTCGGAGCCTGGAGCCTGCTTCTGATTCTATGTCTCCTTCTCTCTCTGCCCCTCCCCCATTCATGCTCTGTCTCTCTCTGTCTCAAAAATAAATAAACATTAAAAAAAATTAAAAAAAAACCTTTGTGCAACTGTATTGTTGTCTTACATATCATACAATTATCTGTTTTTATGGTGGGTCTTCTATTCATTTATTCAATACTGCTCGTGTGTTAGCCAGTGTGCTAAGTGTGGGTATATAAAGTTGAGGATTGTCTTGTCTCTGTCCACATAGAGCTCCCATTCTAGTAGTGGAGACTGACAAAAATAAACTATATAAAAATAGATTAAAGAATTATACATTAAGGCATAGACTTTGAAGAAAATACACAAGAAGCTGGGGTACAGGATAACTTGGATGCCATGTGATAATATCTGTTCTGAAGGTGGCTGGGGAAGGCCTCCCTGAGAAAATGGAAGCTGTCATGTTTATTCAGTCCAATTCTATTTTAAAAACTTTTCTTGTATCAACTATGTTAAGCCTCACAACTCCACTGGAGAATGTGCCATTACTAAACCCATTTGAAAAGTGAGGAAACTGAGGCACAGAGACATTAAGGAACTTGACACATAATTTGTAAGTGGTGGAGACTGGATCCAAGTCTACACATCCAGGCCCGACAGGCTGCTCAGAGCCATCTCCTGTCAAGGCAGAGGAAAGAGCCTGCACAACATCTCTGAGACAGGCAAGCACTTGGTGGTTCAGGTTCTGGGAGAAGATCTGCAGGAGACAAGCGAAGAGACGGAGAGAGCTTGAGGTTGGAGACAGAGACATGGGTCTGGTCCTACCCTCTGAGAACAGGGTAAGGAGGTCTAGACTGCATTTTAAGTACAGTGGAAAGTCACAGGTGGGTTTTAACCAAGGTTTTTAAAAAAGTAACTCTTGGTGCAACTTGGAGAATGGACTACAGGCAGGAGACGTGGTGGGGGGACTAGTTCGGAGGAGGTCATACAGTTTGGCACTAGAGGTGGAGAAGAGATTCAAACAGACTTTGGAGGTGGAATGAACAGCACTTCACATGATAGAGAGCCCCGCTGCATCCTTCCCGAAGTGGCTGGAGGCGGACACACCACCCTTCACTTGGAGTGTGGGCTCTTTTCAGCCCTGTGCTAACACAGAGCCCGATTTTCAGCATTAGAGACAGTCACTGAATGAACTGAAAACAACAGAATATGGGAGCACTTAAGTAGCTCATTGAGCATCTGACTTCGGCTCAGGTCATGATCTCAAGGGTTTGTGGGTTTGAGCCGCGTGTTGGGCTGTCTGCTGTCAGTGTGGAGCCCACTTCAGATTCTCTGTCTCCCTCCCTCTGCCCCTTCCCCGTTCTCTCTCTCAAAAATAAACATTAGAAAAAAGAAAAAGAGAACAGAATATGTTATTTACCCTAGCAAAATAGAAAAAATGGTTCAGAGAGAGGTCTTTTTCTGGTGTAGTATGTTGATTTCACAGATGAGAATACTGAACTCGGAGAAGGTAGGTGCTTAATTGCTTAACTAGTTAGCTGCTGACTTGGGAGTAAACTATATGCGCTTTTCCTTGATCCCACACATGCATAACTTATTTCTACTTGTTTCTACTTGAGAGAGACAAATTTAACTTATAAGTTGATTTCCCACCAATTCTAGGGCAATGGAGTACTTTATTACAGGCCGAGCACTTTGTTAATTACTTACTTCTTTAATTTGGAACGGTTTCCTTTGAAGGCAACCATTCCCATTTTACAACACATGGTGAAATGATATTCTTGCTGGGCAATGCCCTTCTCTCCTTATGTATGGAAAAGGAAGACACAGGAAAGGACAAATCAATAAGCTCACCTCTCACGTGACTTACTCACCGTCTCTACTCTCATGTTTGCCTGTAGGAATTCTTGCCCTTGATTATAAGAAGTAGCCCTGGTGTGAACAGGGCTTCAGAAAGGGTCAGGGAACTTCAGAACACTGGACTACAAGGAACCTGCTCGAGGCAGAAAACATGAGGAGGCTGCATTTAGGCAAATGTCTCCTTTATCCACAGCCAATTAGGGTATCCACGAAGAATTTCGTATTCTGAAAGGAGCTAAGCAAGTCCTAGAGGGTTCAATTAATCTTACCATGGCCCTTCTGTCCAGTGAAAAATATTAAGTTATTTTGCAGTGCTGAGTGATTATTTGCCAGCTGAAACTTCAAGTGGAATTCATAATCGAAGCCGATGTCTGGGATCCGTGAATAAGCCAGGAATGAAGTGTATCCAAAGGCATCTGTGCCACTGAACCTGGGCTGAGTAATATTAACAGCTGTGGAAAAACCCAAACCAAATAGTTAAAATAAACCTGCACATGTACTTGTAAAAGGAGGGCAATGTTTTGCTGATGCATCTGGCCGGATAGGCTGTTTACTATCACATTAATGAGACTTAAGTGCCCTTCAGCATTGAGCAACTAAGTGACTCAATGGGGAATTTCAAAACCAGAACAAAGAAAGTGCAGTGTTTTGAGATCCTGTATATAACCCTTTCCCTTGCATTGCCTTCCTACATAATGAAGAATTTACTTAAAAAGCAAAGCCCTATATTGTAGGGTAATTTTAGAAATAAGAAAGATCAGCAGCAGCCAAAGTATTTGCCAAGGTGCTTTGTAAATATGATTTGGCATTCAAACACTGGCTATGACTTAAACAGGAATTCACAGCTTGACACAAACTGTGCTTTTCTAATCCTGCACTTCTGCAAGAGACAATGCCATACGTCAGGGTGGGAAAGGCAAGACATGGGCAGGAAACAGATCCGTTTCCATCACCATGTTGTTAATGACCAAAACTTTTCTTTAAGTAGAAATCTTTGTTTAAAAAAACATGTTTATTCTTACTCTGTTAAGATGCCTGTTACAAAATGAAAGCATAGACTTCAATAGGACTGAAACTGTAGGGAGATTTAGTAGAAACAGGAAATGTTTAAAAACGAAGTTCAAGAGCCAGTGTGGACAAAACAGAATTTAATTGAGAGGTACTGCTAACCAGCTAGGCTCTTTTCGTCCTGCCTCTAATCTTCTTGTCTCCAACTTTGCTCTTTTATTGCTGTTTTGTTTGTAAATAGTCCCAACTGGCTTTTATTTCCCCTCTCCGAGAGGACTATAGGAAACAGGAAGGGGCTTTTGATCCCGATCCCTGTCTGTTAGGGATGGTATTCCTGGATTAAAAGATGTTCCTAGGATTTATTTTTATTAGTTTGAGACAGCTTGATAGAGGGAAGAACTCCTTATTTTGATTACCTTATATTGCTCCTTTCTCAAGAGATATTGGCTCTCCCGGGAAGTTGTAAAACTAGAAGTTTTATAAGCCTTAAGAAATATCCTCACTCTGGTGATGCTTAAAACAAAACAGCTTGTTATGTCTGGTTATAATTGTTTAAACAGCAAATAACTGTACTATCCTGAGGAAAGTGATCCTACTTATTGGAGGCTTTTATTTCTGTTTGTTTCATGTAACCATTCAAGTAGGGTAATGTGTGGAATCAGCCGAATAAGATTTTGCTAAAATCTTATCAGTTTATTCCTTGGGATGCGTGGTCTCTGATGTTATTTTTCCTCAAAAGTCACCAGAATCTGAAGCAAGAATTTGAGACATATCACATCTTATCTTTACTTTTTGGCTAATGAAGTAATATATAGTTTGTATTCCAGAGACATTAAAGCTGTTCCTATCCGGGATTTCCCTTGAGGTAGTATCGTACATATAGTAGTTGAAGGAAATGAAATGTACTGGCATTGAAACAAGATAAAAAACTAACAGTTTTGATGTTGCCATTAAAAACAATAGAATTCAACTACACTTGATACTAAAATAGAGGAATTTTGTTTTTTTTAGGAAGGACTTTTTTTAAAAAAAAACATTTCTTCTTGTTAACAATTTACAACTCGGTCTACTTAAAGTTTTAGTACATTTAGGTTAGATCAAGAGATGTACATCTCAGATGCACCTCACTGTCAGATGCTGTGCTAGATGCTGGTAACACAAAGATAATAAAGCACGATCTCAAATCCCAAGGAACTAGTGTGTGGTCAATTAATTTATCCAAATGAACTGGATGGAAAGTGGAGTTGAAAGGTGATAAGAAGCAATTCACCTGGCAGATAAAAAGGAAAGATCATTTCAGGTAGAAAGAACAGCATGTTTCCAGGTGGGGAGGCCCAAACAGCATGTCATAGAGTATATAATTTTAGAATGAAGTATAAAAAGGAAAAGTAGAAGCAAATGTAATGAGATAGACAGGGGTCAAATTATGAAGGGCTTGATATTTTCTCTACAATCTTTAAGTGGTTGGGCTATGGCCAGAGTTGCCTTTTAGAAATGTCATCTAGTGATGCAATGTGAAGGTTGGATTAGATGGAGAGAGCTGGAGGACCAAACTTGGTTAAGAATGAAATTAGGGGCACGCCTGGGTGGCTCAGTCAGTTAAACGCCTGACTTCTGCTCAGGTCATTGTGGGTTCAAGCCCTGCATCAGGCTCTGTGCTGACAGCTCAGAGCCTGGACCCTGCTTAGGATTCTGTGTCTCCCTCTCTCTCTCTCTCTCTCCGCTCCTCCTCCCCTGCTTATGCTCTGTCTCTCTCTTTCAAAAATAAATAAATGTTAACAAAAATTAAAAAAAAATGAAATTAGGACTTTGATGACACCAAGAAATATAACAATGAGTTAAGCTTACACTGAGTTGTAGATGTGAGGAAATTTACAGGTCATTCAAAAAATAAGGGAATGTGTGATATTTATATGAACAGTGAATAGAAATGTGACACAACTTCATACAACTGAAAAGAAATGTGACACAATTTCAAATACTGAAAAGAAGTATAATGTATACTGAAGACTGAGGATAACCATGCCCACAGGAATGGATCTGTCACTTCCCCGGGCATTTCTTAGTCTAACGCTACACTGTCAAATAATGTAGCAACTCACCACATGTGGCTGTTGTGCACCTGAGCTGTGGCTCAGCTGACTGAGATGGGCTTAGTATGGAGAAAAGAATGTGAAATATCTTATTAATAACATTTTATATGCATTAGATATTGGGTTAAATAAAATATATTATTAAAATGAATTTCACCTGTCTCTTTTTACTTTTAAAAATGTGGCTACTAAAAAACAAAATTATAGAGGCAGCATTCAACTGAATAGCACTGCAGAGAGAACCACATATCTCTAGGCAGGTAAGATGTTGCTCTAAACCCTTAGTTGTGATTTACTTCAAGGCGCTTTGTCTTGTGGCAACTCTGAGCCTGTGAAAAGATAGGGCTTCTAAGGGAAAGAATAGGAATCAGGAGAAGGGGCCAAGGAATGTCTAGCCCACTTGTGAAGAGTCCCCTGTGTCCTCATGCACACTGTCTCCATTACACTTGATCAGGCAGGAGAACACCGAGGGACCCAGATTAGAATAAGAGGGCATTCAACTTTACAAATGATTCTTTCCAGTTCTTGAAAGTAAACCCTTTATGATCTTCAACCAGGCAACATTTGGTTAATTTGATTACTCTATTACACAAATTCCCAGATCAGACTTCTAGAAGTGTCAGTCGTCATCAAATCAGTAGATTGAACAGATTGTAATGAGAATATTTTAGGGCTATTAAATGAATTTTTTTCTTTTGTAATCCCTAGTTGCCTCATGGTCTCCATATGTGAACTTCTGCATTTTTTTCTTCAGTTCTTTTAAAGTTACAGCAATAGATTGGGACCCTGAGGAAGGAAGGGGGATGCTGGGATTTGAGCTAAATATTAATTATTTAGTGTGTGGAAGAAGGGAGCAAAATCGGTAACAGCAGATTGGGATGTTTCAGACAGTCGAAAAGTCTTATGTATCTCAACATCACCTAGGGTCATTAAAAATTCTACAAACCTTCAATGATGGGGGAATGTCATAATCTTTTTTATAATATAGCACTTGGTTGTAGGCTCAATGTAGAATCTTTGCACAACATATTACATTATGCTTACAGAATACATTTTAGCAAAAATTACCATAATAGAAAGGTACAAACTTCTGTCTTCTAGAAAATTTGCCACGGCAAAATTTTCTCATTCCCAATCAGGACAGAGAAATGATGCATTGTTGTTTTGAATGCAACTGTATTTTTCTCTTTTTAGAATGTTTATTTTTGAGAGAGAGAGAGCATGAGTTGGGGAGGGGCAGAGAGAGAGGGGGACAGAGGATCCCAAGTTGGCTCCACCCTGACAGCAGAGAGCCTGATGTGGGGCTCAAACTCACAAACCGTGAGATCATGACCTGAGCCTAAGTCAGACGCTCCATGGACTGAGCCACCCAGGTGCCCCTGTATTTTGGTCTTTAAAAAATATTTTGTAGTTAGTTCTTTATCTGGATTATCGATGTTTTATGCATAGAAGTGACCAAGAAGAGCTACTGGAAGGTGGGTAGAAAACACATATGGAGCTCAGATTGCAGAACACCTTTCAACTCTGCAATCAGCGATGCCTCCTGAAGCCCACTGGCTGGCAGTGACACATGAGGTACTAATATCACCTCACATTTTGAGGAGAGGCCACTGGAGACAGCCGGCTCAGACTCGATTTTGGATTTCCTCACTTTCTATGTAAATTTGAGCAAGTTAACTTCTCTGTTTTAGTTTCTTTGTCTCTAAAATGAGGATAGTTAAGAGTATCCAAATTTTGTGTGAAGAATGAGAAAAGCATGTGGCTTTAGGAAACACATCTGAGCTAACCACAAATCTCCAGTGGGCAAGCCTCTCGTGCACTCTCTGCGGTCCTTTTGACATTTTCCCAATTGAGTCACTAAGGCAACTAATTTACACCTCCTCTTTCCCCCTCTAACCTCTAACATTCAACGTCTCTCAATTAACGATCTTGCTTCTTATTGAGAAAAATAAACTCAGAACAGAGAACTACCCCATCTTTCCACCATCAAATCTTCCCCGTCTCAAATCTTTCATTTTAATCCATGTGTTCTGCCTTCTCTCTGGTTACAAAGCTGCCTGCCTGGATATTGGATCCACCCCTCATTTACTCAAGGACGTTGTTTCAGCAATTCTTTCCCATTTCCCAGGAGACACCAAACTCTTCTTCTCTATTGAACTAAACATGCTAAAATATCTCCATCTGAAAAAACTGCTTTTCTCAACTCCACATTCCTCAGAAAAACAACTACTCCTTGTTTTTCTGCTCATCATTCTAGTAAGGCTCTTCTAAAGAGTATCTGTGTTGAGTTTTTCTTCTCTGCTCTTTCTTTTCTTCCTTGCTTTTCTTTCTTTCTTCCTTTTCTCTCTCTTTCTTTCTTTCTCCCATTTCTTTCCCATTCACTCTTGATTTTATTGCAGTCAGGTTAGCATCTCTCTTTCCTTTGAAATTTCTTATGTGAAGGTCACCAGTGACCACCAACTTTTTACATTCAGCGCCAATTCTCTGTTTCCTTCTTATTCAATGTCTCAGGAGCAGCTGACATAGTTGATTATTTCTTTCTCTTGAAATGCTTTCATCTTTCCTCCCAACCAAATCTCTTCCCCAGTCTTCTCTTTGTTCAGAACAAAAACTTATCATAATCTAAATTGTTTCTGTCTCTGCCACCCCAACCAGTTGACTGGAAAATCCAGCTTATTTTCAAAATATATCTTCACTACTTCTCATCACCTCCATCAATACCACAAAGTCCACCGCACTATACACTCTAGCCTGGACTACTATTTGCTTCTTAACTGGTCTCCTTTGCCACCTTTGTCCCAGGCAGTCTTGTTTTCATATTGAAGCTAGTGTGAACTTTTAAATATTAATTGCACATTTAAAAGTCCTCTAGTGTTTTCACTTTCAACCCCAACTCTTTAGCATACCCTCAAATCCCCACTCTCCGAATTTATTTTATGCCCATTTCTTCTTGCTCATTCTGCTCCAACCTTGCTAACCTCTTTGTGTTTCTTAAGCAAACCAAACACGCTTCCAGCTCAGGCCTTCTGCTCCTCTAGTTTCTAATGCCTGGAACATATTCTCCCCCCAAAGATGCATGGCTTGCTCCCTCACTTCCTTCAAGACTCTGTATAATTATCTCTTTTTCACAGGGGTCTTCTTTGACCATCCTATTAAACTATTAATTCCTCCTACCCCTATCACTCTCTAGTTCTTTATCCTGCTCTGCTTAGTACAGCCTAATTACATACTATGCTATTTGTTCATCTTTTACTGTTTCTCTCCCCAGTTAGATTTTAGGGCTCATCAAGGCAGAGAGCTTGCCTGTCCTTTGCCAACTCCAGGGTGTACAACAGTGCGGGGCTCAAGTGGGGATGGGATGCATCTTTTTTTAAAAAAATTTTTTTAATGTTTATTTATTTTTGAGACAGAGAGAGACAGAGCATGAGCAGGGGAGGGGCAGAGAGAGAGGGAGGCACAGAATCTGAAGCAGGCTCCAGGCTCTGAGCTGTCAGCACAGAGCCCGACACGGGGCTCAAACTCACGGACTGTGAGATCATTGACCTGAGCTGAAGTTGGACGGTTAACGGACTGAGCTACCCAGGCGCCCCCAGGGATGCATCTTTATCAAATGGTTGGGTGGGTACATACAAAGGGCTTACCATGATGTTGAAAACACAGTGACACTGATAATGCTACTTTTCTGCTGTTAATGTTTATTTAATATCTTATGTTTATGTTCTTATGTCATTAAAGAAAGAATTGGATCTGCTGGAATAGAAACAATTTCTATACCATCACCAATGCTAATCATTGCTTGTTTGAATTTTTTTTTCATTTTCTAGTGATTTGCCTCTAAAGAATAAGAATATTTCTGGATTTTTACAAAGATATTAGCATCTTAATTCTTCAAGTGTGGGCAAAAATTCAAATAATATATTCCATACTGATACTGAAAATCAGGAAGAGACCCCCAACTTCACAAATCAGTTGTTTTTCATAACTGAGTTGAGTAAATATAACTACAGTATCATAAATTTTTTTCTTTTAGGGGCACCTGGATGGCTCAGTTGGTTAAGTGTCTGACTTCAGCTCAGGTCATGATCTCGCAGTTTGTGAGTTCAAGCCCCACATCAGGCTCTGTGCTGACAGCTTGCTCAGAGCCTGGAGCCTGCTTCAGACTCTGTGTCTCCCCCTCTCTCTGCCCCTCCCATGCTCATGCTCTGTCTCTCTCTCTCAATAATAAATAAACGTTAAAAAATTTTTTTCTTTTAAAATTGCTTTATGTTTAATATTTGATAATAATGTCTTTTTGAACTTATAAGATAAAAAATACTAATTATGTTTCTTGGGGAAATTGATAGTTTTTGACAGAAATTTTTGACTTTTACATAACACTTGATCTTAGCCGAAAGGCCAAGAAGTGATGACTTTTACATAAAAAATATCTATATGATTCCATCACAATCTTGTTTAAAATTTAACAAAATGGACTTGAGAAAAGTTCCTTAAGTTTATTAAAGAATTCTTAAAAAGGTACAGTGTTTTCAGGATAAACTGTCCTGTCTAAATCTATTTTTCTGAAATAAAGCTCATTGTTTTAGTTTTATACAAATAACAAAAGACAAAAAGAAAACTAAATAAAGCAGTGGTTGATTTTTACTTGGCTTCTGTTTCTATATGGGCTGTTGTAGATAACCTTTAGCAGACTGGACACCAGGGAGCGCTGACTAGTGAAAATGCAATTCAGTTCTTCCTCCTCTATTATGTATTTTAATGAAGCAAGCAGATGGTAGATGGATTTTCCCCTGGAAACTGCTGATTTGAAAGACTTCAGTATGCCAATTTTGCAAGCATGGTGTTTAGCAGCATTGACTACTTCGAAATATACATTTAACATTGCCAGGAAAAAATTCATATACCCTTAGGCAGATGGATACAGTTGCAAAAATACAAGACTACTGCTTGCAACTCCAGCTTTTTTTGTAGATTTGGGTGTAAACATTTTTCTTCTCTCTTTGTTCTAACCTCTTAGTAAGACAGCAATAGATTTAGCGCCATATCCTGCATAAATGCAATTAGGTTATAAAATCATATATTTGATCGCCATGGTTTCTATTTCTGTTGTTGAATAAGCTCCTTGTCAAGTATGCTTCTACACTGCTCAGCATTAACACTTAGAAATAAAAAAGTGGTAATCTACAAATGTGATTTTCATTTAAAGGGAAGAGAAAAGTAAGTCTCTTCTGAGGTGTTATTAACAGCATAGGTGATGGTGACTTGTATAGAAAACATACACTTACCTATTCTTTCTGAACTCAAGATGACACTCAATACCTGAATAAAGTCAAGCTCTCTATTCAAATGGATACAGTATTCAGTCCACCCTCAGGTAAAAACATGAAATAAATATCATTGGTTGAGTGCCAATTCCTGCTTATACTAAATCATTCAAACATTCTATGTAGATACAGAATTCCACCATTCTCACTTCTCCATCTAATTGTCAGAGAAAATTTAAGAACAAACAGAATTTTACATAAATGTAGAAAACTGATGAAAATGTGGAGCATCATTATGTCCACCAGCAAAAGCAATGGTAAATGATCAGAATCCAAAGCAGCACATTCTTTTTCGATGCATAATTCTTAGAAATTAGTGCCATCTTCTGGCTTCTCAAAGTACTGCTTTCAACACAAACCAGATAAAGGTAGCAATTTTACAGTACCATGAAATGTCAAAAAAGAAGAAAAATCTCCAAAAGATATAGGTCACATTGTAGATCTGCATTATAGTTTGTGGCATAAGCATTGACAATGGTGTCAGGTATCATGTATCTATCATTCACATTACATAAACAATGCAGATTTGTACTGGATTAAAATATGCTTTGTAGTTTATTCTAATAAAGTAAAATTCCCAGATATCACACACATGGAATATTTAAGAACTGATATGCTTGGAACACTATTCTCATTCCTAATTCATTTGTGTCTTTATGTTAACGGATTTTTAGTTAAGAAATTAAGAAACATCGAGGTTGGAGCGGGTCATCATTCAAGTTCAGTGAAAAATTTTAAATACCTTTTAATCTATTATTTTTAAAGTCATGGATATATAAACACATTTTTATATACTCCAAAGTAATAAAAATAATAGCAATGATACTATCTACTATGTTCTAGTTGCTAGGTGCCCTCTCTGAATTATTTTATTTCTCATAGTGCCCCAATGAGATTTCTTACTCTTATATTCCATCTTATAGATGAAGAAACTGAGGCTCAGAGAGGTGAAGTCACACAGCTAAAAAATGGCAGTCAGGATTTGAATACCAACACATTTGAATGCAAATCAAATGCATATTTGCATTCAAATGTGTTGGTAATGATCTTTCTTTCTAATGATGGCTGTGTTTTTTTTAATGATGGCTGGAATATTCACGACATTGGTTAATTAAAAGCTATTGGTAGATATTTATATTATTGACGTTTGTTCCCAAGTGGACTTCATACAAATTTATCTTATTTCCTTCCCCAAGTCTTGGGCCATGAACTCATGAAAATTGATAGTAATCTTATATTCTCTCTTCCATATTTAATAGAAATGTGAATACATTTAATTGCCTTGCAGAGCCAACCATTTAACTGGTACTCAAAATATATAAGTGAATTTATCAATAGATAAGTTTTGTTAAGAGCTTAATTATTTATCAGATGTAGAAAATATAAGTGAAAAACAGTGGTTAAAAAGATCAGTGTGTTTCTAAAGGTTTCTAAATGTTTGAATGCACACACACATACACACACATGTATTCCAGATAATTAACTATAATTTTCATTTTGATCTTTTGTAGAAACAGTTTAGGAGAAGCAAAATATAACAGGGATTAATTTATTAAAATGATAAGGCTGATGTACTCTGTGAGAAAGAGAAAAGAAGGGAATTTGTGCTAGAGATACTAGCAGGAAACTATTTTTAAGACATCTGTGATTTAGCTGTTAAAGTGCTGGCAAAAGCAGCAGCATACTGCAAAATACTAACTTATTTCTGGGGACCACAATACATGACGTTTCAAATGCATATAATAATAGGAAGATTTTATGCCAACAAATATGGCATGAAAGATTATTCTAAGTCATATCACTAATAAAACAAAGAAAACTCATCAGCCATAATTTGTGAGGTTTATACTTTGTATAGGAGTATTATTATTTTTAAATGGAAACATTTTGTTAAATATATAAGCCTCAAGACTTCATGTACTAATAGTGAGCAGGTGTCTAATTCAAACTATAATGGTATGAACAAAACTATAAAAAAGGATTAGAAGATTAAGAATTAGAGACGAGTATGCAAACAAAAATCAGGAAAAATAATGAAATAAAATATCTTATTTGCTATAGCATGGAATATCTGGAATAAACTTTTATTAGGTTTCTTAATGGTGATGGTCTACAGAAACCAATCCTGGCTATTCTAGGCAGGAAAGGACTTTATGGGCAGGCAATAGGCTAGCTTATAGAATCAACGGGAAGACTAGAGAACTGGAGGGTAGAAATAGGCTGAAATAAAGGAATCTAGGCAGTTCAAACATAGCCAAATGTACACTGTGTGAACAGTGTCATCAGGATGCAGACACTGTCATCTCTAGGACTGTGGTCACCTCAGCTACAAATAATTTCTAAGTATTGCTCTCTCTCTGGATGCCTTTCTTAACATTTGAATCTTAGGGTGAGTATCTCATTGGCTTATCCTAGGTCATGTGTGTGCAAACAAATAGGAAGGAAGTGTTATGTAGCCCAAACCAAAAACAAAACACAATAACCAATAGACGTCTCTCAGAAACTTTGGTTACCAAGTGTCAATATGCATCCTTTTTCCAGTACGTGTATTTTCAAATTAAAATTTACTTCTATGACAAAGGATCCAAGAATATACAATGAAGAAAAGACAGTTTCTTCAATAAACGGTGCTGGGAAAACTGGACAGCCACATGCAAAAGAATGAAACTAGACCACTATCTTACACTGTACACAAAAAATCAAATCAAAATGGATTAAATATTTGAATATAAGACCAGAAACCATAAAACTCCTTGAAAGAACACAGATGGTAAATCCTTGACATTGATCTTGGTTGGCAATGATTTTTTGGAATCGACACCAAAAGCAAAGGCAACAAAAGCAAAAACAAACAGGTGGGACTATAGCAAACTAAAAAGCTTCTGCACAAGAAAGAAACTATTAGCAAAATAAAACGGCAACCTCTTAAATGGGAGAAAATATTTGCAAATCGTATATCTGACAAGGGGTTTATAACAAAAATACATAAAACTCATGGGCAAAAAATTTTTTTTTTCTGATTTAAAATTGGGCAGAGGATCTGAACAGGCATTTTTCCAAAGAAGACATATGAATGACCAACAGGCACATGAAAAGGTACTCAATATCATTAATCCAGGAAATGAAAATCAAAACCACAATGACATATCAAAAAGACAAGAAATAACAAGTGTTGTCAAGGTTTTGGGGAAATGGCAACCCTTGTGAACTGTTGGTGGGAACATAAATTGGTGCAGCCACTATGAAAAATAATATGGAGGTTTCTCAAAAAGTTAAAAATAAAACTAACCATACGATCCAGTATTTCTTCTGGGTATTTATCCAAAGAAAGTGAAAACACTAACTGAAAAAATAAATGCCCTCCCATATTCACTACAGCATTATTTATAACAGCCAAGATTTGGAAACTACCTAAGTGCGCATTAATGGATGAATGGATAAAGAAAATGTGGTATACATATGTATAATGGAACATTATTCAGCCATTAATAAGAAGGAAAAAATTGCCATTTGTGACAACATGGATGGACCCTGAGGGCATTAAGCTGCGTGAAGTCAGGCAGACAGGGAAAGGCAAATACTGTATGATCTCATTTTTTGTCTGGAATCTAAAACAAACAAAAACTGAGCTCATAAACACAGAGAATAGATTGGTGGTTGCCACAGGTGGGAAAGGGGGAAAAAATGTGTGAAGGGGGTTAAAAGGTACAAACTTCCAGTTAGAGTCACAACCATGTACTGCAGAGCATGATGACTATATAATGTATATTTGAAAGTTGCCAAGAGGCACCTGGGTGGCTCAGTTGGTTAAGTGTCCAATTGTTGATTTCTGCTCAGGTCATGATCTCATGGTTTGTGAGTTCAAGCCGTGTGCCAGGCTTTGCACTGACAGCACGGAGCCTGATTTGGATTCTCTCTCTGCTTCTCCTTTGCTCACACTTGCTTTCTCTCTTAAAATAAATAATCTTTAAAAAAAGTTGTTAAGAGAGATCTTGAAAGTTTTCACGAGAAAAAAAATTTGTGACTATGCATGGTGACAGATATTAACTAGACTTATTGTGATGATCATTTTGCAATATATACAGATATAGAATCATTATACTGTACACCTGAAACTAATATAATATAATTATATAATATTATGTGCCAATTATATCTCAATAAAAACAAAAAGCAAGACAAAATAAAAAGTTTCTTCTGACATAATACAACAATCCTATATATAATTTTTAAAAGTCACACTCCTTTGCAAAATGGAGTCTTTAAAAAATTTTTTTTTAATGTTTGTTTATTTTTACAAGAGAGAGCATGAGCAGGAGAAGGGCAGAGAGAGAGGGAGACATAGAATCCGAAGAAGAGCCCAACGCGGGGCTTGAACTCATGAACTGTGAGATCATGACCTGAGCTGAAGTCAGATGCTTAATTGACTAACCCACCTAGGCTCCCCAAAATGGGGTCTTTTAAAAGTCTTTTCTTTTTTTAAAAAAATATTTATTTATTTATTTATTTATTTATTTATTTATGAGAGAGAAAGAGAGAGAGAGAGAGAGAGAGAGAGAGAGAGAGAGAGAGAGACAGAGGCAGAGTGCAGGGGAGGGGCAGGGCCAGAAGCAGGATCCCAAGCAGGCTCCATGCTACCAGCACAAAGCCCTATGCAGGGCTCAAACCCAAGAACTGTGACATCATGACCTGAGCTGAAACCAAGAGTAGACACTTAACTGACTGAGCCACCCAGGTGCCCCCAAAGTCTTTCCTTTTATTGCATTTTGTTCTGAGTCCAAGATCTCTGCATAGTAGGTGTTTCTCCTCATTTTATACTGTGATCCTGTCCTGTTATGGGTAATGTCTCAACATTACTAAGCCCACGTACTTTATATAGAGACCAGGTAGCACATGACAGCTGCAATGATATATGTGATTTTTCTTGGTGACAAAATCAAACGTACTGCTAATACTATTGTGGTTTGCTGCTCACCTGAGTCCACGAGAGTAGTCCAAAGGAAGGAACTTGATGTGGGTTGCTAATTATAATGGGGAACAAGAAAGACAAATGGGAGATGGTGAGGCCACCCAGACACTGGCAACAGCTGAAGAGTTAAAAGCAGCTGCCATCACCAGGGCTGAAAGGACAAAGGGAAGACCTGGTGTTTTATTTATTTTTTATTTTTTTAATGTTTTTATTTATTTTTGAGAGACAGAGAGAGACACAGCACGAGCAGGGGAGGGGCAGAGAGAGAGAGGGAGACACAGAATCTGAAGCAGTTTCCAGGCTCTGAGCTGTCAGCACAGAGCCTGACACGGGGCTCGAACTCACAAACTGCGAGATCATGACCTGAGCTGAAGTCAGATGCTTAACCCACTGAGCCACCCAGGCGCCCCAGGACCTGGTGTTTTAAAAACCCAGGAGCCAGACCACCTGGCTGGAGCTGGATCCTTGACTGGGGCTGCTCATCAGAACCTGGGACCATCGGTGGGGAGGCCTAGAACTCGTAGTAGATATGGCTACTGGTAGACATGCCACCAGAAGCAGGGGAGGGGAGATAAATACAGTCAATTTTCTCTTCCTCCTACTCTCTGGTCTTCCTCCTTTGGTAGGGAAATTGTGGTCTGCACATGTCTGAAACATGGATTTCAGAGAAAACAGGCAAATGAGTGGCATCCACTGCCATGAAAGTGACGCTGAGGCTATAATCCTTACTTCAAGAATTGGTCAGAAGGTCCCCTCTGATCTTATAACTCTCCTCCTTGAGTGCTGTCTCCTTGCATGTAGTGTCCTTACCGCATTCTTCCTTTAGCCCTGGCACTGATGAGATTCTACACCTGGTGTGGTGATGCAAGCCTTTATTCCTGAGAGCCTCAGCCATGGCAGGCCTGTTGGCTAGGGCTTCATGAGGCCTCTATTAACTCTTAATACTAGAAATGTGAGGAAGTGCCCCAGAGCGGACACCTCACCTTTTGGATGTGTGCATGTGTATGCACGTGTGTGCACACGTACATCCTGGCCTCCGTTAGCAGTTACGTGAAGCCACTGGCAATGTTCATCAGAATAATGTTTCCAGATTCATGAAGTAAAATACATAGGATTATAAAAGAAGCTACCTTTTTGAAGTATACTCAATAAAATACAACAACAACTTTGTAATAAAGTAAAATTATGCTTCTTTCATAATGCATATAAATAACAAGACCTACCAGCAGGTATAATAACTATAGCAATTTCAAATTGTGATGAACACAAAAATATTTTAATATAGTATATAACAAATTATAATGTAATAAATAGAGATCTGGTTGTTCTCAGTGACGAAGTCATGGTTATTGCTGATACTCCTGTGGTTTGTTGCTGCCATTCATAATTGAGAGTTTGTTAACTTTCTGTTGGGGGTGGCAAAAAGATGTAACCTTTTTTCCCCCTCATCTACATTCACAGCTTTTTTGGCCTAGAGAATCACTTGAATTCTGCCAGAATACTTTTCCTCACCTGCCAGCTAACTGTCCCACTTCCATGTTTGCTTAAATCTTCCCTTCTTATTGAGGCCTATCTTGTCCTACTTTGTCCACCATATTTAATTGCCTCTTTCCCCTGTGCAGTATAACTTTAAAAATGCTGTCTTGACCCAGTTTTGAGGCCCTGCTTAGAGGCTGGTCAGTCCCTTTCTAGAGAAGCTAAGTCCACACTCCCAAACACTTCACTTGTTGGGCTCCAGACCACTACACATCACCCTCATCACCCGGGGCCAGGTACCAGACAACACGAATAGCCCCTATGGCCCAGAGCCCGAGAAGTTTTTCAAGTTAGCCAATCCACAGGGAGCACTTGAAACCTAGCTCACCCCAGCTGCCACATATAAACTATCTTCTATAGCTCTGGCTAAGTGTTACTGCATCCCTAGGACAAAACCCAGCATTGTGGCCCTGAGTAACAACCTTCTTTCATTAAGTAGATAAATTTTCCACCTTTTATCTATCTGAGTGTGCTGTCCTGCCACCAAAAAACCTTTAAATCTTATAGAACAACTTGATTCCTCCTGGCTTTTCCTTTCTCCCCCTTTCTTCTCTACTTTTTGTTTCATTTGTTGGTTTGCCCTTAGTACTCATTACCTTTTAACAGTTCCCTAGAATGTCTTACCCTGCACTGGAATACAAACTTTAAGGCAAGATTTCATTTTTGTTTTCCGTGGTGTCCCAAGCACTTAAACAATGTCTGACACATAACAGACTCTCTACACACACGTATCGAATGAACACATAAATCTCCTTCCTGTGTCTATTGTGATCAGTCATTCTGGGCAACATCTTCAGCTGAAGGACAACAGCCCATTTATTTGTATGTGAACACAGTACATGAAAAGCCTAAAATGGGATGTGGCTGTTGTAGTTTCTAATTCAGTGGGATCATTTATTGGGTTTCTTGGTAAGAGCTTTTCTCTTCTGGATGCCAAAAGCTTCTAAGCTACTGGGGTTCAGACTCAGGGAGAGGTGCAAGTTGTGAGAAGGTTTTCAGAGGTAATCATGAGAAGGACTTCCCTTCTGCAACCCCATAGTCTCTGAATCTGTGTAATATGGCTGTTGAGGACACACCTTTGTGAATCAGTTACAGTTTCAAAGCATACATGGCATCTTGCGAAACAGTATCATGACCCTGAAAGGTGGCCTAGAGGTAATGTCACAGACTATTTTACCATTATAAAAAGCCAACAGCTAAAATAAACTATTGGGACTATATCAAAATAAAAAGCTTTTGGATAGTGAAGGAAACCATCAACAAAACAAAAAGGCAACCTGCTGAATGGGAGAAGACATTTGCTAGTGATACATCTGACAAGGGGTTCGTACTCAAAATATATACAGAACTTAATACAACTCAACATCAAAAAAACAATCTGATTAAGAAATCAGCAGAGGACTTGAATAGACATTTTTGGCCAAAATACACATGAAAAGATGCTCAACATCAACGTTCATTAAGGAAATGCAAATCAAAATCACAGCGAGACAGCACCTTACATCTGTCAGAATGGCCCAAATCAAAAAGGTAAGAAATAACAAGCATTGGCAAAAACATGGAGAAGAAAGAATTCTTGTACACTGTTGGTAGCAATGTCCACTGATACAGTCACTCTGAAAAAAGGTATGAAGGTTCCTCAAAAAATTAAAAATAGAAATACCATATGATCCTATCATTCCACTACTGGGTATTTACCTGAAGAAAATGAAAACACTAATTTGAAAAGATGTACCCTATGTTTATTGAGGCATTATTTACAATAGCTAAGATATGGACGCAAGCTAAGTGTCCACTGATAGACGAATGGATAAGGAAGATGTGGTATCCGTATACAATGGAATATTATGCAGCTATAAAAAAGGATGAGATCATGCCATTTGAGACATCAGGGATGGACTTAGAGGGTATTATACTAAATTAAATAAGTCAGACTGAGAAAGACAAATACCACATGATTTCACTTACATGTGGAATATGGAAAAACCATATGACAAACAAAAAGCAGAATCAGAGATATAAATACAGAGAACAAATTGATGGTTGCCAGGGAGAAGGGAGAAGGGCAGTGGAATGAGCAAAATAGAGGAAAAAATGGGAGATACAGGTTTCCAGTATGGAATGAATGAGCCACAGCGATAAAAGGCACAGTATTAGGAATATAGTCAATGATATTGTAACAGTGTAGTATGGTGACAGATGGTAGCTGCATTTGTGCTGAGCACAGCATAATGTATAAACTTGTGGAATCACTAGGTTATACACCTGAAATTAATGTAACATTCTATGCCACCTATACTTAAAAATAAAGCCAACAACTTTTGGATGGTAAGTTTCATAATAGGACCAGTATCTGTTTTTGATTTCTTTTTCTGTTAAAAAAAAGTCCATTGATTAGAAGTTATGGTGCACAGAATACCATATTTTAAGCTGTGTTGACCAAGATTTTCAGTAGAAGTGCTAGAAGAAGCATGACTGGCAGAGCAAATAATCAGGATAATAGGACAAGTTCTTGCCATTACCACAATGTAATCAACTGACCACTGGTGGCCAGGGAATCCCCCTCAAGTCCTGAAACTATATCAGGGGTCAGGATTTTCTGTAGCCATTGGGAAATGAAGATTCAGAAGTGCCACTTCTGAAGTCATTCTTTTTTTTTTTAATTTTTTTTAATGTTTATTTATTTTTGAAAGGGGGGGGAGGACAGAGAGAGAGAGAGAGAGAGAGAGAGAGAGAGAAAGAGAGGCACACAATCTGAAAAAGGCTCCAGGCTCTGAACTATCAGCACAGATCCCCATGTGGGGCTCGAAATCTGGAATGGTGAGACCATGACCTAGGCTGAGATTGGATGCTTAACTGACTGAGCCATCCAGGCGCCCCCTAAAGTCATTTTTATTGGGCAAAGTCAATGGTAAGGGCTTGCATGGCTTCAGATCTTCTGGCCAGAGTGCATTCTAAATTCTCTAAAAATTCAAATTTCTTCCATCCAAAAATATGTGTATTTTTCTCACATCCCTTCCAGTCATAGATGGCATTGCTCTTTCTAGGTTTTGACAGTCTGATTATTCTAGATCTAGAATATATTCTAGATCTAGAATAATTTATCTAGATATTACTTTAATTACATTTCTCTGATTACTAATGAGTTTGAACACCTTTTATATGTCGGAAATATCTGTTAATATTCTTTATTCATTTTTCTTTTGAGTTTATCTTTATTTTTACAGTTCTTAACTCTCTAGATATTATATTCTTTGTCTATCATATTGCAAATACTTTCTCTAAATCTACTGTTCTTCTAAGACTTTAGATGTGTTACTTTTTGCAACTCAAAGGTTAATTTTTTTAAATATTATCCAAATATTTTCCTTTAAAGCTCCAAAATTTTCTGTCTTGATTAAGAAACCATCCCTTCTCCATAGGTTATATGTGTAGTTTCCAAGATTTGGTTCCAAGATATTTACTGATTTATATTTTGTATTCGTTTTTAATAACTCTAGACTTCACTTTAGTACATAATATAAGAAAGGTCCAACTTCAATTTTTTCTCACTTGGAGAAGAGGTTGTGACAGCTCCATTTATTACATAACACCTTCTCTCATAATTGAATAAAACAGCAATTTTGTCATCGACTGCATTATCATACATACTGGGATCTTTTTCTGGATTGTGTCTTTGTCCTACTGACCTATTTGTATCTTAATATAGCAGTACCATATTAATAATGATGACAGTGGTTTAATGAATATTCTTATATCTGGCAAGGCAAGTTGCCCTCACATTTCTTCTTTTTAAAATATTTTTACTGGATATTAATGGGCTGCTTTTATATATACTATTCTCTATGAAGTTTAAACACTTTGAAATTTTACTGAAATTATATTTTTCATATATTTTTCAATTTTTCACAAAATTGGTATTTTGTGACATTTTCTTCTCTTCTAAGAATGTGGTCATGTTGGGGTTGGAGTTTACTTAAAAAATAAAAAATCATGTAGGTTGGGTGTCTCAGTGGGTTAAGCATCTGACTCTTGATATTGCCTCAGGTCATGATCTCCTGGTCATGAGATCAGGCCCCATGTTGGGCCCCAAGCTTAGGGAAGCCTGCTTGGGATTCTTTCTCTCCCCCTCTCTCTGCCCTTCCCCTGCTTGCACACACACACTCTCTCTCTTAAAATAAATAAATACACTTTAAAAAGTTAAAAAACTAAAAAATAGTTGTAAAATGCTAATATAGTAATTAAACAATTATTTTTCACTCATTGGGTGAGTTTGGGTATTTATAGTTTGGCAGATAAACATGCATTTTCGCTAAATATTTTTTTAAAGTTTAATTTTGAAAGAGAGAGAGAACATGAACAGGGAAGGGGCAGAAAGAGAGGTTGAGAGAGAGTCCTAAGCAGGCTCCATGCTGTCAGTGCAGAGCTCAGCCCGGAGTTTGATCCCACAAACCATGAGATCATGACCTGAGCCAAAATCAAGAGTTGGATGCTTCACCAACTAAGCCACCCAGGTGCCCCACATTTTCTCTAAGTATTCAAGGTGTTTGCAAGGGATGTACATATTTTATTCTTAATAATTTTTTTTTCCTTTTTTATCTATGATCATGTCACATTCTCATTCCTAATCTTATTTTTAACCTTTTTACTTTAATCACTCTCAAGGAATTTTTTTTGTTTTTATCAAAGCTAAGTTCTTTTATACTTTGTTTTTTTAATACATTTTATTTATTTTCGTTTAATCAATTCCTTTTTTTCCATTTATATTTCAATATTTTATATTTTCATATGGGCACTTGCTTCCTATAGTTTTATCTTTTGCTTTTAGTTCTATTTTATTTCTTTCAGCTTTCTCTTTTCCTATTATTTTATCTTACTCTTCAAAAAATTTTTAAAAATTAAATATATTTTATATTTATCTTACCTACTTATTACTATTATTTAATAGTAATTGATATTTTATATTATTTTTATTTATTAATGTTTTATTTATTTTTAAAAAAAAATTAATGTTTTTTGTTTTGGAGACAGAGAGACGGCATGAGCGGGGAAGGGGCAGAGAAAGACGGAGACACAGAATCTGAAATAGGCTCCAGGCTCTGAGCTGTCAGCACAGAATCGGATGCAGGGCTCAAACCCATGAACTGTGACATAATGACCTGAGCCGAAGTCGGACACTCAACGAACTGAGCCACCCAGGCGCCCCTGATGTTTTATTTAATATTATTTAGTAAATAATATTTTCAAATTTCTTAATATCAATGCTATATTTTTACATTTTATTTTTCTGCTGGATCCACTTTTTTTTAATCTGGTCTCAGAGTTCTTAGATGCTAATCTCCAGGCTCCTGCCTGGTGCATAAGGGAGAAATCTACTCTGCTGGTATCCCCCTAGAACTGAGTACCTTACTTTCACCAAGCTGCTTACCAGCCTCTGAATATACCTATCACAAGGGACAGACTAGAGTTGGAAATAAAAGAAGATATCTTCCCCAAATCCCTTCTCCCTTCCTTATAACACAAATATATAATAGACAAGTTGTAAACAAAACTTTGAAATCATTGAGATAAAATAAATCTATAGTAAGTAGAAATACATACAATGTTGTTGAATAGGAATTTTTGATATACTAAACTTGTTAGTTACCATTAAATTATTTTATCAATTCAATGTGATTTTAATTGAAATATATGCAGGTATGTACAAGGCCAGCAATACCTTGATCTCAAAACCAAAGACCCCACTGTAAAGGAGAACTACAGACCAATATCCCTAATGAACATGGAAGCAAAAATTCTCAACAAAATACTAGCAAACCAGATCCAACAATACATTGACAGGAATTATTCACCATGGCAAAGTGGGATTTATTCCTGGGCTGCAGGGCTGTTTAAATATCTGCAAATTAATCAATGTGATACATCACATTAATAAAAGAAAGGGTAAGAACACATGATCGTCTCAATAGATGCAGAAAAAGCATTTGACAAAATGCAGCATCCTTATTGATAAAAACCATCAAGAGGTGCGCCGGGGTGGCTTAGTCAGTTAAGTGTCCAACTTCAGCTCAGGTCATGATCTCATGGTTTTTGAGTTCAAGCCTCCTGTCAGGTTCTGCGTGGACAGCTTGGAGCCTGAAGCCTGGTTCAGATTCTGTCTCCCTCTCCCTCTCTCTCTCTCTCTCTCTCTCTCTCTCTCTCTCTCTCTCTGCTCCTCCTTTGCTCACACTCTTGTCTCTCTCTCTCTCTCTCTGTCAAAAATAAATAAACATTAAAAAAAATACCTCAAGGAAGTAGGGAAAGAAGGAACATAACCTGAGATCACAACAGCCATATATGAAAGACCCAGAGCTAATATCATCCTCAATGGGGAAAAACAGAGCTTTATCTTAAGGTCAGGAACATGACAGGGATGTCCACTCTCACCACTGTTATTAAACATAGTGTTGGAAGTCCTAGTGTCATCAATCAGACAACAAAAAGGGAAAAAGTCATCCAAATTGGCAAAGACAAAGTCAAACTTTCATTCTTCGCAGATGACATGATACTCTACGTGGAAAACCCAAAAGACTCCACCAAAAACCTGCTGGGACTGATACATGAATTCAGCAAAATTTCAGGATATAAAATCACTGTACAGAAATTGGTTGCATTTCTATACACCAATAATGAAGCATCAGAAAAATAAATCAAGGAATCCATCCCATTTACAATTGCACCCTAAACCATAAAATACCTAAGAATAAACCTAACCAAAGAGGTTAAAAATCTATACACTGAAAAATATAGAAAGCTTATGAAAGAAATTGAAGAAGACACACAGAAAAATGGAGAAACATTTCAGGTTCATGGATTGGAAGAACAAATATTGTTAAAATGTCAATACTACCCAAAGCAATCTACATGGTCAACACAATCTGTATCAAAATAACACCAGCTTTCTTCACAGAGCTAAAACAAACAATTCTAAAATTTGCATGGAACAAGAAAAGACTCTGGATAGCCAAAGCAAAGTTGAAAAGGAAACCAAAGCTGTAGGCATCACAACACCAGAATTCAAACTATATTACAAAGTTGTAATCATCAAGACATTATGGTACTGGCACAAAAACAGACACATAGATCAATGGAACAGAATAGAGAACCCAGAAATGGACCCAAAAACATATGGCCAACTAATCTTTGACAAAGCAGAAAAGAATATCCAATGGAGAAAAGACAGTTTCTCTAACAAATGGTGTTGGGAAAACTGGACCATTGTCTTACACCATACATGAAAATAAACTCAAAATGAATGAAAGACCTAAATGTAAGACAGTAAACCATCAAATTCCTTGAGAAGAAAACAGGCAATAACCTCTTTGACCTCAGCAACAGCAACTTTTTACTTGACATGTCTCTGGAGGCAAGGGAAACAAAAGCAAAAGTGAACTATTGGGGTCTCATCAAGATAAAAAGCTTCTGCACAGTGAAGGAAACAATCAACAAAACTAAACAGCAACCAATGGAATGGGAGAAGATATCTGCAAATGACATATCAGATAAAGGATTAGTACCTAAAATCTATAAATAATTTATCAAACTCAACACCCAAAAAACAAATAATCCAGTGAAGAAATGGGCAAAAGACATGAATAGAGAATTTTCCAACAAAGACATCCACATGGCTAACAGACACATGAAAACATGCTCAACATCACTCATCATCAGGGATATACAAATCAAAACCATGATGAGATACCACCTCACACCTGTCAGAATGGCTAACATTAACAACTCAGGCAACAATAGATTTTGGCAAGGATATGGACAAAGAGGAACTCTTTTGCAATACTGGTGGGAATGCAAACTGGTGCAGGCACTCTGGAAAACAGCAGAAGTTACTCAAAAAATTTAAAATAGAACTACCCTATGACCCAGGAATTGCACTACTAGGTATTTATCCAAAGGATATAAAAATGCTGGTTTGAAGGGGCACATGCACTCCAATGTTTATAGCAGCACTATCAACAATAGCCAAATTATGGAAAGAGTCCAAATGTTCATAGACTGATGAATGGATAAAGAAGATGTGGTATATATATATATATATATATATACATTGGAATATTACTCAGCAATCAAAAAGAATGAAATCTTGCCATTTGCAACTTTGTGGATGGAACTAGATTGCATTATGCTAAGTGACATAAGTCAGTCAGAGAAAGACAGGTGTCATATGATTTCACTCATCTGTGGAATTTAAGAAACAAAACAGATGAACATAGGGGAAGGGAAGAAAAAATAAGATAAAAACAGAGAGGGAGATGGAGAACAAACCGAGTGTTGCTGGAGGGGTGTTGGGTGGAGGGAAGGGCTAAATGGGCGATGGGCATTAAAGAGAGAATTTGTTGGCATGAGCACTGGGTGTTATATGTAAGTGATGAATCACTTAATTCTATTCCTGAAATCATTATTACACTATATGTTAACTATATGATTTAAATAAGGAAAAAAGAAATATACACAGGCATGGATTAAGGGTTTAGAGAAGACACAAATACACCTGGGAAATTTTTATTATGAGTTGTTTTTCAAACTATTGAGAAAAAGAAAGATTATTTCAATAACTACTAATGTAAACTAATCATTAGACTAAAGGAGCATTCTTTAACTTACTCCAAATACCCAGATATACTCGAGCTGGATACAAAAGTTAAATTAAAAAAGAAACCACAGCAGTTTTACAAATAAAAAGCAAGGGTCAATATAATTTTAACATTTCCAAACTGGCTATAATAAAAGAAAGCTGCAAGAGAAAGAGTGATGGATTTGGTCACTTAAAATTGAAAACTTTTTTTATGCCAAAAATGTGGGAAAACAAAATCGAAAGACAAATGGATTCTACAAGTGGATACAGAATATTTTGATTATCCATTCTTTTGTTGATGTATATTTGAGTTGCTTCCATTTTATTTGGGCTATTGTGAATAAGTGCTATGAACATTCCTATGCAGGTTTTTGTAGGGATATATGTTTTTATTTCTCTTGGGTATGTACTGGGAGTGGAATTGCTGGGTCATACAGTAACTCTGTTGAACATTTTGAGGAACTGCCAAACTGTTTTCCAAATTCATTACACTATTTTAGAATCTCACCAACAATGTATGAAGAAGTACTGTTACATGCTGCAACATGGATGAACTTCAAAAGCATTATATTAAGTGAAAAAATCCAGTCACAAAAGGCCACATATTATACCATTCCATTTATATTCAATGTCCAGAATAGGTAAATCTATAGAAATAAAAAATAGATTAGTGATTACCAGGGCTGGAGCAAGGGAATATTGAGGAGTGAAAGCTAATGGGTACAGGTTTCTTCTTAGGGTGATGAAAATGTCTGATATTAGACAGTGGTGATGTTTTTAGTGAACTGTGCATTTTAAAAGGGCATACATTATGGTAAGTAGATGGTATCTCGATAAAACTTAGAAAAGCGTTAAAGAAACTATTATTTTAAATACAAGGACAAATGTGGAACAGAGAGAATCCTTTTTATCACAACACACATGATAGCCAAAATGCATTTTTCCTAATTACAAGGAGCTCATTCAGAAACGTAAGGCAAGAATAAACAATCCAAGTAGCATCATGCTGACAAACGTTTAACAACTTTTTGGAGGGGATGGGGCTTGGTGAAGGAAGCCCCTATTTTCATAGTTAGTTGATTTTAATGCTGTAAATATTCCTACAGGGCTGCTTTCCAACTATTGTTAACATTGGATCCTGCACACATGGCATTCAAGTGAAAGTGGTCACCAAATAGGAGTGAGAGATTTACAGAGAAATACAAATGACATTGCTGAACCACACTTATAAATCAAGGAATGCAAATTAAAACAAGATCATTTTTTTAAAATCCCATGTGGTTAAAAAGTTTTAAGAAAAGGCCCCTCTTATATTCTCATATTTTAGTGGGAACATAAATTGCTTGAAGGGCAGTTTGGCAAAATCTTTTATACATGAACATATTATTTGACCCAATAATTACACTGATAAAATAAATATCCTTCTAGTGACTATTTTCTAGGGAAGCAGAAATTCTATATGCTCTTGGTGGAAGGACATAAGATGTCAACATTTTGTCTTCTACAAAAAAGAATATACAACCTCTAACAAAATACAACAAAGAAAAAGGAAAAAAGATTCACATAAAGTTATCAGCAATAATGCAGGCCATGATTAAAAGCACGGAACTTTTATGAAATATCAGATGTTTTCTTAATGTAGGAATAAGAAGAAAAAAAGTGAAAAATAATTTTAAAAAATGATCAATCAGGGGTTCCTGGGTGGCTCAGTCGGTTAAGCATCTGACTTCAGCTCAGGTCATGATCTCACGGTCCATGAGTTTGAGCCCCGTGTTGGGCTCTGTGCTGACAGCTCAGAGCCTGGAGCCTGCTTCAGATTCTGTGTCTCCCTCTGTCTCTGACCCTCCCCCGTTCATGCTCTGTCTCTCTCTGTCTCAAAAATAAATAAACATTAAAAAAAATAAAAAAAATGATCAATCAGAAATTAATGCTGAACAATGGCAAAGTCGCTGAACAATGGCAAAGTCATTGTTCTAAAAAATGGAAAGAAAATATCTAATACACTTACCTATGTAAAAAAAATCCTATCCATAATTACTGTATAGGTAAGAAGCTATGGAGCAATTATAATAGAGTGAAGATTTTCAAAATATTAACAGGGGGATTAGATTCATTAGGATCCCTATTGCTTGGGGAATGATAGCATATCCCTCAGTGAGCACGACTTTACAAATTTAATGCAATTCATTCAGCAAATATTTACTAGTCTACTAACACAGTAGGTGAAAATCACAGCACCTAGTAACTTTGAGGGACATAAAGATGAATAAGGCTTAATCCTTTGCTATAATTCAGCTTTGTATCATTCTTTGATTTTTTTAATAAAAAGAATTTTTTTCTCCCTTTATCCATTCCCACCTTTCAAAACCATAAATTGGAGAGTAAAAACTATATTTGTTTTGTGTTGCCCACAGCATCTGATACGATGGCATTCCATCAACTCACACGTAGTATCAATCAATATTTGTTGACAGAGCTGTAATATGGACAACCATTTGAAAAAAAAGAATATTTTATAAGAAGAATACCATATTTGAACACACTCTAGAACCATAATAACTTTGATAGTGACCAGTTGTGTCTTTGTTTTTTGACTTGCCTACACATACATTATCTTTGAACATCCTGGTTGAAATTAAAACCAGTGTGCAAACTGATGGGGATTTTCTCTTCTGAGTGAAGAATTTTTTTTTGTTGATTGCTTTTCCTTGCTACATAGACAAAACTTTCATCTAAAATGAGGCAGGTTATTCATCTAAAATGAGGCAGGTTATCTCTGTTTCTATGTCTTGCAGTTAGCATTCTGTGAGGTTGGGGTGTAAAATATATGTCTAGACTGTGTTATAAAGAATAAAGAAAAGGAGAAAATATATAAAAAATGTAAGTGATTAAAATGCAACCAAATGATACTCTGATAAGGCAAAGGGATGAAGTTAAAGTTCATAATTTAGATAACTAATTTTTCTTGTATTTGACTTTCTATTGTAGTAGAACACAGAAAAGTTTACAAATCAAAAGTGTAGAGTTCATCAGGTGAACTCATTATTTCCATGTAACCATCTTTCAAATTAAGAATTGCTAGTTTACATTTGTTATTATTTGGTTGAGTACTTGCCATCAATATTCATGACTGGGCTGTCACTTATTTTTCTTGTCAAGTTCAATACCTAGATTGTGTTTGCCTCATGGAAGAAGTTGGAAGTTTCCCTCTTGTTTTATTCACTTGAAGAGTTTACGTAAAACTGGTGTTATTTCTCGGGCTCTGTGCTGACAGCTTGGAGCCTGGAGCCTATTTCGAGTTCTGTCTCTCTCTCTCTTTCTCTCTCTCTCTCTCTCTCTGCCCCTCCCCTCCTCATGCCCTGTCTCTGTCTCTCTCTCAGAAACAAATAAACATTAAAAATATTGAAAAATAATAACAACAACAAAAAACCTGTGCTATTTCTTTATACATTCAGAAGACTTTGTCACCGAAGGTACATGAGTTTTGAGTTTTCTTAGTGGGAAGATTTTTCATTAGAAATTTAATTACAAGATGATTCATTTTTGTTATTTCTTATGTTAGTTTTTTTTTTGTTTCAAGTTTTTATTTAGATTCTAGTTGGTCAATACTAATTTCAGGAATAGAATTTAGTGTCTCATCACTTACATATAACACCCAGTGCTCATCACAAGTGTCCTCCTTAATAACCATCACCCGTTTAGCCCATTCCACTACCCACCTCCCCTCCAACAATCTCAGTTTGTTCTTTATAGTTAACAGTCTCTTACGGTTTGTTTCCTTCTTCCCCTGCTTCCCCTATGCTCATCTGTTTTGTTTCTGAAATTCTACATATAAGTGAAATCATATGGAATGTGTCTTTCTCTGACCGCTTAGCATAGTACATTCTAGGTACATCATGTGATTGCAAATTTCAAGATTTCATTGTTTTGATTGCCAAGTAATTGCCAAGTAATATTCCATTGAGTGGAGATATATATATATATATATATATATATATATATATATATATATATATATATATATATATATATAAATTACATCTTTAGCCATTCACCAATTTATGGACATCTGGGCTCTTTACATAATTTGGCTACTGTTAGTGCTGGTATAAACATGGGTTCATGTGCTCCTTTGAATAACTATTTTTGCACCCTTTGTGTAAATACATAGTAGTGCAACTGCTGGGTTGTTGGGTAGTTCTGTTTTAACTTTTTGAGGAAACTCCAAACTGTTTTCTAGAGTGTCTGCACCAGTCTTCATTCCCACCAACAGTGTAAAAGGGTTCCCTTTTCTTCACATTCTTGCCAACATCTGTTGTTTCCTGTGTTGTCAATATTAGCCATTCTGACAGGTGTGAAGTGGTGTCTCGTCATGGTTTTCATTTGTATTTCCCTGATGATGAGTGATATTGAGCATATTTTCATGTGTCTGTTGGCCATCAGGATGTCTCTTTGGAAAAATATGTATGCATGTCTTCTGCCCATTTCATAATTGGGTATTTGCTTTTTGGGTGTTAAGTTCCTTATAGTTTGATACTAACCCTTTAACAGATATTCTATTCCATAGGCTGTCTTTTAGTTTGTTGATTGCTTCCTTCATTATGCAGAGACTTTTTATTTTGATAAAGTCCCTAGAGTTCATTTTTGCTTTTGTTTCTCTTGCCTCTGGAGAGGTGTCTAGTAAGAAGTTGCTATGGCTGATGTCAAAGAGGTTGTTGCCTGTTTTGCCCTGTAGGATTTTGGTGGTTTCCTGTCTCACATTTAGGTCTTTCATCCATTTTAAATTTATTGTTGAGTATGGTGTAAGAAAGTGGTACAGTTTCATTTTTCTTCATGTTGCTGTCTAGTTTTCCCAACACTATTTGTTGAAGAGACTGTCTCTTTTCCATTGGATATTCTTTGCTACTTTGTTGAAGATTAGTTGACCATACAGCTATGGGTCAATTTCTGGGTTTTTTATTCTGTTCCATTGATCTATGTGTCTATTTTTGTGCCAGTGACATACTGTCTTAATGATTACAGCTTTGTAATATAGCTTGAAGTCTGGAATTGTGATGTCTCCAGCTGTGCTTTTCTTTTTCAACATTACTTTCACCATTTGGGGTCTTTCATGGCTCCACAGAAATTTTAGTATCGTCTGTTCTAACTCTGTGAAAAATGCTGGTGGTATTTTGAAATGAATTGCATCAAATGTGTAGTTTGCCTTGGGAGGTATGGACATTTTAATGTTTGTTCTTCCAATCCATGAGCATGGAATCCTCTCCCATTTCTTTGTGTCCTCTTCAATTTCTTTCATGAGTGTTCTATAGTTTTCAGACTGCAGATCTTTCACCTCTTTGGTTAGTTTTATTTGTAGGTATCTTATGTTTTTTGATGCAGTTGTAAATGGGATCAATTCCTTGATTTCTCTTTCTGCTGCTTCATTATTGCTGTATAGAAATGCAGCAGAATTCCGCGCATTGATTTTGTATTCTGCAACTTTGCTGCATTTGGGTATCAGTTCTAGCAATTTTTTTGGTGGAGTTTTCTGGGTTTTCTACATAGAGTATACACTGTCTATGAAGAGTGAAAGTTTGACTTCTTCCTTGTTGATTTGGATGCCTTCTTTTTGCTGTCTGACTGCTGAGGCTAAGAATTCCAGCATTATGTTAAATAACAATGGTAAGAGTGGTCATCTGTGTCTTGTTCCTGGCTATAGAGGAAAAGATCTCAGTTTTTCCCCATTGAGGATGATATTACCTGTGGATCTTTTGTATATGGCTTTTAAGATGTTGAGGTATGTTCCTTCTACTCCTACTTTATTGAGGGTTTTTATCACTAATGGATGCTGTACTTTGTAAAATGCTTTTTTTTTTTGTATTGAGAGGATCACGTGGTTATCATCTTTTCTTATATTAATGTGATATATCACATTGATTGATTTACAAATATTGAACCACCCCTGCAGCTCAGGAACAAATCTCACTTGATCACAGTGGATAATTATTTTTTTAATTTCATTTTATTAAAAATTTTTTTAATGTTTATTTTATTTTTGAGACAGAGAGAGATAGAACATGAGGCGGGGAGGGGCAGAGAGAGAAAGACACAGAATCCGAAGTAGGCTCCAGGCTCTGAGCTGTCAGCACACAGTCTGACACGGGGCTCAAACTCGTCAACAGCAAGGTCATGACATAAGCCGAAGGTGGCCACTCAACCAACTGTGCCACCCAGGCGCTCCACAGTGAATAATTATTTTAATGTACTGTTGGATTTGATTTGCTATTATCTTGTTGCATCCATGTTCATCAGGGAAATTCTCCTTTTTAGTGGGGTCTTTGTCTGGCTTTGGAATCAAGGAAATGCTGGCCTCATTAAATGAGTTTGGATGTTTTCCTTCCATTTCTATTTTTGGACCAGTTTCAGAAGAGTAAGTATTAACTGGTCTTCTGAGGGAGGGGCCACTGGTACTTTGGTTCTCAAGCACACTTGCCCTAGTAAAAAAGCACCTGCAGAGTGCAGAGGGGTAGGGCTTGGTGTAAGTGGCTCAAGCCTTCATTGTGGGTGCTGTGCTGCTCACTGAAGTCCATCTGTGCTGATGGGTGGAAATACAAACAGCATCAGCTGGCTCTCTCATCTCTAGAGGGGTGAGTTCGTGCCTGCTTTCCAGGAAGCCCTCACAGAAGAGCAAACAATCCTCGTTCATTTGTCTAGGCTTCCCTCAGACCTCTGCCTTCATCCTGTCTGTGTCCAAACCATCTGCTCACCTGGTGGTGCAGTGCTCCTATGTTTTATCCCAGGCATGCTGGCTGGGTTTCAGAACTCCAAATTTTAGTGACGCATTGCAGCACAGACCCGTGCTCATCCTCTGGATGAGGGTCTTGCCACACTGTGGCTGATGCTGGTTTCTCCTGAAAGAGCAGTTGCACAAATGTGCAGGGGCTTAGAGTTTTTGATAAAGTACAGCAAAAAGCTGGTATGCAGGTTAGTTGCCCTCAGCATGTACCTCTGCTTCTATGCTAATGAAAGGGCCAGATCAATGGCACCTGCCAGTTCATTTGTCCCCGGAGAGGCAGTGCCCACCTCTTCCAAGTGCACTCCAAGAAGGGTAACTGTCTCCTCCAGTATAACCCAGGGGATCCTCAGACCACTCTGTCTTCTCTTGAGCCTCTGCCCTCCTCCTCCACAAGAGCATCTCTACACCCACAAGGCTCCACCCCAGTGATGGTGTGGACTTCTGAAACTTCCAACTTTCAGCTCTGCTGCTTGTAAAATCTTGCAATAATCAGCCCCTCTCCTTTTCCCCATCAATAGTTTTGAGGAAGTGTTTTCCTTGTGCAATGCCCTTCACAGTGCTGTCTTTCTCACCTCTCTTCCTGATCAAGGGCTTCCTCCCCTCTGAAGCACCTGTGATTCTTTTCTCCCCCAAATCACATCTCGTATCTCCTACCTTCCATGACGTGGCCTCTTTTCTCCCTCTAGTTGTGTAGTTTGTTCTCTCAATCCTCAGATTGATTTCCTTGGTGTCCAGAATAATTTGATATTTGTCTAGTTGTGTTCGAGGGAGGAGGAAAGCATACAGTCCCCCTACTACTCTGCCATTTTACTCTTAATTTCTGTTTCTTCTTATGTTAGTTTTAATTAATTTTGCTTTAATAAGATTTTATGCAGTTTAAATAATTTTTTAATATATTGTCATGAAGTGGTTCATCATATCCTCTTAATATCTGTATGATTTGAAGTGATGTCTATGTCTTACTGATTAAAAAAATTCTCTGACAATTCAAATACCTGTCTCATATCTGTGTCTGGTTCTGATGCTTGCTTCAGACAGTGTTTCTTTTCTTTTTTCTTTTTTGTTTTTTAGCATACCTTGTGATTTTTTTTTTGTTGAATGTTGGACATGATGTGTTATGTAAAAAGGCTTTTAGTGTGAAATTATGTGTTAAAATGGCTAGAAGCTGACCTTTATTTGATGTTTGCTAAAGCCACAGAGGCCAGAGGTTTGAAATTCCTCTAGTGTCCATGCTTTTACTCTGTTGACTTTGAGTTTCCCTAAGTACTTCTTTCCAGAGACAGTACAGCTTACAGCTCTTTCCATTGTAGTCCACTGTTATTATATTGGAGCCTTACACCTGTGGTAGTAAGGTGGTTATTAAATCTCAGTCTTTTAGCAGGAGGATGTGTACCCTGATCTATGACTTTCAGAAATGTTTTCTAGTTTTTTTTTTTTCTCCCTCTATAGGTGACGCAGGAAGGCTAGAGGGGCTGAAGTGGGGAACATGCCATCTCTCAGGTGGGAGAGGACTCTGGTAAAGACTTTCCCCTTGGAAAGTAGGCCTCTCTTGGCTTTTGTGACACTTTGCTCCCCAGGTTTTTCTGTTCTGCCCCTTACCACACCTTCTCAGTCTCTATTTTTTTTTTGCTCCTCTTTGTTCAATACCTATATTCTAAATGGTGTAGCTCCCAGAATGTAGCTCTCTATACATTCTCTTCATAAGTTATTTCATATATTTTTATGAACTTAAAGTGAAATATCCAGCTACTTCTTTGATATCTCCACTTACATATTCTATAGGCATCTGAAGCAAAATTAAACTCCTATTTCCATACCAAGCTTCTTCTCACTTCTTAGCAAAGCATTCTATTGTCTAAGTTGCTCACTCTAAAAATCTGGTAGCTATTTTTGATTCCTTTCTCCTCATCCCCAACATAATCTATCAGTAAGTCTTATGTATGCTACTTTCAAATAAAACTTTCTGGCCAATTCTTTCTTCCTCTGCTCAGACAACATCACTTATGACATGAATTCCTGCATTAGCTTCCTCTGTCCCCCTTCTTTCATTACTCCCAATATAAGTAATAGATTATAAACACGTGCCACTCCCCTTTTTGAACTCATAGCTTATCATTGGACATTGAACAAAATCTACACTCATTACCATGACCTAAAAAGCCCTGAATGATGTGGCTTAAGCTTCTTTCTCTAAAGTCACTTATGCCACCTTCACCTTGTCCTTTATGTTCTAATTTCAGTGACCTCCATAGAGAGTCCCTCCCTGACCACCTGTCTGAGTAGGTCCCACTCTGCTTTCTTCATTATGTCATTTATTTCTCCCACAGTACCAATCACAATTTTGAGTTATATATTTATTTCTTTACTTTTTGCCTGTCCCTTTTTTGGATGTTAAGACTCCTTGAAGAAAGAAGGTATGTCTGTTTTATTTACCCAGTTTTACTAAGCACCTAGGACAGGCCTAGCACATTATTGTATTTAGGTTCTTAATTAGTATTTGTTAAATGAATAAATTATAGAATGAATTTTCTTACAGTTATTAATTAAACCATATTTATTACCTCATAATTTTCTAAGATAATTATCTCATAATTATCTAATACTGAATTTCTAATGTGAATCATTTTGACCAAAAATAAAGCATATTGATATCAAATCTAATAAATGTCTGTGCCAATGGAACAAAAATCATAATTGATAACTAACACTTCTCCCCAAGTGTTTAGGTATATTTAGATAGCATTTTAATAATATGGTAAAACTTCATCAATGATTCATAATTTTATACTAGATGTATTATTGTTAAGAGATAGTTCTTATTTCTATTTAAATAATCAGTGATCATGTTCATGGTTAGATTTTGTTTTAAATGCAGTATCATTTAAACTATATTTGAGACATATTTGTGGGATTCAGTGTAACAAAGAAGTTCAGAGAACAGCCCTGCCACTAAGCAGCCATTCGTCATACTAATTATTTACCTTCTTTAATTTTCAGTGTTCTCATCTATAAAATGGGGGTGATAATAATAGCTGCTCCCTGTGCTCTTTTGAGGATTAAATGAGATATCTTATATAAGGCACTTAGAACAATGTCTTGACTGCAGGCACTAACTAAACTGCTAACTTTGACTAGCCATTTCATAATGAACTGTAGTGACCTATAATGAAGGAGACACAAAACTGCACTTGAATCAGCAAGAGTAACTCCTAATTGATTTTCCCTATTCTCAATCTAAGAGTTCTGACTGGAATAAAAAAAAAAATGAAGATGAGGTAATCTATTCAGCTCCTTTATTAACTGATGAAGAAAGTGAAGTGCAGGAAGTGAAGTGACTTGTAGGGGGTCACACAGCTGGTTGTTTCACACTGTGGGCCTGAATCTGAGCTCTGTTCTCCAAGTGTAGGGCCTCCGCATCACACAACACTAATAGTTTAATACTGCCAACTTCAGTTTAATCATCTAGAAAGTGATGTAAAGACTTGTTCGTTAATAAAACAGTATCTGTTTGAGTTTGCTGAAACAATGAAGTTCATTAATTAACAGCCTGCAGATGTTAAAGAGTTGATAAGATGCGTCACCCCACTCTACTCTGGAGAATAAAGGGTGGAAAAAAGAGGTGTTGTTCTTTTGCCATCCGTATCTAAGAATGCTTTGAGCAACACTTCTTTTCAATTTTACCAAGTAGCACATTTGGGATACAATAATTTCTAAGTTTGTTCTTTTAAAAGCTGATTCTTTGGAAATAGGCTTTTGTCAGGGGGATTTTTTTTTATCAAGTTATAATTAGACTTTGCTTAATACACCCATAAATTTGTAGCCCTTTGTGTATTGCGCAGGTGTTCTGATATTCTCTTATTCCAACAGGGCAAGTGTTGAATAACCAGGAAAGCTTTTAGATGTTGGCAGAGAGGCACCTTAAGTCCTTTGATTTGCAGGATGGGAAATTGTGTAATTCCCTAATTATCATAACGCGTGGGACAAATGGTTGTTGAGGTTTTCCGTTTTCCTTTTGCTACACTAATTTATATTAAAATTCAGTAGCTCAAAATCCAGGATGCTAATGATGCACTTTTCTCAAAAGTATTTGTTTATTGCAACAAGTAATGGAGGAGAGAGGTATAATGGAGGAAAGAAGCAAGCGGCACTGGAAAAGGGTTTTGCAGTCCACAAACAAAAAGACCTCTGAAATCTATAATTCTTAAACATTCTGCTTTTAAAGCTTACACGGGCAATCAAACTTAAAATGCAGAGGATACAGCTATCTCAGGAAAAAGCAACTCCACCATGGTTAAGATAGCAATGCTGACAAGTACTTAGGGGGCTCATTCAGCAGGGCAGCCACAGTGATATTCCTTCAGGAAAGCCCCCTTTGGTGGTAGCTGTCAACAAGGTGTATGTTAAGCCATCCACCTGGAGACTGACAGGGATACACTCCAACAAGCAGAATTATCAACCACTCATGCTGATGACAGCTTTTCTTTCTCTAGAGCTTAAAGTCTTGGGGGCAGAAAGAGTCTCGCTTTGACAATTTCAAGTGGATTTAATACACAAGAACAAAAAAGATGAGATTCAAAAATACCCTTGGCCCCTTTAGGATGGCAAAGAGAATTACAAAATGTCATTTTGGAGACTGAATCATTAGGTGCAATATTTAGATTTGCCCTCTGGAAAAGATGGGATGCTCCCTGCCAGGTGTTAAGTCATGGATGAAAATTGAAACGGGCAGTAAAATGCTGACTTTCAAAGAGCCATATTAACTTTACAAGGCACTAGTGATGCTCGAAAGTTACTGACAACAGCAGAGTCAGGAAAGAGTTAATTTACTCCCAGAAAATCCCTTACTTAGGACTAATGTGCTTTCATTAGAACAAGGGAATTAAAAATACACCTCCATTTGTCTATTGTTTAGCCCGTAGGAAAAGCACCTTAATTTAAAATATTTTAATAGGTGGGCTTTTCCAAGTTAATTTTTTTTTTTACTCTTCAAATTACAAAATTTCAAAAATGAATAGGAAGTCTAGTTCTTAGTAATCCCTGTAACATGTTCTACTTACAAAAATAAGGACTCAAATAGCTCTTTGGGAATTATTGTTCACATTAAATAATTCATACATTTTGAGACATAAGCCATACCACTGATATTGGATGTGTAGAACTCCTTTTTGCAGTTCACGTTCACATTCACATTCACATTCACATTCACATTCACATTCACATTCACATTCACATTCACATCCACATTCAGGGTTTATAATGTCATCATTAGTACCAAACTGGGATCATGACTTGATTATGTAAGACTGCTTATCCTTACGTTTGGATTTATCCTTTATTTCTCAAGAGTAGAGATATGTTAAGGCAAGAGAAAGTATATGGAATGCTCAGTATTGTGGAAAGCATGTATATGTTGGATACATTGGATACTCTTAACACAACAGAGGTACACATGCAGTCAAGATTTGGTTACAAACTATAATTAATTTTCAGAAATATTCCCTTTCTCCCTCTACTTTTTCCTCATTATTCCCCCATTTAATCTTCGTTTCACAAACGCATAATGATAGGAATCCCAGACCACATAGGCCAAGTCTTTTAATCATACATGTAGGGCATGAGAGCATTGAAATTATCAGTTTAATCATTTTGACTAACCATTTCTACAGTAATTGATATACTTTCTAAAAATGCTCCTTTGATGGATTAATATGTTTCTCTAAGAAATTATTTATCTGAGTTGACAAAATGATATCTCTAAAAGTGGCATTCTTTTCGGCTTTACTTAATTGTATCATATATGTGAAATGTAACTTGCAACTCCCCCATTTTATGAGTGGGAATTCATGTTAACTGATCATGTGGTTCCTTATCAAAGTTGGGTAATATTCAGGACACTTACAGTGTTGAAGGGTCATCATTTGCTAAAAATACAAAGAAAAAAAAAAGCAAGCATCAAATCATTTGACTCACTGAGAAAAATCAAGAAAAAACAAAACCCTAACTGATCAATGCATAATATAATTTTAAGCACTTTTCATTTTTATTACATTGCAATGCATAAAAGGGAGAAATACCTCCCACTTAATCTTATTCTGCATAGTTTAGGTCTCAGTGGCCTTATGTGACTCTGTTTGGGAATGCCTACCACCAATGAACACATTTCCATAAAATGGCTCTGTGGCATATGCACATTTAATCCTTGACTTTCTATAGTGAGATTGCTGCTGGTATTAGCAGAAGCAGTAGTCACTCTACTCCTGCATCCATAGTCTTCTTACTGTCTTTTCCACAGCTCAGTTACCATGAGCTTAGAGAATGCAAATTTAAGTAAATTTAATTGTATTGGGGTGAGTGGGTGGTTTTAATGTACTTTAAAAACATAAATAAACGGATTTTGAATATGCCACTCCATTGTTTTAACAATATAAGCCAACTGGAACTATATAATAAATTTTACACATTAAATATCCCAGACCTATCTGTTTCTTTCTTTCTTTCTTTCTTTCTTTCTTTCTTTCTTTCTTTCTTTCTTTCTTCTTTCTTTCTTTCTTTCTTTCTTTCTTTCTTTCTCTCTCTCTCTCTCTCTCTCTCTCTCTCTCTCTCTTTCTTTCTCTCTTCCTTTCTCTCTTTCAGAGAGAGGAGAGAGAGAGAGCACACAAGCAGAGGAGGGGCAGAGGGAGAAGGAGAGAATCTCAGCAGGCTCCACACCCAGCACAGAGCCAGATGAGGGCTCCATCTTATAATCGTGAGATCATGACCTAAGCCAAAATCAAGAGTTGGACACTTAACTGACTGAGCCACCGAGGCACCCCCGACCCCCAAACATTTCAACCATAATTTGAAATCAGCTTCTCTAAATTAATTCTATGAAATCAATGTAATTAATAAAAATGTCAGGCCGTGTTTGAAAGGGAAAGGTCTCTAAACTTTTTAGATTATGGCTCATATATATTATTTATTTAAAATTGTTGTTAGTGTATTAATATACTAATATAATATGGACATCATAAAACACAGAAGTAGAAATTAAAATATTGAGGTAAAAAAGAGAACTAATATTTTCTTCCAATGCCACAGTGGAGTATACATATACCACTTTGGGAGCAACTCCAGTGTATTCTATGAAAGGCTTGCTCTGTGAGAAAGAAGAGCTCCTTGGCTTAACATTGTGTTATTACAGGACTTCCAATAGACTTCACTGTGCTGCTATACACCTGAATTCCTTAAAAAGGGGCAGAGTACTATATGATGTTTTCAAGAAAGGCTGAAGTCAGAGACATCTGGATTCCAGATCTACCCACCACTCATGAACTATTTCACTTTTGACTGGCTACTTACAATTTTTTTTTAATTTTTAAATTTTAATTGTTATTAATTTTTTTTTTCAAGAGACAGAGAGGGAGAGGGACAGACGGAGAAAGAGAGAGTCTTAAGTAGGCTCCACACTCAGCATGGGGCCTAACACAGGACTTGATTCCACGGTCCTGGGATCATTACAAAATCAAGAGTCAGACCCTCAACTGACTGAACCAACCCCCACCCTGGACTGGTTATTGAAGTTTCCCTATCTGCACAATGGAAATAATGACATACTTAATTGTGTTATTACATGGGTCATGTAGGAAGATGAAGGTAAAGTACTTAGCTGAGGGTCTGGCATATAGGAAGTGCTCAGTAGATGTTGAGTTCATTTCAACAAACTCTTTTTTATGGGTTACCTTACCACACTAGTGTGCTGTGGAACATACTTTTGGAAATTTTCTATATTAGATTATTCATTTATTGATTGTTTTATTGGTTTATTTTTTGAATTTGATAAATACTTATTGACCAGATCCCAAGTAATAGTCATAATAGTAGCAGGCTCAGGGTGACAGCTTAGATGAATATTCTGAAGAACTTTCAGATCATTTTCAATTCAGCAAAAAATTGAGAGCCTACCATCTGCCAGGCAACATTTGCCACTCCACAGGTATGGTGATGGCCAAGACAGATGTGATATCTACCTTTACAGAGCTTACTGTATGAGAGAGGGCTGGTATAATATATGGCCAATATTTAAAAGATAAATACAAAATAATTTGACCTGACAGAGGGTGAATAAGAGGGCTAGAGGAGAAGGTGGGGGTTTTCCCATGTCAGGTTTGTGCTTTATTTTAAGCAGTTCTTACCTCAGCCTAAGGGAAATAGAAAGCCATTTTCAAGCACAAAGTCATGGAATGACAAAATATTCGAAAAGGCGATGTGAGAGTGTCAGTGGAAATAAACAAGCAAACAAAAAACCCCTTGAACTGAATAACTGCTAATCATCGTATAGAATGGTAGGCAATTTACATCACATACAGGCATCTCCACCCCTGTTTATTTCTTTCCTAACAATCAATAAATTCCATTGCCTCTTCATAAAATGTTGACTTTACAGTTTTTCATGTCGCATATATTTACTCAGACTCTAATCAATTTTCCATTTCTGTGAAGAATTTTTTAATGTGCAACAAATGTGTTTGTGCTCTCCATTGCTTGGTAACTGGCAGGTGCATCCCATTAGCACAGCTCTTAAACTGACCAACCATAACCTGATAGGTGTGGTAGGATCTGACAGTATTCATTTGATACAAAAAAAATTGACTCTTTGTGGGAGGGTCTGGGCTGACAGACCTGCAAAGTTAAATTCTCTGGTGAGCTATGGGATAAACTGCAGAGGGTTACATTTCCACAAACGTCTACAAAATCAACTTGCCATAAATATATTCAGGACAGACAATTCTACTCCTGTGCATAGTCTATCCATTTTAAAGACATTTTTAATAAGCAGGAAATGCTTGTGTTGGTAGGGAAAATTCTGTGAGGTTGCTAAATAATGACAAAGTGCTGGAATGAACAAAAGGAACATTTGGCCTTTACAGTTGAGTATTCTACTGACAGTGTTCCAGAGACAAACAGTTAAGAGTTTGATAGTGAATATTCTTTGTTCTCTGCTTAAAAGCAGATAATATTAGCTGCATGCCTTCCTAGGAACTGAGATGTGAAAATCTACGAACTAATTTAATTTTTCATTTAGTGTGATGATTAGAAATTGGCCCATGAGGGTACTTTTAAAATGAGAGGTAATGTTTCATAAGTAAGATCTAAGATTTGCTTTCTTATTATTTTTCTAATTTGCAAAAATATAGTTTTCATTTTGCTGCTTACTTTGATATTTTTTAACAATATTGGAATAATTTTCATACCACACTTTTGCTGGGTTGCAAAATATATTTTATAAAGTTGTAAAATCTTCTAGACTGAAAGAAGAGAAGATACAAAAATCTCATACTTTTCTCTTTCTTTGAGAGGGAATCTAAGGGCTTATGAATAAAATCAGAAATATTTGAGAAAACATATCAGGTTATAAAGTTCAGTGAAAGTGAAACCTTGACACTGATTGTATCAGTAAAAATTAGGTTTAGCTACATATAACAAATAATGTATAACAAAATAATGGAGTTTTTTTTTACATTTATTTATTTATTTTGGAGGCGGAGGGGCAGAGAGGGAGAGAGAGAATCCCAAGCAGGCTCCATGCTGTCAGCACAAAGCCCAACGTGGGGCTCAATCCCACAAATCACAGATCATAACTTAAGCTGAAACCAAGAGCTGGTTGCTTAGCTGACTGTGCCATCCAGGTGCCATCAAAATAACAGAGGTTTAAACAAAATAGATTATTTCTCCCTATTAACAGAAAGTGTGATGTTAGACAAACCCTGTATGGTACGGTAGTTTTATGGTTATCAGGAATTTAAGCTTTTTCATGTTTTTGTTTCACCATCTTAGCATGTATTTTCAAGGTCACTTTATGAACCAAGATGACTTCTGGAATTTGAGTCACCTCATACACATTCTAGGTTTAGAATGAGCCTAAAAAAGAAGCAAGGCTGGGGGTCATGCCACTCTTCAGGGGCTTTTCCAGAGGTCAATACAATACTCTAACACTTCTTCTTATATCCAGTTATCATAATTTAATCCTATGGCAACATTGTTTTAAGGGAGGCTGGGACTTCTATTTTTTATTTTATTTTATTTTATTTTATTTTATTTACTTATTTTTTAATGTTTATTTTTGAGAGACAGAGACAGACAGAACATGAGTGGGAGAGGGACAGAGAGAGAGAAGGAGACACAGAATCTGAAGCAGGCTCCAGGCTCTGAGCTCTCAGGGCAGGGCCCGATGTGGGGCTCAAACTCACAAACAGTTGAGATCATGACCTGAGCTGAAGTCGGACACTTAACCCACTGAGCCACTGAGGCACCCCATGTGGCTGGGAAATTTTAGCTGGGTACATTTCTGCCCTCAAAACAATCAGAATGTATTGATAAATAAAGAGGGACTATATTGGTTGAGTGACTGACAGACTGCCAGAATTAATATAATTTCCCAAGTCAAAATACCTTACTATCTTGTTTTTAATAGGGGTGTGTGCATGTGTGTATGTAACTAAATCCAACACCACTCACTGGTAGGAAGCCTAATGCCTTTAGAGAAACATAACAGCAATAACTATAGACACGTAAGCAATTTCTAAACCTAATGAAAGACTGTGGTTAGGAAATCTTTCCCAGGTATGTACACACACACACACACACACACACACACACACACACACACACTCATTTGCTTATAAACACATAGTACTGGTAGTAATTATTGGAACAATAACTGTAACTTTGCTCTGCTAGGACTGCCACTTGCATAGATGGAAGAAAGGTGCTAATTCATTGTCAGTGGGTTGGATTGCAGGAGTCCATCAAAGTTGTTTTTTCAAGAACATTCCAGTATACAATAATATATATATTTATTTTAAGTGTTACTTTTTTAGATGTGCCCACCTAACTTTTCCTCTCTACAGATGCTGAAATAGAAAAAAAGGTAAAAAGCGGAGGTGTGAACTTTCCCAGTGAGCAAAAGGAGAGGCAATTCCCTCAGTTCTTAAGGAAGAACAAATGCAGGACGCTCAAAGGTTGCCTTCAACCCTAAGCAAGAGGAATTACTTTCCTGAGTGCTTTCTTGTGTGGCCACAATCACCCCTGTCTCCTTGTTCCCCTATGGGGTTGGGCTTGATCTTTTAACATTTCTTTGTAACCAGGAGCTGGAAAATATAGAATTTAAACATGGAGAGAAATGAGGGATATTGAGATGGGTTGAACAGCAGGGTAATCAAACAGCTGTTGAGTCGGAGAGAAAAAGCTGGATCATATCAGAGTGGATGCTATCAAAAGAGTTACGAGCTTACATGACAAAATTACATGTACTTGAAATATGCCATTACAAAATGCCAGCCTGACATTAAGCTGCTTTATAGAGGTATCATGTCCTTAAATAGCCTGGTGATTATCTGTATCCCTGGAGCGCTGCTTTCCTACCTGACTTTGTAATACCCCTGGCTTGTCTCTAATCACCATGAAGAGTGTCACCAACTTAGAAAAATTCTTGAAAGGAAATTAATTTTGATTTCTTTTGACATTCTATAGAGTTTTCTTTCTAGGGAGGATGGAGATCCAGCCTTCTTTCCCATAATGACAAGATACGGCATTTCTCTGTGAGTATCAGAAGCCTGGTTTGAACTCTCTTATAAAAAGTATTTTCTCTATGTCCAGTGATGTGTTAAGCAATTTACATGAATTATCTCCTTTAATTCTCATGAACTCTGTAATTTAGGTTCTATTATTAGACCCCTTGAAGGTGAAATACAGAGAGATCAGGTGACTTGCCCAAGATCACACCAGAGTCTAGTCAGTAGTAGAATGGGGATTTTAACCTAGTCACACTGATTCCAGAGCCTAGGCTCTTAATCTGCATGTTACACTGCTTTCTTCAAAAGCCACGTTCCATTGAGAGCTGTAGGTGGGGAGGATAAGGTAAATTAAGCCATATTTTTAGAAAAGACAGAGAGGGCAAGACAGAAGATAAAGTGTCCCCCTGCCCCCTTGCCTTTAAAATGATGTGGTTAAGAAAACAAGAAGAGATTATTCCTGCATAGAAAGAGGCAACAGGAAGTGTGAATGAGAAGCACAAATGTGGAGAGTAAAGCACTTTACAAAGGAAGGCAGCTGCGAATTTTCCATTTGCAGTGTTTGTTTATTTTGGCTCCCATCACCACTGCCATGATTGCCTCGGAATGAATTCCCCAGTGGAAACATCAACAAGGTAGGAAACGTCATAATTATATTTTCTATTATCCCCCAAAGAATATATTAGTATGGTAGATGTGGCTATAATCTAAAAGAAAAGTGCTATGTAGCAAAGACAACTGCTGATAAAACTAGCTGATTTTTTATCCTCTGGTATTAACAAAAAGGCAAAGATAAAAAGGGAGTTTTGGATATTATTCTGTGCCTTTTCTCACGTGTACTTGCAACTGGGCAACAACTATGCTTATCAGTTAGTTCTATGCTTTTCTCTATTGAATAGATACAGATTCAGCATGTTCTAGAGAATCTCCTGGACATGAGACTGACCAGTGAATGGTCTAAGAAATGATATGGGGCACTACCTCATGCTAGTTGGGGGAGTAAAGAAAGCCTTGATGCCTGCTGGATGCAAAGATGATTCCTGGAGGGAGCTGACACTTTGAGTGGGCATTTTCCTGATTGTTTAGGGAATGTTGATATGTTAAGCACTCCTTCCTTGATCCCCAGCTTCTCTGGTGCTTTGGCCTGCCTGAGATGCCTGCAAGAGCTTGCACACTTGCCAGTTTTCTATGGCAATGGAGAAGTGTGGGAAAATTAAGGTCCTGTAGAGCAATCCTCAATCAAAAGGAACCACGAGTCAATGGTTAAATGCTTCTCTCTTTTGTCCCTTGGGGCAGGCAATTCTCAGACTCATTCTATATATTTCCTCATAAGAGCAGACAATTTTGAGACTCATTTTAGATAGTTCCTCATAAAGTCCCAGGAGAATCAATAATAGCTGTCCCTGACTCAATTCCATAAGACACCTCTGTACTGTCTCCCCTTTCCTGTTTTATTCCAAGTCTTTACTACACTCCTGTTTCTTGAGACCATTTCCAAAATAAAGTACTTGAATGTAATTCTTTATCCAGGTTCTGCTTTGATGGGGGAACTTAGGCTAAGACAATGCAACATCACAAGAGGAGTGATATTTATGGGCTGAAAGATGATGGGGGGGGGACGCTTGTCTGGGGGATGGTACTGGTACTTCACATGGCTTTCTCTCCTTTACTAGATCCCTAAATATTGGAATCTTGGAGGGGGTTGGTCCTCAGCCCTCTTCTCCTCTTTGTCTATATCTTTTCCTCAGACAATTTCTGGTTCTATGGTGTTGACCACTGCCTCTATTTTGATGACTCTCCAAATTGTATCTTTAGTCATGACCTTTCTTTCCCCTGAGCCTGAGGATCATTTATCTGATTGCCTACATGTCTTCTCCATTTCGATATCTAACAGGTATCTCTTCCTTCATCTGTACCCAATAAAACTCTTGTTTACGTCCCAATAATGCCCTATAAAACCACTGTCATGCCCTCAGTCCTCCTCATGGCACTATAATCTACCCATAGTCCAAACAAATAGAGAAATCTAGATGTTCTTGATTCAGCACTTCTCAAACACTTCCTTGCAAGTTCTATCAGTTCTGTCTCCAGAATAGATCTCAAATTCATCCACTTATTTCCATCTCCACCACCATCATCCTGGTCATAGGCAAAATTATCTCTCATCAGGGTCACTGACAAAAGCCTTTTAAAATCAATATACTGCAGTCAGAATTGTTTTAACAAATACATATACACCACTTGCCTCTTTAAAATCTTCCAGTGGCGGGGCACCTGAGTGGCTCAGTTGGTTAAATGTCCGACTTCAGCTCAGGTCATGATCTCACAGTTTTTGTGCGTTCGAGCCCCACATCATGCTCTGTGCTGACAGCTCAGACCCTGGAGCCTGCTTCAAATTCTGTCTCCCTCTCTTTCTGCCCCTCCCCCGCTCATGCTCTGTCTCTGTCTCTCAGAAATAAATAAAAATTAAAAATAAAATAAAATCTTCCAGTGGCTTCTTAAGGCACTGAGAATTAAAAGCCAATAAACCTTCCCATGTGCCTGAGACCCTACATGATGTAGGCTCTGCTCACGTCAGATATGCTTTTCTCTCTTGCTCCATATGCTCTGCTAGACTAGCACCTTTTCATTCTTCAAAAAAGGTAGGTTCTATCTCTCTTAAGGGTCTTCCATTTTTCTGAAACTTTTGCTCTAATAGTTGTTTTCCTGGTTTTCATAGGTCATACTCTGCATTCTATAGGCTTTAAGCACAGTCTCTCCCTTTTTGGAGTCGCTCTTATCATGAGCACCTGTCTGGAACAGTACCCTCGCTCCCCCCACCCTGCTTACTCTCTGTGCTCCTTGTTTATTTCCTTCATAAATCTTTTCATGCACTTTATATTGTGTCTTGAGCCATTTTTATTTTCTTTTAATCTTCTCAATTAGAAGAAGAGCTCCATGAGGGTAGGAATCTCAAATTACTCTGGCACATTTGTGGAATATATTAATGGATAGGCTAACTGTTTTGAGAAATTCCTCTGGATGGGTGCATGTAGGAATTCCTTCTTACCTACAATGAAGCAGAGAGTCTAACAAATTTTGCCTAATATTTCCTGTCTCAATAATTTATAAGCTGCTGCATCTCTGAGCCCTAATGAGACCAAAAGATAGGAGAAAACAATTTTTTTTGTAAATATGTGAAGACGTTCTTATAAATCTTCACTTCTTATTTTATGTGGTAAGTCTGATTTTCAACTAGGAAGCAAAACTGATGATTCACCCTTTAGTAATCAAAATTTTTGTGACCAACTGTATTTTTCAATAGCTTGATAGAATGGTTCTATCTAAGAAGCATGAGGTTTTTATTGGAAAGGACAAAATTTCAATTCCATCCAGTCTATGATACCTTTTCTTATTACAAAATGACTTGGCTAACTTCTAATATAACCTTCCACATAGAGAATGAAACTCAGTACTTCTTAACTCCCCTTCTCCCAGCTACATAAAAATCCGTTGTCTCAATTCCCTCCTTTCAATACTTTTTAGTTATGAATTCTTTTTTCAGTCATTTCCATTTTCACACCTGTTATATCAGGGTGTGGTGCTCCAACTTTTTGATGAGTCGGAGCAGGTAAGATCTGTTTGTTTTGTTGTATACCTGGGGCATAGGGACCTGTGCTCATTTTGGTAGACTTACTCCAGAATTTGGTAACAAATACCACTAGCACCAAAGGGGTAAACTTTGCTTTTAAAAATTTTTGTGGGCAAAATAAAGATGAAACAATTCCTATCCTGAGTTGATAAAATATTAATACCAAATACTTTTAATTATTTCTAGAAAGATTTAAATTGATATTTATTTCTGTATATCAAAGCTAACATTACATTCTTTGGCAAGCTGCTTCCTAAAACAATCTTATATTATAGCATCTTGTACCTTTTTGTAATTTAGGATTTTCTGAAGGAGAGCCACATGGATATTATTTGTGATTTTCTTTCTTGCTATATAATAACTGTATCACGGGGTTTATTGTCTTTAAACAAAAAATGACTGGTCTACAATACAGAGATCTGTTAATATTGTTGCCTCAGTTTTCCAAAATGACATCAAATATTTTGATTTCATGTATTGCATTCTGATTTTCCTTGTTACTCTGAACATTAGAATGACTTTGAGATTTTATACTACAGAGATTTTCCATAGTCTAACCTCAGGGTAAACTCATTACCTCCTTTGTAATTACACGATGGCTGTGAGAAATACATGCTCAGGGATTAGTCTCATTAACAGGTCTTGTCTCGATTGACTTGGAAAGAACCAAGGAAACGATTAGACATATTTGATCAGTCAGGTGCTGTCCTTGATTTCTGTGAGTGACTTCTATGCTCCTCATCTCCTTTTGCGGTGCTCAATGCTTAATAATCAAATACTCTTACCTTCCGTGCAGAGGAGCCCAGACCTCCCATAAGGGCAGAGGCAGAGGGAATCTGTCCTGGATTTAGGAACACAGGTGGCACCGTTTCCACATGGACTGTTTTCACAGGTTGCAAACTGGCACATCCTGCCTGAGTACAGCCTTGGACACTCACAAAACCAGTTTTCACTGTCACTGAAAAGGGAAAAGGAATTATAAAACCAATCAGAAAACAATGATCCTTTACACACAGGTGGATTCGCGCGTGCATTCGCACGCACGCGTGTGCGCATGCGCACACACACATAAAATAAAAGCTGCACCTTGTCTTCTCCCTTTCTCAGTGTTTTTCAACTGTGAAGTATTTGTAGCTGTGCACTTCGCATTGAAAGCAGATTAGCAGCTTTACAGTTTGCCTGAGGCCATGAATTCTATTTTAAGCCATCTATTTTTATTTTTGATTTACCTCACCTTTTACTGCGCACTAGGTGCCTTTTTAGGACTTCATTAAATATGTGTGGCGCTGCCTTAGTAAAGTGCTTCAAATGTCTATTAGAAGAAAACGTCTTAGATGCAACCTGAAGAGAATTTCAAGCTGGTGATAAGCTTCCTCTACTGAGGAGAAGTCCTCCAACAGCCACCCTTGAGGTAGCTCACAAAGAAAGGCACAGTGGGGAGCATAATGACTGAACAACTTCCAGGGCCCCAGGCTGAAGGTGCCTGTGAAGCCAGAGCTGAAAACTGTTCTCATCCACCTGCATGCCTTCTCCAGAGGGGATGGTGACCAGGAATCTGGTGCTTCTGCCTTCCCTGCATCTATTTCCTCCACCTGCCAACCTTTGTTTTTGAGAGAGGATGGGAGAGGGCCAGAGAGAGAGAGAAAGAGAGGATCCCAAGAAGGCTTTGTGCTCTTAGAGATCATGACCTGAGCCAAAATCAAGAGTTGGATGCTTAACCAACTGAGCCACCCAGGTGCCCCCTTTTCCCCCTTTTAAAGTGAAGGTAGCTCGGGGTGCCTGGGTGGCTCAGTCAGTTGAGCCTCAGACTTCGGCTTAGGTCATGATATCAAGGTTCGTGGGTTTGAGATGCAGGCTTGGTGCTGACAGCTCAGACCCTGGAGCCTGCTTCAGATTCTGTGTCTACCTGTCTCTCTGCCTCTCCCCTGCTCGTGCTCTGTGTCTGTTTCTCAAAGATAAATAAGCATTAAAAAAAATCAACAGTAAAGGTAGCCCCAGCTTGCCTATGCAGATTCACTCCTCCCCTATTCCCAGTCTATGCTGACGTGGAAGGCAGACTCCCACTCTTGGTGTCAATGCTACCAATTGAGTGCAGGGTGAACACAGGGCCAAAACAGCTAACTGGCTTTTACTGCTGAGGTTGCCATGTAGCTGCTTGTGACACCTGCCCATTCAGAAGGGAGAGCCTGGCTGAGAATAGAGAGCTGATGCCTGGTAGTGCCAATGTAAGGGACTGGGGAAATGGGATAAAACACTGTGGAAAGAACTTATGTATCAGATAACAGGTAAATCTAGCTTTGGCAGGTGAGGTCTTGAGACCCTCAGAGGCTCTCTCGACTCTTAAGGGGCCAAACACGGGTGATGAATAATTTACTCATTTTATAACTATGAGAAATAAGTGAGATGACTCATTTTCAGAAATACCAAATACAAGCTGTGCTGTCTAGTTAACAATAGGTTTAGAACCTATTGGAAATATGTGCGACCTCCTTCCCCCCACAATGGAGTCCCAAAACCTGAGACACTTCACTTCCTGGTTCTTCTTCCTCCTCTCCATTTCATGGGCTTTGTAATGACCATGGGCCAAAAAACTGAAGTCTCTGTGGCAATTCAGGGAATGTACATTTGTTCCAATCAGACTACTTTTTGCCTTACATGGGCATAGGCAACTTCATGGTAAGGCTGTAATCTCTGTAGGACTCAGCCAATGAGGAATCAGGGGAGGGCTTGCATGCTTGGAGATAAATTGCCTGCTGTAACTGCCTCAAGTATGCCTGTCCATCAGACACCTGCTCTGGCAAGAACGTTGATTAAAGCCTCCCTTCACTGTGCTCCAAGTCTCTGCGTCCCTCCTTTGATTGGGTTAGTGTGCTTATTTTTCACAATAACTTTCATGGCAACTTGCATAGTATTTTACATAGAGTGGACAAATACAGAATCTCAGGTTTTCAGAAATGGTCCAAAATTAAGGATCAATGCCGCTAAGATGGTTATAAAGCACCCTAAAAAACTCTTCTATTTTGGGGCTGTATTACAAAACAAAATTTTGAGGACCCTTGAGCCAATGCTCCTCCTTCTCACCCGAGAATAGTGGTAAAAGCATAGCCAGACAACCTGGAAGGTACAGTGAAAGCACTGGGGAAAGTCACACCTTTTGGTGTGACTTAAAGTGTTAGTTAGGAACTTAACGTTTTTGGGGGCCATGGATAAATCTCATATAATTTCACCTCCACTCACCTAACCTGGAATTGAAAGCTTAGTATAAAGCATCTGTATTCTGGGATAAAGTCTTGGAGTGTAAAACTCTTGAAAGCTGCATTCTGGAAAAACCAAATTAGTCTTTTTATAGTAAAGGAGAAGGCCACATATATGAAGTCAAACGAATCTAAATATTGATTGATATAAGTGCTTTAATCATATAGACCTAACCAGATTTGAAATGCGGGAAAGACACTTTTCTGTTAAAAACCGAGGAAAGCACTAATTTTAATCATGTCCTATTGATCAATCAAGCCTCATTTCCTTTTTGCTTTCATCAGGTGTTGGAAGAAGTTGGTTGTTATAAATTCATGTGGAGATGACTAACTGCGTGCATCTGTACATCAGCAGGCAGACAGAGCAGAGAGAGAAATGGAAATTCTATAGAAAACGCTCTGCAGAAGGGGAAGACCACCTTATCTCGCTAACCATGAGCAAGTGTCCAGAGCCCTCTTGTCCATCTTGGTATTCCATCAGCACTTCATTAGAAAGAGTTAGCTTTAACCAACTGAGATGATGATGCCTCCATACATTTCACTTCAAATTGTACCTTCAAGTTCCAAAATAGTTCCTGGAGTGCCAGATATTTCACCAATAGTTTTAATAAAATCTATTTTTGCTACCAGCTGCATTACACCTGGACCCAAAGGCTTCTCCTAGTCAGATCTTGCCAAAGATCCCATTACTAAATCCCAACTTCTTCAAAAACTAGCAAGTCAAATGTGTTTGCTGTTAACTTCACTCAAAGGATACCTCGCCACACCCTGAAGCAATTGGCAATGCTGACCAAGAAAGTAAGTGCCCTAAGCCTGAAGGACCTCAGGTAACCTTCCATGTTTGGAACCAGTGATTGAAACAATGTCACCCTCCTTGACCCCGTTTACTTTAAATGTTGTAACTTCCTGTGAACTTATTGGACCCTGTATAATTAGATATGGGAGAATATATTTACATGTAATACACTTTTCTAATTTGAAAAAGTTCTAAAAATCTTACCCTTCACAGACCGGTGAACTACATAGAAAACTGTTTTTGCAAGTCTTCCTCTGAGTGAAGTTCTTACCTGTAAACCATAACACCAAATGTAATCCCAATTCCTGTCAACCAATATTTGATGGGCACCTATGTCATGGAAAGAGCCAGGTACCATGGAATAAATAAGACTTGCTCTGCTCTTGTTTGGGAAGATAGCATAAGTGCACGAACTAATCTTTGTAAAACACAGCACAGGTATGTGAAAAGGGAATTTAGGCAGTGAGCAAGGATTTTAAGGCCTTAGCTCTGTAACATGTGGATTCAAATGTCAATAGCTTCTAAAAGCTGCTCTGTGGACTGGCACCACAGAATGTTACCAGTGAATCTCCCCATGGCTTTTAAAATGCAGATTCCTGTGCTGCCCTTGCCTCTGAGATTTTGATTTAGGAGATGTAGAGTGATGCCCGTGATTCTGTGTTTTAAAAATGTCATCATGTGATCCTGCATAGCTTACTTCCTGCAAAAGTCAGCTCCCTTGAGACAAATTTTCTCACCAAAGTAAAAGCTTGATGGGCATTAGTTACTACTGGGTCTTTAGCAGGATGCCAGGACATTGTAATTTTCTCTTTTGGGGCTACATTTTAGCTTTTGACTAACATATATCTGAAAATACAATATTTATCCACTAAAGTACAACGATTAGAGGGTTTTTATTTTACTAGTGCCATATAGGGCCTACTTTATGTATGTATATTATGTATGTATATTATATGCATATATATGCATGTATATTACACTTAACAACAACACGAAGTAGGAAAACATTCACTCAGTCATTTTAAAGCTTAGTTAAAAAAATACTACCTATCTAAGTGTATGCAAACATCTGTATATTTTGGCACTGTAACTATTATAGCATACTCAATTACAAGTCACAATATGGTTAGCATATCAAATGACTGTCGTTAAGTTTCTACGGGTATTAAAAATTATCTTTAGAAAATTTAGCTGATTAAAAAAATCAAAAGATGCTGGCTTGAAAAGGATGCCCCTATTTACATAACAGCCAGATGCCTGAAAATTTTCTACAACTAAAAGGACTCCTGCATGTATTAACTTAAAAAAATAAATATCTCTTCCTGCATTCTTTGTATCTAATGGATCATTAGCAGATTTCAAAGTTGACCACCCACAGTGTCAAGAGAGGGAAATTCTCTGCAGGAAAGTGAACAGAAATGAGTCCTTATGAATAATGTCTCTAGATGCTTCTAAAAAATAAAATCACTATTGGCAGAAATAACCCATCTCTATGTATAGGCTCTTCTATTTATAGCACCACAGCACCGGCTTAAGAATGCAAATGAGATCCCAAGTAGCCGTGGTTCAAATGGAACTTTCCTTCCTTTTTCATGAATTTCTGGCACCACAATGAGTCTGCTGATTATAAAGCAATACCCATGAACCCCCTGGCCCAACCCCCAGTCTTGTTAACACTGTTGAACTCCTTTCAAATGAGTTGTCAGCTCTGTGTGGAGAATCTGTGTTGCAACATCCATAGATAGTTTGCCTCTAGGACAGAGGTGCCTACAACGATGTTATTTCTTGAGGTAAGGCATGCCATCATATTTGACATTTTTCATTTTTTCTTTTTGAAAGTAGCCAAATGTGAAAATAATAGAAAAAAAAATGCAAAGCCAAAATTATCTTAAGGCGGCCTAGAAAGTGAACTTAAAGAAACATAGTCTATATAATATACCCCCAGATGGAGAGCTCAGGGAAAATGTCCTTCAGCTTTAGGGGCTTTTATCTTTGATTAAAAAGATTTTATTAAGGGTAGAAACAAAAAAGTTGAAAAAGGATATGAGCAATAATAAAGTTGTAGAATCACATGTAAAGAGATAATATACAAAATAAGGGTAATTCACAACAATATAAAATATTTTTGTCTCTTCATGTTCTAGGATCTGTCCAATTCAATTCTGTGGATATTTTGTGAAGGGAGATTTAATTTATGTTATAATCTCTCTTCCCCTACCCTTCCTTCTCTCTCGTAACGCCATGGTTCACTTTGTAAAATGTTCTTCATTGGTGGAGAAGGATGATCAGAAATTTCCTTCCCAGCAAGAGATATCTTTTCCATTTCTTTTACCGTGGGAACCACTAGTCCTTCTGAAATGGAGTTAAAGCTTTGCTTCCAAGGGAGGAACCTCAGAAAATATTAAACCCCAGACAGGGAGCTAACATGGCAAAAGTGGCCATAATCTAAATAATTTAAATGGGATATGCATGAGGATGTGCCTTGCACAGTACTTGGCAATGATGAACTGCTCGTTACATGTTACAGAAAGGAGGTGGGCATGGATGAAACATACAATTAATTGAATCTGAATCAGTTAATGGTGGGATAAAAGCAAGAGAAACAAATCTGGCACAAAGAGAAGCGGGTTGGGAAAAAAGCATGAGGTAGAGGGTGTCAATGGGTGAGAAAATAAAAGGATGCATCGGGGCGTGCCCGGGTGGCTAAGTTGGATGAGCATTTGACTTCAGCTCAAGTCATGATCTCATGGCTGGTGAGTTTGAGCCCCGCATCGGGATCTGTGCTGATGCTCAGAGCCTGGAGCCTGCTTCAGAATCTGTGTCTCCCTATCTCTCTGCCCCTCCCTTCCTCACACTCTGTCTCTCTCAAAAATAAACATTAAAAATAAAATAAAAATAAAGGATGCATTAATAATTGTTGAATTATTGTAGCATTTCAACGTTTAAAATTACCTCCCCCAATTAAAAAAAAATCTCAGGGTTTTAAGATTAGACTTTGTGACCAAGCAACAATTTTATAATAGATTTTCTTATTTCGTGTTCATTGCAAAAGTAGCCAGTCTCCACTCCCCTGCACTGTAAGGGCAATTTGGGTAGGATTTAATATAACAGAATCAGTAAATGCAGTGCTTATGAAGCTCTGGAGTTCTCAGATAATTTCCTGTGACGATAATGTGCCTATTTGGAGGCTATTTAAGACTAGAAGAGTTGGTATAAGCTTTTAAAATGCAGTTTTAACTCCTCCTAAAAAGAAACAAAAATTCTTTTAAAATATTTAAGCCAACAAAGTGCTGTTTCACCCATTCCCTTGACCTCACTAATGTTCACATACATACAATTTCTACTCAACTGTTTCCATGGTGAATTCAACTGTTGCCAGGGAGGTGGAAACAGTGCATACAGTGTTGATGATTGTTCTTTTCTGATATTAAGAAATATCTACAAAATTGCTGGGGGAGGGATTTATTCTGCACACACATAAGGAATAGTAAAGATACACATTTATAAACACTAAAACATTCTTTATGAATGTTACTATATTCCTACACTCAATTTGCACCAAGAAATTTAATTTATCTCAATTTCTCACTTATTCCAGGTCCTCCCTTTCATCAACTCTTTTTTTTTTTAAGGTTATTTATTTTATTTATTTTTTTGAAAGAGAGAGATAGCACGAGTGGTGGAGGGGAAGAGAGAGGGAGAGAGAGAGAGAGAGAGAGAATCCAATGCAGGCTCTGCACTGTCAGCGCACAGCCCATTGTGGGGCTGGAACTCACAAAACTGTGAGATCATGACCTGAGCTGAAACCAAGAGTCAGATGCTTAACCCACTGAGCCACCCAGGTGCCCTTCATCAGGTCTTTATACTCTAATTTTGGTGGGGGAAAAGCAAGAAATTTAGAGGACTTGCCTCTAAATATGTTGCTTTGTCAGGTTTGCTCTCACACTACAGTTTGGGTCTGCCACTTAGCACAAAGAGGGAACATGTGGAACTGTCCCAAACCTCCTTATACTGAGTCAATGTTCTGAATAATACAGATCAGAGACTATTGACTAAAAAGATGTTTAATGCCCACCCCTTGAACCACATGGTATATTTAGCTTATAGTTCTGAGGTCCAGATATAAGGTTTGCTATACAATTATAGGGAACAATATAACATTTGCCACTCAACATTTACCCATATACAAGAGATTATTTCCTCAGTCCCAAACCCAATGTAGACCTTCAAGTCATGTGGCTTCCTCCCTGTAGCATATCTCACACATTTATGTTAGTCCAGATAACATTCACAATTCATTCGGCAGAAGGCTTGCATTAATTTTGGCTTTGACTCCTTTCCTTCTACAAACTGATTGTTTAGATCTTTCCTAATCTCTAAACCCTGTGTCCCACACTCACATGAGATGACTTCATTTCACACTCTACAAAGTTGCAGTCAGCAACATCAAGCCTTGACTTCCCACTCATTTTGCACTCATTTTTCCATCCTTCTTTCTTTTTACCCCGTTGAAGGAGTTTTAGGCAAAGAAATAGTCATACTGTGTTTTAGAATTATCATTCTAGGGCTATGGTGTGGAAAATGTACTGGAGTGACACTGAGAAAAGAAGCGGTTTCTCTTCCTAGCGTAGATGATGCCTTTTCCTCCTTTTTTTTTTTTTAACACCTGTTGGAGGCATGTGCAGGAAACCCAGTGGTGCTCACCCCAGCAAGTTTCAGCAGCACCTCCTCAGGGGAATTCCCACTAAGCCTATGTTCCAGCTGACTTTCCTGCAAAACTCAGGTGTCCCAGTGAGTGGATTCTTAGCAAGGTCAGCAGTACTCCCAAGTGTGGCTTTCCAGAAAGTTCTGCTGGCTCTCTAGTGGGTGGCTTGTAATAGAGTTTCATAGGTCCCCAGTGAGCAAAATTCTAGTAAGTTTAGCAGTAGCCCTGTGGGTGGTTTCTCAGTGAGGTTCCTAGCATCCCAGGGGAGGGCATCCCAGTGAGTTTCAGCAATAACCCAGCAGGTGGCTATACAGCAAGTTTCTTCAGCCCCTCATTGGATAGCTTCCTCTTTCCCAGTCCTGGCCTGTGGCACCTCAGTGGACTTTTCTATATCCAATGACCACATGCTCTCTAAAGGGGTCTAAATACCAGCTGGTGTGTGTCTTCCAAATGTGTTCTTTCTTTGATTATTCTTCCCCAGCCCTAAAGGTAGGACTTACTTGCTACATTTGCTATACCTAAACTTCTAATGTACTCTATCATTTAGGAGTTACTCCTCTGTTACTAGTTAATAATTCTTCATATTAAATATTCTTAAATTACTGTGTGGTTTCTGTCTCCTTATTGGACTCTGATTCACATGCAGAGAAGCCAGTTGGGAGGAGATTATTAAAACAAATCCAAGCAGAAGTGTAGATAAAGTCAATGGAAGTAGGCATGGAGAGAAATTATCTACTAGATGGTTAGAGGAAAAATATGTATTTAACTTGATGACTGATTTCTGGTTTGGACAACTGCCATTCTTAGAACTAAAGAATACAAATCCGGAAAGAAGGAGGAGAATATAATGAGGTAATTTTTACACATGTATTATTTGAAACATCCATGGATATCCTAGTGAATTTGTTAGGTAGTATCAAAATAAGTTATGTTTGTAAAAAATAATTTGGTTTTTGAACAAATCATTTGGACCAGCCACTTACCATATAAATAAAATAAGAAAGATTGCACTAGAAGTCTTTATCTATTATACCTTTCGTTATCACTACTTGGAAAGATACTCATGTGTGTGGAAACATGGTATGGCAGAGTTCTAAGCTTAAATGAATATTCCTTTATGAATACAATTACCACACATGACATAGCTGTTCTTCCTGAGGACAACTTGGTTAGCTTCGTGGGGACGGCTGAGAGGCCAAGTCTATGAGATAGAGAGCTCACTGGACAGACAGCATCCCAGCTCATTTTCATGCAAGTGTTCGTGATGATGATGATGATGATGATGATGATGATGATGATGCATTTTATAAAATGAAACATCTTTGATGAGTGTTAAACTGGAAAGGGTGTCAGGGCAACAGGAGTAAACAGGGACTATCCCAAACTGGGGTCTCTGTTTAGGGTCATAATATTTTCCCCTTAGTCTATTGTTATGCTGAATGTACTAATTAAATATAAAGAATTCTCACCTAAAACTAATTCTGAAGTGGAAAGGCAATTATTTTATTTTAACTGCTGTATTACTTGGAAACGCATTTCATTAGAGTTCAAATTTACACATATTTAGGAATGACCTCAGAAGAATATTTTCTGTTAAGTTGATACAACTGAGATACAAAGCTCAGGGAACTGAAAACAGCTTTCCTGAAAAAAGAACCACTGATAATAAATCACTGCTTTGCTACCTTTGATATGTGGGCTTCTTTTTTTCTTTAATCCTGAAAGGGATAATTTGAGTTTTAAATACAAGAGGTTGAAAGTGGCTTCAGGCTTTTTCAATTAAAAGTTTAAGTTTTCAACTTCTTTGCGCTGGAAAAGACTAAATCTCTTGGAATCGGTTGACATGATGTTAAAATGGACTGTGCTATTTCTTTGAAAACCATGTACAATGGCCAGCCTTCATCAAAAGGTGTTTCGGCTGGAGGCAAGCTTCTCAGTTCAGTGACCTTATGGATGGTAAAGGACAGTTTTAAAAGGCATTTATACCTAGTTAACATTATTTTGACACTCTATTAGATGTGACAATTTTCTTTTACATTAAATGGATAAAAAAAAAAGTAACAGTCAACTTTTCCTGCTGTTTCTATAGTTTCAATTAGTTTCTTTACCCTCAATTGCTCTATCAGATGGGCTAGATAAGATTTCACTATTTGGGGGATCATTTTAAGCCTCTTTTCCAGCAGTTTGTTATTTTTAAAGCTCCAATGATTCACCATAAAATGCATCTCCATCTGCAGGAAGCAATTCCTAAATTGCTTCACTCAACAAATCCAAAACCGCTAGGCTCACCATAGCACAGAAATAGAACTGGTTTGGAAAGGGATTACCTATTGGGTTCAGAAAACCTTCTTCTGAGACAGGCTATAGCACAGAACAGATCTCTGAATGCCAGAATCAACTTTAAATTTTTTTAGCAAGAATCATTTGAAGTTTTGTTTTATGGGTTCAAACTGTTTCCTGGTAAAAAAAAAAAAGTTTTATTTCCTGGTAATTAACATTATGAGTTATCGGTTGTTGCAAACTCTCCAATCAGTTCAAACTGAATTAAAATTTTCTATGCAACTTAAAATTGTATTTGAATGGACACAAGTTTAAATACTTATTTCTTAGAATTATTAAATCATAACTTGAATTCATTTCTTAACTCATTTCATTTAAAGTTAATCTCTCTTCTTCCTCCTCCATGGTACATATATACAAAATACTAGACAGTATGGAGGAGATATTATATAATAGAGTTGAATTTTTGACATAAGTTTTATTTATGCTAACCTGTAAAATGGGGTAGAAAAATCTTGATTTATCTTAGTTGTTTTAAATCTAATTAAAATAAAATAGGCACCAAAAATGCAGGTCAAGGGACAAAGAGTTGTTTGCTAGTTTAATCTTATGTAGGAAGCTATTGCTATCCTTGGGATTTAGGAAGGTCGATTATTCTATAGAATTTTTAAAGACAGGACACAATTTATTTTAATCCTATGCCAGCACTTCTCTGAAGTGGATTTAGACTTTCACACTAGAAAGAAGAGATGCACTAGACCTTTGAATTGAAAAATTCTGCAGCTACTTTCAACCTCTGATATCACAAATCAAGTTATCTTGTTCTAAAAAAGAACAAAAGAGAACTTGCTAATCTGGAAGTTATTCAGGAGTCACTTATTATCAAAAGTATTGTTAGTGACTATCTCAATTACTTCAGAAAACCTTAGGTATAAAGGTATATGACAATGCATAAAACAGACTGCTTAAGGGATTCCTTGTTTTATTACAGAAGGTGTCACTCAAGTCTCCAATAAACAGCTTCATACAGATATTTTTCAGAGATACACCATTTGCCAAAAGCAGTGACATCACATTGTGTTTGGTTTTGCACTAAAGTTCCTTGGAGGTGTTCCACGGCCTTCGTGAGGGGCAAAGGGCCATTTGCCATGCCTGAACTAGAGCTAGTTCACCTTTACCTTGAATCATTCATTCATTTTCAACAAACATTTACTGGACTTCTCTATGCCAGGTACTGCTAGGCCCTGTAACACTGGAGTGAATAAAACAGATACAGTCCCATTTTGTATTGAATTTGCAATCTAAATGGGGAGACAGGAATTGAACTATTGGGTATAAAATTATAAATTACGTTAAGTGCTGAGAAAGAATATCACATGGTGCTACAGGAGAGGACAACAGGGGGATTCTTTTAGATGGTAGGCAGAGGGGACTTTTCCATGGAATTAGTAATTAAACTGAAATGCAAAAAAATAAGGAATTGGGCTAGGTGAAAATTGCAGAGTGTTTCAAACAGTGAACAACATGTATGAAGGCCAGGATATGAGAGAAAGCTTGACACATCTCAGGACCCAAAAGCAGTCATTATGCTTAGAGGTCAGAAAAAGGGAGGGGATTTGAAGAACTAGGCAGAGGCTAGATCATGCAAGGATGTCTCCGATCTTATATCAAAATATATTCAACATTTCAGTTACATAATAGTGTGATTTTTTTTCCCTATCAGTTGATCAAGGAAAAGTGTAAAAGGAATCCTGACTAAACATCATACATGGCATAGTGTCCACCTTTCTTTGTTCAATGGGCTCATTCAGCCACCAGTCACACTACTCCTTAGTTTTTAAAGCAATGGCCTCCTACTACATTTGGAATAAAATCTAAATTTTTTTTTTACAAGGACCCATAGGGCTGGATGTGATCTGGTCCTTGCTTTCCTCTCTGACTCACCTCTTTCCACCTAATCACTATGCACCTACTTCACCTGCCCTTAGTGTAGTATGTCAAATCCCTGGGCTCAACTGACTTCAGATGTGTCTCTAATGTACAGTTCCCAGGGAACTCAAACTAAACACACTCTACTTTTCACCATGAGAAGAGTATAAATCATTTTTGCCTTGGACTGAGGACTTCTCATAGACCCTTTCTACCCCCATGAAAACACTGTCTGAAAGAGCAAGGTTAATGCCCCATTGGACAATCTCAAACAATGGTGGTCTCAATGCTTCCACCTTTCACCCTGTAGGTGAATATTTCTTGCAGACCTTCTGCAGGCTTTTCAGGAGGTCCCTGCAGAATTGAGCCCTGAGTCACTGAGAGCTGTGACTTGATAACTTCCCTTCCATTGACTTTCCCTTGCCCATTCTGTCCCCAGTCCTTTACTTACTCTTTTCAATCACCTCCAAAACACTGCCCGTACATAAGACTGTGATACAACCTCTATTTTTTGGGGGGGACACAAGCTTTGATCACAATCTTTCTCTTTTGCAAACCTTCTGCATTGCTCCCCACTTAAGCCCTTTGTGCTCTGCCTAGAACCATCTTCCCCTTTTGTATGATCTTTGCATGGCTGATGCCTTTTCATCATTAAGTGAAATCATTTTAGCTGAAATGTTATGTCCTGAAAGGAGACTATCCTTGAAATGAATGTTGCCCCCAGAATGTTCATCTCTAACATCACTCTTTTTTTATTTTTTTATTTTTAAAGTTTTTATTTATTTTGAGAGAGGGAAAGCACGAGTTAGGGAGGGACAGAGAGAGAGGGGGAGACAGAGAATCCTAATCCTGACAGTGCAGAGCCCGGATGCAAGGCTTGAACTCACGAACTGTGAAATCACAACCTAAGCTGGAGTTGGAAGCTTAACCTACTGAGCCACCCAGGCGTTCCTCTGTCATCACTCTTAATATGTTTACTACAACTGATCGCATTTGAAATATTCCTATTTAGTTCCTTATAAATTTATTTCAGTACTCATTATAAATTTATAGATCACTTTACTACCTAGAATGGAAGCTCCAGGAGAGCAGAATCTTTGGTCTGTAACAGAGACTTGTGTTCCCAGAGCCTAGAACAATGGCTGGCATGTAATGGTTTCTGAATAAATGTGTGTTGAAGGAAATAACAACAACAAAAAATTCTATGTGTTTTCAGGGTGAGATAACAAAATACAGAATGTGATGTTTTTTCTTTTAAGAATACATACCTCAAGCAATCTCCTGAAGTGCTGCTACTACTAAAGAGATACATGCACAGTTTCTTCAAGGTAAATGAAAAGAAGACATAAATATCTGGAATTTCGAACTAGAGCTTTCTTTTACTGACAACACTCCACTTCTTTTTAATTTTACTAATAAAATCTTCTGACAGGACAGTGATTAACTTGTGAGAGAGAAAATGGACTGGGAGGGGGCACAAGGGAGTATTCCTGGGAGTTGGAATATTATATATCCTGATCTGGGCTATACACATGCAAAAATTCATTGAGTGGACTCTTGAGAATACACACACACACACACACACACACACACACACACACACACACAGATCTTGACCTAGTTTGGTTCCTGGTAAGCAAAAACATAGATCAGTTTTGCAAGCATTAAGAATGCAAAGGCTTCTTTCATACCAAGTTTGTTTTTTGGATAGTCCATCAAAACCTGATTTTTGAAACTTTAGGTGGGTCAATAAAGAATACTTTGGACACATTTTTACATTTAAGTTATCAAATCACTTCATTAACATAGTGAAAGATCAATCTATATTGCAAACATTCCTGGAGAAGACAAGTCTTTCTTTCATAAAAATATTATTTTCCCTGGAAAATAGGAATTTTGTTGGTAGAAATTGCATATTAAGTTACTTTATCAGCTGTTATGAAAATAATATATTTTAAAGTTCTCAGTCCTTGGTCTTGTGAAGAAATACTCTATTGTCTGTGTGGAGCACTTCCATTTTTATTAAATTTGTATTTGCCTCTTTCTTTCCATTTGGGTCTCATGCTAAATTACATGGCTAAATTAACACCAATTTAAGTGCAGTTTTTAAATGGAAGTCTAATATCTTCCAATATCTTAATCACAAATTATATGTTTTATAAATAGCAATTAAGCTTTCTTGACGGTGCAGTGGTGACACATATATTCCATGAGGCACTGATAACCTAGGAGTAATTCAGTAGCATTAGGGAGGACCTAGGTTGCTGGCCAAGTAGGCTGCTTCTTTTGTGGTATGAGTTGCAAGGCTGGAAGTTCTCCAATCCAAAAATATCTGTCCATTGTTCTGTGGTTGCTCCATAAAAACCTATTTTCAGGGCACCATTCTTTTTAGGTAGAGCACTAAAGATTCTTATAGTTTAAGTACTACTTCAATGCCACCTTCTCAATGATACCCATGGCCAGAACTAATTTCTTTTTTCTTTCACACATTGATACCATTCACTTTACCATTTAAATATTCAGTAATAGTTATGAAGTCCTGACATGAACCAGTCATACAGTGACTTTGAAGATAGAGAAACAAATAAGACATGACTATATCTTAGTAAGGTTTTAGTTTAGATTAGTAGTTCTTAAAATTAGTTTCTCATCAGAATTGCCACGGGAAAATGAAAATTTGTCAAAAATTCAGATCCATAGGCACAGGAAATGGGCCTGTATATTTTTTTAACAGGTTCCTAGATGATTACGACACCCATTTCTGGTGACCTGGTTTCCATTCTTCCACAATAGTTCCACTACAAGAACCTGACCCACTTTGGGAGTAAAAAGAGAGTCTTTATACTGAACTGAGTCTCTTCAACTTATTTTAGATGTAAGCATTGGTTATGATTGTACTGCTTGGAGGGAATATTTTTCTTCCAATGTGAATGGTGGATAGTGAATGATATATCAAATATTTGTTGAACACAAAATGAGTGACTGGCAATCTTTTCAAACTGAGCTGTCTTCAGATGAAACATCTCTCACATGGAATGACTTCAAGACCTATAAAGGAACTTAAAAGTTGGCATTTGAGATTCTTTCTAGGGTGAAAAAAAGGAAACTTGATGCTCAAGACTTTTATTATGCCTTCATTTAAAAGTGTCTAAATAAAACAAAAAAAAAAAAACAAAAAACAAAAAAAAAAGGGGCGCCTGGGTGGCGCAGTCAGTTAAGCGTCCGACTTCAGCCAGGTCACGATCTCGCGGTCCGGGAGTTCGAGCCCCGCGTCAGGCTCTGGGCTGATGGCTCAGAGCCTGGAGCCTGTTTCCGATTCTGTGTCTCCCTCTCTCTCTGCCCCTCCCCCGTTCATGCTCTGTCTCTCTCTGTCCCAAAAATAAATAAACGTTGAAAAAAAAACAAAATAAAAAATAAAATAAAAAAATAAAAGTGTCTAAATAATTTATATGCTTTTTATTGACCAAAAGAAAATACCTTCATATTTATTGGCATGGATCACACAAAGGCAATCTTAAACCTTTGATTTTAAGGAACATTGAGTTTTCTTTTGAGTACATTTTATAAGATTAAGACTTGACTTATTTTAAGTTTTATTTTAAGATATCTTGTTTACATATAAGACCTATTCTCCATTTTTTAGGTACGATAATATGAAATCAAGCCACAGTTGGAAATGTCCTAGTCTGTACAGACTAAGCACAAAGAGAAAAGAGAATGTATCCACATGATTGTGCACTGAAAAAATTTTGATGTTATCATTTAGATCACTGTGTTAAATATTTAGAGGATTCCAGGAATAAATAATGTTATGCAAGTTGCAACATAGCACATTTTCAAAATGATGAACTTTTAGGAATTTGGTAATGAGGTGATAATGAGATGATGAGGTGTTAAAGAACTTAGTTTCTGCTTTGCATTTTTTTTAGTCCATTATCTTTATTGCTGTCTTATAACACTTCAATCTATATACTGACCTTTTATTCTGACTGCTACCTTAACTGTGCCTATCACACATTTTTGGGAGATGACTATAAATTACGAAAGGTTGAAAGTGCCCCCAAAAGCGTTAAATCAAATGCTATAAAATTGAGTGTTGACATTTTTCAAAAGTGCAAAAAGTGCAAGAACAAGAGTTTCAGGGTGTTGAATACTAGAGGGAAGGGAGGTGTATGTGGGCAAATCAAATCTGGGTACAGAGGATGAGGCACCTTTTATATTTGGCACAAAAGGTTGTTTTCTTACTCTTTGCTAATCAAATATAATTATGCACTTAATTGCTTTATTCTTCTTTAAAACTGACACTGGGAGGGCAGGTAAGTCAGGATGCTATTACACTGATTACAATAAAATGCAAAATGTTGACCTAGAAACAAATTGATAGAACAAGGGCCTACCAGAGATGCAGCATCTGCAGGCATAAGGACCAGTTAGATATTAATTTAAGCTTCAAATATATAAACACACTACCTTGTTCTAGGGAAATGTTAATATAGTTTTAGTTCTTGATGTTGAACATGTAGTATAATAAGAATATATACAGACTATTTTCAAAAATTTTTTAAATGTTTATTTATTTTTGAGACAGAGAGAGACAGAGCATGTACAGGGTAGGGGCAGGGAGAGAGGGAGACACAGAATCTGAAGCAGGCTCCAGGCTCCCAGCTATCAGCACAGAGCCCGACGCGGGGCTCAAACTCACAGACCGGGAGATCATGACCTAAGCCAAAGTTGGATCCTTAACTGACTGAGCCACCCAGGTGCCCCAGAATATACACAGACTATTAAGTGGCCTAAACTGAGAGGACCTTAACTAAAAGGCAAATAAAAGGTATTTGTGTTGGCCTTTGAAAAATGAACAAGGTGTTGAGCATAAATATTGAAGATATGTTCTATTTAAAATTTAAATAACATCTTTTCCCACAATCTCAATGATTTTATTTTTCTTCAGTTGTTAATCAAATTAACTAAAAGTATATATCAAGCTACTTGATACAGCTAGGGGTGCCTTGGTAGCTCAGTTGGATGAGTTGCCGACTCTTGATTTTGGTTCAAGTCATGATCCCAGGGTCATGTGATTGAGCCTTGTGTCCAGCTCTGTGCTGTGCATGGAGCCTGCTTAAGATTCTCTCTCTCTCCCTCTGCCTCTCTCCTCTGTTCATGCACATGCTCTCTGTCTCTTAAATAAAAAAATTTAAAAAATGAATTATATTGTAGTATTACTACATGATAGAAGAGAAAATGGAGGTGTAACTATTGAATCTACATTTTGGATTTTAGGAGATTAAAAAGAAATCATTTAATTTAATATCAGTTTTACTTTAGAGATAAAGGAACTGAGAACCACAAAGTCATCACAGCTAGTTAGCAGCAGATCTGGAACCTCTCGGAAACTACATTCCCTATGAATAAAAGCAGTAACTTTAGGACATTGCTGGTTAACCTGTCCCAGATGTTCTATGAATCTACATACTTTCTGGATGATTTTAAGACTAATGCTGGCTTTTATCCACTCTGATCTGAATCTTATAATGCTCTCAGTCTACCTGGCATCTTTCAGGTGCACATACCAACCAACTCATCCCTTTTAAAGTCTAGTTTCTTCTTCTTGCCCTTACAAACTTTCAACCTCATATTCTACTGTAAACCAAATTCTTACTTCTTTCTTCAGTGCCTTCAGTGACATATTGAACCATGTGTAATTCCTACACTTCATGCTTTTTTACTGAGCTCTTCCCTCTGCTTAGCACACACTTTCCCCAAATCTTCCTCTTTACCTGGGAAATTCTTTCAAGAATGAGATCAGACTTTTTTTTTTTTTTTTTTCATAATGCCTTCCAAAAATTTGACAGGCTTTCTGTGGAGAAAGGCAATCTCTTGCATGCAATCTTTCAAGCCCCTCCCCTCACCCCCCAACCCCGCCAGGTTGCTTAAGAATGGCCTCAGGCCTGGAACCCTTCCTTACCAAGAGCTAAAGAGCCCACACAGCCTGTACTGGGTATATTACCTTGTGTGATATTCTTGTTTCAAGCTCAATGAGTGTTCTTGCATTCTGCTTAAGTGTGTATGTAAGGGCCCTTGGGCATGCTCTCAGTCTTCAGTACTTTAGACTCCATGGGCGGAGGGGAAGATTTGAGGGTCCATGTGCTGTAGCACAAGAGGGTTTCTTGTAGGTCAACTGCCCTGTGTGAGCTGCTGGGGTGGGAGGAGAGGTACTTGCTAGCCACGAGAGAAGGATGCAACTACTGGATCTGATCTTGCTGTATTTCTACAAAGATAAGTAAAGAAAAAATAAGTAAAGAATTGTTCCCTCCAGTGCTTAACTCTTGGTGTTTCCTTGTGTGACTCTGATACCAAGACACAATAGGTTGAAGTGTCTGGAGATTTTCCCTGGACCTGGCAACCAGTGTACCATGTTTTTGCTCCCCTGGGATTGATACTTGGTGCATGGTATTCTTCTGTACACCTTCCATGAACTTGGGCTAAATGCTTCTATTACTCCAAAGCACTTGGTGGGTATTTTTTATTAGCATTTACCACATTAGTGGGATATGTGTCTGTCTGTCCACCTACACTATAAGTTACTTGAAGATCAGTACACTGTGCGGGAACAGCTGTCCTCAATAATTTCTTAAACTGTGTTCTCCTAATTTTCATCACTCCAAACATTTCCTACTTGATTACAAAGCCCAAATCTATATGTCCATTCTGGACCTTTTTTGTTTTTTTATAAGTACCAAGGTTTTCTTACCAGTATACGTTCCAAGCAGTTCTACTCTCATTATATGTGTCACAATGCACAGGATCATTTTTTTTTTTAATAGGTCAGGACCCTCAATGTCAACTATTGCTTAAATCATTTTGTACCTAATTCTTATGTACTAAACACATGCCTAATCAGGGGAGATTATGTCTTGGATTATCTGGGTACAAGCATCCTTGTAAGAGAAAGGCAGACAGAGCGATTACTCAGACAGAAGAGGAGAAGGCAATGTGACCATGGAGGGAGAGATTGGAGAGAAGTAGACAAAAGCCAAGGAATGTTGCAACCACTAGAAGCTGAAAGAGGCAAGAAACAGATTCTCCCTCCCAGCTTTCAGAGGGAGCATGACTATGAGCTATCCTTGAATTCATCCCAGTGATACCAAGCTAGCTTTCAGAACTGTGAGAGAATAATTTTCTGTTGTGTTAAATCACAAAGTTCATGATAATTTGTTATAGTAGCCATAGAAACTAACTACAAGGTCCTACAATGTTTCTGCACTGGGTCATATGGTGTAGGTGAAAAAGAAATAGGACACTGGTCTTGACCTCGAAAAGTGGGGGTAGGGTTTGCATGATAGGTCAGTTTTGGCATGAAGGGCTATGTGCCAAAGTAAGCTGCTTTTGCTTCCCAGTGACCAATAAGCAGCGAACAGAGGCTATACATGAGGAGAGTAGCAGCATCCTTCCTGTTTCTGAGGGAGATGGGGAGTATAGAATTGAGGACATTTAATGACATTGTTGGTCTGATAAAAGTTTGATAGAAGTTTGAACCACGGCAGTGGCCACAGCACCAGAGAGGAGAAATTTTAATTTAAGAGACTTTTCTGAAGTAGAATTGAATAATTACATCATTTTTGAGCCATGTTAGGAGCCCTTCTGGGCTCAACATCTTGTCACTAATAATTCTTTCTGTTAGATTTCTGGCCTTTTGCTGAAATACATTATCTAAATTGTAATAGTTCTTCTGAAAAATGATTTGAGTATTATTTTGAAAATGTTTTCATTGGAGATAATATTCTTTTAAAAATGTGATTTAAACAATCTTTCCCCATATTCTTGATAGTTTCTTTTTTCTTTTTTTTGCTTTTAAGTGGGAACCTATGGAAAGTGAATCAACACAGAAATTTATACTATATACAACTTCCATCAAGTAAAGATTACTAATACCATCATTCAGTTTTAGGTCATCTCAAATATAACTTGAATTATGAATCAAATTACTGTAAATGAATATATCTTTTCAAATGTGAAATCCCAGAGAAATATATAAGATTAAATAAATGGCATTCTAACTATGTATTGATGGTATCATTTTGCTAATAATCAAATAGACAAGTCAAATTAGGAAGTGATGAGTTTTTAATACATGATTCTGAAGAATAAGTGCAGTTATTATTTAAATGAAGTGAATAAACATGGAGTCACTGCCAGGCTGCTCTAAACTAATAATAATTACTTTATAAAAGGTTAATAAATGTCAAGTAAAGGCAGCTATGACCTGCTAAAGGTTAAGCTGAAAACAGCTAAAATGAAAAAAAGAAAGTGCTGATTATTACATTTATTGACTGACACTGACACTCAGAGAATAGACAATTCTAGAATGATTAATTGATAATTAAATTTCAAACAAGCATCTTTAACCTCTAAACATGAAGATAATTTACGGGCCCTACCATACTCATGCTGCTTACTAATGAACTTCCCTTTCCTCTTCTTTCTAAGGTTCAGCAAAATCAGTGGCTAGTTTTATTTCTAAGTATCTTCATAACACATGTTGAGTTAGTGGAGAAGATATTCACAAGTAGATCTCCATAGCACAGGGTGGGTAGGACCCCAAATGTCACATTCCTCCCCCAAATCCAACAGAGGTTCTGGATCACACTGGGAGTGATGCTAAACACTCAGCTGGGGATATAAGTACTTTATGATATGGTATTGCCTTCTTCCCTTGATTTCCCTCTCACCACTCCCTCAAAATCATATGTTCCAGCTACTACACTTCTTGTAGTTCCCTCAAATACTCCATGCTTTTGCCTATACCCAGAACGCTTTGTCCCTTCTTCAAATGCTAGCCTAATTCTCATTTATCTTTCAGCCAACTATTCATGTCATCTCTTTTGGGAAGGATTCCTTGATCCCTCTAGGTGGGATTCCTTTTTCATTGCATTGACCATAGTACAATTACATTTTAGGTTTACTCATTCTTCTTCCTAGCTCAGCTGTAAGGTCCTTTAGGTCACAGAAGCTAGCCCATTCGTTTTATATATCTAGTATTCAGTAGAGTGTTTGGGCCACAGAAGTTGATCAACGAACACCTGGTGAATAAATGCGTAGATTTTTTTTTTTTTAGAAATAGGGAGACAAAATTTGGTCACTAAAGCCTACAGGGGGTAGTCTTTTAGTTAATCTTAGCTGAAACCTAAATTATTTACAGCCTGGTGTCACAAGTATGTTTTCCAGAGAGAAGGAAGGCACCTATTTATTTACCGAATTTCCCTAGATATTAGCTTTTTTCCCCTTAGTGCAATAATCAGAAAATAATCAGATGTAGCTATATAGTTTGCTCTGCACCTTCCTATGAAATCAAACTTGTTTAGATTTGTTTTTTTTGTTACCCACTTCTGGTATGGCTATTTAAAAAAGTTATAATGTTTTTAATGACACTGAACAGACTGCAGGGGTCATTCATGTTTCTTTTTACTTATTTTTTCTTAGCCCAGAATAACAACATTAACAAAGGCATCAGTCTTCTTTAGATGCAAATGTTTAGTATATTAAAATATACATACTTTTTGGTGGTGCCCTGCTGTGGAATGCCCTTGCTTTGCAATGAGCTTTATTATCTATCAGAAAATATATGTAATAGAAGGTGGTCCTTGAGAAATCAAATTACACTTAATTGATCTTTATAGCAAACAAGAAAAGTCTTTGTACATCATGTGGCCTTCCCATATGTTCAGGTCTCAAATAGATCCTAAGGGTTGAGGCTGTGCACGTGTACACAGAGACCAGAGAGGTCCCACGTCACCCACCTGTCCTTGGCTGACAGAACCTGCATGCAGGTGCAGAGATTATGTGAGAGAACCTGAGAAGAGTTGAAAATGATCTAAAGGTTTAATATTTCCTCCAGCTCACACACAGATCCATCAGCAGAAAATGGGAGCCTTACTAGCTTGAGGTGCTGAACAATCTTGTAATGCCAAGCTATACAAATACATGGATGATCTCAAGGAAGGCAATCTTAAAAATAAAAACAAGGAAAATAATAACTGACTAGCATTATCAGTGGCTGCACATTTTGGTGAAGACATACTTGACAAATTTAGTCTAAGCAAGTTTACTAAACGAAGAAAACAAAACAACATACCTTAGGAGGGAAACAGAATCCAGGGTTGCTACAATATATTATTTAAAAGGTGAGTGTTTAAAAACAAAACAAAACAAGACAAAATGAAACAAAACAAAGCAAAACTACGAGACATGCAAAGAAATAACAAAGTGTGATGTAAGGGTACCAGGGTGGCTCAGTTGGTTAAGCATCTGACTCGATTTCGGCTCAAGTCATGATCTCCTGGTTGTGAGATTAAGCCCTGAGTCAGGCTCTGCACTGAATGTTGAGCTTGCTTGGGATTCTCTCTCTCTCTGCCTGCCCTACAACCCATACCCAAGCTCATGCTCTCTCTCAAAATAAATAAATAAACATTAAAAAAAAGAAAGTGTGACAAATATATAGGGGAAAAAGCAGTGAATACAAAGAAGCTCTCTGAGGGTCCTCAGATGTTGGATTTAGCACACAAAGATTTAAAAGCAGTTCTTACAGATATATTTAAAGAACTAAAGGGAATTATATTTAAGAATTAAGGGAAAGTAGATGACAATCATTCAGTGAATAGAAAATGCAATAAAGAGATGAAAACGAGGGACACCTCGGTGGCTCAGTCGGTTGAGCGTCTGACTTTGGCCCAGGTTGTGATCTCACAGTCCGTGAGTTCGAGCCCCATCTCGGGCTTTGTGCTGACAGCTCGGAGCCTGGAGCCTGCTTTGGATTCTGTGTCTCCTTCTCTCTCCCCATAACCCACTCGCATTCTGTTTCTGTCTCTCTCAAAAATAAATAAACGTTAAAAAAAATTTTAACAAAGAAAAAAAAAAGAGAAAATGATTGAAAAATAGAGAACCAGGGGAGCCTGGGTGGCTCAGTTGGTTGAGCATCCAGCTTCAGCTCAGGTCATGATCTCACACTTGGTGAGTTCAAGCCCTGCATTGGGCTCTGCACAATAGCACAAAGCCTGCCTCAGATTCTCTCTCTCTCTCTCTCTCTCTCTCTCTCTCTCTCTCTCTCTTGTCTTTCTCTCTCTCTCTCTCTCTCTCAAAATAAATAAATATTAAAAAAAACATAGAAGTAAATGGAAAATCTGTGATTGAAAAGTACAATGACTTAAATGAAAAATTTACTAGAAAGGCTCAACAGAAAACTGGAGATGCTAGAAGAAAGAATCAGTGAGCTTGAAAATAAATAAATAGCAATTATCCAAACAGAAAAACAGGGAAGCACAACTGAAGTAAAATGAATAGTCTCTGAGATATGTGGGACAACATAAGTCATACAGACATATGTGTAAAGAGTCCTAAAAGGATAACAAATAGAGGAAGGGGCATAACAATATTCAAAAAAAATGGCTAAAAGCTTCCCAAATTTTATGAAAAACATTAATTTATAAATCCAAGATGCTCTCTTTTTTTCCTGTTATACTCATAACCTTCGAATATTCTCCATAATCTATTGAATTAGTATGTTTATTATCTCTTCTCAGCACTAGAATGTAAGCTCTGTGAAGGCAGGGATGTTTGTCTCTTTTGTTCAGAACTTAGAACGGTACTCTGGACCCCAGCCATCCTTGGTAAATATTGATGGGATGCAAGCAAAAGCATTTCTCTCATGTAGCAACAGACGTCAACTGGGAATGACCAGGCGATGTGCATGGGCATTGCCCCTAATTTATCTCACTCACTGATCATGTGAGAAGGGTACAAAAAGACTGCAGGATCTAAGATGTTCTGGAAAGGTGAGATTATACAAACATTTTTATTTGTAACCAAAATTTCATCTTTTTTTCATATACAACTCCATCCTTTCACTGCCCCCGCCCCCCACCCCGCCCCCGCCCAGTTTACTCCAAGGTGAAAGATAACTAGACCAGTATTATTCTATTCTTGTTATGCTTATTTTTTTGTGGCTTTTCTTGCACAATGTCTTTAATATATGAAAGAGTGCTACATGCAATTGTGGTAGCTGGGAGTGGTTCTGTAATATCTCTGTTTGCCTCATGGGCTTTTGTGTCTTAAGTGTCTTCATTTCATGGTCTTGGGAATATAAACACTGTGTCACCTCCTCTTCCTTACCTTTTCCATTTTCTCTGAATGACTTCTTGACTTGAATTATTTCTAGTAACTCAGTCTGACATATTTATTTTCTTTAAAAAAATTTTTTTTAAATTTTTGTTTATTTTTGAGAGAGACAGAGACAGGATGTGAGCAACGGAGGGGCAGAGAGAGAGGGAGACACAGAATCCAAAGCAGGCTCCAGGCTCTGAGCTGTCTGCACAGAGCCTGACGTGGGCCTCGAACTCATGAGCTGTGAGATCATGACCTGAGCCGAAGTTGGACGCTCAACCGACTGAGCCACCCAGGTGCCCCTGATATATTTATTTTCTATGCTTATCATAATAGAATCTTATTTGGACTTAAAGTTTTTTTCCACCTTCACACTCTACTCACTCTTGCTACACTTAGCAACTGACTGTCCAGCAATGGAATCCATGCCAACTAATTTCTAAGACTAGCAATTTTAACGTGTGGTTCAAAATAGCTAGACGTATGCATAACCACCTAAGGAGAGGTGTGTCAGACATTAGACTCTTCACCTTATTTAGAAAAAAGAGGAGGTCTTTCAAAATTGATCAAATGGTATGGAACAGGGCAACCTTCTAAATGACATCGTTGGATGTTGGCAAGTATGGACTGAACTGGGGAGCTGACTGAACAGTCAGGCCAGAAAATGGAATCTCTCTTCTGTCGTTCTTGTGGAAGGAACTGAGAAGTGTCTGCCGTGAAGCTATGAACCTTGAGTTTCAGGTTCCCACAGTTGTATAGGCCCCTCCCAGAGAAGTCACAGGTATTTTGTGTTTGTAATTCTCACTTATTTTCCTTAGAAGCCTCCCCACACTACAAAAGCTTCAGGGCTCTATAAAACACAGATTTACCTCTGGAAGGAAAACTTAGGTTGATTACTGGAAAGAAACAATTTTATATGGGTCAAATCAGACAAACTGGAAAGGTCTCTTTTGCTCATGTGGTAAAAGACACATCACATAAAATTTGTCATTTTAATTTTAAAGTGTATAGTTCAGGGGCATTAATATTAACAGTGTGGTGAGACCATCACCACTATCTGGTTCTAGAACATTTTTATCACTCCAAAAGGAAACACCAGACTCATTAAGAAATCACTCCCCATTCCCCATTGTCTCTTGCCCTCGGAAACCACTAATTTCCTTTCTATTTCAAAGGAATTGCCTAGTGTGGATATTTCATAAAAATGGAATCTTACAATATGTGGCAATTTTGTGTCTGTGCCTGACTTCTTTCACTTAGCACAATGTTTTCAAGTTTTATTCATGTTGTAGCATGTATCAGTATTTCATTCCTTTTCATGTGGAAAGGCCTTTTAAATAAAAGATAGTTTTAGAAAGGATGTAGCCAATTGAATAAGAGAATTCCAAGAGTAAAATTTGAAAGAATGACTCAGATACTATGGGCAGAACTTTTCATGGTATTATATTGCATTCAATTCTCTAAGCCAGTGAACTAGAATTTACCTGTCTTTTCTAGTCTTTATACTGATTTCAATCAAAATTATCTTGACTACCTCCTAAGCCTTTTTTGACTCATACACATTTTGCTCAGAAGTAATCCTTGTGCTAGTTGCCTGTCCTTCCCCTGCCTCCTTTGCCTGATCCCCAATTACTGCCTTTCTCTTCTGGGTCAGCATCCAAATCACCCACTGAAGTTCCGGGGCGGGGTGGGGGGGGAACTATTTCCCCTTGATTTTAGTGAGACCATTTGAAAATAACATGTTCTTTGGTAAATTCCTGAAGCTCATTTGAATGTCTGCTTTCATATTTAAAAAGCATGGGATGTTACCGACAGGTGAAAAATAACTGCCGGGTTCACTAGTGTTATCGCTATGCTGTCAATCTCAAATTTGCTATAAAGTATTGGGAGACATTTTGAGTAAAAGAGATTCTATACAAACAAAATTATATCCAATTTTTCCTGTTATGCAGAGTAATTACTCTGTGTAGCTATAAAATGCTATGCAGTTTTCAGTAATTTAATTTAGCATGTTGTGGACTCTATTTTTAGTCTACTGTGCTGCAAAGGTTGAAAGACCCTTTATGTTTTATCTGAGGTGCCATACACAAAATACTGAACCTCTTATGCAAATAATGCCTGCAAAAGACATCTGCTGCATTTATACAGTAGGACAGACAGCCTGTTAGCACTCGGTTTAATGTTCTTCACACTTTGCTTTTTATCTCTCTTATCTCTGCCCACAACTATGTCCATTCTCAGTGACAGGTTAGTATAATCTTCACGTTTATTCAAACCACAAAGCCTCTAAAAATATATCATTTAGACTTTGGATACAAATCGTGGCCTATTTTAGTCTTCCCAGAACTTTAGTCTTCTGTATTTGAACCTTACTGAATGCTTCTGGAAAGCTTTCAGTTCTAACGTTATATTTTCAATCATTTAATTTTATGACATTTCACTATACCTAGCTTTGAAAGTCTCCTGTCTTGCTTGGGTAACAGAGGTTTGATAATAAAATCAGCCTTCATCTGCTAGCTCATGCATTCCCAGCAGGGCAATATAGTTCCTAAGGAGTGAAAACTCTTTCTCAGGGGCAGCAAAAATCTGACTCTTTTTATGTATAAATCACAGATATGCATACACTACATAAACATATATACAGTATACCCATGGTGCTAAAGTTCCATGGATAGGGCAATTAGGAAAAAATGTCTTAAAAAAGTACTTTTAGGGGGACAATAATGAAAACTGTGGACTGAAAAACAACGGTCCAGCTCTTTCAAATTTAATAGTGTGTTGATAAGGTCACATAGGATGTATGTGGCAGATCCATGCCTGGACCCTGGTGCTCTCTCTCCATATCTGTGCTCTTTTGTGGCATGGTGACATGGACTGGGTCTTGCTGGGCTCTTGCAAGAAAGAAATACCTTCCTTGCTACCTTTCCTTTTAGGATTGTTTCATGCATTAACAGAATGTAAGACCCTCAAACTTAAGGAATTTATTCATAGTTCAGCTTTTTTTTTTTTGTCTAGTGTGTGTAAAACCTATACCTCTCCCTTTTTCTAAATGGGACACACAGTGTAGATGTGTAGATCACTTTGGATCTACAGAGTCAAGGATTCCTAAAGGTTGGAGGTATTCAACTTTTTGCCTGCTTTTCACATTTCTTACCCTCAAGGTCTGCTACATCAGCTCCTGATTTTAGTAATATAATTCTAAGAACACACAAGTACTGCTTCTCTGTATTCCTTTTTACAATGCTCCAGATACTTCTAAGCATCTCCTCTTAAAGTAACTTAGATATGTTAGTAACAAAACATTCATTACAAAAGTCACTATTTTCAACCTAAATGGCAGTAGCAACAGTGTTGAGCTCACTCCTCAACTGAGGGCAGAAAAGGGAGTATGAAAAGATATTTCTTGGAATTAAAGAACCTTTCTTTTTTTTTAAATTTTTTAATGTTTATTTATTTTTGAGAGAGAGAGAAAGAGAGAGAGACAGATCATGAGCAGGGGTGGGGCAGAGAGAGAGGGAGATGCAGAATCTGAAGCAGGCTCCAGGCTCTGAGCTGTCAGCACAGAGCCCAAAGTGGGGCTCCAACCCGTGAACCACGAGATCATGACCTGAGCTGAAGTCGGACGTTCAACTGACTGAGCCACCCAGGCACCCCTAAAGAACCTTTCTATTTCACATAACTTGCTAGCAAACAAGAGTGTTCTAGGGACTGGTGGGGTCATTGAAGGTCGTTTCTTCTTTTTTTTTCTTTTTTTTTGGAAGAGGTAGGAGAATATAAGAGGTGACTATCCAATTATTGCCTGTGACTATAGTGTAAAATATGATGTGGAACATGGAGGAAATGAGGCTGTAAAGGTCTTTGTGATCAGATCATGAGGAGGATGCATATAGGGAGATGATAAATACGGGTTTTATCTATAGGTGAGTGGTTCTTAAAATACCCTCTGTGTAGCCTTCTGGTTTTCATGGAAGTCCTTTAGATAACACCACATGGGGTAAGGGGGAGTAGCCAAGTGGATGTGACTAACTCATATTAGCAGAGCAGTTTAGCTGGTGCCTGTTTTTTCCATCTATGTATCTATGTATCTTCATGTCTATCTATCTATCTATCTATCTATCTATCTATCTATCTATCTATCATCTATTATCTATCTATCTATCTATCTATCTTTAATTTACTGAGCTTCTATATAAGGATATCTTTGAGCAGCAAATATATTGCCATATATATCCCAGTGGATCATGTGTCTAATCTATTCAGCAGGAAACTGGATATAACAGTACCCTAGTTCTAATGGTATGCTGGAGTTGGCTCATACCAACTTGCAAGAGCCAACTGTTAAATTTCAGGAATTTTGGGGCTTGTTGACATCAGGCTGGCAGCTTAAAATTGATGTGAAGCTTCAATTCATGAAGCTTCAATTCATGCTTGGGGTATTAAGCCAGTGAAATCAGCAAATGCTACACATCAGACTCTGCAGCTCCTTCCCCTCATCCCTGCAAAAAGCTGGTTTTTAAATGTTTACTAGCCCACTGCCAGTTCTTAAACTTCAGTGCACATGAGTATTATCTGAGGAGATGTAAAAATTCTAGTGCCTGGGCATCACCTACAGAAATTTCAATTAAACTGGTAGAAGATGTCATGTGGGCATAAGGACTATTAAAATAGTCCCAGAAAGAACCCCAGGGAATACCACTGTTAAAGATGTGGATCAAAGAGGAGGAGGGCATTACAAAGACTGAGAAATGGGAGACACAGAAGAAAAGACTGCCACAGAAATCAACGAGTTAGAGAGTTTCCAGCTCATTAAGGTAGAAGCTGCTCCATTAGGCAATGGCAAAAATATTTTGTGCCCTATAAAGACTTTTTTTAAGACCTCCAATAGGGTAGGCTACTTTTGGGGGAAACTTGGAAGCTGGATAACTAAATGTCAGTGCTGTTGTTGAAAGTCACCTTTACTGAAGGGGAGACCGGGACTGATAAAGAATCTTTAGATGAGAGGGATGCAAAAATTTAATGAATATCTAATCAGGTGCATGAGATTCTGATTTAATTTATGACAGAATCCTATGTACAAAATGATCTTGCAAAGAAAAGTGGAAAAAGAATAACTATTCAAACTTTTAGGATTGCATGCTCCGGTTCCTTATAAATACTTCTGCCTAAATGGCCACCAGTAAGGCCTTCTTCTTTTGTTCATCGTAGTAATATTTGTTTTGATATAGCTTCTGTGTCTTATGGTCAGTTTTGCTATCATTGTTACTTGGTTTTTAATTGTGCTTATCATACAGAAGAAATTTCAACTCAATATCAGGACTCAAACTCTCTTAAAGCATATTGATATTTTAGATGGTTATGAATGGCAATTATTTTAAAGTTTACCAGGGATAACATCTATTTCAAATGTGTTAACCTTTCAATACACTTTCCAAAACAAAAACATGAGATACTTAAAAAATACTTTTATGTCTAGGATCTTTAAAAAAGAACTTTCCTGCTACTATGTTTCTACATTTGCTTCATTTATTCATTTGAAGTTATGGCAAAAATTATTTTAGATTGCAGTTGTCCATTACCAGCATTAACTGAAGTGAAAAAATAAATCAAAGCTATTTCTTAGCATGATTTCTACTCAAGACAGGTTACTTGATTCTGGTTTCCCAAAATAATGCTAAGGCAGTGAGACAGGAATGCAAACACACTTGGTCTGAACTTGACTTATCCACAGATAATGATATTGCTTAGCAAAGCAAAAAAATTCTGAAATCTAGGTTGAAGTCATTGGTTTTTTTTTTTTTAAGCCCTAATGTAAATGCATCTGCACACATTTCAATTGCAGTCACTTTCCCCACAAATCAGCTTTATCAGCTCCATTAGCAGTTGAAGCCGATAAAAATCCGAAGCTGGCTTCCTGCTGCTTAGTCTAAGTGTCAGAAATAATATATTCTGTGTTACAAATGTCCCAGAGGTATAACATGTCTGCTGCTTAACTGCTATAACTTATTCTCCAGGATAAACATCTGCCCTTATGCTCATTAAAAATTGTTTTTAAAAAATAGGAGATTGAGTAAAAACAAACTAATAAGTGAACAGTCTGATGGAGGCAAACTGCCAAGAACAGACTGATTCTGTATTCAGAACTCCCACTGACATCAGACTTAGCTTGGTTTTTATTCATATTATTTTCAATCAATCTATTTGTTTATTTGGTCTTTTACATCATAATTGATAACCCTTGAGTAGTAAAACTAAACATTATCATAACTTTGGACAATATGACCCTGAATTATTCCTTGCTAGTTACGATGATTACTTTTTCTTTCTTCATCGAAGGATATAGTCTGGCATAGATTCAGATTTTTTAGGTTAAATAAAAATATTTTTTCTTCAAAAATGTTTTATTATTCATTATACTAATTGGAGATACCATGGGATTTCTACAACTCCAGATTTGGTGATAGGTAACAGTGCTGCTTAGAAAAAGACGAACTAAATACTGTGGGCTTGGCCAGCTATGTTCTTCCTTATTTATCAAATTAGCAAGTATTTATTGAGCATCTCCTATGTGGTGGGTGGATGCAAAGATGAATAAAACATACACATTGCCCTTAAGGAGCTAACAGTTTAATGGAGAAGGTAGATGTAAACTAATAATCATGATCAGCACAATCATAAAGATATTCAGAAAGCTCAAGACTGACCGACTGACTGACTTATTGGTTGACTGCCTGTACTATTCATATAGGTTCAAGAAGCCCTCGGGTACGGTTTGTCTCTTAGGATTTGGACAGTTTTAGAGATGAAGGGAGGGAGGGAAATGGAGGGAGACAGAAGGAGCAAGAACACAAGGAACAGCTTTACTCTTCCTGTTTCTTATCACCTTAACCTTTATTTCAAGATCTTAACACTGAAGCATTCTTTTTGTTCTAAGTCTCTCCATGTTGCTAGAATTTTTAACTGGTGAGTCTCATGGCATCATTTAGTATTCAGGATTCTAGGTCAGGGCTGTCCAATAAAAATATAATCTGAGCCACATAGGAAATTTAAAAATGTCCAGAATCCACATTATAAAAAATAAAAAGAAACCGGTGAAATTAATTTTAAGAATAGATTCTGTTTTAACTCAATATATCCAGAATATATCACTTCTAAATGTAGTCAATATAGAAAAGTGGTTTATAAGATATTTTACATAAAAAAAATCTGTGTGTATTTTACATTTATACCACAGCTCGATTCAGATTAGCCACATTTCACGTTCCCAGTAGCCGCATAAGGTTAGTAGTTATTGTGTCAGAGAACACAGTTCTAGACATTTAACTCTTTAGGGCTCCCCTTTATCTACTTAATCCTGTGTGTGTATAAGAATCTTGACAATTTATCAGACAGCTTTTCTCAGGCTGAACCAGGGAAAGTCATTTTTTTATATCCCCTCAAGGGAACCAGAAAGCAACTCTGTGGGAGTTATATAGATAGCTCTGTTGGTTTAGCTCTAAATTCTTGCAAAACTGGAGAGTTTTCATATTTCTATCTCCAAACCATGAGATTGCTGCAGGGACTTGAATGAGAGGGAAGGAAGAAAACCGACATGTGAACCATTCATTTTATAGATATTTATATGTGAATATTTATATATATCTAAATGCCCTATCTCTCTATCTCTTTTCTAAGATGTAATTTTATTCAATAAAATTCACTCATTTAAGGTGTACAATTCAGTGGTTTTCAGTATATTCTCAGAGCTGTGCAACCATCATGACAGGTCTAACTTTAGAACATTTTCATTACCTCAACTAGTAAATCCATGCCAATTTAGTACTATCAATTCTCTCCCCATCCCCCAGTCCTAGGCAACCACTAACCTATTTTCTGTATGGATTTGCCAAATTTTGGCATTATGAATAATAATTCTATGAACATTCATATGTATGTTTTTCTGTGAACATACATTTTCATTCTTTTGGATATAAGCCTCCTAGTAGAAACTGGTCTCCAAGGTAGCTGCACCATTTTACATTTCCCCCAGCAATGTGTGAGGGTTGTACTCTCTCTGCATCCTTGCCATCACTTGTTATTGTCTGTGTTTTTGATTTTAGCCATCCTAGTGAGTGTGAAGTGGTATCTCATTGTGATTTTGGTCACCATTTCCATAATGCCAATGATGTTTAACATTTTTCATGTGATTACTGTTCACTTTTTAATCTTCTTTGGAAATGTCTGTTCAAATTCTTTGCCCATTTTTAATTGGGTTATTCGACTTTTTATTGCTGAATTATAAAGGTTCTTTACATATTCTGCATACACATTTATTTTCAGATACATGATTTTTACATATTTTCTTCTATCGGTTACCTTTTCATACTCTTGATGGTGTCCTCTGAGGAACAAAAGTTTTCAATTTTCATGAAATGCAGTTTATTTTTTCTCTTGGTATTTTTGCTTTAGTAGCATGCATCATATTTTCAACACCTTTGTGAATAAAATTAGACATTGCCTCTGTTCACATGGAACTGATGGAAAAGAGCGGCAATTAACTAAGCAGTGACAGTAAAACAAGCAGGGCAGGGTTCAATGTGTTGTGGATTCACCCTACAAGAACAATTAATATCAGCTCCTGGTGGTGAGAGCCAGAGAAGGTTTTAGAGGTAACGATTCAGAAACCAAAAGGTCAGGAAGTATTATTTAACAGTGAGGGGAAGAAAGAATCCAGTCATGTTTACTGTTCATGGATGTACTTTTTAAAATACTTTGTGATGAAATTCTTAATTTCGGATACAAGGCAGTGTCACTTAATTTGTGTGTGTGTGTGTGTGTGTGTTTAGAGAGCACCCTGTAGATCTGCAGCCTATCTTAGGTCATCTTTCTGGAAGTCAGTTATTGGTCTAGCTGAGCACAGAAGTACTGGTTGATAGAGATTGCCAGTTGATAGAATGGTAGATAAAGTCATATAAAGACAAAGATCCATAATCAGCTTTCACTGTCGTTAAGTCCTTAATATTTAGTCAAACAACCTCTATATTCAGAAAAATACACTGTATTCAGGAATCTTTCTAAAGCTTTGCAGTTTCCTTCTGTCCATACCAAACAAGGTAAGAAATAACAATTTCACCTTCAGCTTTTGCTCTTACCCAACCCAATTCTTACCTTTCCTTTTGCATTCTGGAGTCTGTTTAGGTAAATGTATATCTTATCATAAACACTGGGCAAAACTGTAGGTAAAATGTTCTTAAAATTATCGTTTGTACCAAATGTCAAACAGCAGGAATTGAAATTAAAACAGACATGAAAGAGGCAATAAAGGTAAAATCAATAAAGTTGATTTCACAAAAGGCTGAGTTACACAGCTTTTATGACGAGTCCAATTTTTAGAATAGACAGAACCCTGGGGATCTATTCTCCCATTGGTGTGCATGCCTCACTCTTATTTACTTTAATGAGCCTTATCAGTGGGGAACAAGGGAAAATAGATTCTCCAGCTCTCCTTTCTTATTGCTGGCTCCAAAGCCCTTAACAAAGCACACACCATGCATTAGTTTTGGGTACTATTCAGATAAGAGACACTTGGCAAAGAAAGTATTCAAAATTCTGTACAGCCTTCTTTGTGCATATTGTTCAGGAGATCCAGTTAGCAGAGAAACAGTTATTCTCTGTGTCTAGAGTGTCTTTATCCTAGCCTGTGCAGATTTAAGAAATGCCTCAAGGCAATCTGTAATGCAGATGCCTTTGGCAACTAAGTGCAAATACAGATAAAATATTGTTATATAAATGATACTGATGATGAAAATTACCAGATAACATTTATAGGCTTCATGTCACCCTCCGCAATCTGGTGTTATATAAAGCCATGAGGTTTTTTGATTCACTTGAGTGAGCAGTATTACCGAAATATTTTATAGTTGGTTGCTACATAAAAGGGAAATAGTATCCTAAAACCTAGGGCAGTCTGTTAATATGAATGCATTGATTATAATTTTGAATATTATGTGGTGAGCCTATTTAATATGGTAATTCCTCTTGTTTCTTTGACCACTAGTTCAATTCAATAGAGGAAAAATTGTATCTCTACCATGAATACAGATACTGTGTTAATTACTAAGACATGAAATAAACAGTATCCGGAATCTATTTCAGTGGCAATAGTGGGTAGGCAGCTAGGAAGTTCACCTACAGATCTGTTTTCAAGTCCAGAGAGGAGACTTATAGCATCAGTAAAGGCTTCAAAGAGATGACTGGAAGCCAAATCTTAAAGACTAAGGTAGAATTAGCCAGGTGGCAGGAAAGGTCTTCAAGGTCAGAGAACTCACCTCAGTTACTTTAAGTGCTGTGTATCATTTTTATCTAAAGAGTGCTTTTGGAAGAAAGAAGCAAAGCAAATTAATTCTCCTTATTGAATTATAGGGAAGCTTTCACAAGTGAATGCTACAGACCAGTCCAGTCACTTTCACAAGAATTTATGAAGAACCTTCTGTGAGCTTACATCGGTCTTACATTCAAGGCTATTGGGTACATAGGACTCTAACTACACTAAATGTTATGTGGCTATTTTCTTTGAAGCTGTGTTCTGGGACCATTCCTCCAGTCCAAGAAGTCGAAGGGAAGAAAGGAGCATGGCAGGCCAGCAACCTTGGTTCCAACAGAAGGTGGCAAGGAGGCTCATGGTGATGGTGGGCATGTAGGGGGACAGGTGCGACGGGAGGCCTTAAAAGGGGTGGTGAACAGAAGTGGTGGGGAGAAGTGGGTGTGTGAGGGGGGCTCAGAAGTGGGGGAGGGGAAAAAGGGTAGCAGAGATTTTTTTTCTTGTATAGTCTGTGAGAATGTTTTATTATTATTATTAAAAAAGTTTTTTAATGTTTATTTATTTTTGAGAGAGAGGCAGAGCATGAGTAGGGGAGGGACAGAGAGAAAGGAAGACACAGAACCTGAAGCAGCTCTAGGGTCTGATCTGTCAGTCAGCACAGAGCTCAATGCAGGGCTCGAACACATGAACCCTGAGATCATGACCTGAGGTGAAGTTGGAAGTTTAACTAACTGAGTCATCCAGGCGCCCCTGTGAGGCTGGTTTAGTTCTAAGTCCATAGGATTAAAATATTTTGTTCCAGATCTTACTGTAAAAACCCCATGCATCCTTATTCAAACTGGATACACTATTTCTAGTCTCCTTTTATCTAAATCAAATTGTGATTTTATTTCCTATCTTCCTTGATGTTAAAATTCGGTCAAGAGAGTTTGGAAAGTAGGCATAAAACCTTATTAAACTGTGACATAGACTTAATCTAATCTGTGGCCAAGCTCTCCCGGGAGGAATTTGTCGATGGTTTGACAGTTCACATCTCCAACTGGTCAGGACTCTGCATCCTGGGCTGGGTTCCTGAGGTGAAATAAATATGGCAAAGCCACGGTCAGTGCTGGCACTTGCCATCACCTTTTTCTCCACTTGCTTCCCACGTCCACTCTGTTTGCTCTACACTCACCCTGGGAGCTTGCAGACCTAACGCTCTGTTTGCCATAATTTCCTGTGTGCCGCAGCAGCACTGTCATCTTTATTTAGCGAGACTCTGCTGTATGGTTGGACTGCCACATTCCGATGAAATATGCAGTCAATTATCCACATGTTTGTAAATATATGGATGCTTGGCACTAAGTAAATTGGGTAAATCGACTTGTTGTTTGTTTGCTGAATCCTCTGGCAAAACTGCACCTGTTTTATTCTTTGTTACCAATGACCTGAAGAAAAGTATATCAATCTGTATCTATATCTATCTATAGATCTTCCTATGTATTTATGGGTATTTGTGTGTGTGTGTGTGTGTGTGTGTGTGTGTGTGTGTGTGTATAAAAGTCACTTCTAGTTTTTGTAAAATACGAAATCACTGAAGATTTGGTTGGTAACATTCCAAAGCATTTCATTTTTTATAGAAAGCGCTTTTAGATGTTAAAGATAAGGGATGTGCAGTGTATTGTCCTTCCCAGTACCTCACCCTCCAGGTCCATTCTTTTCTTCCTCCATCCCATTCTATGTCCAGGACATGGACCTCTTCCTACTCTATCCCCTACTCTATTTCCTGCTGGGTGGCTTCTGATTGGGTTTTGTTAAGGGGAAGCACCAGCAAGGGACTGAAAGGTGGGAGGAAAGAAAAGTCAGGGTATTTCTTCCTTCCTGCTCTGGGACACACTTTCTGGGAGGTGTTGCACCATCCAGGACAACAGCTGCCAGCTGGCAGTGTCTCCTTTACAGCCCAGCTCTCAGTGGGCTCCTGCAAACACTCTTTCCTTCCCCTTGTCCCGAGGAAGCACCAGCCTCCCTTCCTTAGATCTCCAGGTGCCTCCTGGAGGCCTCCACCTCAATTCTGGGTTCACTTAATGCTCCAACACTTCTGAGAATAACATTCATTACAGTGTTCTGAACCAGCTGAGTTGGATTTTCTTTTCTGCCAGGACTCTAACTGACACAAGGGGGGTGTTTTCCAAAAACATACTTCCTGAGTTTTTAAAGAAGAAACATGTGCCATGTATTTAACCACAGGAAATGTGTGATTTTACAGTTGGTGATGGCTGGGACAGGCCATGGGACTTGGTGTGATGAGCACTGGAAAAGGGAGTGAGTGAAAGGAACTCACTTTGTGACCTCAGGCAAGACTTTTGCCGGGTCCTGTGGGCTGCCTTTGTATGTGCAACGAGGCCTGATTACCTGCTGCATGTAAGCATCTCACTGGCTGATGTGAATGGCACTGACACACCATGTGTGACAGCCCTTTAAAAACTATGAAGCGCGAAGGCATGAAGGATGATGTAATACTTGTACAGCTGTTGTCACGTCATGCCGTCGATCTTCATTTTCTCATTATCCCCTGTTGTATCCACTGCTTTTTATGATTTGGGGTCTTCATGTGACATTAATTAATGCTTAGATTCCTATTTTCATTTAAATTATTTGTGAATATCTTTCTAGTGTGATTTTGTGGTTGGATGACAGGGTTTGGAAATACCTGGTGGGAATTCCTGTTGGTTCTTGCTTCTGCTTACGTATTTATGTTTTGACTCTAGGACTCTGGGGCCTGGAACAAGCTGCCTGTGGCCTTTGGTGAATTTCATTTACTTGTGGATGAAATCATAATAGTGACTGACACCTACCAAGCCTTCCTCACAGGGGTAATGTAAAGAAATAATGAAAAAAAAATAGGAGCATTTTCTGAAATCAATAGGAAAAATATCATTACTTGGATATATCTTGGATTTCAGTTTTGGCCATAAAATATGAAGCACTGGAATGGGATTGGATGGCGTTTAGAGATTCATTCAAAAATCAAAATTAAAATTTCTTTGTTTCTCAGAATCTTTATAGGGCCTTAAAGCCAAATGAAGAAAGATTCGTGTCCCACACTTCAGCATTAACACACATCTTCCACTGGCAACACAAGGAAGAGATAGGTTTAGTAAAGAGCAGGGAAAAAAAAAAACTAACCATGAATGAAAAAGAGCCATGAGTCTGAGGATTATTGCCTTCCTACCATTATTTCCCTTCTCAAGTCGGTTTGTAGGGTTCATAAGAATTGTAAGTTACCTAATTGGGATGAACTTCTCTCTACTTGCTATATACATGGTATAAAGCAGTATTTTGGATCAATTAAATAGTAGTTTCTCATTTTAGAGTATCAAACAGTTGATGCTGTGGCTTGAACTGTGGTTCCCACACCCCACATTCATACATTGAAGCCCTAACCCCCCAAAGTAACTGTATATACAGATTACCTTAAGAGGTAAGTAAGGTTAAATGAAGTCATAACAGTGGGTCTGTAATCCAATAGTACTGTGGCATTACAAGAAGACAAGAGAAAGAAAGAACTCTCTCTGCATGCATACATTGAGGAAAAGCCATGTGAGCACATTGCAAGAATCTTAGTGTCTACAAGCCAAGGAGACTGCTCTCACCAGAACCTGACCATGCTGGCACCCTGATCTTGGACTTCCAGCCTCCAGAACTGTGGGCAAATAAATGTCTGCTGTTTAAGTCACCAAGTCTGTGGTGTTTTGCTATGGCAGCTGCAGCTGACTTATACACTTTGAGTTAGCTATAACTATCATAGATTATTAACAACTCTTGATGTTTTTCAGATTTAAGGAGAGAAGACAATTAGGCATGACCTAAAAGAAAAAAGGGGTATGTTTTAGTGCGTTTCAACAAAAATGTAATTTCTCATACTTGACTGTTAATTGTCCTTTCGTAAGAAGTATCATCACTGATTTGTACTCAGTGTGAAAACATCTGGTAAATTTTGTGAATGAGTAAAATTTTGAGACAGTGATTTGTAAAGTTAATTAGATGTAATTTTTCTATTAGTCTAGCACGGGTCATTTTACAACACTGACTCTGACACCTAATCAGAAAACCAGGATGTATGGTGGAAGGCACTCTGGACTGGGCACTGGCTGACTTCATTTCCGTCTTGTCGTGTAGCTGATTTGTAACTTTGAACAAGTCATTTACCCCTCAGTGTCCTCATTCGTAAAAAGGAGCAGTATTCGAATGGTGTCTGGGATCCTTTTGAGCTCTGACACTTTATATGTGTGTTTGCCAATGTGTTGTAAGTTTGCTTAACTTTAATTAATTAGTCTGAAAGATGCTGTATAGGCTGTTAGAGAATGCCGCTAAAACAGTGCTTATAAATCTAATGACAGGCAAATATATTCAGTATACTCTTAATTTGCCAGTGTGTTGTTTTCATTTCCACAGCATAGAAAATAAAATAATGTTTTCAAATAACAAGATAAACAAGATTCCTGCTGGTAAAATGTGAAAATCGGCACCCTATATAAACCAAGATTCCTTTTCACAGTATTTTATGCAAATAGGCCCATTTTTAAAACCTGCTATTGTAGCAAACCTACACTAGGTGGAAGCAAAGAGTAAGCAAACATGTTAAAAGGTTAGAAAGTGGTACTTCTGGTGGTAAAAGAATCCTACTTTTCTGGATAGTAAAGGTCATTAAAATTATAGGCTACATTCGTTTCTAAAAGATGCTAATTAGAGAAGAAGACCTCAAATAACACTGCCTATTTCAATCGCTGAAATGATACCAAACGGGCCACTGTTTAAGCCTAATCTTTACCTTTCTTCTTAAAGACTCTGGCTGGTATAAGAAATTAAATATTGAGTCATTTATCTTAAATCCTGCGATCTGATTGACCAGTAAGCCTAATACAATAACCAGCCAAATGGTGCTTGCTACTCATAGATCTCCTTCTTGAAAAGCTTACAGGTAAAGCTTACAGCATAAAATGATAAACTGAAAAAAATTTCTCTAAAGCATATATACAATTTTGAACTCAGTGATGGGAAATTTACCTTATTGTGTATAATTTTACATGTCACTTCTTTTAAAAATTATATTTCTTCTCCTTCTTTTGAAAATTAATTGGGTGTTATACTTTAGTTTCTAAAATGATGTGATGATTTCCATGTTTAGGTTTGCAGCAAGTCAAAACTCAGTTTATTACCATAGTCTTTATGCAAAGTGAATTGCTTAGAGCTCCTCTTGAAATGCACTGCATGGAGAAGGAAGAGCCTTTTTATTCTAGAAAAGCATTTTGAAGTTGTTTGTGTAGGCAGTAAATCACAAGCGATATATTCTGTGCAATGATAATTTCTACACGGTGTTTTAGATAAAATCCATTGTTTAGAGTACAAGATGGCACCATTGTTTGTGAAATACCTGGAGGTAAATGCAAGGTGTAGTAACAATTACTTAACGGTAGTGAACCTGCAACTGAGAAAAAGACTGGTATTGACAGAACCCTTTTCTGGTTGCCATCAGTATAAGCAGCATTTAACCTTTGTAACCTTTGCCCTTAGGGGCAACCACTTAATCTCTGTGGGGGGTACAGATTCCTGATCTGTAAAATGTGAAAGCAAGGTCAGATAATCTGCAAATTTCAGCAGTTACTAAGATCCTACTTATTTTACTAAGGCCAGTTACAATGAACAAACTAGAGCTCCAGAACTAGGATTTATGTTCTTAGCTTCGCTTGTTTCCCTATTTGGCCTTAATAGAAAAGTACAAATGGGAAATAAATGATATACGTGAAGAGTTTGGGGTCATCTCTATATTCTTTTGGTTAATGCTGTCATTGATCACCTACACAACTGAGAAGTAAGTTTTTCTTCTGTCATCCAACACTGCCCAGCAATGTTGACAAAGGACGTACGGGCATAAACCAAGATAGTTCATAGGCATATTTTGGATTCACAACAGCATTAGATGCTTAGGGAATAAAAATTTAGGTGTTGGATATCTTTGGGCAACTTAATTTTGAGCCTCATATCTCATATCTATATAATGAAGATATCAATGACTTAAGAAAACAGTCCTGAGGATTAACAAAAGACACAAATGTTCACTAACACACACTGTGTTAAAGGGAGAATTTCTGGGAAGTGTTGTCAAATACCTCTGAAAAAAGAGTATGTTTCTAGGCAAAAATAGCAACTCTGCAATTTATTCATGTTCTCCAGGTCTAAATGTCATCACTCCTGTTCATCAGCAAGAACAAGAGAAATAGAAGAAAAAGATGTCATACTAAAGAAAATGAGTACAATTTTACCCATTCTAGGCAACACATAATTCTGAAAATTCTCACATGAAAATATAACCAATTAGACTAATTTTACTGGCTCGTATAAAATAGAAGCTGCAGTACCTTTCATTTGGTTTTCAATTACTTTCCTGTATTTCTAGTATCTCTGTCATACTCCTTTATCCACATGGATCATCCTATCAGCATGGGCCTGTCAACAGGTACATAATTCTTTCAAAGTTCCTCTTCACTGTCACCTTTTAAGATGTCTAGTTAAATTCTGTGGAAACTGGGAATTAATCTAGTCAATCATATCCTTAACTTTCAATCACTCCAGAAAAAAGTCACACAATGAAAGAATCCTTACCACATGCTATGACAAGCTATACAAAGGGAACAATTGGCCTTTTCTTCTTAAGACTATAATGGCTTAGCAGGAAAGGCCTTTAGCATTTTTATTTTCTTTGCAGTTGTTCCTCTCATAGCATATTGTATATAAAAGTTAAATATTAATATTACCTGGGACTTACTGCATTTAATGGACTCAGCATGTCTTATATGTAGTCTCTGAGAGCTACGGTATCTCAACAACACATCTAATGGTGGGTTACTCTTCCTCCATTATACGGAAGACAGAAGGTGAAGGCACGAGGAGAGTAAGTGGCTTGTAAATGATGATCAGTGAAAGAACTAGATTGAGAATGTGGGTCCATTTTGATAGTTAGCCCGGAAGCTAACACACAGCCTTTTGGGTCAGCATTGATGTCTATGGCATTAATAACTTCATAGTAATATCATGAATATCGTTGAATGTTCAATGGTACCTCTTGTAATGCTTCTGGAATCACTGAATACTTAAAACATAAGCAAGTTACTTATTGGTGACATTGTTATCATGTTCAGATTGACAATGTTGATAATGACCTATATTTGGGTAGAACTGCACCTCATACTTTATAATTCAGCTATTATATTAGTACTTAACTCAGTACTAAACAAAGATAAAATTTCAACAAACATTTGTGGATTTGTTCAAAAAGCTTTTAAAATACATATTAGCTTACTTCATTTTACAACAGCTTTGTGAAAAAGACTGGGTGGGTAGCATTATACCAATTCTGCTGTGAAACAGATAAAAACTAATAAAATGGATATGGGCTTTAGAGTCAAGTAATAGATTCTTAGCTTGATTTTGCTCTTATTAGCCACGTGAGCCTCAGTTTTTCTCAACAGAGAAAACAAAAAGTTATTGTTGGGAATGAGATGATGCATGTAATGCATCTAGTTCGAGGTTATTGATCAGGGTCCTGCACTTAAGGGACAGAAATATGATCTGAGCTCGGATCTCATGATTTTGGGTCATACACTTTTTGTATTAAGTCAGATTTCAGTAACAATCTACCAGTCGTTTTGTCATGAGCCATGCCCCAAGCACTGACAGGCTTTGAAGATTTGTTATTACTTTGCCTTATGGAAGCCTAAAAAGTCGTGACCATAAAACAATTAGTGATTCTGCTGATCTGGAAACAATGTCACTTGAACTGAGATGGATTTTACTTTTTCCCTCTTTTTCCCTGTAGGCTGAGTGTGGTTGAGCTGAGTTTTCGGAGATGGCATTTCTTAGATATCACTTCAGTTCAATATTCCATGTCCCTTCTGTGGCCAGAAATATCCAATAGCTCCTCAACTTTAATTCTTTCAGGTTATCAGTGTGTCAAAATGGAAACCAGTTGCTGCAGAGTCTCTGGCACACAAGATGAATCAGTAGCAGCCAGAAGCAGAAGCTGGGCTTCTGGCTAGACAGGGGACACTTCAAACCACTAAATGAGTATAGGATGGCTGTGTTGGATGGTGTGGAGGTGATGGCAAAGAAACATTTTTTTTTCTAGTCATGACTGTTCAGGTCATTTTCATGCAGGAACCTAAAAGAAAATCAATGAATTGTGGCAATTACAATAAACTGCCTGGACTTCTATACTTTCAACGCCCAGACTGGCTTCTCCATTCTAGACTGAAGTCTCATGCATTTTCCACTAATTTAAAAGTGTGGCATAATGAAAAAAGCACAGGTCTCTGATGAGCTGTGTGACTTTAGATAGGTCATTTTCTCAACTGCACAATGGTGATAATAAGAATACAGAGCCTGAGAAGACTGTGTTTATGTGTATGAAATGCTTTAAAAATTTAAAGTGTCAGATGATGTGGGGCACCTGGGTGGCTCAGTCAGTTGGGCGTCTGACTTTGGCTCAGGTCATGGTCTCATGGTTCATGGGTTCAAGCCCCGCGTAGGGCTCTGTTGCTGACAGCTCAGAGCCTGGAGACTGCTTTGGATTCTGTGTCTCCCTGTCTATGTGCCCCTCCCCTGCTGGCGTTCTGTCTCTTTCTCTCTCAAAAATAAACATTAAGAATTTTTTTTTAAAGTGTCAGATGATGCTGGCTTGTAAAATAATTTTTATCACTAGCCGAAAGAGGAGGTTTATATTGACTTATTTGGTTAGGCATGCCATGCCTCTCCCTTAGTGCCAATTACCTGCAAAATGAGTTTTATGCCCTTCTGGAAAAAAAGATATGACACCCTCTGATTTTATTCTCCAAATTGTTCAGCATTACACTACAAAATAAGCTCCATGAGGGCAGACATTTCTGTATGTTTGGTTCATGTGATGTGTCTGAAGTGCCTATGACCATACCAGGTACACGATCTGTGTTCAGTGACTGTCAAATGACTGAATGATTTAATGCAGGAAGGCACAAGGATCTACTGTGGCTTACCTTTCAACTGAGTGTGTGTGTGTGTGTGTGTGTGAGTGCAGGCAAACTGAGGAAGGCTTGGCATTAAGTGTATTTCTTCACATATATTCCATTTCACCTTAACCGGTAAACATTTCACCTTGTGATTTCTGATTTTGGGTCAGGTAGCATCTGCTTAAGAACACATTTCTTCCTGACATTCCAATTCAAGTCACAATTCAAATCCCACTAGTTCTGGACACTCCTGGATCAACAAATTAGTTGCACTCAGCTTAATAATACCCTACCAAGCCCTGAAAGTCTTACAGAGATACACAATTACCAAAACCCACCTAGGAGGCCAGCACATTCAAGGAATCACTAATAGGATTCAAGAGGGAGCGTTGACAATACAATCAGTCTTTAAATGAAGAATTTCTTATGTCAGAGCTAAATCCAGTCAGAGAAGCAGAAGGCAGTTTTATGATTTATACGAATTCACACATGCATCAGTGGTAATATAAGGCTGGTTGAAACGCTGAATGCCCCATGTCTATCGAGTCCTGAAAAGACATTGCTTGGATTTATCTAGGGAAGCAGAGTGGGTCAAATGGGATCCATGAGTTTGTCATCAATAATGTTTACTGATCTGTTATTTAAGGAATTTTAATGAAAATGAAGTCAGATGAAGTGAACTGTTTCTAATCTGATTTCACTCAGTCAAGCTAAGCCCTTCTCTACTAAACTAAAGCCCAGGGAATCTAGCAAAAAACAAATAAGTAGTGATCAGTAGACTGTAGGAAAGCTGCAGTCTGCAGGCCTGTGTCAGCTGCTAATTTCATCGGAGCCCTTGATTCTCACACGCCTCAAGATTCAGAGCTGTTCTTTCCCCAAAAGGAAAAGCAACTGCTGGAGCTTTCTCTCTCTTTAAGTCAGAAAGTATGACATGTCAAGACTGGACTTGTCATCAAAAGGTTTAAGTATCCTTTTAATCTCTTAGAAGCATTTGTTTCTCCAGGTAAATAAACCCAACATTCTGTACAAATAAATTCAGGATAAGTTTAGCATGACTTGGAATCCTAAAACCACACAGACTGTACTAGCACAGTGCTCTCTCAACTGCCTGGAAAGGAAGGGAATTCTGTCATCTTCTATTACTATTAATTTTATCCCTCTGTTCAATATTTTATCAAAGTAACATGTGCATAGGGTAAGAAGTTAGTAGAATGGAAGGACTTCTAATGAAAGATAGCAGTTCCTCACCCATCCTTTCCTACTCTTACATTCACTTCCCAGATACAGCAGCTTTTTTTCAGCTCTTTTTAGTTCTTCTGTCTTTCTCTCCCATTGTATGATTACAGCACTTCTTGGTTAATCAAATTCAGACATGATCTATAAATTCTCTGCTAGAAAAGAGTTTAGTTAATTTAAACCACCCTTTCACAATATTTGTGCCTCATATATGACTTACCCTATTAGTAATCTTTGTATCATCATATTATATGACTAAATCCATGTTTCTTTACATAACTAATTTACTCAGTATTTCTTTGCCTTCCTTCTCAGATAGATGAAAACATTAGGACTCTGTTCCACTTGCTCTCCAGACTCCCAGAAATTCTACCTTTACTGTAAAAGTGTCAAGGTTGATGGGGTGCCTGGGTGGCTCAGTCAGTTGAGCGTTCAACTTCAGCCCAGGTCATGATCTCACGGTTCGTGGGTTCAAGCCTCGCATCTGGCTCTGTGCTGGCAGCTCGGAGCCTGGAGCCTGCTTTGGATTCTGTGTTTCCCCCTCTCTCTGCCCCTCCCCACTCCCGTTCTGTCTGCCTCTCTCTCTCTCAAAAATAAACAAACATAAAAAAAAGTATCAAGGTTGATTACATTTTCATTTTGTTTTGTAACGATGTTTCAGTTTTATGTTTTCCTGATAGGCAACTTCTAACAACTGGAAACCAATAAACACTCATTATATCACTATTATTGAAATGTGATCATTGCATAGATTTGTAATATGCTAGGATTATAGTTCTTTCTATGGAGGTCCAGCTTCACATGTCTTCAAACTAACATCTCAGACATATCTTCATGATCCCAAACCAACAAACAGATAGCTTTCTAAATAATTGTTTTTGTATCTGATTGTCAAAGTGATATTCATTTTACATATAAAAATGTAAAGAAGAAAAGCCTAAAGAAAAATAAAAACAAATCCACTCCATAAAGGTAAATGAAACTAAAAAATAAGATGAGTTATTTCTAAATTTGACTTTTTTCTCCACTGAAATGGCAGATAGATGAATCAGACTGATCACTCCAATACTGTTTCAGGGCTTGGCAGGGGAGAGGTGGGTATTCTAGTTACTAAAGGCACACTTAAAGAGGCTACTTTCCCAAACCCTAAAACCTTCTCCTTTATTCTATTCCACACTTCATTGGGAACATAAAGACTATTTGAGCTCCTAAACACCTTTGATCATCATCATATCAACATTTCCTATTGTCTTAATATAATTTCATCCCCTTTCTTGCTGTGCCTTGTTGGGTGTTATCAAGGTATTCCCCTAAGTGATTATATTTGATGAATTAAAGGTCATGCTTTTAGTCACTTACCCGAGGTAACAGGCACAACTGGGTCACCCAAGATTAGCCTCCTTCTGGAGGAATCTCTGCCACTGTGAATCTGGTACTCTTCATCCTTCTTTAAAGAGGAATCTGCTTCACCAAATGGCTTCCTGATCTCTAATCACTGTACCACCCAGGTTTCTTTGGTCTCCACCCTACCAAACCCACTTCCTTGAGGATCACAAATTCTTAAGACACAGTGTAACATCTCTTTCCATTTCTAGTCTTCTTTCACTGCTCTGTAGTATCCATCATTGCTGCCTATAGCTTCTTTCTCATGTTCCTTTCCCTTTGTTTCTGACTTTTCGTTCTTCTAGGTCTCTTATTGTCTTTTTTTAAAGTTTATTTATTTTTGAGAGACAGAGCACAAGTGGATGAGGGGCAGAGAGAGAGATGGAGACACAGAATCTGAAGCAGGTTCCAGGCTCTGAGCTGTCAGCACAGAGCCTGAGGACATGGGGCTCGAACTCAAATTGACCCCAAGTCTATGAATTAGTCCTGACCATTGTTAACAATTGCACTTGTTTCTGGATATCCCCATTTGGATGTTCATTTGACTCTGAGGACAATATGGCCCAAACTGAACTCATCCTCTTCCCTCTTCTTTCTGTAATTATTTCAGCATTTTAGTTACCTGGTTCAAAATCCAGTAACTGTTCTTTGCCCCTTCCCTTGGCTCCCTGCCTTCTGTGAATTTTTTAGTCCTGTTCCTTCTATCTCATAACACCTGATGTTCTTTCTTTTCCTGTCTATGTCCACTGTTCCTTTGCTTTCTCTCTTCTGATTCTAGAAAAAGATGCTAGTGTAAACGGTAGAATGCTATACATGAAGGCTTGAGAGAGAGACAAAGTTTATCATCCTGTGATATAATGAGCAGTCCTATCTTAATCATTTTATTAACCACCTACCTGCTTTCTCCCTGGGGTCTTCTAGAAGAACTGTTTCACACCCTTTCCTTACTCAAAAATATGCATTTCCCTGCTACCTAATTAAAAAAATCCAACCTCCTAGATTAGTATTTATGTCCATATTTAAATCTTGGATTCTACTACATGTGTAACAGAAAAATTTTCAGTAGCTTTCTGCCTTTCCCCTCCCAACTCCTCACCTGGAATGGAAGCTGTCTGAAGCAGGAATTTATCTGCCTTGTGCACTGCTGTTTTTTTCTGTGTTTAGTACAGAGCCTGATACACCATATGCTCTCAGTATTTGTTGAGGAGTTAGATAGTATTCTCTGGGCACCTGGCTGGCTCAGTCAGTTTAGCATCCGACTTCTGCTCAGGTCATGATCTCATAGTCCATGAGTTTGAGCTTCGCATCGGGCTCTGTGCTGACAGCTCAGAGCCTGGAGCCTGCTTCATATTCTGTGTCTCCCTCTCTCTCTGCCCCTCCCCTGCTCATGCTCTGTCTCTTTCTCTCTCTCTCAAAATATGTAAACATCAAAAAAAATTTAAAAAGTGGATAGTATTCTCACCTATGCTTTCTGACCTCCATGCCCTTTTATTTTTTATTTATTTATTTATTTATTTTATTTTTTATTATGGAGAGAGAGAGAGAGAGAGAGAGAGAGAGAGAGAGAGAGAGAGAGAACACATGAGTGGGGGAGAGGGGCAGTGGGAGAGAGGAAGCGGGCGAGGGAGAATCTTAAGCAGGCTCCATGTTTGGCCCAGAGCCCAATATGGGGCTTGATCCCTAACCGTGGGATAGTGACCTGAGCTGAAATCAAGAGTTGGACATGCAACCAAAGGAGCCACCCAGGCCCCCTCCATGCTTTTTTAGACAGCACTTCCATTTATTGAATGCTTACTGTTATGGACTATATTATGCTCCCCCACAATTCATATGTTGAAGTCCTAACCCCCAGCACCTCAGAATGTTATACTGTATTTGGAGACAGGGCTTTTAAAAGGGTGATTAAGTTAAACTGGGTTGTTAGGTTGGACCTTAATCCAATCTGACTGGTATCCTTGTGGAGATATGGACACACACAGAAAAGGAGAAACTAGGGATCTTTGTGCATAAAGGAAAAAGGGCATGTGAAGATATAATGGGAAGGCCAACCTGTGACAACCAAGGAGAGAGGCCTTAGGAGAAACTAAACTTGCAGATCCTCGATCTTGAATTTCTAGCCTCTAGAACTGTGAGAAAGTCAATTCCATCTGTTTAAGCCACTCAGCCTATGGTATTTTGTTACGGCAGTCCTTACAAACTAATGCATGCACTCTTGCCAGATACTCTGTAAAACCTTTTATGTATAATGCTAATAAGAGTACTATAATATAGATACTTGTATGATTTCCATTCTACAAATTAAAAAAAAATGAAAGCATTGAGACATTAATTAATTTCCTTATGGTTACACAGGCAAAGTTTGGAATGCAAGCAATTTGACTCGTGCTGTTCCCTCTTCTTGGATCACCCTTTCCCTCATTTCTAAATACTCAAACTCTATCTGTAAAGCCAAAGGAAATGTCTTTCACTGAATTTCTGTACTCTGGCTCTGAATCTGCATTCTAATAATGATTCTTTTGCCTTATTTTCAGTTTCAGTCTTATTGTAAGTGCCTGCTAGGAACCTGCCTAACTCTCCAGGACTGGGGCTCTGCATTATTCATCAGAGGCCTTTGACATTAAACCTGGAGTCCTTCTGGGACGACAGTCTGTCTACATACCTGGGGCCTGGCTACTGGCTGACAGGTGCCCCTGGTGATAAACACACACCAGTTGATGTGGGCTTATGAATTCACTTGTTTCAGAATTCCATGTTGCTATTCTGTCAGATGCACAGGAATCCCTGCTAGCCTGGTATTGATTACATTCCCGGATCACCATTGTTTTTATATTTTACTATAGCTTTGATATATAGTGTTCTACGCTTTATATGTATTTTTCCCCAGAGTCAGAAGCTGAGTCTCTCCTAAAGCCCCAGGCTTATCATAAATAGTTCTGCTTCCATGTTTGTGCTTATCTTAGGCATGGCTATCATTAAGCAGGCAATATCCAGGCATGACCTGTGATAGACAGTTCTTAGATTATGGTCAATGATCCAATCATTCATTCATGCATGTGTTCATTTGTTCTTTCATTCTACCACCTGACTGAGAGAACTATTCATATATTTCAGTCATAATACCAGGTGGTAGGTTCAAGGTCAGTTTCTTTGATTTGATATTAAAAACAACTACAAGCTTTTGATGCTATTAGCAGCTTATAAAACATCTTCCCCAAAGTAACCAACAATAAAATGTAATTTGAAGACATGTTACTGATGAGATTCAGGTGTCTTCCCTACGTGTCAGCAGGAACCAATCTAAAATGAAATCAATGGAAAACAAGCTGCAAACAGGGAAATTGTAACATGTCATGAGGATATGTTTAATGAAGGAAAGCGATGGTATAATGATAAGGGACAACTGAAATTTCTGAGGATCTGGAAGGAATATTGAAAAAGAAACGCTGTTGAAAAGGTTTGGATTAGTGCTACTACAGGTACAGCCTAAGAGACAGAAACTCCAGCCAGTTCTAGTGTTAATAAAGGATGGCATTTTAATAGAATAATTAGTAGAGTTTAGCAAACATTTTTGAGCAACCACTATATGCCAGATAATTGTAGGAATACAAAAGACAATCATATATGGTCCTTGTCCTCAAGAAGTGAGGAAAACAGACACATAAAACCCTAACCCTCCTGGGGGTAGGAATGGAGTTAGTGTAGTTGTTGCTACCATCAAGGGCACTATTACTGGAAGTGACATCAGACTCTGTCAAGACCGATATTTCCTATCTTCCCTTTGTAATGGAACAAACACTTGGCACAATTCTCAGAATTCCGCCTTAGTTGGGAAACAAAAAAGTAGGCAACAGAGACCAATCTATTTTGATGAGTGAGGGGAACTATGCTGGATATTTTCTATTTTCCTCTCCTAACCTATTCCATCTTTGTCCACCCTTCTCTCTGCCACAAAAGGCTGACCTGTGTGAAATATGTTAATCAAGTTTCCTTGACCTTGGGCCAATAGGGACATGTCTCCAGGGAGATCAAAACAAAGGGAAAAATGAAGTCCTAGTATTGTTCCCTGACTCCTTTTTGCTGTGTCAGGCTAAACTGGTTCTATCCCTCAACTGAAGCTTCCCTTTTTCTTTTACCCCCCCCCCCCCCCCCCCCCCGCCACCTTTCCTTTCAGATCCAAATGGCTTCATCCCTGCCTCTATTTGGCCTTGGAGTGGTAATAACTCTGTTATTAGTAGCCTTGGGTTCTTAACATTCTTTATGCTTCCCCTATACTCTGGTCACATTTTTGTAAATAGTTCCTTTATTAAACCTGCATTGAATTATCCCAGTTTGAGAGTGCATTCTTCTTGAAACTCACTTGATTTAGGCAGCAATCAAAAAGACTGAGGAGGGGCAGGATAGGGCAAAACCCTGAACCTGTTGATTGGACAATGTGGAGACTATAGTCTAGAAAGACAAGCAGTTCTATGACTCAAACATTGTGCACGTCCCCAGGGTTTACTCCTGGATGCTATATTTGAGAGCTGTTTGGAAGCTTGGAACATTAATCAATCTGAAAACTAGCAATGCCACTGTTTTTATTTTATTTTATTTTATTTTATTTTATTATTTTATTTTATTTTGAGAGAGAACAGGGCAGAGGAGCAGAGAGGGGGGGGGGAGAGAGAGAGAGAGAGAGAGAGAGAGAGAGAGAGAGAGAGAGAGAGAGAATATTGAGCAGGCTCCACGCCTAGCATGGAGCCTGACTTGAAGCTCCATCCCATGACCCTGGGACCATGACCCGAACTGAAATCAAGAGTTGGACACTCAATCAACTGAGCCATCCAGGTGCCCCAATACCAGTGTTTTAAGTGCCTGGCACTGCAACTTAATTCCAAACCCCACCACACAAGAGGTATCAGCATTCTGGCTCTTTCAAAGGCCATGGGGTACCTTAAGCCTTTGAACTGCTGCACATGGCATCAGCTGTCAGAAAACAGATAGAAGCAGAAGTAAAACAGGGTCTCAGTGTAGATGGAATAATAACCTTACCACACTAAAACAGAAATGTATTCCTGGTGTTAAGAAAACAGGGCTTTGTAAAATTATTACTAAGTGCCAGATGGGACCAAATGGTTTTAACATTTAAAGACAACACTGATCAACCTGGTCAACCATTCAGGCAGCCCTGTTGTCCACGTGCAAACCGAAATTATTTTCTTAAACACATTTTCTAAGATGGCTTAAACCTGAGAGAAATACTGAAATATAGTTTAATCCTCTTGGTTTAAAAAGTAAATGTAAATGATCTTTAAGTGATTGCAACATAAACTACTGACTTTGTTTCCCTTAATTTCTCTCCAATACATCAGGTATGACTTATCTTATCTGATCTAATCCACACCATTTGGGAATCAACAGACATGTACCCAGGAGTCCTGAGTTGGATGAGCACATATTTTACAAAGAGCAGACAGTTCTGGCCCTTGTTTTATCAAAGGTCGGGAGCACAAAAGTGAACTAAATAACAGAAATCAAAAGGCAAACATTGACACCGGATGCTCACAAGACTTAGCAAGAAATACATTCTTAAAAGTCATTAAACAATTTTGAAAAGAAATTCAAGCTGCGGGGACTGAGCTCTGAGATCAGAACAATAAGCTCCATGAATTGGAACAGAGGCTTTCTGAAAGAAATGTCTACAGTTTTGAAGAATACTTTTCCCAGACAAGCTTCTTTGTGAGGGGATTTTTTTTTTTTTAACAAACATGCCTATTTTTGACTCAGCTCAGAAATGAAATATTTCAAAAGCCCTTTCAAGCTCAACATCTCTAAAATTACTCCCTCAGAGTTACACTTTAAGGGGTAGTAGAGTAGTGAGATTAAGAGGAATACCAAGGTTGTAAAATTTTCACAGGCGTGACAAAGACACACAAAAAACCTTACTACTGCCATTAATGTTTTCAGTGTTTTAGGCAACACAAAAAAGTACCATGTGGAAAAATGGCAATATTGCAGGGGTGGAATAAAGCATTTCAAAGTTCAGTTTTGACCAAAGAGAGGATAAGACAAGATTACCTTTCCTAGGTTTATGAGTTTCGAAAGGGGAATTTTTACGAGAAATATTTTTATAAGTTTTGTTTTTTTGGAAATAATATCTATCAGAGTTTTCTGTAATTAATGACAATGAATGCCAACATTATCTCCAAATAAAAGTGTTTTCTGGGGAAATGAAATCAAACTCAGAATTAATTTACTTAGGTAGCCACTAATGGTCTTATCTGTACATTCCATTGAGACTTAATTAATCTAATCATAGCTTTGGTTGGTTTGATTTTCATCATGTGCAAAAATACTAAGGGAAGTAGTTTTACATCAATGAATCAGAATCAGAGAAAATTTTGTCCAGCTTCATTCTGCATGGAAATCCTAAGATATTAGTGAAGTTATATATTCATGTGTATCTATAAAAGTAAACATTATAAATATTAATTAGAGCCAGTTATTTTTTTCTTGATAAGAAGACATACATATGCAAGCAAATTATTTTATTTTGAACAATTCAATTTTAAAGTTCAAACTGAATTAAAACTATGAATTAGACCATTTTGTTTTAAAGAACTAGATTTAAAGTGGTTTGAGCTTGTACTGGTCCTATTTTAAAAGGAAGGGTGCTTCTCCCTGCTAATTCTCAGGGCTCATTGTTTTTTTTCCTGTGGAGCATTTTCTGTTCTTCAGATCGTGACCTAACCAAATCACTATTCTGTTCGTAGATGTGTTGTTTTGCCTTCCTGCTTCCCTTCCTTTATGTGGGGTACCAACTCAGGTTAGCCAATTAGATCTACCTAGCCATAATAATATTTTGATAAGAGGTTTCCCTAACATTTGAAAAGTGAATGCAGGAAGACAGGCTTTTCTTTGTCCTGGACCACAAGCTGTGAAGAACATCTAGCTGGAATGCCAACAGCCTCCTTTCCTAGCTGCCTGAACAAAAAAGCTGCAGAGTGAAGCCAGAGAGAAAAGCAGAATAAAGACAGAGAGGGATGTAGAGCCAGGACCTGCCTGAAGCCTTAGGATTTTCTAATAAGAGACAACGAATCCCTTTTTGTTTTAAGCAAGTTTGTGTTGGGTTTCTGTCCCTTGCAGCCAAAATAATTCTGGCTAATCTGACAAATAAGCAATAGAAAAAGCTGGAAGGGAAATAATTTACAGCAAATTATGACAATGTTTCTTGTTCTTACCCACGTATGGCAAAAATGGTCCATGGGTGCTCACATATACAGTGAGAGAGAAAAATAAAAATTCTTACTTTAATGTATCTTGAACATAGAGACTGTTAGTACATTTCACAAAATATGTTAATAGATGACATGCTTTAGTCTGCTGGTTAATTTATCAAGATATTTTAAAGACTACATTTACATATCAAAAGCATAATCATCTTATTAAAAAATATATTGTTAATGACTCATATTTTGGTTATATGAAAGCAAATTCACTATTTTGACCAAATTATTTAATGACACTTAGTATGATATGTCCATGTATGTAGGCAGTTTTAGGTAAAGATGAGAAGTTTAAGGAAGTTAATGGCAAAAGATACAGAGTAATCCATCTGACTTTAAACCATGCTCTAGCCCCTCATTATCTACACACAAAAACACACGGAAATACACTTAATTATTATATTTCACAAAGAAATATAATTACTGGGTTAAGTTCAAATCTATTGTCAATAAACCAAGGAAAGTTAAATTATATTCAGAAATTTGGACATAATTATACATCCATTCTTAGAAATCCTTGGATCTTGCCTGTGTCTTCACACCAGATTGGTTTGACCCTTGTGACTGAATTGAATATTAGTTAAATTCCATCAAAGTATTTGAACTAGTTTTTTAAACTGACATATCTAATAAGGTAAACTGGTTTATACAAGTAAATACCACTTTAGTACTCAGAATACCATGTCAATTAGATCATTCTTCTTCTTTTTTTTTTTTTTTTTTTTGAGAGAGCATGAGCAGGGGAGAGGGGAGAAGGGCAGAGAGAGAGAGAGAGAGAGAGAGAGAGAGAGAGAGAGAGAGAGAGGAGAGAGAGAGAATCTTAAGCAGGCTCTGTGCTGAGCATGGGATTGAAGCTCCTCCCTCATCTCCCCCATCCCCTGCTCTGATGTGGGACTCAATCCCATGACCTTGGGATCCTGACCTGAATCAAATCAAGAATCAGTTGCTCAACTGATCGAGCCACCCAGGTACCCCTCAGTTAGATCATTCTTTAACGACTTTGTAAGTATTTGCAGCAACTGCCCTTTATAGTTGAACCTACTAATAGAACCTGAAGCCTTTGACTCTGGGTGTGCTGCTTGGTCTACTATTCAGCGTTCATTTTGGAATTTGAACTTTACCTGTAGGTAAATCTAAGAATATAGAACTTCAATTGAAGGGAACCATAAAACAACAATTTCACTTATCCATTCTATAAATGAAAACTCATATTCAGGGCTCTGACATACCTAGATAGGCCTGGACACAGATCTTCAGAGGTCTAGCCCAATGCTTCTATTGGAAAGCTGTTCCTCAGATGCAAACAGCTTGGTACTTTACATTGTACTGATTTGGTTTTATGGTTGATTTTATGTTTCAACATAACATCATAAAGCTGGATTAGATATTCAAATTATCTAATGGGTTGCTATGCTAAATAATTTTAAAAAATAACTATTTATTTTTAAAGATATTATTTTTGAGTAATCTCTACACCCAAGGTGGGGCTCAAACTCACAACTTCGAGATCAAGAGTTGCATGTTCCACTGATTGAGCTAGCTTAAAGTTCACATTATTGAAATTTAATAGATGTTTATTGAGTTTTGTTTCCGTTCAGTAATTAAAAATAATCTATATGTATAAAATCATACTAATGACTCCTAGATTCTTTAGTATGAAAACATAATAATCATTCTCCCTAGTAATTTCATTTACCTTTCATTAATTCCTCTTTACTTAATCTACAAGATCTTGGATGACATTTTGTGTGTTTGCTTGTTTGTTTTTGAAATTACCAGTCAAATAAAGTGAATTGGTTTGTACAAGTAAGTATCACCTCAGGAACCATAGTAAACATTGTAAAATATATTAAATTGAATGGTTTTGTGTGAAATCCTGAATGTAGTCTAGTTTTATGTGTTACCATTCTTTTTGGCTACATGTGAGAGTTAGAAGAATGTCTTCTGTTGTCCAGAATGAAATATCTTTTTAGAAACTGAAACAACAGACCTTTAAGAATTCTGGACAAAAAATATCTGTAGTGGAATATCAGCTATGTTCCAAAGGGAATACTTTATCAAGATCATTAAATAAAAATTTGTGATTTTGGAAAGCTTACCGTAAAGAGTTTTGGGGACAATTAAACAAACTAATGTATCAGAAGCAGTAAGAAATGTTCAATAAATGTCAGCTATTTTTATGAAAAACAAAAAAATTGTATTAGTCTTTAAAAATGACAATTACTGCTTTTAGCTTATATTTTGCCGCATTTCTATTGAATTGTTTGAAGGGGAAATGACATTTTATATAACAAATGATTTTTCTAGTTAAAAAAAAGGATCTAGGCTGATGTCACTAAGATAGTGACATAGGTTGTTTCTGAATTTGCTCCCCCTCACAAGAGGAACAACTAATATCTGTTTGAGAACAAGACACCACTGAGAGAATCCTAGAACATGGAGATGAAGCTGAAACTGCCCCCCCCCCCACCTCCCCAGCCCCGTATCACTGAGACAAAGACAGACTGCATTAGAAGGGTAAGAGAAGTGGCTACATGTTGACCACACTGCCCCTCCCCAAGGCTGGTGTAGCACCATGCCCAGAGATCTCCCTTTGAGCCTCTAGTTCCTCCAGTGGGAATAGAGAAGATGGGGTAGGGGTCAATTCCCAGCATTGTGGGTTGCTTTGTAGGGACCCCTACTCTGATAACTGCACTAAGAGGACTATAGGGGAAACTCCAGAGTCTAGCCAATAAGATTCTGACTTCTGACTGTGTGGGGGAGGAGGTGCATCATTGCAACAAACAGCACATGATACTGGCAGACCAAGTTCATACTCAGCAGTGCCTCGGTAGTAATTTCAACCAGAAGTTTTGCTTCTCTGCAGAATCAAGCTGGGGATGTCTTTGACCAAGGAACTAGGGGGAATAGATCTGATTGATAGAGGTCCTCAAAGAAGGAGTTTTGCTGGCCCTAGAGGCTGGCTTGCCCCTGCCCAGGCATGGCGCTGTGTCAAAGTCTCACGTGCTGTGGAGAGTGCCTTCCAGCCCCATTTGACCAGAAGGGCAGGTGACAACTTCTAGAAGCTGTGTGGCCCAGGGGCACTTAAACTGAGAGGTAGGCAGGTAGAGCTGATCACCCACAGAACAAAGCCAGTACCTGGCATGGAGTCTTTCCATACAGGCATACAAGCAGGGAGATTAATTAATTGATAACCAAGGCTGAGAGTAGCTCCTAGCCCCTCCCAACCAGAGAGCCTGTTGGGGAAATTGATGGTAGCCTGGAGTGGCCGCTCCTTTTCCTGCCCCAGGCAAGTGCCTGACACTTAGCCCTATCCACTCTGGAGAATGTCTTCTGGACCCATCTGACCAGAAGGGCTGGCAAAAACAAAAACTGAAATCTTTTGGCCCAGGAGCGCTTGAGCTGAGACGAAGGTATACAGAGCTGCTAGTTTACAGAACAAAGCCAGTGACTGTGTTTGGCCAGGGAACTTGGGAAATAGGTCAGTTTGAATTAAGACAACAATGACCTTTAGTGGTTTTAGAGTTGTTTCTCCCACTGCACCTGGGCACATCTGTAGCCCCTCTCATCACCGAATACAACCTTTAGCCTCTCCAACCAGAGAACCTTACCAGAGTACACAGGAAGCTGCATAGCTCATTCAACTGTTCTATGTATAGTGGCACTTGAACAAAGAGCATACATAGGTTTTCCCACCTGCAGAACAAAACCAGTGTGGCCTCTGCTAACCAGGGAATTCAGTGTATACTCAGGCCTGATTTGGGTCCCCAAACAATGAACTGCAGAGGCTGTGGGCCCTGGCCTGTTGTCCTGCCAGGGCAGGGAAGTGAATAAATAGTCCCACCAACTAATGAATGTAAGTACCTAGTCTTAACCATTTAGGAAGTCTGACCACAGAATTTAGACAACCACAGAGTCCCACCTGCCCAAAGGCATTAACAGCAAACACACCCAGAACCTCAAACTGGATTTTGTCTCTGCCAAAGCAAACCTGTAAAGTTGGAAGAGGTGCTCCATTACTCAAATGGAGTTTCTTACGTTAGAAAGAAATCAAGGATCATTACAAATTAGGTAAACATGAAATCCCCAAAGGAAACTAATAAAGCTCTAATAATTGACCCCCCAAAAAATGGAGATCTATGAACTGTTAGACATAACAATTCCCTTCAGGAAGTTTAGTAAACTACAAGAAAACACAAACAAACAAAATTAGGGAAACAATGCATGAATAAAACGAGAAGTTTGGCAAGGAAATAACAACTACCCTCCCCCCCCCAAAAAACCAAGAAGAAATCCTAGAGTTAAAAAATACAACAAAACTGGGGCACCTGGGTGGCTCAGTCGGTTGAGTGTCCGACTTCGGCTCAGGTCATGATCTTGCAGTTTGTGAGTTTGAGCCCCACATAGGGCTCTGTGCTGACAGCTCAGAGCCTGGAGCCTGCTTCAGATTCTATGTTTCCCTCTCTCTGCCCCTTCCCTGCTCATGTTCTGTTTCTCTCTGTCTCTCAAAAATGAATAAAAGTTAAAAAAAAATACAACAAAACTGAAGAATTCAATAGTTTACATTTTTTTTTAAATTTTTTTAACGTTTATTTATTTTTGAGACAGAGAGAGACAGAGCATGAACGGGGGAGGGGCAGAGAGAGAGGGAGACACAGAATCTGAAACAGGCTCCAGGCTCTGAGCAGTCACAGAGCCTGACGCAGGGCTCGAACTCACGGACCACGAGATCGTGACCTGAGCCGAAGTAGACGCTTAACCGACTGAGCCACCCAGGCGCCCCAATAGTTTAAATTTTTTTGAATGTTTATTTTTGGCAGAGAGAGAGAGAGAGAGAGAGAAAGAGACAGAGCATGAGCAGGGGAGGGACAGAGAGGAAACGGAGACACAGAATCCAAAGCAGGCTCCAGGCTCTGAGCTGTCAGCACATAGCCTGATGCAGGGCTCAAACTCACAGACCACGAGATCATGATCTGAGCCGAAGTTGGACGCTCAACCAACTGAGCCACCCAGGTGCCCCCACAATTCAATAGTTTAAAAGTAGACTCAACCAGGGCGCCTGGGTGGCGCAGTCGGTTCAGCGTCCGGCTTCAGCCAGGTCACAATCTCGCGGTCCGTGAGTTCGAGCCCCGCGTCGGGCTCTGGGCTGATGGCTCAGAGCCTGGAGCCTGTTTCCGATTCTGTGTCTCCCTCTCTCTCTGCCCCTCCCCCCATTCATGCTCTGTCTCTCTCTGTCCCAAAAATAAATAAACGTTGAAAAAAAAAAAAAAGTAGACTCAACCATGCAGAAGGAACAATCAGTGATTTAGAGGATAGGAGGCTGGAAATTATCCAAAAGAGCAAAAAGAAAAGAGAATTAAAATGAGTAAAGAAGTGGGGTGCCTGGGTGACTCAGTCAGTTAAGCATCTGTCTCTTGATTTCAGCTCAGGTCATGATCTCAAGATCATGATCATGGGTTTAAGCCCCTCATCTGGCTCTGTTCTGACAGCATGGAGCCTAATTGGGGTTCTCTTTTGCTTTCTCTCTGTCCCTACCCTGCTCCCACTCTCTCTGTCTCAAAATAAATAAATAAACTTAAAAAAAAAGATTGAAGAAAGCCTTTGGGAATCATAGGACACAATAAAAAACACATATTCACATTATGTGAATTCTAGAACAAAAAGAGAAAGAGAAAGGGACAGAAAGAAATTTAAGGCAATAATGGCTGAAAACTTCCTGGACCTGGGGATAAAAATGGACATTCAGATCCATGAGGCCCAAGGGACTCCAAATAGGTTGGACTTGAATAAGGTTATACTGATACATACTATAATTAAACTGTCAAAAGTCAAAAATGGGGTACCTGGGTGGCTCAGTTAAGTGTCCAACCCTTGATCTCAGCTTAGGTCTTGATCTCAGGGTCATGAGTTCAAGTCCCGTGTTGGGCTCCATGTCCATGGGGAACCTACTTAAAACCAAAAAAAGTAAAAAGCAAAGAAAGAATTTTAAGAACAGCAAGAGAAAAGAGAGATGTTACATATAAGGGAACCCCCATAAGACTGTCAGCAGATTTCTCAGCAGAAACTTTTCAGGCCAGAGGAGAATGAGTTGCCATGGTTAAAATATTGACCATTTTTTATGATGTCATAAAAACACAAAAAGGTAGCAAAAATATCACTGGTAATGGTAAATATATAGTCATAGATTATGCATATGGTAATAATGGTACATAACTCACCACTGTCATTTAAAAGTCAAAAAAGAAAAGTGAATGTAGCAAAACAACTATAACCACAGTAAGCTATTACTAGCTGCACAATATAAAAACCATGTAAATTATAATAGCAATAAACTAAAATGTTAAAGAGAGAAGAAATAAAAGTATAAAGTATACAAAATGTGTTAAAGTTAAGTTGTTATCAGTTTAAAATATGGTGTTATAAGTTCAAGATATTTTATGTAAGCCTCATGGTAACCAGAGGGGAATATCTTGCAGTAATTACACAAAAGAATATAATAATGAAGTCAAAGTATACTGAGACCAAAAGACATGAAAGCACACACACACAAAAACAGGATAAGTAACAAGAAACAATGGCTCTATAAAACAATCAGAAAAAAAATTAACAAAATGGCAATAGCAAGTCTTTACCTATCAATAATTACTTTAAATGTAACTGGATAAAATTCTCCAATCAAAAGAAAGAATGGTTAAATGGATTAAAAAACAAGATCCAACAGGGGTGCCTGGGTTGGTAATGCGTCTGACTCTTGATTTCAGCTCAGGTCATAATCTCATGGTTTATGAGATCAAGCCCTGCATCAGGCTCTGTGTTGACAGTGTGGAGCCTGCTTGGGATTCTCTCTCTTTCTCTCTCTTTCTGTCCCTTCCCTGCTTGTGTGCACACACGCACACACACACACTCTCTCTCAAAATAAATAAATAAACATTAAAAAAATAAAAAAAAAATAAGATCAAACAATATGCTTCCTACAGGAGACTCATTTTAGCCTTGAAGACACACATAGACTGAAAGTGAAGGAACTGTAAAGGACAACTCAAACAAATTGCAACCAGAAAAAGCAGGGTAGCTATAATTGCATCAGAAAGAACAGACGATAAACTAAAAATGTCAAAAAGAAAAAAAAGTTCATTATATAATGATAAAGGGGTCAATGCATTGACAAGAAATAACAATTATAAATATTTATGTGCCTATCATTGGAGCACCTAAATATATAAAGTAAAAATTAACAGAATTAAAGAAAAAATAAACAGTAATACAATATTTGGTAATACAATACCACACTCTTAACAATGGATAGGTCATTCAGATAGAGAATCAATATGGAAACAGTTGATTTGAACAACACTGTTGGCCAAATATACCTCAGATATACAGAAAACATCTAACAACAGCAAAATACAGATTCTTCTCAAGTGCCCATGGAACATTTTCTAGGATAGAACATATGTTAGGCAACAAAACAAATATTAGCAAATTCAAGATTAAAATCTTACCAAATATCTTCTCTGACAACAATAGCATGAAATTAGAAATCAGCAATGAAAGGAAAACTGGAAAATTTATGAAAACATGGAAATTAACACTCCATTGAACAATAAATGGATCAAAAAAGATATTAAAGAGGATATAAGAAAGTTTCTTGAAATAGACAAAAATGGAAACACAACATACTAGAACTTATGGAAAGCAACAAAAGCAGTTCAAAAGGAAAGATCATAGCAACAAATGCCTACATTAAGAAGCAAGAAAGAAACCAAATAAATAACCTAATTCTAAGTCTTAAGGAACTAGAAATAGAAGAACAAGCTGAACCCAAAGTTAGCAAAGAAAGAAAATAACAAAGATTCAAGCAAAAATAAATGAAATAGAGAACTAAAAATGATAGAAAGAATTAACCAAACTAAGGGTTAACTCTTTGAAAAGATAAACAAAATTGACAAATCCTTAGCTAGACTAACCAAGGAAAAAAAGGGAAATAATCCAAATCAACAAAATTTAAATGAACAAGTAGATGTTACAACTGATAACATAGAAATTCAAAGGATCATAAGAGGCTTCTATGAACAACTATATGCCAACAAACTGGACAACCTAGAAAAAATGGAAAAAATCTTAGAAACATATAATTTACCAATACTCAATCAGGAGGAAATAGAAGTCTGAATAGACTAATTATGATTAAGGAGACTGAATCAATAATCAAAAATCTGCCCGTGAAAAAAAGCTCAGAACCAGATAGCCTCACTGCCGAATTTTACCAAACATCTCAGGAAACATTAACACCAATGCTTCTTCCAAAAAACTGAAGAGGAGGGAACACTCCCTCTTATTTTATGAGGCCAGCATTATCCTAATACCAAAACCAGAAAAAGATGGTACTAGAAAAGTAAAGTGAAGGTCAATATCCTTGATGAATGTAGATGCAAAATTTATTAATAACATACTAGCAAACTAAATTCTGGAGCACATTAAAAGGTCCTTTACCATGTTCAAGTGGGATCTGTCCCTGGGATGCAATAATGATTCAACATATGCAAATCAATGAATGTGATATATCACATTAATAAAACTAAAGAAAATAATAGTATGGTCATTTCAATAGGTGTAGAAAAAGCATTTGACAAAATTCAATAGCCATTCATGATAAAAATTTAACAAACGAGGCATAGAAGGAATATATCTCAACATAATAAAGTCTGTACATGACAAGTTAGCAGCTAATCTCATACTTCAATGTATATGGATGAAAACATTCCCCCCTAAGATCAGGAACAAGACAAGGATGCCCAGTCTCATCACTCCCATTCAACATAGTACTGGATGTCATAGTCAGAACAATCAGGCAAGAACAATAAATAAAAATTACCAGAATTAGAAAAGAAGTAAAATTGTCTCTATTTGCAGACAACATGATTATATATAAAGAAAATCCTAAAGATTCCATAAAAAAAACCCATTTGATCTAATTAATGAATTCAGAAATGGTGCAGGGTACTAAATGAACATATAAAAATCAATAGTGTTTCTCTACTAACAACAAAATTTCTGAAGAAGAAATACAGAAATTGAGCCCATTTATAATAGCATCAAAAACAGTAAAATACTTTGGAATAAGTTTAACTAGGGAGGTGAAAGATCTCTATGCTGAAAACTATAAGATGATGAATGAAATCAAAGAGGACTGAAATAAATGGAAAGGTGTTTTGTGTCCATAGATTGGAAGAATTAATATTGTTAAAATGACAATTCTATCAAAGCCATCTATAAGTTCAATGGCATTTTTCAAAATCCCTATCAAAATCCCAATGGCATTTTTCCAGAAATAGAAAAAACACTCCTAAAATTTACATGTAACCACATAACCAAAGAAATCCTGAGAAAGAAGAACAAAGCAGGAGGTCTCACACTTCTTGATTTCAAGCTATACTATAAAGCTATAGTCCTCAAAACACTATGGTGCTAGCATAAAAACATATAGACCAATGGAACAGAAGTGAGAAACCAGAAATAAACCCAAGCATATATGGCTAACTAATAATTGACAAGGGATCCAATAATAGTCAATGGAGAAAAGACAAGTTTCTTCAATAAATGGTATTGAGATAATTGGATATTCACATATAAAAGAATGAAACTGGACCCATATTTTACACCACACCAAAACTAACTCAAAATGGATGAAAGACTTAAATGTAGAACCTGAAATCATGAAACTCCTGGAAGAAAACATTAGGAACAAAGCTCTTGACACAGGTATTGGTAATGAAGTTTTGGATATGACATTGAAAGCACAAGCAATAAAATAAAAAATAAACACATGCGACTATATCAAACTAAAAATACTTCTGCACAGCAAAAGAAACCATGAATAAAATTAAAAAAAAACCTACAGAACAGGAAAATATTTGCAAACCATGTATCTGAAAAGGGGTCAATATCTAAAACACGTAAAGACTCATACAATTCAATAGCAAAAGAACCCCCCCCCAAAAAAAAACTCAGTTAAAAAAGGCTAAACTACCTGAATAGACATTTCTAGAAAGAAGATATATGAAAGGCCAATAAGTACATAAAGATGGTCAACATCACCAGTCATTAGGGAAATGCAAAACAAAACCACAGTATCACCACCTGCCTGTTAGAAAGGCTATCATCAAAAAGATAAGAAATAAATGTTGGTGAGGACGTGGAGAAAAGGGAACCCTTGTGCACTGATGGTGGGAAGGTAAATTGGTGCAGGCACCATGAAAGACAGTATGGAAGTTCCTCATAAAATTAAAAATAGAACTACTATATGATCCAGCAATATATCTGGACTATATCTGGGAAATATATCTGAAGGAAATAAAAATACTAACTCAAAAAGATATTTGCACCCCATCCCCCATGTTCATAGAAGCATTATTTACAATAGTTAAGACATGGAAACAGGCTAAGTGTCCACTGAAGAATGAATGGATGAAGAAGTTGTGGCATATATGCATATATGTGTGTGTGTGTGTGTGTGTGTGTATGTGTGTGTGTACACACACACACATACACACACACACACACATATATCTCCTCATCAGAAGGAGAATTTGTTTTTTCCTTTTTCCTTTTCTTATTGTATCTATTTTAGAAGATGGATGTTAGATGAACCTATTGTGGTACTCATTTCAAAATGTATGTATATCAAACCATCATGCTGTACACCTTAAACCTATAGAATCATGTACAACCATTATTTATCAATCAAACTGGAAAAAAAAAGATGATCAGTAATTTGCTTACTATTACTGAGTAAATGTGTGTGATTGGTCTATGAATCTTGCCCTAATGCTTCTTGAGATTTGCTTGATGTGATTCAGAGCTCTAAGTTCTTATTTTTCTTACTATTGTGATCAACTCTTCCCTGAAAATCAACAGTCAGTGATAAGGATGTTAAAAGCTCACATAGCAAGCAGGATTATTGTCATAATAGCACAACAAGCAATTAATCAGGAAAAAAAGTCCTCGCCTAGAAAGCCATCTTCCATTATGTTTTATGTTAAGTATTTGTTTTATCAGATTGATTAAATGGTTCTTTTCTACTGAATCATTGTAGAGAAAAGAGAGCTGCTTCATACTGAGTCATGATGTAAATTACTGGTTATTTAGGCCAAAATAGCAAGGTTTTCAGTAATGAGTCTTTAAAATTTTAATTAAAAAATTTTTTTTTACTAATGAGCGTTATGTAGAATGTTCATTTGAAAGTATGTTCTTTGTTCATAACACATTCTCCTGAGGTTTTATTAAGGTGGAGTATTAAATACAGCATTAATGGCTCACAAGTAAAAAGCACTGAACTAAGTGATGCAAACTATGCAAACTATGCATCAAGCATTTGATTAAAACAATGTTAAACACATATGAACGTCTGAAATACTAAAAGAAAGCAGACAAGGTCTTGCTTTTATGCTGGCTTAGAGCTTCCAGGCTTTTACTTTCATGATTAATCATACTTGGCTGCATAGAACACTTGTGCTCTGTCATTTCTTTGTAGTAGCTGCCATTGTGTGAAGATGGATATGCCTTTTTCCTCTCTCTTCTCCCAAAAGATGAATTCTCAATCTCAATTGCTCCTCATAGCATGTGCACTTATCTTTGCTTTTTGTGCACTGGAGGAGAACATGCTTCTCCATTTCTTTGTTTCTCAGAAATGTGAGACAAGTGTCTTTTCCTGTACTATGTAGCTTCTCTTTACAGTGTCAACCACACTGACACCTGCTTCCAGTAGCAAGCTAGTGACACCAAGGCCAAGTCGCTCCCCAACAAGGTGCTTATCTCTTTTTCTCTCCTCTCCTCTCTCACTCTTTCTTTCAATCCCTCCTGCTCTCCACCTTACCTGCCTCCTTTCTCCTGAACCACTTTAAAAAGACTAATTTGGATCAAGCTTTCAATCAAGACCATTCTATTAATTTAGTTTCAAACAGAAACAACAGTGTATTATGGTCAAGGGACTAGGATTAGGTTCTTTACTGGCTTAAAGAACTGTATCTGGGCATCTAAGTAGTGTTCCACAGTTCCTAATGCAGACATTTATACACACATACACACACACATGTTTTTGTTTTTGTTTTTTTACTTTGTGGTATATCTGTGCACTTTCATTATGGTTTTGTATTTTCAGAATTATCCAATGACAACAAGGTGTTATCTACAGTAACTTGGGAGATTGTATCTATATCTATATATCTTTATCCTTTTTTTCTTTCATTGCCTTTTTATTCACTTATTTATTCATTAAACAAATATATATTATGTGTCTAATAGATGCCATTTATATAATTGCCTGCTAAGATCTTTCCTTCTAACAGAATGGTGTTTATCTGCGTCTATGACCTCTTAGAGGTCAATTCTTCTTGTATATGTAAGAGACATATAGTTGATTCTTGTTATTCCTGACACTTATGTTCTATACAGTTGCTGTGAACACTAAATTAGCAAATACTGAACTATTGCCCCTAGGGGAAATCCAGGGTTAGGTTCCATCAAGCTTCTGGTCACAATATTTTAACCAACCAAAAACCATTTGTATTCTATATATTTGTTAGTCAATGTCCTTGTAAAACAACCCAGTCTTATCAGTGTTGAAAACCTTCTCTTCTACAAAAACCCATTCTTTTTCCATATAACACTTAGTGGGTATTTTTAAAATTGTTCCATAGCCTCCTGATATGAAAAATCCATCTTTGGTTTCCAGTTTAATATTTTCCACATATATCACCTTTTAAAACATGCAAGCCAGCCAACACTAGCAGAGAATGGTTTAATATTTTCCTAACCTTGGATAATGTGACTAAATTTTTTGGCTTTCAGTCTTAAACTGACGTTCTTCACTACATTCTTTTTATTGGTCAATATCTTATTAATTTCTGAATTTAGTTGCTTTTATATCTTTTCCATAGTTTCATCATACCCTGTAGATGTTACTTTAGCACTTTCTGGAGTAGGCCTCACACACAGCTCAGTGAATTTCCCCTTCTTTTTTCTGGAGATACCAAAGTGTTGATCCATTAATATAAAACTCATGGCCAACAGCACTATAACTCATGCCTGGATGAAGCTTAAATAACATATGACCTTCTTACACTTAGGAACACCAGAGAACATGTCAGCACTATGCTTGCAGGACATTATGAACAGTGAAATCACCATCACAAAGCAAAAAATGCAAAAAATGTGACATGAAATAAACCACAAAAAAGACACCAGTTCATATTATGAGAGCTGAAACAAGAAGGCTTCAGCTGAGGTGTGCACATGATGGTGAATAACCATGAGCTACTGCAAAAACACATATTTCTCACAATATCCTTAAGTGCTCTCTTCAAGGCATAGTCTAACCAATCTTCATTCCATAGGACAGTAAAAGATTTTTTTTATGTGTGCAAAACTATAGGGTATATCTATAAATGGGGTCATCTCTGAAAGAGAAGCAACTAACAACTAGAGTTGCTCTCTCTGGTGCTCTCTCTGGTGCAAACTATGAAAAAGTCCTGCTTTTAATAAAGAAACAAACAAGGGCATTGTATCCATAACCTACACTTACCATAAAAGCTAATTGTGACCACAATCTGGAGAAACATTTTTTTTTGTTTTGTATGATAATGCTAACCTTTAACAGAAGTCAGTGCAATCCACTGAGACACATACACTTTAGGTTGATTTTCAATGAGCAGAGATTTTTTTTTAATTTAAAAATTTTTTTACATTTGTTTATTTTTGAGAGACAGAGTGAGAGAGAGCGTGAGCAGTGGAAGGGCAGAGAGAGAAGGAGACACAGAATCTGAAGCAGCCTCCAGGCTCTGAGCAAGCAGTCAGCACAGAGCCTGATGTGGGGCTTGAACCCACAAACCGTGAGATCATGACCTGAGCTGAAGTCGGACACTCAACCGACTGAGCCACCCCGGTGCTCAGAGATTTTGAATTGATCTCAATGAGCAGAGATTTTGAATTGACCCACACTTATCCTTCTGCTTGTTTCTCTTTATGTCAAAGACAGAACTTTTCAAAGTGTTTACAGACCTAGTGATGTGGCTTATAACCATAGCTAATAGCCAATCCAATGTGCTGAAGTGAGGAATCTAATCTATTATCACCTACAAATATAATTCATTCTTTTATTTAGTCATCAAATATTCATTGAGCACCGACAAATACCCACTGATAACATTCCAGGCCGTGTTATGTGCTAGAAATACATTGTGAATAAAACAGGTATGATTCCATCCCCTTGGAGCTAGTAGTCTACCAGAAGAGACATACACTCCACAAATAAAAAGAGAAATAATAATGTAAATACAGATTATGAAGGGTACCACAGAAAAAGCATGTCTAGTGGAAGGAGAGAATAATGGTTACAGTGAGGACAGGACATATGTTCGATGGGTTCATTAAGAAGAAGATTTTTGAAGTATAACGAAGAAAATGATCCGTCTATGGGAATAGCTGTGGAAAGTCTATTGCAGGTGCAAGGAATAGTGAGCAGGAAGGTTCTGAGGTTGCCATAAACTTGCCTTGTTTTAGGAACTTCCTAATAGTCATAGTGAGCAAGGGGAGTTGACACAAAGTGCTACTGGAAATTTGGCCATTGGTAGACCATATAGGGCCTTGCAGGACAGAGTAAGAGATTTGTAGTTGCTTCTAAGTATTTTTGAAAGCCACTGAAGAGTGTTAAAAAGGAGAAAGATTATTATCTCAACTACAATTTAAAGAGTCTATTTAGGCGGCTGGATGGGAAATTCGTGGTAGGGGGCAAGTGAGGAGTCATAGGGGACTAGTTAAGAGCTGTTGTAGTAGTTGAGGCAGAAGATAGTGACCTTGGCTTAATTCATGGCAGTAAAAGTGAAGAGTGTGAGGACTCCCAATATATTATGAATACTGAATAAAATGGACTTCCTGCTAGACTGTGGTGGGGGTGAGAGAAAAAAAGGGGATAGAGGATTATTCTTAGGCTTCTGGCTTGGTTAGCTGGGAGGAAGGTGCTGCTATCCACTGAGGAGGGAATACTGCATGTCTGCCTTTGACACATCCATCACAAGTTGGGAGTTGGCTTATACAATGAGGGTGATCAAAATGGGTATTACAAGCTGATAGGTAGCTTTTGAGGTTATAAGAACGAATGAGATAACCTTTGGAAAGAGAGTAGGGCATAATGAGACGAGGACCTACAAGTAGTTTGGAGGAACTTCAATGTTTAATAAGAAGAAGGGCCGCATATAGTCAGGGAAAGATTAAACAGAAACATAACAAGCAGCATGATGCAAGCAAAAGAGTGTTTATGATTCAACTAACTGCCTGAGGGTCTGAAATTGGGTTCTAGCCTCATCTCTACCTTGAACTACTGAGAAGCAATGTGTTCTAGTAGAAGAATCATCTATTTTGGAGTCATATCCATCTGAGCTCAGATCCCAAGGCTGGAACTTACTAGCCAAGGGCAAGTTCCCCAAGCTTTCTTAATCTGTTAAATTCCAGGTTTCAGTTGTAGGACTAAAGAGGTAGACACAGTAAAGATAAATCTCTTACTTACTATGGTGTTTAGCACACAGTATGTCCTAGTTTTATTTTATTAAAAAAATTTTTTTTAATGTTTTATTTTATATTTGAGGCGAGAGAGACAGAGCATGAGTAGGGGAGGGGCAGTGAGACAGAGACAGAATCTGAAGCAGGCTCCAGGCTTTGAGCTGTCAGCACAGAGTCCAACGTGGGGCTTGAACCCATGACCTGAGCCAAAGTCAGACGCTCAACCGACTGAGCCACCCAGGTGCCCCTTTATGCCCTAGTTTTAAATTGTAGGTGCGTCCTGATAGTGTCACAATGAGTTAAGAGAGAAACAATCAAAATTATAAAATATTTATTTAAAAATAATTCCTTACTGAGATGTTCTTTATAAAGCTTATGCACATTAATATTGTAAGGATGAGTGAAGCAAGAAATTTAATCCCAGCAATAGTTTTGTTGGTTTGGATTAGCTCTTAATAAAAATTATAGTTTAGATTTATTGAGTGCTTTCCATCTGCCCAACACTATGCTGAGCAGTTTAAATACATTAAACCGATTTAATCCAAGTAGCAGCCCTATTAGGTGTGTAATACTATCATTCCCATTTCACAGCAGAGAAAAATGTAACCAGGAAATTAAATAATTTGTTTCAGAATCACCCACCTAGGTATGTGTGATTCTGTTTATAGCAATTACTTCTAACTTTTTAGATGAACTGTAACATTTCTTTGAAAATATCTCCCTGTGTATTCTGTTAATATTTTTTTTCCCAAATCAACATATACACTTGGAAAATGTAATAAATACTTCTTTTAAAAGCAAGAACAGCAAGTGATATAGCAAAGTCACATGAAGTTTTTTTTTTATGAAAATGACTGGATGGACTTAGAAATAAGTGCAAGAATACTATATAAGGAGAAAAGAAACATCCAATTAATTGCACACTGAGAAATGTGGAAGAGGAGGTCTGAGACACTTCAAATATGACTCAAGAAAAGTTACTGGTATGTGACTTCAAGAAATAATAATACAAAAATGGCATTATTTCATGCCCCCAGTGCAGGCTTTGGGTGAGGTGACAGCTTATTGCAAATGTTGGCTGGCACAAGGGTTTTTCTCCTCTCCTCAAAACTTAGGCTGCAGTAATTGACAACTCACTACCAGTAGGAAGAAACTTTTACTAAAAGAAAATGGCTTGAATATACTATTATAGAATCTATTTTTTTAGTTGGCTCTAATTTCATTTAAATCTCATAAACTACAAATGCATTCTAATTATCGAAGGTAGGAAAGTATTCATTTCTTGCATCTAACACCAATAAGATCTATGTTCTGTGACTTGTAGGTCTTTAGTGTGAACGCCAGTTTCATCTTTCTTGCTAGTAGGAGACACTTTCAAAGCCTTATCTCCTATCTGTAGGTGGCAGTAAGTTATTACTGGTTTTTTTTTTTTTTTTTTTTTTTTTTTTTTTTTTTTTACTCTGCCCAGCGGAAGGAAGATTAAATTCAGTTTAGAGAAACAGAATATAAAGAGAATATTGTTCTACCTATGGACCAATATGAAGAACAATAACTCAGTTTTTTTTCAATACAAGTTTGATTCCCTCCCCCTTTTTAATTTGAGGTAAAATTGAAATTCTTGTGTATTCTCGGTGGACTGTCTAGCTAGGATAAACTTATGTTCACATCAGGCTAAACAAACCTAGAACAAGAGAGTAAAGAGTTTTGTATAAATCAGAGCTCAAGAAACTCAGTGTTTCTTAAAGTGATGTGTCTAAGCAAGATTAGTTGAGATCTTAAAGCCCGCTGTTATATTTATATTAAGCAATGGTATTTTGCTTTCAAGTATATGTATATGGAACACCAAATAATTATTCTTTCAATTCCGTAATAAAAAAAGATTTCTTTCCAAATCATTCAATGATTTCCATCTTCAGTATTAAAAAGAAACAAACAAACAAAACAAACAACCACACACACAAAAGGCAAAGGAATTGTTGAACTGCAATTCTTTTCTGCATTGTCTTCTGCCCTGTGGTTTTTCATATGCAAAGCATGCTTCCTTACAGATGGAATCCACCAGTCCCTGCCATTAAGGGAAACACAGCAGGACCCAGAGAGGATTTGTTGAAGCTGAAAACTGACTTCATAATTTAGCTCTGAGTCTTGAAGCAGCATAAGTCACACTATAAATCAGAACACCGGATCCACAAATGTAAGGCAAATAGAGTGAAACATGAATTCTCCCCCTCATACTTCTCCTCTTGTTAGAACAATTAAAGCAACAACTGGCTCCTTTATTGCTTGTGAGTTAGCAGTTAGCCAAGTGAAGTGACAATTTCAGGCTACAGGAGACAGAGCCATAGAAAAAAGAAAACACAGCCAATAAGGTGAGGCAATTGCTGTCATGTTATGCCAACAGAGACTGCCAGGTTTCTAAATAAAAACAATCTTTCCACCATGGTGAATACATTGCACTTTTGCTTAGCTTAGCTTCATGGATCTTCCTATTGGAGAAAGCCAGCTTATACTTCTATTATCTGTTTTTGGTTCCACTAAAAAAGATTTGACTGAGGCCAGAGATTAAGTTGGCTTTTTTTTTTTTTTTTTTTTTTTTTTTTTTTTTTTTTAGGCGTGGGGGAATACGCTTAACTTCACCTTGCCTGTGAGAGCAGAATGTTTTTGGTCTACAAGAGCCTTTCTATTCATGTATTTACTATGTAGAGAGTAGGATTCTTTGTATATGATAGCCTAGTAATGATAAGCTTTGTTCCTCCACAAGAGTCACGAAGGCAGAAATTCTGTGGTCTTCCACTCTTTGTTGTAGCAGCTGGCGGCGGAAAAGCCAGTGTGATGCCTATGTGTGAAAATGTACGATTTTCTGCCCCTGCTTTTCCAATCTAATAGGTAATATTTATGTACTATTACAATTCTTATGTTTAAGTGATTGTTTTCAGTTTTAACAGGATGGTTTAAAAATTAACAATGCATTTTATTTTTGATGAGCAAGAAAGGCCTAACCCTTCTATGAGTGCTTAGGTATCAAACTGTCTTCCTTTCCCAAGAGTCAACTGGTAATATAAGGGGTCTGCAGGACAATGTATGACAACTTGTTCATGAGTAAGGACCTCTATTCGTTCCAATGATTACTGCATAAACTGGAAGATGAAAATAGGGGCTGTGTCGATTGGATTGGTTGATTTGACTTCAATAAAAAAAAAACTGGTAACTTCATGGTTTAGCTTTTTGACCTGTCTTGGTGATAAGGGAGCATAAGGCAAGCTGAGGGCAAAGCACAAACTAACAACAAGCCCCTCCCCCCCCCCCCCCCCCTCCACCCCAGGTGGGATATGTTGTGACATTCCTCAGGCACTCTTGGCTGCCCAGGAACAAAGGAAAGGGGTAAACAAATGGTTAGCTGATAGAGATCACAGTCATGCAGGGCAGGAGTCTCCATCAGTTTACAGATGTCTCAGTAAATTACAAGAAAAAGGCAATCTTATCAATAACCTAATCTCCAGAAACCCCCAGATTCAGTTTCCTGGAGCCCTAAATCACCCTCCCCTCCACAATGATGTGGGGAACAAAGGCAAGGAGAAAATGTAAATAACATCAAATTTCTTTATGACCTGCCCATTGACAAACACTTGAGACAAATACAGAATATAACATTTCTCCAGAAATTTCCTACTGTCTTAATGTTAATGCCTTACTAGAGGGAAAACAACCTTAGCTTGACAACAGCAAGGCCTCTGGTTTCTTCAGAGTCCTCTTTAGCATATCAAAATCTTTCTGGCGGCCTCTCTTTTGCCTTTACCTCCCTCAACTCCACAGTACATAATTAGTCACTTTTCACAACCCCACTGCAGCTCTATCTGCCCACGGGTTCTGTCCCTGTGCTTTAATAAAATCACCTTTTTGTACCAAAGACATCTCAAGAATTCTTTCTTGGCCATCAGCCCCAGACCCCCCCCCCCCCCCCCCCACCACTCTAAAACCCCATCATGATTGGTCTTTGTAAGATCTGGCAAAATAGCTGGAATTTTCTCCTCATTACCAGGAGCTAGAGAGGAATAGAACCTGTAACAGAAAATACCATGTGTATCATGTGAAAAGGATCACAGAGATTTAGCAAAACATTACTAAAAGGACATGTGTAGGATTCAAACAGACTTGGGCTAAAATCCCAGCCAAGTGACTTATGCCACTTACTCTGTGAACCTGAACATGTTGTTTAACCTCTTTGAACTTCAGTTTTCTTATTTTGTGATGCCCCTAAAGGGGCTGTGATGTCTACTTTAAAAATGTACATCAACTAATGAGATACCAGCCACAAAACACAATAAAGCATTTAAAAAGATGTAGCTGCCTCAAACAACAGCAATAGCCACCAGAGTCATTTCAGTAGAATATTTCATAGGATGCAGTAGAGGGTGATGGGGTAGAGCAGAGACTAAGAAGACTGCCTGAGGTTTAAACCTACCTCCACCATCAGTGATTAATTTCTTTGTGCCTGAATTTTTCCATTTATGCAATGGAGTTAATCAGAGCATGAACCTTATAGCAATATTGTGAGGATTAACTGAGATAATGCATATAGAATGATTAGGACATTGTAAAAAAATTAATGATGCTATCTATTTTTATTATTTCCTCCCCTCCTAGGGGGGTTAAATGAAAAGAGTATAGAGGTAGTCCACGTGGTGCTAAAGGGCAATAAGCTATGTTTTAAAAACTCCAGCCACATACTAGGATTTCCCTGGAAGGGAGAGAGAGGCAGTGACTTAATGACATTGCAAATGCTCCCCAATGATCACAGGAATTTACCTCGTTCTGATTTTGCTCAAAAGCATGAATATGAGTTTGGGACCAGTGAGTTTTAAGCAGGACTGGAGAAATTTTGTGGGGGCTTTTGATCAACTCAACATGTTTCAGTAGGTTCTGAACCTATTTGAATAAATCTCTGAATATTTTGGAAATGTGGGAAGTCTATAATTAATCCTCATGGGATGAACAGAAACTACTTGTATAAATCAAAAGGAGTCTTTACATTCTTTTTTTTTCAACATCCTGCACCTATATAATAAAATGTCCTTGCATTTGGATGGTGCTTTGCAATTTAAAGCATTTCCATACATGTAGTTTTATTTCAGCCCCATATAGTTCTGAAGAGCTGGATCAGCAGTCATTAATACTTTGTTTTATAGGCAAGAAACTGAAGATTTGGGAGGCGAAGGGACTTCCCCCCAAATGACATCATTTTAAGTGACAGAGTAAGTTAAAAAATTACTCAGCAGTGTTTGATAAGGTTGGCTTAGTTTTAGGTTATGTAAGAGTATGCTGTCACAAGCACCATTACAATTACTGCCATATTATGACTTTAAAATTCTGCTTTCACTAATTATAATACAAGGAGACCTTTCTAATATGGAGACGTGTTTGCCTTCTATACTTATCTTCTACATTTATATCTGCTCTTTGAGGCTATTTCAGTTTGACATTTCTCTGCTTTTTCTAGGAAAATTCTCTGAAAAAGACTCAGAAATATCTGAAAAATATTGTGGATGCAAAGTTTAGAAAAGAGCTTTAGTTTAAAATAAAGATGTGGTAGCTCAAACAACATTCAAGGACAAATAGAATTCTTTATTTTTGTAGTCTTGCTTGTGGCTTATTTGTCTATGTCTGAGAAACAACAAAAGAATCACAGCTGGATTTGCAGATGCATCTAACAGAGGAAAACTGCAGAGGTATATGTGGAAGCATTCTTTTTCCTTCTTCTTAAAAATGAACTAAAAAATAAAAGCACTTATGGAATTGAGATTGGAGCAAGAGAAGCAAGTGTGGGAAGATGGATAACCTTTGATGTCAAGTTGATTTCTCATACCTATGTGGTGCAATTTTAGTTTGAATATTAGCTATGAGATCTGCAGTCCCCTGTTCTACAAGGCTACAGAGGTGAAGGCAGAATATTTCAGAGGTTTCTCAAAACTCTAATAAAAATCTCTCCTGCCAGATGACCCCTGATAAACTTCAGTCTTCCTTTCGGTAAAAAGCTCCCCAAGACAGGCTCAGAAAGGATGATGTTCACCACGATTAAGTCTCCAGTCAGCCATGGTAGGCAGGTGAGAAATTTCATTGGAGTTTTCCCTTACTTGGCAGTTTTAGATGTTTTAGTAAGTAATGCAAATCAAACAGGAGAACTTGGTAGGAATATGTGAAAACGAGGTCTATATTACATTAAATGTGCTTTTGGATTGTAATATTTACCTAATGATGCAATGTATCGAAATTGAACTTACTGTGAAGTAAGTTATATACGAAGTTCATATATTCTGCTTCCACTTCTGTTTATGTTGTGCCTATGCTTGTGGCTTCATAGTGATATATTTTTCAGCGGTACATCAATATGTACGGTTCTTAATATGAGCACTTATACATTATATTGTGGCATCCTCATTCCCCTTCAAGTTCTCGAGCATAGGGTTTATGACTTATTTACTGCACTATTTTTATGCCTCACAAAATGACTAGCATATGGTAGGTGCTCTCTAAATATGCCTGTTGAACTGACCTGAAGATGAATGTTTCCTTGTCCAAGAACAATTTCATAATATAAAATCTATGAAAACCTTAGAAAAACAAATTTCGGGTATTTCTGACCTGGCTTTTATGAGTTTGGGTTTTAAAGGAGAGCATGCAGATTTTTGTTGTTGTTGTTGTTTATTACATTTCTAGTGCATAAGTTCTGGGCAAAAAGAATATCCTGACGGGTCTGCATTAACTAATAGAGAGTGATAAATATTCTGCACATTCTGTAATTATTATGGGATCCTTAAATAATCTCATGCACTGTCATTGGGATTTATTTTGTTCTCTGAGCACATATCATTATGATAAAAAAGATTTGAGGGTCAATGATAAATGGAAAACTTTGTCTCCTACATCTTTTTTTGGTTCAGTATATTTGCAGTGGTCACTCCAAGTATGTGAGGCTTGGACGTCAAGCAGCACGTCTTTGAGAACACTTACTCCTCACCCCCGCAGGGCCAGCTACATAATTTGTGGTGCCCAGTTCAAGATGAAGATGCAGAATCTCTACTTCAAAAAGCAGGAAAAAAATCCTTTACTTTCTTTAGCAGTCTTTCTCAAGCTGTTATTGTGTTCTCTTTTTTTATTAAAAAAATAAGTTTATTTAGTTTGAGAGAGAGAGAGAGAGAGAGCAAGCAGGGGAGGGGCAGGGAGAGAGGGAGAGAGAGAATCCCAAGCAGGCTCTAAGCTATTTGCACAGAGCCTGACGTGGGGCTCAAGCTCACAAACCTTGAGATCTCAACCTGAGCCAAAATCAAGAGTCGGATACTCAACTGACTGAGCCACCAAGGTGCCCCTATTACTGTATTTTTTACTTGCCAGTTAATGCCATCCTGCCTCAGGCATGAAGATACTCACAGGGTGAATGCAGACCTATGCAGACATCCAGGACCATGCCCTGTGTTTAGCGTGTGGCTATGTCATGGACTGGACCCTGACTCTTCCTGTGCCCATGCCCAGGCCCCCGTCAGAGGTGGGCCTGTCAGTGGTCACTGGGTGGGGAGCAGGTGACTGAGAACTTTTCCTGGAGACACAGGAAGGTGGTGGGACTGCAGGACTCCAAGTCCTGGCACAAGCTCCATTGTCCCATCTCACTTCACTAACAATAGCCAAAATCAAAGATTATCTGTGTATTAAGAATTTTGATATGGCAGTACCAAAGTATTAAGCCTCTAATGAAGGCCTTTTATGAGCATGATTCCCTGTGCAGCCGCAGTGCCTCACACCCATGAAGCTTGGCTGTGGTCCCCAGGACAGATGATGTATGGGATGATGGGGAACATTACTGCTGAGAAGTGATGGCTCTTACCTCAATCCTGAGGCAAGAGGGTTGACACTGCCTTTCTTATTCTCCATTGTGACTGTTTCCTCACTTGGTCTTCATTTTAATCCACTTCCTTTCATATAAAAATAATGAAGGAAAGGAAGGTGGATATGCAATTTTGATAAAGTGTAATTTATACCAGTGAAATTATGCCTGCAAACATAATATGAATGCATGTCAAGGTTTTATTTAACTTGGTAATTAATGAGGGAATCAGTAAGATGTCAAAACTAATTTAAAGAATATTCGAGAAGCAATATTAAGATTGCTCAATTAGATATAAAACTAGTCAATGTCCAACAGGGCAATAAACTACAACATTTAGAGTACTTTTCCATTAGAACGAAATTATTCTCATCTCTATCTGACAAAAATCTACAAGTTAACTTCTGCCTCTATAAAGCTGTAAAATGGACTGGACAATAAAAAGTAAAGCCCCAAACTGGAGAATTTCACTTCAGGTACATCCAAGTAACCTGGTTCAGGTTAAGAATGATTTATTTGTCAATGTTATTTCTCTCAGACTAGCATTCTCTGGATTTTTACTTCATCTGACCATGATAGTATAAGGTTTTCTCAGTTGCCCTCCATATGCACAGAAATAGATTTTTAATATACACAATGGCAGAACATAAAATTAGAATGTATTTTTTAATATATTTAAATCAACATGCATTTAGATTTCCCTTAATATTTAAATTAGAGGATATACTTCTAGATGACAAACAATAGCATTGGAAGGGCCTTTAGATGCTTAGATATCTAGAATTAGAAAGGTCTGGGTGATCTTTAGTCAAATGAGAAAAAAAAATCTCAGGAAGGATTTGTGCCCATATCACATAGAAAAGCAGATACGAGATTTGAACCTAGTGCTGACCATTGTTCTGGTTCATGGGGGAAGTCCCCAGTGGTTCTGAGCAGTTCCATCTCATTTGGAGACCAAGTATCCATTCATGTCCATCCTTGAAAAAGGTGCATGTTGGTTCATCATCTGTTCAAGGGACATTTCAAGTGTCAGGAATTCCCAAATGTGACAATAGGTGGTCCACATTCAAGGCCAGCTGGGCACTGAGTCCACTTCACTCTGTCCTGGTCCTGAGGCAAAGTCCTTCTTCTTTCCAAACAACTAGTCCCTATTCTTTTGACTCTTCCTCTCCACCATCCCTTCCCCAGCCCAGGCCTGTCTCTTTGGGAGCAGAAACTGTCACCCTCTGATCATGGATATAAATATTTGTGACTCACATTTAGGACTAGAACAGTTTTGAGGCTTTAATTTCTGTTTCTGTGTAGATGGATAGATTGAGGAAGCAAATACAGAAACCTTAGAGCATTTGTAGGGGAGGAAAAGGGAAGGAAATTAGTCAGCTGAATGTTCAGGGATAACCTCACCACAGAGTTCCAATGCGCAGATAATTTCCTCCCTCAACACAACTCCAATATTTAGGCATGATTTTCTGTCAGTTCTATAGAACTTAAATTGTTGTCGTAAGTCCTATTAATACAGGACTGAGAAGAAAACAATGTATATCTTGGAGCCTATGACAACTTGTCAGGTATGAAGAAAGGATTCTTGGTATTAAAGCATACAAACCCAGCATATATTCCCAGGTATTGCTGTACAATCTTCTACTCTGGAAGTCTTTGAAAAGTGGAAAAAAAAAGTACTCGCTGGATGTTGTTTGTATCAACTGGTGTAGCATTTCCTCATACTGTTTCTGAGAAACAGAATGTTCAGTGTAATGTTAATACATATTCCTGGAAAAATGTTATTTGGGTGAAATAAGTTTAGAAACTTCTATTAAGTACAGTGGAATGCGTTATTTTCTATACGACTTTAACATGTTGAAATACATTACACTTAAAGAGGGGAATGGGCATGTGACATTTTATGAATTTGTCTTAGAAAAATTTGCCCCCTCTCATCTTTTTTCCCCCAAGGAGTGCTTATTAGTATATCTTGAAAGACAGTATTGGAAATTCCAGTCTAGTTTAATCCCCTCTTTACTGAAATGGTGAAAATTCCAGAAATGGTTAGTGGTACCTTTAAGAGTAAGGGGAAGAAGGCACAGACCTCTTGCCTGTTAGACTGGTCCGAAGCAATAAACTATAATTTTTAGATATAGCCTCATCTTTAAGTATAATTCCCAACTCAGAGAACTGCTGAAAATAGCTACCAAATCACTAACTTTGGACAACTAACTTTTTTTGTGTAATGGAGCAAATAGTTGATTCATATTGCAAAGGTTAGGACAGAAAGCACTTACTTAAAGTCTAGAAGAGTATGATTTATCCTGTCTCTATTATCAGTGTTGACTTGAACAAATATCTTAACTCACTTATACCCCATTTTCCCCTTTGTGAAGCTGAAATCTAAATCTATGTCCCAAAGATATTTTAAGCATTAACATCATTTTCAGATAAAATTGCATCAGAACAGTACCACTATCTCGTTTTCCAAAACAAAGACAGCACTTGGTAATTGCTAGGTCAATGGCAATCAGCAGTATTTATAGACAGTACTTGCTTGAAGCCACTATTGTGTTTTGATGTCAATAAACAATAACCGAATTTATTTTCCAGTGTTTTTCCATCTAGTCTTTATACTCTTAAGTTTTTAACAAGTTTTAACTTGTTCTCCAAATCACTTGCTGTGTAGGAGGGGAGGGGGAACAATTCTTACTTCATTTTCCTAGTATAAAAGGTTAAGCAATTTTCCTCAGGTAACTAATAGGCAGCAAATGGGCCAGGAACAAAATGTAAGGCTTGGGAATTCTGTCTACTACTGAACCAAAACGATTGGTTTGTTTCCTTCCTAAATTAATTATTTAAACTCCTTGTTTTAAGCATTTTGCAAACCTAAGCCAAGGGATTCTAGATATCTCACATTTCATTCCAGCTTTAACTGTGCTTTGTTTTCATTTTGTTTGTCAAGTTTTCCACACAATTTTAACAGTTGCATATCCAATTATATATAAAAATCATAACACAATTTACCAAATCTTTTGTGTGTGTATGTGTGTGCGTGCACATGTATACAAATGAAAGCTTTAAGTAGTAAGCCATGTATATTTAAAACAAGAATAAGTATTTCTAGTTACAAAACAAACTGGTTTTAATACATAAATTCTTCCTAAAACCCCATTAATTAACAGTTTTTGAAGGGGAGCAAAACAGTCAAGGAAAACATATTAGCAGCTCATATTTTGCTTGCTTGTTCTTTGGAGAAAAAAAAAAACTGTTAGTATTCTATAAGAAAAGGAGAGGAAGGATAGTTTTCAGATGGGATTTAAGCCAGAGAGGTCTCTTATGCCCAGGAAGATCAATCAGGGCAAATGAGTTCTCCATGTATTATTACCTAAGGGTAGAGAAAATTGAAGATGAGATTTTTCCCCCTACTTGTTTGACCTTGCTGCATAAATATGATGTAAAAAATATGTGTGGAATTTGATAGTGGTCTTTTCTATTAGTCAAACCTTGAAAATTTAACTCTTTGAGGCTTTTCAAATTTGGTGTAAATGATACAATTTCTTCACGTTTAATCTTGTTTGTTCTCATTTAAATATAATTGTATTTGCAATCACGACTTTAATGAAACTCTGATTTGCAGAGGACCTAAATGCTTTCTGCCCTGTAAAAACAAATGCTCAACCCTTGTTGCTGCACTCAAGGATAGCAGTAATAAAAGTGGTTAGAAAATCAATTTAAACCGCATTTGTACTTTACCAAGAACCCTGTGACACTTACATTGGTAAGAGTTATGCTTTCCAAATATGTGATCCACTTTTATAAGCAACTAAGAACCCTGCAGCTTCAGTCAGACTATCCAAGCAAGAATAAATGACCCCACATCAATCCATTTTCACAATACCTGACACTTGTAGAATGGGGGAAAGAAATGAGATCAAAAAGATAAACAACAGGCTGTGCAACCTACCTAGACTGTTTCAACCTAAGACTGAACCTTGTATGCATAAATGAAAAAAACACATTTTACTCTGCAGCCCTTAATGTTTTACAAACCTGAGATTATCATAAGCAAAAGAGTATGTAGAAAAAGATCCCATGTCTTATTGTTCTTTATAAATCCCATGCATCACACTGCTTAACATAAAAAAGGTTCTCTGCAAATGCTTGTGGTATGAAAAGAAGGGATGGATGAATGATCTTAAAGATACACAAATCCCATTTTAATCAAACAGATTGGATTAAAATAATTTGTAAATATGGATATTGCAGGGGAAAAAACAGAAAAAAGTTACCAAAATATTTTGTTGTGATACATTACATTTCATCTCAGTAATATGGAGCTAAAACATACCTGTATTTTTCCTTTCTTCTAATAATAGCACTGATATATTTGTTTTTCACATCATGGAAGACTTTAATGGGTCTATTTTTCTAAGTGCTTTTCTGCTTATGATAACCTCCAGCTTGTTAAACATTAAGGAAAGCAGAGGGATAGGACTGAGCAGCTGGGACTCCCATCTTTTGGTAATGCAGAAGATGGCCGGTATTCAGAAAAAGCTCAAAGCTCAGAAATAAGACAAAGGAGCAAGAGCATATTCTTTTAATATCCTACTAGAGTATTTTCTAACAGGCCTGCTTAAAGATTATGTAATCCTCTGGAAGAATGCACTTTTCTGTGGCTCACTATTACTATTGATTAGGCCCAGACTCTGAAGTTACATGTTAACTTGTAGATTTTTGTCTGATGGAGAAGCAAACAAGCATAAAATGGTAGGAAAGAAAACCACAAAATTACATTTTGTTCTCTTGTAGGGTACTAACTACTTTTGTCTTTAACTCAGCAGTCTTATTTTAGCATTCACTCAGTGACACTCTGTCCTCAGTCTCTTGGATTCTCTTTGAAGCAGCCTTAACCATCATGCTCATGTCTTCATTAATGAGATAACTAAATCTTTGGCATGTGTTCATTATGTACTTGTGTGAAAGTCAGGTTTGAAACTCTTTGAAAACTGACCTTTGACACTGGTCTTTATAACAAACAGGATTTAAAAGTATATACACAGAATTGTGTATAAAAGTGAATATTTATTTACAATGAGAAAAGAAATCTCAGTGACTTACAAGGAAGTTTGGAGATTCGGGCCTCTTTCTCTGAAATCTCTTTAGACTCTTCCCAGGAAATGCTTACATGGAAATGATTCTTGATTGCAAGCTAGTTTGCCCTCTGAAAGAGAACTATAATAACCTACTGCAATTCCTAGCAACTCCCAAGTCTCAGAAGGACATGTGTAAGGGTGGGGGGAGGGAGACTCTTAGCTTCATTTGCTCCAGAGTAAACCAGGTCTATACTGGGGGAGAGCACACCAGCAAGTAAGGAGTTGTGGAGTATAAGTCTGGGAGAAATAAACCAGAGATCTTTTCCTCCCTTGGGTAACTGGACCGTGGAGTGGCCCCTTGTGCAGATTTTGGTGAAGACTCACATACACATGTATCAGAAGATCCAGCACTGACCTTCTGTTATAGGGAGAACATGCGGAACCAAAATGGCACCATTTAAGAAGAAAACCTCTGAATCTATTTCAATCAAATCCCTTCTGCCCCAGAACAGCCCCAAATATGGACAAACTAGACACAGAAGAGGGACAGAAAGGCATCAGGAAGAAAACATCACATTCTTTCTCCATTCAAGTTCTTGAACTGCAGGTGTACCCAACCAGGAAGGGGACTGGAACCATTAAACTAAATGTAAGGTGGAAGTTTTAAACTGGAGTAGGCTGAATCATGCTTTTAATATGTCAACATGAATAGAAAGCTCTGGAACATGGATGATATTCCATTAAGAAAAAGTAAAGAGAAATCCTACAGAGCACGCTTGACATCACTGACAAAAGAAAACTAAAACCCTCTAAAGTTTAAACTGCCTTTAATGAAAGGATACATAGATAAATGTCTTAAATGCTCAATTAATTAACACAATGAGAGAAATGGAGAAGACCACATACACTCCTAAATTTTTACCTGAAACCTGGTTGAGTACTTTCTTTTTTCACCTTATTTCTAGCAATAGGGGTTACCTACAATTGAGATGATTAGATGCTCAGTAGCAAACTTTTACAGCTGAGAATAATCTAACCAAATACAAATTAGTCCTCTACGACATGAGACACAAATTCTGAGTACAATTTCAAGGATGCTGACTGTAGACAGAAAGTGTAGCAACTAAGAAGAAGGATTAAATATTTGAAGATGTTATTAGTTTAAATTTGTGGTGAGAAATTGATCTGAAATAGGCTCTTTTTCCCCCGTTGGTATTCAGAAGGTGAGAGTAGACCACTGAGCTAGATTAGGGGTAATCTGGCCTGGATATAGAGTAATAACTAAAAGATCTCAGCAGGTGATGCCTAGCTACATACCACTATGAAATGACAAGACAAGCAAACATTTTGTGGGGGTGCTGCCACTCAGTACAGAACAGATAGAAATGCTAAGACATGATACCTTAATCTTTTGTACTCTAATGGTTGTTACTACTGCAATTTCAAATTCAATTTACAGCTCCTACCTCATTTTGAAGTGCTAAATGATTTGAAAACTAAATACCTAGAAATCACAAAAAAAGTTCTTTTTATCAAACAATGTCAAAAAAGATGTCTATGAAATGAGAAAACATGGATTGAAAGAAAAGGGAAAATGAATTGAAAGAACAGAATGAAAGAAACCAATTTTTACTTCTATTCACATGGGACAATGGGAACAATGAAAGTTCCCTAATGGTAAGAAATACAATTTTTTTTTTTTTTTGGAGATTACTTGTTTTAGTTAATTTTATGTGTCAGCCTGACTGGGCTACAGGATACCTAAATAGCTGGTTAAACATTATTTCTGGGTGTATCTCTTAGGGCGTTTCTAAAAGAAATCAGTATTTGAATTGGTAGACTGAATAAAGCAGATGACCCTTTCCAACTTGGATGGGCATCATCCAGTCCCTTGGGGATCTGAACAGAACAAAAAGTAGAGGAAAGTAGAATTTGCTCTGTTTTTTTTTTTAATTTTTATTTTTTATTAAAAAAATTTTTTTTAACACTTATTTTTGAGACAGAGAGAGACAGAGCCTGAACGGGGGAGGGTCAGAGAGAGGGAGACACAGAATCTGAAACAGGCTCCAGGCTCTGAGCTGTCAGCACAGAGCCCGACGCGGGGCTTGAACTCACAGACCGTGAGATCATGACCTGAGCCGAAGTTGGCTGCTTAACCGACCGAGCCACCCAGGCGCCCCACTCTCTGTTTAGCTGTGACATCAATCTCCTGCCATCAACGCTTCTGGTTTTCAAGCTTTCAGACTCAGACTGGCATCTACATCACTAGCTTTCTTGGGTTTTTAGCTAGCGGACTGACAGATTGCAGAACTTCCTAGCCTCCATAACTGCATGAGTCAATACCTTATAATACCTATATAACTTTTAAAAACATGTTTATTTATTTATTTTGAGAGAGAGAAAGAGAGAAAGAGTACCTGTGAGCAATGGGAGAGGGGCAGAGAAAGAGGGAGAGACGAGAATCCCAAGCCGGCTCCATACAGTCAGTACAGAGTGTGATGCAGAGCTTGATCTCAGGAACTGTGAGATCATGACCTGAGCCGAAATCAAGAGTTGGATGCTCAACTGGCTGAGCCACCCAGGCACCTCTATCTATCTATCTATCTATCTATCTATCTATCTATCTATCTAAACATTGTTTAACATTGAAAATTAAATTGAGTTGGATTTTCTTGGTCAATGAATTGAATAAAACAACTCTTTCATCCATCTTTTATCCTAGTGCAGTGGTCTGCAAACCATGGCCCTTGGGCCAAATCCTGCTAGTCATCTATTTGTGTGAATAAAGTTTTACTGGAACACAGCCATGCCCATTCATTTTTTATATGTTGTCAAAGGCTGCTTTAGAGTTACAATAGCAGAGTTGAATCGCTGTGATGCAAAGTCTGAAATATTTGCTATTTTGACATTTACAAAAAAGTTTGCTGACCCCTGCCCCAGCACATGGAGGGTAGCATTGGTTAGTGATGAATAAAAGCTATGAGAACAATTAGAGGCACAGACAGCACATTCATTCACATATGGGAATTATTGACTTTCAGTGCATGATAAAATACATTCCTATAGGCTTAGCACCTGGTAAAATTAAGACTAAGTTTAAAACTTGCATTTCAATAATTATTTACTATAATGTCAGTGACATGAGTTCTTAGTGCATTTGCTGTATAGGTTATATTCCCAAACCTGAGATCCTTTTAAATTATTATTTAACCTATTTAAAAACATCTGGCATAGAAAGGAGAAAGTGATTTAAATATTATCTGTTTAATTTGCTAACCTTCCTATGTATGCCCTTTTGGAAACAGCCTGTTCAAAGTCCATAGAGATTTGGATACTCAGAATAACCCTTCTGTATCACTTTTCTAAACTGAATTTCACTACATGCAATTTGGGTTTCTCTGAAATGAGCAACCACAGGGGTTTGAAAATTCTAGCACAGATTTATAACAAAATGAAAAAAGGTTGGATACTGTCCAGAAACATGTGATGGTACTCAAAGCAGAATGACATTTGCTTGGTAAAGCTGCTGAAGTGTTACTCCTCTTAACATTTTTCAACATGAAATTTGTCTTCTTGTAAGCAGGTTACCTTCATAGACAATGGAGGGACAGAACTTATTAACACTGAATTTTATCAACCAAGCTGCTAAAATGAGTGATGATTTTGTTTACAAATAGCTATAAATAGGGTTGATTGCATGAACCCTAAAGTATAGCTTTATGGTACTGACGTCTCTTCACTTACCATCCTACTCTTCTTTAGAGTAAGTATGCTTCTTTAAGGGTTATCTCCTATTAAACCACTATTAAACCACTAGTCTTTACATGTTGGAAAAAGCATTCCCAGGAGATGTGGATTAGGGTGTACAAGTGTGTGTGTGTGTGTGTGTGTGTGTGTGTGTGTGTGTGTGTACTGAAAAAAACTTTTCTCTCTCTTAAGGTTAGGAGAGATTTTTTTTTTAAATTCTAGATGAAAGTCACTGGACTAGATCAATTAAATTGTGATGACAAATTATTTGCATTTTCAAGTAAAACCATCATGCATACATGCGATAGTATTTAAAAATTAGTGTCTTTATATCTTGAGACAGAAAAGCTGAGAGGTAAAAAAGCTTTCTTCTTGACCTTGTAATAATGACTCTTTCTTTCTGAACATACAGGGTCTGTTACTTTGGAAGTAAAATAAACTTGTAGACCAAAAAAGAATTCTATCAGGTCACTCTGTCTATTCCTTTTCAATCCAGAAAGGCTAAATATTGATATACCTTATTGAAATTGCTCTGCTATTTTGAAAGCTGTCTTGAATCTAATCTCCTCTTCTGGGAAAATAGGAGAAGAGAGAAAACCTGAGGGGTGTAGGTGGTGGAGCACCTATAGCCATTTTGCTATGTTTGAAATCTGAGAATGGAGTTAAAACTGAAGTGTCCAAAGGGAGCAGAAGAAACTGGGCCCTAGGGTGGCCTTTAAGTCATGAATCAAAAGATACTTAAAATGGGAATCCACAGCCTTCCACTTAGTGTGAACCAGTAAATTCTGTTTGGGATGAGTTTCCCAGAATTTGTAACAGAAGGATTCCTACCTGATACAGAAAGCATCTCTACTTTCTAGCTCAGTTAATGGGGTTCCAAAAGATTAGCAAACTTGCCCAAGTTCACATAATTATTAAGCAACTAAGCCAGGATTTGAAGTGACTTCTTTATGTCAGTTTACTAGAAGGATCTGCTGGGGGCAGTTCAAACTGGATTTTTAACTAACTACAATGTGATGAACATGAAAAAACAAAGACATACCAAAAAGACAGGAGTGAAACAAGGACACAGTGAAGGACATTGTAAATGAGGTATAAGGTTCAATAATTTCTGAGGATTCTGAAAATTTGAGATTTCCCTGGTTGTCTCATTTCTCCCAGTTACTCAGCAAGACAGAGGATCGTGGATGGCTCTCCTTCCCAGGTTGACTATTTTATACTCCAGCTATTTATAGTGCCCTAATTAGAAATCATTGCAAACATAACATTTGTGTTTTGATTTGCTAAAACACTGATATTGCCAATCCATAAGAATAATATGCATTTCATTTCTAAGAATAGTTGCTAGTGCCAGGAAGCCATGGAAAGTAAACCCAGACTCATGAGGACCCTCATAGTTTCAGAAGGCAAACCACCATGAAATATTCTAAGTATTCAGCTTTTTCCCATTAGAATAATCCAAAATGAGCCCCTACTCCTTAGGGGTCAAAGTATCTCATCCCTCCAGCCCTTGACAAGTATTTAATTATTGAAGTTTCATGTTTTCAAATGCATGTTGATTTTACATTCTCCTCCAGAATATATCTGTTTGCATATATAAAAAGCAAAAACAAACAAAAAAACAGGAGAAAAGAAGAGGAGAGTTTAGAAGTCTGCCTGGGTAGGCAGGCTCAGGAGTGACATCAAGTCAGATAGCACTAACAGACCCAAAAGGTGACAAGAGTTGGAAGACAGTCTGGAAGGTCCTGGAGAGATCCTTTTTATGATGCGACAACACGGACAGGAAAATAATCTTTGGCTTTTGCCAACAACACAGATGGGAACTGAGTTGCCAAAAGCATTAAGCCAGTTCAGGTCCATTTTGTCCAAGTCAAGATAGGGCTCAGTAGCAGAGTTTCTCTAGGTTCCTTGGTTGGAAAACTTTATACCATTCCATGTATTCCAAGTATGGGTATGCGTCTGCTGGGGGCAGTGTGTTGGTCATGGTGAGGATTCTTTATGACATTTCTTTGTTCTGTGTTCTTCTCTATGGACTGAAGCTGCTCATGGCCTCACTGGGAGTCCTCCTTCAGTACATATTCTGGTTCTCCTTATGAGTTGCTACATAGACTGCTGGAATGCCCTATTATGGTTTACTATTGGTATTTTAGACAAAACAGGAAAGAGTAAACATACCATTCTTATTCTGATAATCTTCCCTGTAGCCCTATAGCTATCTGTGATCTTCTTGGATTAAACTTTTGACCTCCAAGGGGCTGTTCTTATGATCCTTCTGAGAAGTCTATTTTTGTTGTTGTTCTGAAATTAGCCAACTCCAGTGTATTATGGTGTTGGTGTGCATAAGGAGATGCTGGATTGGAAGCTGTAGTTGCCATGGACCAGCATGTCCTGGATGCAATAACGCAAAGAGTAGTTTTGGCAGTTCAGCATTGGTAATCAAGATAGCAATCATGTTGTTCAGAGGATGTGAAGAGTGTTTTATTTGGGGTTACAGCCAGCTAGTCTCCATTTCACTAACAATAAAAGGCACATACAGATCTGGAAGACCTTAAATAGTGCTTGCCAAAATCAGCTGTCATTTGAGTGGATTTCTCTGGAGTAGGGGTTGAGAGGTTGAAAGACTGAGAAATTGATATGGAAAGCCAGAATAATGTATATGATGGAAAACAGATACTTTTGTGTGTGTGTGTGTGGGGGGGAAATTCACTCTAAGGCCTTAAGTGCTGATAAAGCTTCCATACTAAACCGAAAGCTACTTGTGTGCAGGATAGTGTCTTAAATATACATCTTCGTTTCACATAGTACTTTCCCTCAGTTGGCCTTCAGGCAATGTTTGCTGAAATAAATCTAAGAGAATGAACCTAGGACTATTTATATCTATCCTACTAGAATAATTATTTTTACTTTTTTTTCAAATACATATTAAATAACTAAAACTGGAAGTCATGTGAGGTTCTCTAGTTTATGAAAATAAGAGATTTATTTTATTTAGCATGTATTTGGCTTACAGTATCTCTGACAGTTATTGTTACAAAGTAAAACTAACGCTTACCTATTCTCCGAGTTGGTGATGGGGACACTTCTGTAGAAAATTAGAGTATAATTGTTTTCTATTGCTGTATGGCAAAATTACCACAGAATTAGCAATTTAAAACACATTTATTATCTTATTTTTTCTGTGGGTCAAGGGTTTAAGGAAAGGCTTAACTGGTCCTCTGTATAAGAGGCCCAGAAGCTTCAGTCAAGGTGTTGGTCAGGTTGGGATCTTATTCAAGGTTCAACTGGGAAGGACCTGCTCCCAAGCTGAAGTGGTTGTTGGTAAAATTTAGTTTCTTGCAGTTGTAGAACTGAGGGCTTCAATATTTGCTGGCTGTCAGCTACAGGCCACCTTACTGGTTGTTTGCTGGAGGCTATTCTCAGTGCCCTGTCACATGGACCTTCTCCAAAATGCTTCATGCTTTATCAAAGTCAGCAAGACAGAGAGGGTCTCCTTGCAAGACGCAGCTACAATCTTATGTAACCTAATGACATAATTGACGTTTCACCACCTTCTGTTGGTTCACCAATTGGTTTCACCAATTCTGTTGGTTCAAAGCAAATCATAGATCCTACACTAAAGGAGATGGAATCATACAAAGGCATGAACACTGGGAGAGGGATAATGGGGTCTATGTTAGAGTCTGTTCATCATATATAGAAAGAGAGGAAACACAATTCTTGTCACTTTTATAATTCTGTCAGTGGTAAAGCCTCATTGACAATATTTAATTTAGGTTGAATGACACAAATATTTCAGACATTAGTAAGTCAGTAGGAAAAGCTGTTTTCCTGTTTCTATTTCACTTAGTTACACAACAGTTAATTTTCCTTCAGGGTCCTGAAGTTTATCTTACTGGATAATTTTTGCATTATTATATGTTTTAAAAATAATTGCTATTAGTGGGTTCACTATAAAGCAGACTACTTATTAAATGAGACCTTGGTTTTGTTTCTTTCAGAAAAATAACCACGACCAAGGAAGTTAGCTTCACTCAAACTCAAAATTCACTCTTTTCAAGTCCTTTGAAACTTCATCTGTTATATTTTTCTTATATGAATTAAGTCCTAATTGCTGGTGTCATTTTACAAATGTGTAAATCAAGGCACACACTTGGGCAGAGCTAATCAGAAGCAAAGGGTTTAGACACCCCAAGAGTTGATATCCTCTTTTTCCACTACACTATGCTTTCTCCTCAAATATTAGGTCAGAGTGTGATTGTTTGGTAAATATATCACCTTGACTTTATCATACCTGCCCATTCCTCTGTTCCTGTCTTTGGCCTGTGGTTCTATGTTGTTTTTCATTTCCTTTTCCAGTGATTATTTTCAGAGCCCATCTCTGCCTACCATTTCCTATCTACTCTTGCGATAATTTTTTTTCTCTTTCCCACACTATGCATACAGATGTTTACTTTTGTGGAGTCATTACCTACTTGATACCTTGCCCCTAAGAAACACTGAGGCGAACTAATTAAGATATTTCCTGTGAGATTTGGTCAATTTTTCCTTGACTTTCATTAATATAATCTGTACATGCTTTACCATCCTCTCTGTCATTATTTGTAGCCCTGAAATAAAGATTTCTCAGAGGATTAAAGAAATTTGGGAATATGTTCTACACTGTCCAAATGAGACTCCCTCAGGGTTGATTCACTTAAGACATTTTAGTGGAGCAGAAAGTAATTGTAATTAAAATCTTTTTAATCTTATAAGAGCAGGATGAATCTTTATTTCAAGGGAAATAAGGTATATAGGCTTTTTCCTCCTTGACATACAGATTGCAAATAAAAAGAAGAAACAGATATAAGTATTCTTCTCCATCTTCAATCTTAGAGATCTGAGTTGATCTTTTATATTTTTGAAGATGAAGCAAAAAAATGCAATAAAAATTAATGCATCAAAACCATTATCAATGAATAAAAATCTGTCATTTATATATTCCAAAAGCAGAACACCTTGGTAAATTATGCTTGAATCTATCTGAAATTGCCAAAATCAGGTCCAGTTACCTAGTTATTTTCAGAGGTCAAGTATTTCTTGACATTGGAACCACAATATACAACTTTCTTTGAACAAACAAGTATCCACCACATGTGTGAAACACCTAGATGATGCATACACAAAATTGGAAGTTCCAGACCTTTCCATCACCCAGATGACAGTGCTGCTGGTTTTTGTTGTTTTAAGAATGGAGTCAAGAAATATAGGTTAGAGTTCAAGAGGCTAGAACTAACCTGATGCAGGTGCCATTGTTGTGGCATAGATGACGAGCACACCATGGGACATGGCAGTTCTCAATGTTCTTTCCACGTAGTGCTTCATCAATGATGAAGAATTCTTTGTTGTTTACTTGAAGCTCTTGAATGCAGCCATTGAACCCGTAAATGTGACCTGCATTCTTATGGATCTTAACATCTTCTGGGATATGGCCAAGGTACATTGATTCAAAATGCACCTATAAGAAAAATAACAACAAAAATATCTGATCAGGTGTTGCCAGATTATACGAGAAAGACCTAGAATGTTTTGTTCTGTAAGGCATGTTTTAATGTATCTTTCTGTGTAAAACAGGTTGCAATTGTTGCTTAGTTTTGTCACCTCTACTAGGTGGTAGGATAAGTTACCTTAGGAAAGGGCCCTTATTTTATATTTCCTTTGTAGCTCTCACAATACATAATGAAATCTTAATTTTTTTTTAAAAAAGGGCATTCAATAAAACTTGTTGATTGATTACTCTGAAATGTATTTTGGAACTGAAGTGTTTGAATCTTAATGTAAATATTAGCAAATAATAACTGATAAGGAAAATAGAGTCTTGTTAATTAACTATTGTTAGAGATTGAATTGTGTTTCCCCCAAATTCCTATGTGGAAGTTCTAACCTTCAGTAGCTCCGAATGTGACCTTATTTGGAAACAGAGCTTATACTCGCTGACCAGAATGATGATAAAAATCACTGGCACGATGTAAACTGCTACTTAATCTCTCTTCCCACCCTTCAGTAACGTATATAAATTGAATTCTCATCATTTGTATGTATATAAAAAGTAACTTTCCCAAACAGGAATTTATGAGATACACGTGAATTCTGGATGAAGTGGTAACAAGACCCTGATCTTCAGGGCTGTTGGCATACAAAAGGTGCATGCAGCATTTGTGCAGTTTATGTCTCTGATGTCCTTATCCCCAATACACATTCATGCACTCCAAACTGATACCTGAAAAGTATCCAGATTGACATTACAGATCCACTAAAATGGAAAACTATCATTGCAAGAATTCTGAAACTAGAGCCAAATAATTAAGTTAGGGCTTTAAGGGGAGGAGAGAATGGGAAATACTCAGTAATGTCACCTAATGTTTACATTAATATGCTCTGGTTTGATGCAAATGCACTTTTAGAGAACAGAGCATGTTCAATTCTAGGAACATCAAAGCATCTCCATGACCCATAATAGATCTAACTAACTCTATTATTTGAGCTCTTGTTCTTTTTTAGTGACTCGAGTTCTGCTTCTAAAGGCATTCCTTAATTTTGTGTGTGTGTACTTTATAAAAGATTCAGATATACAGTCACCCAGAGGATGACTATCTTCAGGCATAGTGGGGTGGAAAACTCAAGGTATAATAATAGGCCCTCTTGCAGTACAGGAGTATTTCTGTTTGTTTTCACATCCTTTCTCATATGCTAAGTCCATTTATATTACTACTCTAATAAACTATTAGCAAAAACTCTTTTATCAATTTAAGATAAGTGACTCACTGCTAATGCAATCTGGGATCTACCGTGAACCTGTAGAATCAGTGAATCCAAGGCCATGACCTTCTCTCACCAAGGATCTTTGACATCTTTGTGTATTGATCACACACCTGGAACAGCAAACCTCTCACAGCTTTGACAAGTGTGCTGTTTTAGCACAAAACTGATAAAGGATGGAAGAATATCCTCCTCTTCTGTCAGCAGTAGTCAGATCTGAGGGAAAGTCTATAGAGCTATCTATGATTTATTAGACCATTAAAAAACACCCAAACAATGAAAGTAGATGGCCCTTGTATTTCTTCTGATCTGAGGCTCAAGCTTAGTTGGAGTCCTGAAATGTCTGAAAAAGCTGCTGCCATTGACTGAACATAGATAACCATTAAAATGGTTGACTTCCTCTATCCCCAGACTCTTAATTATCCAGGAGCAGCCTTTTGTGTGTATAATCATTTCTAAGGAGACAGGTCTTTAAAATAAGTCTTTTCTAATAACTTCTTGTGAATCAGACTATGGAGAATAGAGTCTGACATGAAGATATGATCTTACAAGATAAAACCACAGAGAACAGACATGGATAATCAAGGAGGAATCATCAAGATAATGAAAAATATGAATGGTGACTGAGGGAAAAGGACTCCACAAATGATAAGAGTGAAATAAGCATTCCCTTTTCTCCCAGAGTTTTCTCTTTAAAGGAAGAATATAGTTTCCCTTTTATAATGTGTAGGAATAAAATAAGAAGACAGGCAAAAGGGAACAAACTTCTAAAAACTACAGAGGTGGAAACAGGTAAGAAGCTGCTTTATCTCTTCTTTATTCTGTTTTAATTTAAATTTAGATTTTGGAGTCTACATATATTTCTGTAATGATATCTTGATTCAATGTTTAGTTTTGTTTTACAGCCTCAAATCTTAAATTAAATAACTTTTATGTTAATAGGAAGGTAACTAACGTAGTTTTTACTTAAGATTAACTACTGGAGTGTACTTGTCTTTACTCAAGAATGTGACGACTTATAATTGAAACACTGACTTTTATTTGGGTGTTGTTACTAGATTTTTGTTTTTAATATTATCTGAATTGAATGCAGACAAATTCAAAACCAGAAACATCAAGTCTTGGAATGGGATAAGAGATGCTGTGTAAGGTGTTTGGCAAGAAGGATTTATTTAAGTAACTTCTTACATATGATTTATCTTAAATTTAAAAAAAAATTTTTTTTTTCAACGTTTATTTATTTTTGGGACAGAGAGAGACAGAGCATGAACGGGGGAGGGGCAGAGAGAGAGGGAGACACAGAATCGGAAACAGGCTCCAGGCTCTGAGCCATCAGCCCAGAGCCCGACGCGGGGCTCGAACTCACGGACCGCGAGATCCTGACCTGGCTGAAGTCGGACGCTTAACCGACTGCGCCACCCAGGCGCCCCAGATTTATCTTAAATTTTTAAAAAACTTTAGAGGCATTTCATGAAAGGGGATCAAAAGGCAGAACCAATATTTATCTTAGAAGAGATCTCTCTAACTCACTCTCTCTCTCTCTCTCCTCCCCATAATAATCTATGACCATACAGTCTCTTCTATATTAATTTTAATCCCTTTGGGGTTGGGCCTCTAACATGGTCATTTTGGGATTCCTTCAGAGTCCATAACAGTGTCTTATAAATAGGAGGTTTACTATAGGTTTTTACAAATGACCTGATTTATGACACTCAATCCTGGTTTGTGTGTGTGTGTGTGTGTGTGTGTGTGTGTGTGTGTGTGTGTGTTTTACAGTTTCCTGTTTAATTTCTAGGCATCTTCTTCTACTTTATGCTGCCTTATAACCTTGCTGTTTCACTAGATTCAGTCTCCAGGAGGTCCTCACTGGATACCACTCAAGAAGGAATATTAATATCACTTTAATTCTAATATAGCTTTCAATATTTAATATATATAGCATAGAGTGCCCAATAGTGCTTATATGGAAATTCTTCAATTTCTTATGAGATTAATGTCAAGTAGCTTACAAAAAGAGGTTTTTTTAAATTTGATAAATAGCAATGAAATCCTCATTAGTTCTTTACTTTCCAGTTAAATCTTTGATTCTTAAGGCTTTCCAGGCTAGAGAATGTTCTCAAAATAGTATCTTCTCCCTTTGTCAAAGAAAAAACCAAACTTCAGTGAAGCAATCAATGAACTGAGTTGCTACCCTGTGAGCACAGTGATATAGGGAAGTAGAGATACAAAAAAGAAAAGGATATGGATTATTTTTGTCTAAATGGAAATTTAATGTAATCTTGGGAATGAAATCATAAATAAATGAAATATTTAGAAAATACAGTATACAGATCAGCAATATGGCAAAATAAAAAGCTCTAGCTATTGGGGTGCCTGGGTGGCGCAGTCGGTTAAGCATCTGACTTCAGCCAGGTCACGATCTCGCGGTCCGTGAGTTCGAGCCCCGCGTCGGGCTCTGGGCTGATGGCTCAGAGCCTGGAGCCTGTTTCCAATTCTGTGTCTCCCTCTCTCTCTGCCCCTCCCCGGTTCATGCTCTGTCTCTCTCTGTCCCAAAATAAATAAAAAACGTTGAAAAAAAAAATTAAAAAAAAAAAAGCTCCAGCTACTCCTTCTTTAGGGAGACACTAATTCAACGACAATACACAGACCAAATCCTTTTGTGAGAAATGAGTAGACTGAGTTAAGAAGCACTTGTACCCCAGGTGAGTATGAAACCAGCTGTTATTGAGGATGACAGGAAAATCTGTGGCACTCACTGGCCAAAGGTCTCCCCCAGACTCAGTGAGGTATAACTAGAAGAAAACTTCCAGCTCCTAGTTTCTCTCTGGGGAGGGAAATAGAAGAATGAAACATATATACTATGTGCAGACTTTTCAGGGACTGACCAAGGGACTAGTTTCCGTTTTGTCTGAATCTATGTGCTGACAGGAAAGTGTGCCAGGTGTGGCGCTACTGAGACCAAATGCAAAGGTTGGAATAACACTCCAAAAGGTTGAATTCACTCACTGTAGATGTCCCCTGCAGCTCAGTGGGAAGGGTAGGCAAAACCCCCCTAACTCCTGACTTCTCCCTAGCAGTGGCAAGAGTTGAAGTGTGCACCCAAAATAATGTCTTTTCAGGGGTCTGAGTGAAGAATGAGTTTGTCTCCCCTGTCTTGATGGGACCTGGCCATCACTGAAAACAAAAGACAGCCGGATGCTGTGTTGCTGCTCCAGAGGACCACTGATGCAGTAGACTGAGGCTGATATAATTTGGTGGTCTCTTATAGGGGCCAGAGCAGGGGGGCAGGGTAAAGAAGAGTGGAGTATGTTTCTAACATTATGGCTTTTCTATGGGTTTCTTGAGTGACTGGTTTCTATTTTGCCTGACTTGGAAGTTCTGCATGACCCATGTACTCTAGAAACTCTGGGGCTGCTGAGAACAAAAGAGAAGTGGGTGGCTTGTGGTAGGTAGCTCCAGAGAACCTGTAGTACTGCAGACACCAGAGGCAGCAAAACACTATGAGTACCTGGAAAAGGAAACTGGCAAATTGCTATAATAGAGAATTTACACACACAAGTCCAGAGAAGATACATGCACAGGTTTGAGAGGTTCCCAGACTCTCAGGCTGATTGGTGAAGATCTTTTCCTATACAGAGCCAGTCCATAAAGACTGGGAGAGATGTCTGTTTTTTCTATAGTGTAGATCTCATCACGAATTCTACAATGTAAAGGAAGAAATGGGGAAAAAAAAATCAAAGGAACAAAAGAGGGCTCCAGCAACCAGCCCTAAAGAAATGGAAGTACCTGAGAAAGAATGAAAGTCACAGTCATGAAGATGCTCAATGAGCTCAGGAAAATGAAGCATAAAGAAAATAAGAACATCAACAAAGAGAAAATATAGTAAAGAATCAAGCAGAAATTTTGGAGCTGAAAATACAAAACTAAATTGAAAACTTTATTAGAGGGGTTTCATCAAAAGACTTGATCAAGCAGAAGGAAAGAATCAGAAAACTCAAACTCAAACCTCAAAGATAGGTTTCTTTGAAATTATTCAGTTAGAGGAGCAAAAGGAAAAAAAAAGATTGAAGAAGAGTGAGGAAAGCCTAAGGGTCTTTCAAAGATGCTATCAAATAGAGCAATATGTGCATTATGGGAGTCTCACAAGGAGAAGAAAGAGAGGGGCAGAATACTTACTTGAAGATATAATGACTGTTAATAAACATGAGAATTTTAACTTTACTTATTCAAACATTTTCTTACTTGATTCTTTTAGTTGGAATGAAGACAAAAATTTATAGCTGAATTAAAAAAAATAAGAGATATTGAAAATTTCCCAAATCTGGGGTAAAAAATGGACATCTAGATTTAAGAAGCCCAGAAACTACCACAAGAAAGAACTCAAAGAAGTCTACACCAAGACACATAATCAAATTGTCAAAAGTCAAAGACAGAGAATTCTGAAAGCAGAAAAAAAAAGTGACTTGTCACATAAAAGGAAGGCCCATAGGACTATCAATGGATTTCTTACCAGAAACATTCAAGGCCAGAGGGAGTGGGATGATATACACAAAGTGCTCAACTCCCTCCCCCCATCCCAAACTGCCAAATAAGAACACTATATCTGGCAAAACTGTCCTTTAAAAATGAAGCAGAGGGGCACCTGGATGGCTCATTCAATTGAGTGTCCAGCTCTTGATTTCAGCTCAGGCCATGATCCCACGGTTGTGGAATCAAGCCCCATATCTGGCTCCATGATGAGCATGGAGCCTGCTTGAGATCCTCTCTCTCTCTCTCTCTCTCTCTGCCTTTCTGCCCCTCTCCCCTGATCATGTGCTCTCTCTCTAAAATAACATTAAAAAAACAATGAAAACAAACCAAATAAACAAAAGCCAAGGAAGCTTATCAATACTAGATCTACCTTACAAGAAATGCTAAAGGGAGTCCTTCAAGTTGAAATGAAAAGGCACTAAACAGCAACATGAAGGCATATGAAAATATAAAGCTTTTTGGGAATGGTGTATGTATAGATTAGAGCTCGAAGATCAAGCAACTGAAGTTAAGATGCTATTAGCTTAAAATACATTATTATAGTTGTAAGATGTTGTATGTAAGCCCTATGATAACCACAAAGACACTATACATATAAGATACAAAAAAGAAAATGAGAAAGGCATCAAAGTATGGTACACACACACACACACACACACACACACACACACACACACATACAAAAATCAATGAAACACAAAGGAAGAGAGCAAGAGAGAAAACCAGGGACAAAAGAGTTATAAGACAAAATAATTAATGGAAATAGCAATTTATTACTTATCAATAATTACTTTAAATGTAAATGCAAACCCTCAATCAAAAAACATAAAGTGACTGGGTGGATAAAAAAAGATTAAAAAAAAACAATATCTGACATATTCTGTCTATAATAGACTCACTTTTGATTTAAGGACACATATAGGCTGAAAGTGAAAGAAAGGAAAGAGATATTCCATGCAAATGGTAACCAAAAAAGAAAAGGAATGCCTATAGGTTTTCAGACAAAATAGACAAGTCAACTTGTCATAAGAGACAAAGAATGATAATTATATAATGATTATCTGGGTCAACTGACCAGGAAGATATAACAATTATAAATGTGTATGCATTCAACATCAGAACGCTCAAATATATGAAACAAACATTGACAAAACCAAAGAGAGAAATAGCAGCTCAATGATAGTATGAGATTTTAATATCCCTTTTTCAATAATGGCTAGAACATCCAGAGAGAAGATAACAAGGAAACAGAGGACTTGAACAACACTGTAGAACAAATGATTTCCTGGATATAGCACCAAAATCACAAGCAACAAAAGCAACAAAAGACAAGGGGGACTATGTCAAATGAAAAAGCTTCTGCACTGCAGAGGAAACAATCAATGAAATGAAAAGGAAATCTATAGAATGAGAGAAAGAATTTGCAAACCACATAGCTGATATGGGGTTAATATTAAAACAATTATATAAGAAACTCCTATGCCTCCAAAGTGAAAACAAATAGGGTGGTTAAAAAACTGACACGAGACTTGAATAATTTCTCCAAAGACATATAAATAACTAAAAGATATGTAATAAAGATGTTTAACATCACTACTCATCAGGGAAATGCAAATCAAAATCATAATTAAAAACCATCTCACATTTGTTAGGGTAGTCATAAAAAAACAACAGAATATAGCAAGTGTTGAAAAAGATGTGAAGAAATTGGAACCTTCGTGCACTGTGGGTGGGAATGTAAAATTGTGCACTTGCTATATACAACAGTATGGAGGTTCCTCAAAAAATTAAAAATGGAAGTATCATATGATCCAGCAATTCCACTAATGAGTATTTATTGAAAAGATGGGGTGCTTGGGTGGCTCAGTTGGTTAACTGGCTGACTTCGGCTCAGGTCATGATCTCATGGTTTGTGAGTTCGAGCCCTGCATTGGGCTCTGTGCTGACAGCTTAGAGCCTGGAGCCTGCTTCGGATTCTGTGTCTCCCCCTCTTTCTGCCCCTCCCCTGCTCGTGCTCTCTCTCTGTCTCTCTCTCAGAAATAAATAAAAACATTAAAAAAATAATGTAATGTAATGTAATGTAATGTAATGTAATGTAATGTAATGTAAAATGTAATGATCCAACAATCCTGTACACTAGTCAGAGCTCATCATGAAAAGTGTACTCTTAATCCCCTTTATCTGTTTCACCCATTCACTCACCTGCCTCCCCTCCTGGCAACCTCTAGGTTGTTCTTTGTATTCAAGAGTCTGTTTATTTTTGTTTGTTTGTTTGTTTGTCTCTTTTTTTCTTCAAAACAAAAGCCAATTTTATTCTTACCATCATAATCCACTAGACACTGTTGAATCTGTTGCAGCAGGAAATTAAGTGTATTATAAAAGGAACAACAACAACAACAAAGCATGGGAATCAGAAAATCTGGGATCAAGTCTCTTTCCTTATCACTATGAAATTTTGGACATCTGATACTCAGTTTTATAAGATACTATCTTGTAAAAGAGATAATAATTCTTACTTTGGAGAGTTCTTGTGAAGATCCAATGAGATAAAATATATAGCCATAATTTGAAAAATGTAATGTGCTTATGCAAATGTTAGCTATTCTTATGTGCTTCTTTAAGATGCTTGTATATGCTCAATATGGGAAAAAAAACTACGTAGAAAAAAATAGAAATAAAATGAAATTTCCAATTCATTAGGGCCCTCCACACTGCCAGCTTTAAAGTGCACTAAAATTAGCACTTTGGAGCTCTAATTATACAGATTAACTCTCCATGATGATCAAATGAACCAGGAATTCTTTATCTTAAATGTATTTCTATAAAGTCATACTAAGAAGCATGTAACCAACCACATCATTAAAATTAAAAGAATTCAGCGAATTGCCTGGTCTCTGGAAGGACAAACATCCATCCTCTCTTCTCTAAATTTTGCTTCATTCAATGTTTCTAAGAAAAATTCTCTGAGAAGGGACTTTTTAACAGCACAGTACAAGCACTACCATAGCCTATAAAATGCGTTTTTAATTACTGTTTTGTATCTTGCTAATCTTTTTTTTAAAATGTTTTTATTTATTTTTGAGACAGAGAGAGACAGAGCATGAGCAGGGGAGGGGCAGAGAGAGAGGGGGGACACAGAATCTGAAGCAGACTCCAGGCTCTGAGCTGTCAGCATAGAGCTGGATGCGGGGCTCGAACTCACAGACTGAGATCATGACCTGAGCTGAAGTTGGACGCTTAACCGACTGAGCCACCCAGGTGCCCCGCATCTTGCTAATCTTTACCCATTCCTGTGCTGTGTTTTTCATCAAGCATAACATATTATATGCAAAGTGTGAGACGAAGACCAATTTCTTGTTAAATTTAATAAAACTTTTATAGCGACAGGCAGTATTAAATATATTTAATTGTACCTAAAGTATCAGGGATGACTATTCTGGTGTTTTGTTGAGAGCTTTTACAAGGAATATGTTCAATAAAGAAATATGATGTGTATTTATTAACTTAAAAATAAACAGTTATTTGAAATATTGAGGGCACACTTAGTAATGTCTGGAGCTGGATATTTGCATAACTACCTGAGACACATGGGATATCTCTGTGTCTTTCTTCAGTATTGGAGGTTTTCCATCTGCAGTCACTTCAATCATACACACACTCTGAGAGCTGCCCACAGGGATTGTGTAGCTAGAAACAAAACAGAAGAGGCCATTATTGCACGTATTACTGGCAAGAACAGGGTAACTTCACACATGGATGGTAAGTACTTCTTCAATGAGAGAGGTACTTTCTGGATCATAATAATCCTGAAATATGGCCTCAACCAAGTGTGAACATTTTAGGATAGATGAAAGATATATTTCTTTTCTTATGCTGAAATTTTATTTTCCTTCTCTTTCTATCTCTAAATCAGGACTTGAAATGCCTTCAGAAAGTTAAACCCCCACAAAACCAAAAGAGCTTTCTGTATAAGTAGCTAATAATAAATTTTAAGTGCTAACAGTGGTGGACATATGGTCTCACTCATGTAGGAGACTGTTGGACAAGTAACAGCAATGTTAAATGATGCAAACCTGCCTAGGTAGAAATTTCCCCTCCCTGGCCTCCAGGGGAAATAGAAATGGAATAAGAAATGAAAGGCTGCATACCCTTGAGCAGTGAGATTACAATGTGATATAGTTATCGGAACTCAGAAAGCATGCTGCTAATGTACTGGCATGGTACTGTGTCTCAGAGATAAAGAAAAGTATAAGGTTAAGGGAATTTGTAGAATGAATAGCAGAAATGACCAATACACAATTGAAAATTTATCACAGTTTATAAAGTGATACAATCAGATAAAAAGGTACACATACTAAAGTACTTGGCAAAAAATTAAATAGAATTTTAAAAGACAATTTAAATGATAGTACCCTGTCACTTGCCACAGGTAATAACAGTAACTTGTCTTTTTAAGTCTATTCCATAGAGATATCAGAAATTCATTTACTAATATTAACAGTGGCGATTTCTGCATACTGAAAGTATGATCTTAATGCTCACTTTTGCTTTTTTGTATTTTCTAAATTTTAGACAATGAACACACCTAATTTTTACTTTTAATTTTGACCCACTGCCCCAGTTTGCACATGACTAAGACGTTTTCCAGGATGCAGGATTTCTCAGTGCTAAAACAAGGTAAGTGCCTCATACATCAGGATCAGTTGGTAATTCCACTTTTAAAAGAAAAAGTCAGTTTTATTAAAAATCATTAGTTAAAACACTTATCAATATTTTTCTTAAAATCAATTTTGGGGTCTAAGTTGAATGGAAAAAGCAAACCAGAACTTCCTTCCCCCACCCCCCCACCCTCACCCCCTTGCTCCAGAAAGGGATAGTGGTCATGCTGGTTTTCTCTTCCCCTTTACCTAGAAATACAAATCTGATATGGCCCTTTTAATACATTATCACACTACTTTTTGGGCCCCTGCTCCAGTTTACCAAGGACACTTCTAATTCTGATCAGATCACTGTTGAAGATGTTTAAATTCCACAAATAACCTCTACAGTGTCACATTTGTGTGAATTGTAAATTGTGGTGATATATGAAGCACATTTGTCATTATAGTTGAAATGGGAAGGTAGACCTGTACAGATGCTTTATTCTGGAAATGCAGGAAATAGTTCTCAGGGAATGCACATGTCCTTATTAAGACATAGTAAGATCTGGGGCGCCTGGGTGGCTCAGTCGGTTAAGCGGCCGACTTGAGCTCAGGTCACGATCTCGCGGTCCGTGGGTTCGAGCCCCGCGTCGGGCTCTGGGCTGATGGCTCAGAGCCTGGAGCCTGCTTCCGATTCTGTGTCTCCCTCTCTCTCTGCCCCTCCCCCGTTCATGCTCTGTCTCTCTCTGTCTCAAAAATAAAACGTTAAAAAAAAAATTTAAAAAAAAAGACATAGTAAGATCTCGTTTTGTTTGTTTCATTCAGAGCTTGTTAAAATCTAACCATTAACTTCAGTGCTATAGAAGGAAGCTACTCTACCCTATTTACTTTCTGTTACCTCCTTCTTTTCTTCCCCTGGCCCTTCCACTAAATGGTTGATTCTCTTGTCTGCTTGGTTTATGTACCATTTTGGAAATTGATGCTCTAATTTCACCAGAGATTTTTCTACATGTAGATTCTTATCATGTTCATTTTTATAATATCTCATTTTTGCTTACAGACCAAACTGTATGATAGGCAATGAAAAAATGCTCTATAAACAAATTTAGACATTATGCCACATAAATCATTTGAGGCATACATGTCCCGTATGCCTCTCAAGTATTGCTGAGGCCAGCCAAGTCTAATGATTTAAAGACTTAAGGATCATATTTTGAGATAATCCATTGACTAGCTGAATGATCCTAGGCAAACCACTTAACCTTTCTTCCCTAAAGTGTGATTATCCACAGAAGGGAGATAATCATTCTTGGTTCATAAATGGTTAGTGAGAATCACATTATTTAATGTACATAAATCATTCAGTGCTAATATTAAAATCCAAAGTTAAAGCAATTATTTGCTGACTAGACAGGGATCTCTAAAGAGATTTTTATGAAAATAAATTACACAGTCAAGATGAAGTGTTCATCTACTTCTACTAATATTACCTATAATGGGATTCAAAATCAAATACTCAGGTTGCATTACCTTGAAAACTAAAATTTGATGAAAGAAACATTTTTTCCAGTGTCTGTAACATTCTTGTTCTTTGTATTTACAGTCTTTAATAGGCTAAACAATTTGGCAGAAAATTCTGATTTGGCAAGATAATTTATTTTTAAATTTTTAGAAGAGCGTGCTCAAAGTGGAAGTTCAGGGTATCCAAAACCAAGGGAAGGGTTGTACAAATGTAAACAATGGAGAGTGGATTGTTCAATCAAGTACTTTTATATAATTGAATGCTATGCAGCTCTGAAACAGGAGTTAGAATATTAACTAATGGCATAGAAAAATATTTGTATAGAATAGAAAAAGGATAGACAATTTGAGTGATATACCATTTTTTTAAAAAATATGCATAGAGATAATACTTGATCTACTCTCGCTAATATTAACAGTGGCTATCTGTGCATGCTGAGAATGAAGATGATTTTTAATTGGTCTCTTTTGCTTATTTGTATTTTCCATATTTTGGACATGGAACATACAATAATTTTAAATTTCACCTCTTAAAAGAAAAATTCAGTTTTATAAAAAAAATTCAGTTTTTATTTATATAAAAACAAAAATAATTTATTGACATTTTTGTCTTCCTAGATTTCATGCTTTCTCTCTAGGTAAACTATCTTCATGTTAGGTATGTTAACTCTTGAACAACACAGGGGTTAGGGGTGACCACCCCTGCCCTGCATACTTGAAAATACACATACAACCTTTAAAAGTTAGCCGATAGCCTTCTGTTGACCACAAGTCTGACCAATAACCAACATGAACAGCCAATTAACACGTTTTACATGTTGTATATGTTATATACTGTATTCTTACACTAAACTAAGCTAGAGAAAAGAAAATGTTATCAAGAAAATCATAAGGAAGAGGAAATAGCATTTATAGTACTGTACTGTATTTATAAAAAAAATATCTGCATATAAGTGGACCCACACAGTTGAGACCCATGTTGTTCAAGGGTCAACTGTATTGCTTTCTGACAGCCTCTGAAATCTCTTCTTCTAGAATTTATGTTAGACAATTTTCAGAAGACAATTAAACTGTTCTCTGAATTTCTTAATCTTGCTTTCACATCTTTAAAATACTTTCTTAATTTCTCTGTCCTGTATTCTTCCTAGGCACCAATTTTTTCTGCAGCAGTCTCTACGAACTATTTATTCTATTGACAGAATTTTAATAAATTTTAAATTTTAATGAATATTTTATTCCCCAGGATTTTGAATCTTTTGCATCATTTTTGTATAATTTATGCCTGATTTTCCTTTATAGATTCTCCTTTAAGACGAGTTATTTTTTCACTAATGTTTTCTAGCATCCCAGAAATATTTACTTAAAAGTTTTTGTCAGATTTTTCCATAAAAATGATTTTATCTAGAGTGATTCATGTTCCACTTGTTGATTTCCTTTGCTCCTTTCTCAGTGTTGCCATGTGTTCTGATACTGTGCTGTGCAGCCTCATTTTTAGTTTTTTTTTTTTTCTCTTTCCCCTCACTTCCATTTTCCTTGTTGTGCTCATCATTAGGCAACCCATGTCTGCTTGCCTAATGAGAACCCTACCTGATCTTCAGAGCACCTAAACCTGAATCTTGGATAATGTATATTTGGCAGTTCTGTTCTATGGTGATATTGAAGGTATCCTTTGGTCCATTCAGAGCTGAAAAGACTGCTTGGTACAGTTCTGCTCATGATGCTTTGGTTGTCTCTGTTCTTTGTAGGCTGGCAGTTTGCTAAAAGTCAGAATCCCAGAGGACAGTGTCTCTTTTTCTCTGTGGGTAGATAGGTAGATAAATGATAGAGATATCACATGTATACATGAATGACTAGTTTAAATTCCCTTATACTTGCTGAGCATCCCTGTTTTTAGACCTAGATCTTGGCAGGCCTGCAGTCTTAGCTCTTGATGCTTTGCAGTTTTGTCGGTTTCTTGTCTGGGAAGATGTCTATCTTGTTTTTGAATTCGCTTTTGTATTTTCAGTTGTGTATTTTAAAATTTTCTATATTGTTGCTATGTGTTTGACACTAAGGAGGAGCGTCAAAGTGTGATGTTACAGTCATCTTGACCAGAAGTCTCACTTTTTTTTTTACAATAAGAAAAAACAACAATAAAGATAAAATTGAGTTATAACTTTTTTTAATGCTTATTTATTGATTATGAGAGAGAGAGGGAGGGAGAGCACGCACACGTGGGGATAGAGAGAAGAACAGACTCTTAAGCAGACTCTGCAATGTCACTGTAGAGCCCAATGAAGGGCTCAATCTCATGAACTGAACCATATGATCATGACCTGAGCTGAAATCAAGAGCCAGATGCTTAACCAACTGAGCCACCCAGGTGCCCTGAGTCCTAACTTTTGAAGGGCCATGTAAATAGAAAGTTATCTTTAATATGTGAGGGGTGGAATGAAGGGAAATTAAGCACATTGGAGGTGCCTTTATAATTTTGCAGGCTTTTAAATTTGGAAAGAATAATTTCTTTGGCTTTTTCCATCTCGGGTTGTGTGTGTGTGTGTGTGTGTGTGTGTGTGTGTGTGTGTCTGCGCGCTTTCACATTTCAATGCATCTGTCTCATGTTTTTCTTCAGTGGCAGATTTCAAAAGCACATAAGTAAAGTGGTTTGTCTTTCTTCCAGAGAGAAATAGGAAGTATGGATTTCTTTCTTCTCTAAGGTACTTATGTTTGATTTGTCAAATCTTGGAGTTATATGAGTCACTGGCATTATACCATAATGAAGTTAAATGCTTTAAAAGGCCAATGTAGTGCTATGCCGAAGGCTCACAAAACATAGCTCATGCATAATTGTAGTAGCTATAGAATTTTAAGCCATGATATAAAAGTAACATAACTGAACAGCACCAACTGTGTCTAGGGAATATTGCAAAGTTGATGGCAATACTGAATCCTTCCACAGGTGCAAAATATGTTCTTTTCTCTTATCACTCACTAGGTTTGGTTATTATACAGCAATGATTCTAGCTTGTCTATTTTATTTATTATTATTTTTTTAAATGTTTATTTATTTTTTGAGAGAGACAGAGACAGAATGTGAGTGGGTTAGGGGCAGTGAGAGGGACACAGAAGCAGAAGCAGGTCCAGGCTCTGAGCTGTCAGCACAGAGCCCAACACAGGGCTCAAACTCACAAGCTGTGAGATCATGACCTGAGCCGAAGTAGGACGCTCAACCAACTGAGCCACCCAGGCTCCCCTAGCTTGTCTATTTTAAATTTTGGACATGAATTAACTTTGCTGGGTTTATTTCTTTATTTGCCTAAATTAGACTTTAAAAATGAATGTAAAAACAAGTTCTCTATATAGATAACCTTTAATATAGATAGCAGTTAAGTGAATCTCCAAGATAGTAACTATTATGACCAAAAATAACCAGCCTTAATGTTTACCACATGTTAAGTATTACTCTGAAATGAATAGATAACATTCACATTAGGCTCCAGCTTGGAACTTCCATTAAAAGAATCTTTCTGGCTAGATTTAGGACTGAGAGAGATTAACCTCAATGTTAGCTGCTATGATCTCCACATTCGGCTCAAAGTTGCACTGGAGTTGTGAGAGTTAGCTCTGCATATGAATAGCTGAGATGGGAGACTCAGATCGGCAGATGGCAGTAAAGGTACATGGCAGAGATGGAGGCACTGAAAGGCATCTGCTCCCCACAGATAGGATCTAATTGACAGTGTGATTGTTTTAGGTCCCTGTTTGCAACAGGAAAACAGGGGAAAATATATTTAAAAGATTATACATCAGGCAGTATGGATGAAACTGTCCAGAGACATACAGTTTTCCTTACCGGTCATGTATCTAATGTGACTGTCATGGCTGTGTGGGCAAATGTAAGAAGATGCTGTTTACGACCATGAAGGTTTCATACAGCCCAATCAACACAGCCATACTGTTTGAGGTTGTTAATGTGACTCAGCACAATCTATATGTTAAATGAATGTAAAAAAAGATCAGACACAAAAATCACTGTTAGGCCCTTTGCCAAATAAAAGCAATGTAAACACACCAAAGGCACCTTGAAGCATGCCTCTTTTTATTTAGAGCACCAAAGAGCTGGCCAGGATGGCCACACAAACAGTTTGTACAAGGAATGCTGCCTGACCTCTGTCTGATAGGTGATTGTTACAAGGACTTCCTGCCTCTAGATGATTGTCATGAGATGGTCATTGGCTTTAGGTTATTTTATTTAGCCTTTTCTCTGACTGACAGATAGCCCAAATATCCTGAATAATAAATTACTGAGAAAACCGAGCCATTATCCTGTGAAGCACTGATACTAAAGAAAGAATCTGCAATGATTCCTGAAGACTGCTGGAGCAGGAACTTCATTTACACCCTTGATTAGCCAGAGCAGTCGTCAAGGGAACAACCAACCAGCTGTCATGAGATATCACAGATATTCCAAAAACTGTGATTTTACTTCTGACTACACTATCCAATTCATGTGCACTGGGACCTACAGCATATACAGACCAGAGATTTCATGGTCTCCCGGTAGCACCTATAAAAGTATAGATGGCCAGAATACCCTTGTTTTCTTTGCCCAGTAAAAACATTCACATAATGACTATTACAATTACACAAATTGAAATTTGTATTCAGGAATATTGTGTTTTTTGACCTGACATCTGGCTTTAATCTATCTGAATATCATGGTAAGAAGCTTCAATGGTGTGCTGGAGAAGGCTAGTACTGACTCAGGAGAGCTGGTTTTGTGCATTTTTTCTCAATTCACACATCTGTGAATTCATGTTGGTAATTTGAAATTGACCATGGTGGGAGTATTTATGCCTGGCAAATTGGCAAAGCTACAAATCATTCAACCCTTTATCCTCCCCTTTTTCCTCTAAGATCTTGAATCCATGGAGATTCTTGAATATTTCCTAGTAGGATTTAAGTATTCACTTAGAACAAGGGCATTAAGTTGCAAAGCTTAGCTTCATTGTTGGCATTTAATTTGGAACTTCAATAGGAAATCTGTTTTATTCATACTCTGTTCATAGCTCTAGGTTGGATCAGTTTACTCTGCTGATAAATGGGGGTTTTAAGAATATTACCCCTAAAACCTACACATACACAGTTTATAAATGCCAATTAGTACTTAGTTTTACCCTTCAAGTCTAATACTTGTTGCTCAATTCATTTGTTTTTAGCAATCTTGGGGTATATTTGTATCCAGTCCACTAAGTAAACAGTCAAAACTCAGGAGCTGAAAATACTCATTTCTGATCCTTTCCTCTTCAACCCCTAAACTCTCATATACACATATTTTGAGCTACTAAAGTTTCCCAAGTTGAAATAGCATTTGAAAAAAATCAATTTAATAATAGATTATTTCACCCAATTTGAACAAAAAGCCATTCTGATGATATGGGTATGTAGAGAGATTCACTTCCGTTAGCTTAGGAGTGAAACCAAAGACCAGTTTCCCTTAGGAAAAAACCATGTGCGTCCCTGTCATTTTTTAGAAGTATTACAGTGAGTGATGGCTGATTCTTACAAAATTGCCTTACCTAAATAATAAACGTGCGGTTTACCTGTCTTCTAAATACTGGGTTTTGCATGATTAGTATTATTTGTAGCATATGATTGATTTTCCTGCCTGTGTATTTTGAGATTTATTTTAAAAAATAATATTTTGATGCTAAAATATTTATACTGTACCACATTTAATCCAATTTATTAATCTAGCTTTTATTAAAAATATGAAGAGAGAGATTAATAGAGATGCAAAGGATTTAAATTTCACAAGCACTCTCGAAGCCAAACTTGTAAATATTCTCATCACTCTAAATGTAAAAAGGCTGTAGTGTGATCCAGCGAGCCATGCCTCAGGATCAATACGTCTTTGGTTTCATATTTCTTTGTCAGCTGGCACGCCATCTAAGTGTCCCTTGTCTCCGCTTATTCAATTTTCTCTGGGAAAGTCCATCTATTTCTCATTCTTATATATAACTTTTTCTTTATGGTTTCTAAGGTTATAATGCATGCCACTTCCCCCCCCCCCCAATTGTCCTTCCTATACACCTTTGCCAAACGTGGCTTCCCCATCTTTGAAACTTCTGATATGGAGAGAAGAAAAGTAAAGTTCTTACCCCAAGCAAACTTTCAATTTGGAGATAGCCAGACAAGTAAAATTTTAGAAATTCAATCAATATAAAAATAGATGCAATCAATGAATATATGTAATCTAGGCTTAATGCTTGAAGAAGCATTACTAGCCCCTCCTTAATTTAGGGTCTATTTCTTATTAATAGCTCCCATGAAAGCACTCCGAATTTAAAAACTGAGAAAAATGTAATTAAATAAATGATTAGGATGATGAAAAAATGCTTTGTCTTTCACCCTTACAATAGAGACAACATACTTCTGGAGTTGCTTATGATAAGAAAAACAATTACATTAACCTTTTAGAAGTTTTCCAGAAGATGACAAATGAAATACACCAAGTAGACCAAAATCCATGTCATGTCATGTGCAAAGCAAAATTGCTGACAGAGATGGTTTCAAAATTTTATATTACTTGATACAAATAGAAAACTCAATTACTGTGAGGCCTATAAGCCCACGATGATGAAGAAATTTAATAAGCTCTAAATACATAATCTCAGTTAATTTTATTTATGTAATCTTGATCCAAATGACTTAAGGTAGTTACCTTTAAACTCTAATACTTCATTTTATCTTAAAACATGTACATCTGTTCAGGGGCGCCTGGGTGGTTTAGTCATTAAGTGTCTGACTTCGGCTTAGGTCATGATCTGACCTGAAGTTCCTTCTCAATTCCACATCCCATGAGTTTGTGGGTTCTAGCCCCATATCAGGCTCTGTGCTGACAGCTCAGAGCCTGGAGCCTGCTTCGGATTCTGTGTCTCCCTGTCTCTCTGCCCCTCCTTGGCTGCACTCTGTCTTCTCTCTCTCTCAAAATAAATAAACATTAAAAAAAATTAAAAACCCATGTACATTTGTTCATACTAAAATTTGTTCGTTATAGGACTGAGTCTACACTAGTTTTTCATATGAGGGAAAATAGTAGGAAATAGAAGAAAAAGGGAAAATCTGTGTAGGGAAATAAAGCATAAAATAAATTAGTGTTCAGGAAAATTATCTTATACAACTTAAAATGGATCTATTCATTCAATAAACAAATGAATCCCTATTATGTAAGAAACTAGTAGGTGGTGGGGAGGTGGAGGTAGATAAAGCAGTTCGGAAGGTCTTCATAGTGGTAGACAGGAAAGACACTACCATTCTTTGAGAGGTCAATTTTCACCAAAACCAGAGGAATCAGGGCCGGCACACCAGTATTGGCAGTGTAGGTTAGTGTTAATGAGAGCTGACAGATTTGTGCTTCGTCTTCAAGTCTCACTCAAACTCAGTGAGCAAGTGATGCTGGGAAGATTTTACTCAGAGATACAAACTGGGAGCTTGTGATTGCCAGGCTCATGAGGCAAAAATGAAAATAGGGAGTTCAAAGAGTGCCTATCTTTACTGATTATAGAAAACAAACAAAAAGGAGAATATTTTTTTCCTCATCTTTAGCTTTTTTTGCTCTTCTTTAAAGAGCCCCAGTCCAGTATCTCATGCTTTCATGCCGCTCTGTCTTATCTTCTATCTATTGTAAGCAATGCTTGACCAATGAGAGGACACACTGGAATACATCATTTGAAAGTGACAGAGATACCTTCATTGGGTATACATTGTTATTACAGCAATGGCCTCTTATAATGGGATAGTTTGCTTTATTTAATAAACATTTGTATATCATTTATTATGAACCAAGCATTTTATTTTCCTCAAGTATTTTACCTTTAAATTCTTTTTTAAAAAGTAAGCTCTATGCCCAATGTGGGGCTTGAACTCACCATCCCCAGATTAAGAGTCCCATACTGTAGTGACTGAGCCAGCCAGGTGCCCCTCCCCAAGGACTTTAAAATATTCAACATCATCCTCCCCACGAATGAAGCAGAAACATGTTGGGTTTTTTTTCCATTTAAAGATCAGGAAGTTGAGTACCTGAGGGGCTAACTATCTGCGGTCCCCTAGTACCTAACTGACATAGCTGGGTTTTGATGTGAAGATGGAAGCAGAGATTGAAGTGAATTCCAGAAACACCAAAAAGCTGCCAATGACTCAAAGATAGAAGAGGTGAGGAACAAATCTTCCCTCAAGCCTCTGAAGGCAGGGTGGTTTTACTGACACCGTGACTTCATAGTTCTGGACTCCAGAACTATGAGAAAGTAAATTTCTATTGTTTTAAGCCATCAATTTTATGGCAATTAGGTTACAACAGCCACAATAAGCAAATACAGAGCAGAAGTTTTTCTTTTTTTAATGAAACAATGTTAAAAATTAGAGGCAAGGATTAGAATATTAGCAGTGTTCAATAATTAAAATGGAATTCAGACATAAATGAGATTAGAATGTGTATATATTGAATTATAAGTGGACACCTTATTAAGGTATACAGATAATCTAAAAGATTTGGGTTTAACAAATATCTCAGTTGTGGAGTGGTTATGAAAAAGATCAGAAAGCAACAGTGTATCTCTTTTTTAACATTTTCACAGTGTAGTTAAATTTGACAGGAAACACTGATGCAATAAACACAAATCTATTACAGATACCTAAATCTAGTACCTGCATTTATTGCAATTCAAATAGAGTAATAAAAACATTCTAACAGACCTCTTTAAAGTGCAAAGGGGACTGTGCTCACTAATTCACTAAACACTAAGGGTGAACACAGTCATACTAGTAACTGGAAAAGAAATGGCAAAAATATATTCAGCAATTTACAGTCCTTTACTATTTGATACTTTGAAATCTAAAACACATTTCCCTTTGGTTTGTTTTTAATTACCTTTAGGGGGTGGGATTATATTTGCTATCTATAGTAAAAGGAAATGTTTATATTCAAAGCTTTTTATCAACTGCAGATGTTTTGTTGACAACCAATGTAGCAAACATTTCCACAGTGGTTTACTTTAACCGTTAACCAACTGAGAATCTAGTGTCTTAATCTTGGGGAGAATAATACAAATTTTGAAATCATAAGTTCTTTAGGCCAAAGAAAGTTCTCAGTGGTGGTGCTGTAGATGGGTGGAGAAAGCTCGTCTTTCTATTCAAAGACTTTCCAGGGAATCAAAGTTTTATGTCACCACAGAAGCAATTCTATATTACATTCTGAATTGTAAAGGGGAGAACAAAGAAGTATCCACAAATGAGGAAACTTACCAACCTTATTAAAGAATCTTTGAATATTTTCTCTACTCAAAAGCATTTTCTGAATTGAGAAGGGGTTCTCATTTTGCTAATACCTCAGCCAGAGCCTAGAATTTCCTGAAGTGATAGTTTTCAGAGAAAAAAAGCATTAGATGTAATAGGAATATTAAAATACACACATGATTGTTTCATTCTGAGTGATTATATAAGTATAGGGTTGTAAGGATCAAGCTACTTTCCTTTCTAGTACTTAGAAGAGAAAAAATGTTCCTCCTCCCCTTTTCTCTTTATGGTCTTTTTGTAGAGCATCATAATACAACACAGTTCCATGCACTTTTTACCAGCAGAATAAAATAATCGGACAAGCTTTATAAAGAAGAATTTCTCACATTAACAGTTATATACCTATAAATGCAAACTGGAACAGGGTCAACTGTACTCAGAACCCAGGAGTCTTAGTGGTAGGAAAGACTTGAGATGCATAATCCATTCTCCTACTTAAAGGAAGACACTTTGTAAAGGCTTTGTAAAGGATGAATTTCAACCTGTTTGAATATTCAAATGAAAAAAGGCTCATTATGTCACGAAGCCATTTCTTCATTGTTTAACAGTTTTGCCACTGTTTGTATAAAAGCCATTCTGTGTGTGTGTGTGTGTGTGTGTGTGAGAGAGAGAGAGAGACCCCGTGATGTGTGTGTTAGGTGCCCTTTATTGAAGATTTTCTTAAACTAGATACTGGGTTCAACACCACACATGGATTATGATTATATCAAGGCAGTGTTTCTCAATCTGGGTTTCCTTTTTGCCCCATTTACCTCCAGGGAACATTTGGCAATGTCTGGAGAAATCTTTGTCACAACAGCAAGAGGAGGATGCCACTGACATTTAGTAGGAAGAGGTCACCAATGCTGCTAAACATCTTATAATGCACAGGGCAGCCCCTAACAACAAAGCGTATATATCCCTAAATTATCAACAATGTTCATCTTGAGAAACTCTGATTTGAAGTAAAAGCAGAATGAATGTTCACTAGCTAAATAAATGGTAGGTCTTGTTATAAAAACGAGGGGTAAAGGAACATGTTTTTTCCCCCTGTAATACAGCACTATTTTCTACAATGAAGGATTATAAAAAGATTATTTTAGAGTTTTTTTTTAGATGCTTATTTATATTTGAGAGAGAGGGAGAGAGACTGTGCAGGGGAGAGACGGAGACAATCTGAAGCAGGCTCCAGGCTTTGAGGTGTCTGTAAGCATAGAGCTCGATGCTGGGGTGAAACTCATGAACCTCATGAGCTGTGAGATCTTGACCTGAGCCAAAGTTGGCCGCTTAACCAACTGAGCCACCAACGCACCCCTAAAAATATTACTTTACAACATCTTTTTTTATTTTCATGCAACATATTCACATGACTCAAGATTCAAAAGGTATGCAAAGATATGTATATAGTCTAAAATCTTTCTCCTACCCCACACCTGGACTACCCAAGTCCTGTCCATCGAGGAACCAGTGTTACCAATTTCTTGTTTATTTATCCAGAAGTCCTCTATGCATCTGTAAATGCACACATACACAGACACATGTGGACACAAATACTATATACATTCTTCCCATGGTGTTTTTATTATTTAATCCATTTTAGAGATTATGTTCTAGCATGACACAAAGAGTTTCCATGTTTCTTTTTAAGGTGGTAGAGTATTTCATTGCATGGATTTCACTGTACTTTATGTAACCTCTCCTCTCTCTATGGATATATTTCCATTTTTTTCTATAAGTAGATTCGACAAGTAGAATTACCAAAGAAGAAAGTTTGTGTTTGTAATTTTTATTGGCTATTTTCCAAATTACCCTGCATTAAAGTTGTACCTGTTTCCATTTTGTAACTTCTCAAATTTTCTCTCACTGTTTATACCTTCTCATCAAAAACTTTCTAGGAATAAATAAAAAGGTTGGTACACCAGACAGTATTTTGTTCCTATCATGTTCTCAGGACTCAACTATTCAGAATCTGCCCACAAGAGGTTTTTTTTTTTTTTTTTTTTAAACCTGCTTTTAATTGTGGTAAAACATATATAACATAAAGTTTACCCTTTTAACCATTTTTAAGTGTAAAATTAAGTGGCATTAAGTATATTTACAATATTGTGTGACGGTCACCACTATTTCCAAAATTTTTCATCACACCAAATGGATGAAACTCTAATTATTAAGCGATAATTCCCCATTCAGCCTCCCTTCAATAGCCTTGAATCTAATTTGTGTCCATGAATTTGTCTATTCCAGACATTTCATGTAGGTGGAATCATATAGTATTTGTTCTTTTGTGTCTGGCTTATTTCACCTTAGCATGAAGTTTTCAAGGTCCATCCATGTTGTAACATGTATTAGAATTTCATTCCTTTTTTAAGGCGTTTTGTCTGTCTCTTGATAGACATATATTTGTTCACAGCTTTTGGCTACTGTGAATGATGCTGCTATGCATACTGGAATACAAGAATCTGTTCGAGTCCCTGTTTTTAGTTCTTTTGAGTATGTACCTAGGAGCATAATTGCTGGGTCATATAGTAATGTTACATTTAACTTTTTAAGGAACCATCAAATTGTTCTCCATAGTGACTAAACTATTTTAGATTCCCACCAGCATTGTACTAGGGTTCCAATTTTTTCACGCTCTTGCAAATAACATTTGTTATTTTTCATTTTGAAAATAAAATCATAGCCATTGTAGTAGGTATACAGTGGTATATCATGGTTTTGATTTGCATTCCCCTAATAACTAATGATTTTGAGCATGTCTTCATAGGCCTATTGACCTTTTATATGTCTTCTTTGGAGAAATGTCTGTTCAGGTTCTTTGCCTATTTTAAAATTGGGCTGTCTGTCTTTATATTGTTTGTCTTTTATTGTTCATTGTTCCTCCTCGTACCCTGAATCAAAACCTTACTCAAATTAATTCTCACCCATTCATCATAAGTCTGCTTCCTTGAGAGAAGACAGAATCCTTTTACTCTAATAGGCACATAACCATTAAATTTGGTTTCCTGCCCAATTCTGGCAAGGCATAATTTACCTTTTCAAGAGGATTTAGATAATGGTGAAAAGTATCAAGGATTTTATTTCCTAAAATATTTTAGGTAAATTTTTCAAGGAATAATCTTACCTCTGAATTTGAGAAAGAATATTTGTAAATACATTCATAAGCAAGCAATGATAACTCTAATAAAAAGGTTAATTATCTAAAATGGGTCAGAAATTCTTTTGCAGATATTTTTAAACAAATTATACAAACCTAGGCAAAAAGTCTACACAAACTGTCAAAATTTGTTGTCTATTCAAATTCACTCTGGAAACATATTGTAGGTTAATTTAATTACATTCAGATTAGGTGTGACTAAAAGGTAACGAAACAAATCTAATCACTGGAAAAATTAGAAATTTTAAGTTTTCTAGAACCCTCCAAATTATACTGATAGTGTTTTATGTATGTAAATTAAATAGCTAAAAAGTAATTTAGACACAAATGAGATCAGAATATGTATAGGGGTGCCCAGGTGGCTCAGTTGGTTAAGCAGCTGATTGTTGATCACAGCTCAGGTTTTGATCTCAGGGTCGTGAGTTCAAGCCCTGCACTGGGCTTCACGCTGGGTGTGAAGCCTACTTAAAAACAATAAATAAAACAAACTTAAGAAAAAGAATATGTATACATTAAATTGTGAGTGGACTTATACTTTTAATATCTACAGATAATCCAAATGACTTGGCTTTAACAAATATTTAGCTGTTGAGTAGCTGAGAAAAAAATCATAAAGCAACAGTATCTTTCCTCTTGAACATTTTCACAGTGCAACTTAATATGCTAGGAACCTTGATTTAATCAATATAAATTCAACAACGTAAATGGAAATAAAAAGGTTCTAGATTCCTAATATATTGTCATTGGTCAGGCCTGTATTTTGTAATGGTTTACGACAGGAGTGTATTCAAATTAAATGGTAGACAAAATCCTGGGTCCATTAAGTGTTAAATCAACAATAACAACAAAAATTTGAAGAGAATGATTGAAGACAATACAAAGTAATGACATCACCAACACTACTACTGATACTACTGCTACTATTAATTGATAATAATTGATTGAATAAGATTTACTAAATGCCAAGTAACAAGTGCTTCTATATACTACATATATTAACTCACCATAACCTCCACAAGTAGGCAATCTTATAGTGTCCATTTTACAGATAAGAGAATGGAAGCATGGGATTGTAAGTGATTTGTCCAACCTCACAAGGAGAAGATCCAGGATATGGACCCAAATAGACTGGCTCTGAATCTAAATACCTAACTCTTTTATCAGTGGTCCCCAAACTTATTTCCACATTGACAACTCCTGGGTGTCCTACAAAAATTACAATGATCAGGCCATAACCCCAATCAACTAATTCCCAATCTCTAGGGATGAAACACAGGCACATGTATTTTTTGAAGCTACACAGGTGATTCCAGTGTGCAGACAAAGTTGGGAATCCTAGGTAGCCTTAAATCATGGAAATCAAAGAAACCAGAATTATCAAGCAGGAAACCTACAACTGAAGCATTAAGAAGAAGGGATAATCTTAAACATAAAATGAACCACAACAAATAACACATGACATTCTTATACCACTAAAGAAAAAAAAAGAGTTTAAGCTGAAGCAAGATGAAATTGGGTATCTTGAGTATTAATATTCTACTTACCAAAACAACATGAGGTAATAAGCATTTTAAAGAAAAGGGCGTCTGCTCTTTATTTGGAATGAAAGTGGTATTATGTTGAGAAACCGGCAATAGATAGACAATTCTAAAATTTGAATGGAACCAGAAAAGACCCTGAACAGCCAAAGTAATGTTGAAAAGCAAAGCAAAGTGGGAGGCATCACAATTCTGAATTCTAAGCTGTATTACAAAGCTGTAATCATTAGGACAGTATGGCACTGGCACAAAAACAGACACATAGATCAATGGAATAGAATAGAGGACTCAGAAGTGGACCTACAATTATATGGTCAATTCAACTTTGACAAAGCAGGAAAGAATATCCAATGGGAAAAAAAAATAGTCTCTTCAACAAATGGTGCTGGGAAAACTGGCAGTGACATAAGAAGAATGAAGCTGGCCCACTTTCTGACACCGTACACAAAAATAAATTCAAAATGGATGAAAGACCTAAATGTGAGACAGGAAACCATCAAAATCCTAGAGGAGAACATAGGCAACAACCTCTTTGAACTCCGCTGTAGCGATTTCTTACTAGACATGTCTCTGGAGGTTGGGAAACAAAGCAAAAATGAACTACTGGGACTTCATCAAGATGAAAAACTTCTACACAGTGAAGGAAACAATCAGCAGAACTAAAAGGCAACCAATGGAATGGGAGAAGAAATTTGCAAATGACATATCTGATAAAGGGTTAGTATCCAAAATCTATAAGGAACTTAGCAAACTGAACATCCAAAAAATGAACAATCCAGTTAAGAAATGGGCAGGAGACATTAATAGACATTTCTCCCAAGAAGACATACAAATGGCTAACAGACACACGAAAAGATGCTCAACATCACTCATCATCAGGGAAATACAAATCAAAGCCATAATGAGATACCACCTCACACCTGTCAGAATAGCTAAAATAAACAACTCAGGAAACATCAGATGTTGCCAAAGATGCAGAGAAAAGGGGAACTCTCTTACACGGTTGGTGGGAATGCAAACTGGTGCAGCCACTCTGGAAAACAGCGTGAAGGTTCCTCAGAAATTTAAAAATAGAGCTACCCTATGACATAGCAATTGTAGTACTAGGTATTTATCCAAAGGATACAAAAGTGCTGATTCAAAGGGACACACACACCCCAATGTTTATAGCAGCACTATCAACAATAGCCAAATTATGGAAAGAGCCCAAATGTCCATCGACTGATGAATGGATAAAGAAGATATAGCCATACACACACACACACACACACACACACACACACACACACACACACACACACACACTGGAATATTAGCCATCACAAAGAATGAAATCTTGGGGTGCCTGGGTGGCTTAGTTGGTTAGGCATCTGGCTCTTGATTTTGGCTCAGGTCATGATCTCACTGTTCATGAGTTTGAGCCCCATGTCCGGCTCCATGCTGACAATGTGGAACCTGATTGGTATTCTCTCTCTCCCCCTCTCTATATACCCCTCTCCAACTCATGCACACACACACACACACACACACACACACACACACACTCTCTCTCTCTCTCTCTCTCTCTCTCTCTCTCTCTCTCTCTCAAAATAAATAAACTTAAAAAGAATGAAATCTTGTCATGTGCAATCATGTGGATGACACTAGAGTGATTATGACAAGTGAAATAAGTCAGTCAGAGAAAGACAAGTATATGATTTCACTCATATATGGAATTTAAGAAACAAAACAGATGAATATAGGTAAAGGGAAGGAAAAATAAAATAAGTAAAAACAGAGATGGAGGTGAACCATAAAAGACTCTTAACTATGGAGAACAAATTGATGGTTGCTGGAGGAGAGGTGGTTGGGAGATGGGCTAAATGGGTGAGGGGCATTAAGGAGGGCAATTGTGATAAGCACTGGGTATTACATTGTAAGTAATGGATCACTAAATTCTACTCCTGAAACCAGTACTTTACTACATGTTACCTAACTTGAATTTAAATAAAATCTTAGAAGAAACAAATAGACAATTCAAAGATTCTTACCATTCTCTGTATTTCAATGTGTAATAATAGTTCAAAGTTTATGATATTCTCTAAAGGCAAGTAGGCAAAATCCTTATTCTAATACTTGAGATATACAAAAATAATGTTTTACTGTTTCCCCAAAATGGGTTATATATATGAAACTAGAATGCATGTTGCATGGATTCTTAGTACAAACCAAACAGGAAGTCAGAAAAGGGAACATCAACTACAAACTCAAACATATGTAAGAAAATCATGTTTTTCCTTGCTCTTTATTTGGAACCTAATTATGAATGCTCACTGTCATGTGTCACATACATTGCAGAACTATTCAAAGTTGAGAATAATGAAAGAACTAGAAATGATGTAAGAATGTGTGAAATTGAGCAGGTCACTTAATTTATTTATCTTCAGTTTATTTATCTCAAGGATTGTCAGACTTTTACTGTAGAGTGCCAGGTAGCAATATTTTTAAAGTTTGCAGGCTACCTACAGTCTCTTACATACCTTCTTCTCCTTCCTCCTCCTCCTCTTCCTCCTCTTTGCCATCCTTTAAAAATGTGAAAACCATTCTTAGCCATGGGCTGTATGAAAATAGACTGTGGCCAGATTGGCTCCTTGTTTGTAGTCTGCCAACCCCTGATTAGATACTGCATTTCAAAAATAGCACAATCTAATGCTTTGGTTCTAAGCCAGGGGTGATTTTGTTCTTTTTCAGGGAATGTTTGTCAATGTCTGGAGACATTTTTGGTTGTCACCTGGGGTGGGGGACAGACATACTGTGTTACGCACATCTAGTATGTTGAGGCTGGAGGTGTTGCTAAACATCTTACAACACACAGAACAAGCTCTCACAGCACTTATCTGGGCCAAAGTGTCAAGTTTAAGAAGCTCTTGACTTATGGCCATTTTCTTTCAATTATAGGGACAGTAAAGAGATTAAGTATATTTAATCATCCTTTATCCAGGATTGTGGTTAATTTATATTTATTCAATCAGTGAGACAGATCTGCATAACAGTGTTAGACTTAACAAGCTCTGAGATCCTGCAAACTATACTACCATGGAGAAAATAAAAAAAGATGAATTTGATAACCTCAAATTATGAGAGTCAAGTGCAGTTACAGCCTTAAACATGTGTGATTCACAGAGAGGAGAAGGGAACTAACTAGGCAGTACTAGATTTGGAACTGTGACATATCAAATATGTTCAGACCACTGAATGAGAAAACCAGAGCCGGGAATTGCTAGTACTCTGAAGATGGTAATTTTGAGCCTAGAATCTGTTTATTTTTACCTGTCCATAAAATTGTGATATATCTTCTATGAATTTGGGGTAAAGAATCATGTGAGAAAAAAAAAAAAAAGAATCACGTGAGACATACTGGATCACCAAAAATGTGCAAGGGAAATTTTACACATTACTAATTCCAGTAAGAGGATAATGCTCAAATTGACACTTCTAATTTTTTTTCTTACTGTGTAGTAATTGCATTTTCATGGTATTGCATTTTTTCTTTAAAAAACTTTTCACTGTATTGCTTTTTAAAATGTTAAATATTCATCTCTTTAAATTCTAATACATTTAACATTATATAAAAAAGTGATTATTAGGAAACCTGATTATAAATTCTAAGAAATTCACTCTAGCATATCCTATTAAAATTGGATTCTAGGCTCACCTCTGAAGTTTTGATTTGGAAAGCTCTACCTCTGATGTTATTGAAGGCATTAGTTTGTATTAGCAATAAACAAAAAAAACAGTGTTGCATGTCTGAGAAGATTTTGAATGAGAATTCTGATTTCTACTTGTTATTTCTGTAACAACAAAATAAGTAATCTTTTAAGGGATTTTACATAGCTAATTCTGTCGTATAACACAGTAATGAAAACTGACAACTTAGAACTATACAGAGTGGTATGTTTGTTGCTTTTCTTTTATTCTAGACATGCAAAGATAATACATCGGTTAAGTGTGATAGATCTGGGGTGGAGAATGAGGAGTAGTGAGAGATAATGTTGACATAAGAGCAGTAGAGACATCTCAGATCATGGAGAGCTTTAAAAATCATATGAAAGAGTTTGGGTTTAGGCTATTGAAAGCTTAATTTGGGAAAGTAAAATAATCAGATTTGTATTGTAGTGACATTATTCCAGATGTTTAGTGACATTATTTTGGAAGTCTTGTGGAAGAAGGATTGGAGGGGCTTAGAGTTGAGAGAGGGAAACCATTGAGAAGAACACAGAAATCATTCAGGGGAGCAAGGAGGGTGTTCACTAAGGATGGTATAGTGGGAATAAAGAGGAAGGGGGCAGATATTCAAGGAATAAGGAAACATGAGCCTGGATTGGCTGTAAAGGAGGTAGTAAAGAAGGAGACTAAGTAAAAACTCTAAGATTACTGATTTAGGATGCTGAGGAAACACTTTATCTATATCATCTCTTTTAGTCTATGATGTAAAAATTATTATCTACATTCTGCAGATGAAGACACTTGGGTTAAGCAACTTGCCCAAGACCATACAAAGAAAAGCTGCAAAGCCAGGATTTGAACCTAGGATCATCTAATGTCAGAGCACATGCTTTCAACTTTTCTCAATAACTAGGGTGCATAATACAGGAATAAGAGGATATTTGTGATGTTAGGTAAGACAAAGCATTATGTTTTGGAAACGTGGAGCCTGAGATGGTTATGGAATAGCTAGATCATATAGTAGGCAACTAAATGATTGGAATTTTTAAATTTGGTTTTATACTACCCTCCTATATTATATTCTAGCTTATTAGATTTTACACTGATGACAATGGCAAATATTTATATAGTATGTCCCAATGTAAAAAGACCAGTGATAATGCAAGCATTCTATAGAACATATTGGGAAACACACTGTGGAAAAAGGTCCTATTAACTTTTTCATTAGTCATTTTTAACTATATTACACATTAACACTTCAGTACACTTCACAAAATAGCAATTTGAGCTTTTATTCAACCACATTTACTAGAAAAGTGGGAACTAAATTAAACACAGTCTAGAAAACAAATAGTGCAAAAAATTTCATGAATATTAATAGAAAACCAGACAAATGTAATGTACTTGAGTTTGTATCACAAAATGTACAATTCATTCTTTTGTGGAATTGCTATTTCCAAACAAGATGGATTGCTTTAGTCACTTTAAAAAATGTTAAAATGTAAAACATCCATGGAAGAAAGAAGATAGGCTCAGATTATGAGAAATAGATTTCTTAATGAAGGAATGAGGTTTTGAATAACATGCTCCCTTTGGCAGCATCTTAACAAGATCATATTTGGTGAACATGAATCATTAGTAAACTATGAAACAATGAACAAACACACACATCCAGATAAGACTGTAGGTTGCTGTGGATTTGCTAGAAATTCCCATCTGTCATTATTTCTGATTTTTTTACCTTGTCCTAAAATCATTAATAGGGTACATGTAGTCAATGTGAATTGTATGCCTGATACAAAACACATCAGGATTTAATTTATTGAGTGGTATTTCATTAGTTCAGATGAGTTGAAATGTGGCATTTCATTTTCTAAAACTGTGTGGGAACATTCATCATATAGATGCTTAAATTATAATTTAGACACTGAGTAAAGTTTCAGTGTATCTGAATAAAATTGAATAAACATCCTAAATGAACCAAAATTCATTTTAGATCAAACTGACTTTTTCTGATTAGTGATAGCTTAAAATTTCCTCATGTAAGATTAATCAGAGGCAATCCCCCCCCCATTTTTATTAAACTATATGAGACTACTCCTTATTCATGTAGCTATTTCCATGATGTAGAACATTTTTAATGGTTTGATTTATTTACTTTATCTTACCTGATTTCAAAATACCTGATGGACAAATGAAGGGATCAAATCAGCTGGGCACTTTAATCTATACAATTAAAATTTTTAATAGATCATTCATTCATTTATCTGTATTTTACTTAAGTATTATTGTGATCATTACTAAAAAAGAAAGATGACCTCTTTTGGATAGTAATCTAACCTGAGTCAAGTGCTTGGGGAACAGTAAAGTCTCTGCTGCTATCATTACTAGACTAATGCAGTTTTGAAAAACAGCAAATTGATCCCTGTTACCTGAATAGTAACCATAAAATCTACTAAGATATTTCTGGCAGAGTCACAGTTGGTTGTGACTTTGGTTGTGAAAAAAATTACAAAACATTCAAAAAGAGTAAAATCTCTTCAAATCAACAGGAAAAAGGCTTGTTGGATTTAATGAACTACCGGTTCTCCTAATCTGAAATACAGCATTGATTAAGCAATGTAGGATCCTCTTGCACATGGAGAAATCTACACCATGTCTTATATCTGGGGAAGTGTATGCCAACTTTACTTGTCTTCCTTTGGTTTGCTTTAAGTTTTAAATGCCCGTTAGGGGTGCCTGGGTGGCTTAGTCAATTGAGTGTCCAACTCTTGATTTCAGGTCAGGTCAGGATCTCACAGTTTGTGAGATTGAGCCCCTCACTGGGCAGACAGCATGGATCCTGCTTAAGATTCTCTCTCTCTTTCCCTCTCTCTCTGCTCCTCCCCCACTCTCTCTTTCTCTCTCAAAATAAACTTAAAAAAATAAATGCCCATTATTTATTATGTACAGGGTATGATTATTGCCATTTTCTAATATTACTGAAAATGAAAATTTCTTTCCTCTTTTCTTTATACACATACAGCTTGAGTTTTGGAATTGTAATCGAAAGTATTAAATTTGATCTACTAATTTACTGATATTTTTGTGGAACTCTAGGAATATAAGATATAACACTTACTGGAAAAATTTTTACAAAAACAATGAATTATGGGCATATAGTTAACACAATATAGTAATAGTGTACACTTAGAAGGGGTTAAGGTGGCAAATTTTATGTTATGCATTTTTTTACCCCAAAAAGCGATGAGTTATATTGTTTACAATCATATAATTCATTTGACAAATTTTTAAAGTTTAAGTTTATTTTTAATTAATTTTTAAATTTTTTTAACTAAAAATTTTTTTTATTTTTATTTATTTTTTGAGAGAGAGGGAGCACGAGCAGGGAAGGGCAGAGAGAGAGAGGGAAACAGGATCTGAATCACGTTCTTCACTGTCAGTGCAGAGCCCGATGTGGGGCATGAACTCATGAACCTTGAGATCATGACCCAAACCAAAGTTAGACACTTAACCAACTGAGCCACCTAGGCATCCCAATTAATTTCCATTTTTATTTTTAGACAGCAAGTAGGGTTTATTAGTGGGCATGAAGAAGGAGGGGGCAGTGCCAGTTCTCATGAGTGCGGAGCCTGCCATTTATCAAGAGGCCACCATTAGGGATGTATTTGACTCCACAGCCATCTGCAATGAGCCACCTTTCAGCCACCATGTCTTCAAATTTGTCCACATTCAACCTAGTAAATCCCCACTTCTTGGAAATGTGGATCTTCTAGTAGCCAGGGAACTTGAACTTGGCCCTTCATAGGGCCTCAATCACATGCTCCTTGTTCTGCAGCTTGGTATGGATGGACATGCTGAATTGGCCAATGTGGATGCTGGCTGCTGTGCCCTGGGGCTTTCCAATTTTAGTATATGTGCTGCCGAAGTGAGCACGCCCTGGGGCTTTCCAAAGATACCCTGCATACCTGTTTGGAGACTGTCAGCCCCAGCACAGGACAACATCTTGTTGATATGGATGACATGGAAAGGTGAAGAGACAGTCGGTTGTGAAAACCTTCTTTACCACAGCTTTTCACCATGTATATACTTGTTGGCACAAATATGGGCAGCCTCCAGGGCTTCAGAGGAGAGCTGCTCATATTTATCTGACACCACGTGACCACATAGTGGGAACTCATCCACTTTTGCCTTTTTCCACGCCAGGTCAAAGATGCAGATCTTGGCATCAAGGACACCTTTGTAAGAAGTGAGCCTTTGGATATGGCTTGTTCTTTTTTTTTTTTTTATATGAAATTTATTGACAAATTAGTTTCCATACAACACCCAGTGCTCATCCCAAAAGGTGCCCTCCTCAATACCCATCACCCACCCTCTCCTCCCTCCCACCCCCCATCAACCCTCAGTTTGTTCTCAGTTTTTAAGAGTCTCTTATGCTTTGGCTCTCTCCCACTCTAACCTGTTTTTTTTTTTTTCCTTCCCCTCCCCCATGAGTTTCTGTTAATTTCTCAGGGTCCACATAAGAGTGAAACCATATGGTATCTGTCTTTCTCTGTATGGCTTATTTCACTTAGCATCACACTCTCCAGTTCCATCCACGTTGCTACAAAAGGCCATATTTCATTTTTTCTCATTGCCACGTAATATTCCATTGTGTATATAAACCACAATTTCTTTATCCATTCATCAGTTGATGGACATTTAGGCTCTTTCCATAATTTGGCTATTGTTGAGAGTGCTGCTATGAACATTGGGGTACAAGTGGCCCTATGCATCAGTACTCCTGTATCCCTTGGATAAATTCCTAGCAGTGCTATTGCTGGGTCATAGGGTAGGTCTATTTTTAATTTTCTGAGGAACCTCCACACTGCTTTCCAGAGCGGCTGCACCAATTTGCATTCCCACCAACAGTGCAAGAGGGTTCCCGTTTCTCCACATCCTCTCCAGCATCTAGAGTCTCCTGATTTGTTCATTTTGGCCACTCTGACTGGCGTGAGGTGATACCTGAGTGTGGTTTTGATTTGTATTTCCCTCATAAGGAGCGACGCTGAACATCTTTTCATGTGCCTGCTGGCCATCCGGATGTCTTCTTTAGAGAAGTGTCTATTCATGTTTTCTGCCCATTTCTTCACTGGGTTATTTGTTTTTCGGGTGTGGAGTTTGGTGAGCTCTTTATAGATTTTGGATACTAGCCCTTTGTCCGATATGTCATTTGCGAAGATCTTTTCCCATTCCGTTGGTTGCCTTTTAGTTTTGTTGGTTGTTTCCTTTGCTGTGCAGAAGCTTTTTATCTTCATAAGGTCCCAGTAATTCACTTTTGCTTGTAATTCCCTTGCCTTTGGGGATGTGTCGAGTAAGAGATTGCTACGGCTGAAGTCAGAGAGGTCTTTTCCTGCTTTCTCCTCTAAGGTTTTGATGGTTTCCTGTCTCACATTTAGGTCCTGTATCCATTTGGAGTTTATTTTTGTGAATGGTGTGAGAAAGTGGTCTAGTTTCAACCTTCTGCATGTTGCTGTCCAGTTCTCCCAGCACCATTTGTTAAAGAGGCTGTCTTTTTTCCATTGGATGTTCTTTCCTGCTTTGTCAAAGATGAGTTGGCCATACGTTTGTGGGTCTAGTTCTGGGGTTTCTATTCTATTCCATTGGTCTATGTGTCTGTTTCTGTGGGATATGGCTTGTTCTTACAATACTGGTAACACCAAGTGGGGGTGGGGCCCATGGTGACACCAGGATCTTCAGTGGCATGCCGAAAGAAAAGGGCTAAAGTTTATTTTTCAGTAATCTGTACACTCAATGTGGGGCTCAAACTCACAACCTTAAGATTAAGCGTCACACTCTCTTCTGACTGAGCCAGCCTGGTTCCCCATTTTGCAGTTTTCAATTGGCTTTATATTTCATTTACTCATAATCTGCATTAGGATAAACTGGCAACTGCCTTAATTTACTTTTTTGGGACTAAACCCCAAAACTCATATATAATTTTATTTGAAAAAGTCGCTTGGACCCAACTGTACAACAAACACCTGAATCATAATGAAACCTCTCTTCTCTGCTATCTCCTTCATGCCCTCTTTTAAGGACAATATCAATAGCACCAGATTGGGGTTAGAATATCTGTAAGAGACACTGACTTTTACAATCCTTTAGTCATTATTTCAATATAAAGATACCTAAAATAACACCACAGCTCTTCATCAAGTCACTGGGAAGTAAAAATATATTAGGTTGAACTACGTGAAATTGTGAGTATAACATTTTTAGCACATAAAAATGCAATTTTATATGTCTCAATTTAATAGCTGTAACAACGCTTTTTATTGACTGTCTACTCTGTTCTTAGAACTAAAACAGGAAATTTGAATACATGATCTTAATATCTATATTTACAAAACAGGAATTATTACCCCCATTTCATAGATGAAGAAGTTGAAGTTCAGAAAGGTTAAGTTTCTTGTCTTAATGGTCAGAAGACTACTTCTGACTCCAAATTGTGGATATTCTTGACTAATAACAGAGAAGGCTTTCCTGTTTTTCTTGTTGCCAAGGAAGAAAAATAATGGTGACATGTGGAGGCCATGATGAATGAGATGTAGATTTCCTGTCACTGTGTCTTGCCCACTTGTGAACCCATCTAATTCGTGGGTTCCAGATGACAAATTATGGAGGCCCGAAATGGTTACTTGTATGAAGGAGACAACTTTCCAGTTTGAAGTTTAGAGTTTCTTTTACTTTTAGAATCCAATTCTTTTGGGGGGTTTAGGGTTACCAGTTCTTAAGACAGGAACAATGAATAGGATTTACAGACACTAGGGAATTAGTCTGACCCTTTTGCATATGGAATCTTTTATCAGGAAATAAGAGATAACTTTTAATTTTTTTATTTAATTTTTTTTAATGTTTGTTTATTTTTGAGACAGAGAGAGAGGGGAGGGGGTAGGGAGAGAGAGGTAGACATAGAATCCAAAGCAGGCTCCAGGCTCTGAGCTGTCAGCACAGAGCCTGATGTGGGGCTTGAATCCACAAGCTGTGAGATCCTGACCTGAGCTGAAGTCAGACATTTAACTCACTAAGCCACCCAGGTGCCCCAAGAGATAACTTTTAAATAGAGACAAAAGCATTGTGAAACAAGTGAAAACTATTAGAAATGGTAGAGTGAGAATAAATTTGGGAAAAATGGACTTCAGTAAACATTTTAGAAAGAGAAATGACAGGGGAAGTTCTTTTCAAGTTAAAACTGTTGTTTATGAGTAATTATACTTTTTTACCCTCTGTATTCTTTTTTAAAAGTTTTTATTTAAATTCCATTTAGTTAACACTGTTACCACCTGGTGCTCATAACAGCAAGTGCCTTCCTTAGTCCCCATCACCTAACCCATCCCTCAACCCCCCTTCTCTCTGGTAACCATCAGTTTATGCTCTATGGTCAAGAGTCTCTTTCTTGGTTTGCCTCCCTTTCCCTTTCCCAACCCCCCTCCCCCACCCCACACACACTTTGCTCATTTGTTTTTTTTTTCCTTAAATTCCACGTATGAGTGAAACCATATGGTATTTGTCTTTCTCTGACTAATTCTACTTTTAAATAGATTCCCTGACAAAACATTTTGGGTTTGACATTCTGGAATTTGAGCAAGTATACTAGGAACCAACTGAGATAAAGGTATGGATCAGGGCCTTAAAGTTTAAGGAAAGAAGTTTAAATGGAAAGAATATTTTTCTGAAATTGATTTGTGAAGCAGGTGTGTAGCTGCTGCCTACTGGGTAGGAGTTCGAGCTATAAGATTAAAAAATTAAGGAGCTATAAATTTTCTTATTTTGGGATTATCTACAGTATTAAAGATTCTGATGTGCAGGGTTAAGTGTTAATGCTAATAAAATAGGGGCTATTTCTGAGTTCCTTACATCCACATTTCAGACTTAAATTTGTTCTTAGAAAGGTAACTTCATAGCACTGGGACTGAAAGGGATGGGAGAAAAAAATCCTTAAATGGAAAGAGCCCCAGTATTGTGGTGATCCACAAATTCTCCAGGGAAAACATTTTGGAAAGGATTTTTCTTCCTTTTTTTTCTTGTTATTTAAGATTTTTATCTTGATATCTATGACTTCTAAATGGAGAAGAAAGGCTAGAAAATAACTGCTTTTATTAAAAAATTTTTCATACAGTTTACAGTTAGGTTGTAAATGTTTTCTATTTTGAGATTTTTGGATAATAAACATTATTACTGAAAATAAAACAAAGAGATAATGTAGACATATGGTGTGACAGAACTTGCAAAGTTAATTTTTCTTAGTTGGCAATTTCTTATCAGGTTCCAAATTAGAAATGGAAAACATATTTTTGGTAAACTAAAGTTTTTTGGGGGAAGGTATCCTTTTTAAATAGCCTCTTTATCTTTGAAATTACTATAGTATACAAATTGGGAGTTTGCATATGCTATATTTAAATCTAGTAAAAAATGTGGGTATTTGCATTAAAACTTTGTTTCTATCCTCTGTGCTTGTTTTAAGATGATGATGCATGGAAGATGCCTCAGAATTACTTGTAACATTATGGTGTGGGGGAAGTGAAGGAACGAAAATTACTTAGATGTAATGTGGATTATGAAGTTGTAATTGGAGTGTGTTTTCATTTAATTTTGAGTGTGTATTTGTTAACTCATTACTTCTGAAAATAATCATTTTTTTGAAAATTAATGGGCTTTAAAATTGTCTTAAGTAAGCATTTAGATGGAATTTTAAAATTTATAGGATTTGGCACATATGTCTATTTTTGACTGTTAAGTTCAATTTTATTCTCTGACATTTTAAATTTCTTTTGGAAATTTTAATGTAGTGCATAACTAAGATAAAAGATATTAGTTTGCACCTGTAGAAGAGGGAATTACAAAATAAGGACTGAAAGCCAACTATGTCATGCATAAAATTATTGGAACACAGCTATATCCACTTATTTGCATACTTTTGATGGTGGCTCTTGGAGCCACAACAGTAGAACTGAGTAGCAGCAACATAGACTGTATGGACCGAAAGTCTAAATATTTACTATCTGGCCCTTTACTTGTCAATCCCTGCCTTATACTTCATGTAAAGCTGGATTTTGAGCTTCATGATGGTCTATGACAAAGAATAGTTAAGAGAACTATGGTAAGGAGGAAATAAAAGAAAAAAAAAACATAACTTAGTTTAAATAGAAGTATTCGTATCAAAATCTGGAATCAAATTTTGGTCTACAGAAATGAAAATAAAGAATATTTAGAAAATAGATCTAAGAGCAGGTATTTGTCGACTTTTGAAGTTCAACCATGGTTATTTACTAAGTACATGGGTACTATACTGGTAATTCTAAATGAACAGTGACTTTAAGCTTTCTGGTCCCTTAGAGTTGGGTGGTGCCTGAGCTTACTTTTGCTTCTTAAGATAGGGGGTGATGGGCTCCAATGATGCTGACAGAGGATTATATAGACCTGCACAGTTTGAAATGTGTGTGTGGGGTGTGTGTGTGTGTGTGTGTATGGTGTATGAATGAAAAAGCCTATTCCCTTAAAATGATAATGTTGGCTAAAATAGCTACAATTTTCAGGAAAATAAGAGTCATGCTGCATAAAAATTCAAAAGTTGGTTGAGAATGGGGAAAATGTATTCTCCTCTATTAAAGAGGTCTGAAAAGGAGGCTTCAATGTGGCTCATCAAATAGTGAGCTAAAAGATAAGTGCTTTGTATGTACAAAATGGTAAGTGCTTTGCCCTTTAAAAAGGAAATACAGAGAATGCTGCCCTTTTAATATGTCCTGTAGCCTGCCCTGGATTTGAGGATGAACAGAGATGGCACTAAAAATGATAAAGCAATAAATCATAAAGCCCCAAAGTTCCTTTTGTGTCACAGCTCTTACATGTTCAGAAGGCAATAACAATCTTCAGTACACATCAATTTCCCTCCGTGGGATGGAAACTGGAGAAACTGTGAGAGAAAATACTGAAGAGGAATAAAGAAATGTTTCTGCCTCTCTTTCATTTTCCTTACTTTGAATTTGTGCTGTCCACATGTTAATTGGAGATCTTAATAGTTTTAGCTATAATTTGATATCTAAAGCAGAAAGAAAAAAAATATGGGTCTGTATCTCAGCTGGAATCCAAAATAAACATAATCATTTTTTTTAATGTTCAAAGCATTTTAGTTTCCTTTCACTCTCTTCATGTTTACCTCTTTTCTTTTCATAGTTGAAACTCACCAACTCCCCTCTGCATGGTTGTCTTTTAGTGTCTACAATGCCAGCATAAGTGAGAAAAGGTAAAAAGCTGTTAGAAAAACCTGTCTTTTAGAAAGTTCGTCAACATATAATTTAACATATTAATGATGAGTAAGAGCAGAAATTTCCTTGTAATTATAAAAGTAAGGAGAGTGTTATGCTAAGTGAAATAAGTCAGGCAGAGAAGGACAGATACCATATGTTTTCACTCATATGTGGATTCTGAGAAACTCAACAGAAGACCGGGGGTGGGGGGAAAAAAAGTTACAGAGAGGGAAGGAGGCAAACCATAAGAGACTCTTAAATACTGAGAACTGAGGGTTGATGGGGAGTGGGGGAGGAGTGGGTGATAGGCATTGAGGAGGGCACCTGTTGGGATGAGCACTGGGTGTTGTATGGAAACCAATTTGACAATAAATTTCATTAAAAAAAGAATTATAAAGCAGCAGGTCATTTTCTTGGTTATTGATGGATTGGACTTGGGGTCATTTGTAGGTTTAATTTGGGGACCTGGTCAGAACCAGGAAATAATAATAGTTCCATGACTGCAAAAGCTTCCTGTGGACCTTTATCTAAATGTTCATGAAAAGACTTCTTTTCTTTTAGTAGTAAGATTTAACTCTTTGGTATACCACCTCAGGAAAAAATATAGTTGGTGACTTCAAAATGGGGACTAAAGGTATCTTCCTTTATTTCAAAAGCATTTAACCTTGGGATTAATTTTTATGGTAGAGTCAGGACAATTTCTGCAATGTTCAGAAGACTAAGAACCACAAACCTCCTATGAACAGCCCAGACAGTGATCCAGGAAGGAAGCTCCTTGTCCATTTTGTCCACAGAGTAGCCTGCCATGCAGTTCCCTCTTCACCTCTCCAGATATGCTCCTTGGGACTGAATCAAAACTAGTCTACCACTTGAGTAATTTAGTGGGTTCTCTCTATTTCTCCCTGAACTTCATCAGATTTGTTCTTTCTACATGTTTTTGGTCATTGGGCACCTACCACTTAACTCTTCCTGATGTTTGCTTTCAAGCTTTTCTCAGATGAATTGCCTCCAGTCAATTAACACCTTCCTCTGGCTGACTTGTGCAGCTCCATGTGACAGAATGATTTATACAAAGTATATCTTTGGTCTTCATCCACAGTTCCTGAAAACTCTTCAGAGTTATAAAGGTGAAACAGGTGTCTTATTATTAATGGAGGTGACTTTTGGACCCCACCCAAGGGTAGGGGCTGGTTGCCAGGAGGACTAACCATGTAATTAGAGGGATGGAACTTTTAGTTCTACTCTCCCAACTCCAGGGAAGGGAGAGGGCCTGAAGGTTGAATCAGCCAGTTATTGCCAATGACTTAGTCAATCATGACTATGTAATTAAGTCTTCATAAAAACACAAGAGAAGAAAGCTTTTGACCCTTTTTGTGAGAGCTTCCATATTTGGGGAACCAAAACACTTCCATGTGCCACTGAGCTGGATCCCAAGAGCCACAAGGATAGAAGCTCCTTTGTTCAGGACCTTGACCTATGTATTTCTTCATCTGGTTTGATTCAAATCCTTTATTGTATTCTTTAATAAAGTTGTAAGTGTAAGTGTTTTTCCTTGAGTTCTGTGAGCCACTCTAGCAAACTGAACTGAAGGAAGAGGTTGTTGGAATCTCCTATCTATAGCCAGCCAGTCTGACGCACAGATAACTGCCTGGAGCTTGTGACTGGCATCTGAACTAGGGGGTTGGAGAAAGTGATATGGTATGGTAGGGGTGAACATTTACCCTGTGGAATATGATACTATTTCTGGGTAGACAGTATGAGAATTGAGTTGAATTTTTGGATACCCTGCCAGTAACTGAGAACTGTGTGGTGTTATGCATGGAGAACCCTCCACACTCAAACACGTTGGAACTGGGTCCAGGAACCTTAAAAGACTCTATATCAGTATCAATTATCTTTAAGTACCTCCACTTGACTTTCCCCATGCTGTTTAGTTTTTTTTTTAAATTAGTTTTCATAGTAACACAGAGTGCCAGATCTGGAGCCAGACTGCCTGGGCTTGTATCCTAGTTAGCTGGGTGACCTTGAACAAATTAATATCTCTGTGCTCAATTTCCTCTTTTTAAAATTGGCTATGATAGTAGCACTTTTCTTATAGGATTGTTAAGATGACTAAATACAAGTAAAAGATTTGAAATAGTGCTGGGGATACAGTAAGTATTTAGGAATCGGTTTTCTCTTTAAACATTTTTCCAGTTTTTCTAATATAATTGGCAAATTGTAATATATTAAAAGTGTACAATGGGATCATTTGATATATGTACACATGGTAAAGGGACTCCCACCATTGAATTAATTAACACCTCCATCACCTCACAAACATACATTTTCCCCCCATTTTTGGTGAGAACACTTAAGTTCTACTTTCTTAGCAAACAAATTATGCAATACAATATTATCAATTGTAGTCGCTATATCATACATTAGTCCTCAGACCTTATTCATTCCATAACAAGTCTGTATTCTTTAACCCTATTTCCCACCCTGCTTTCATCTCCTGACAACCACTATTCTACTCTCTGTTTCTATAAATTTGATTTTATTCCCTCAACAATTCCACATATAAGTGATACCATGCAGTATCTGTTTTTCTCTGTTTGTCTGGCTTATAATTAGCATAGGGCCTCTGGGTTCACCCATGTTGTCATAAATTGCAGGATTTCCTTCCTTTTTTAATGCTGAATAATATTCCATTGCGTGTTTGCTGGTGCATGTATGTGTAGATTTTCTTTATCCATCAACAAAGGTTGTTTTCATACTTTGACTAATGTGAATAATGGTGAAATGAACATGCAAATATGGATATCTCTTTGAGATACTGATTTTGTTAACTTTGAATATACATCTAGAAGTAAATCTTATGGTAGTTCTATTTTTTTCTTGAGGAAGCTCCATACTGTTTTCTACAGCAGCTGCACCAATTTACATTTTCACCAACAGTGCACAAGTGTTTCCTTTTCTCTACATCCTCAGCAGCAATTTGTTATCTCTGGTCTTTTTGAAAATAGCCATCCTGATAAGTGTGGGATGATATCTCCTTGTGGTTTTGATGTGTATTTCCCTGATGAGTAATGATGTTCAGTACCTTTTCAGGTACCTGTTGGCCACTTGTATGTCTTCTTTGGAAAAATGTCTATTCAGCTGCTTTGCCCATTTAAAAAACTGGATTATTTGGGTTTTTTTCTTTGCAACTGAGTTATGTATGAGATTCTTTTTATATTTTGGATAGCAGCTCTTTATTAAAAATGTGGTTTTCAAATATTTCCTATTTCACATGTTGCCTTTTCCTTTTGTTGCTGATTTCCTTTGATGGCAGAAGCTTTTTAGCTTGATCCAGTTTCACTTGTTTATTTTTGCTTTGTTGCCTTTGCTTTTGGTGTCAAATCTAAGAAATTATTACCAATTCCAACGTCAAGATGCTTACTATGTTTTACTCTATAAGTTTTAACGTTTCAGGTCTTATATTCAAGTCTTAATCCATTTTTAGTTGATGTTTATGTATGGTGTAAGATAGAGGTCCAGTTTCATTTTTTCATGTGCGTATACAGTTTTTCTTCCCTTCCCCATCTTTGACTCCTGCACACAGCAGCACTGGTCTGGACAAGTTATGGATGAGGCACAGACATCAGGCACAGAGACCCTCTTCTTAGCCTTCTTCACCTCGGGTTCCCCAATGCTGCATTCTCAATTTTCATCACTAAGAAACAAAATCTCTAAATAACTCTGTTCAGTAGAGCCCTAACATCTGTTTAGATCAAGAGGCCTTCTCAGCACTCTGGAAAGCAGTGTGGAGGTTCCTCAGAAAATTAAAAATAGACCTACCCTATGACCCAGCAATAGCACTGCTAGGAATTTACCCAAGGGATACAGGAGTACTGATGCATAGGGGCACTTGTACCCCAATGTTTATAGCAGCACTCTCAACAATAGCCAAATTATGGAAAGAGCCTAAATGTCCATCAACTGATGAACGGATAAAGAAATTGTGGCTTGGGGCGCCTGGGTGGCGCAGTCGGTTAAGCGTCCGACTTCAGCCAGGTCACGATCTCACGGTCTGTGAGTTCGAGCCCCGCATCAGGCTCTGGGCTGATGGCTCGGAGCCTGGAGCCTGCTTCCGATTCTGTGTCTCCCTCTCTCTCTGCCCCTCCCCTATTCATGCTCTGTCTCTCTCTGTCCCAAAAATAAATTAAAAACGTTGAAAAAAAAATTAAAAAAAAAAAAAAAAAGAAATTGTGGCTTATATACACAATGGAGTACTACATGGCAATGAGAAAGAACGAAATATGGCCCTTTGTAGCAACGTGGATGGAACTGGAGAGTGTGATGCTAAGTGAAATAAGCCATACAGAGAAAGACAGATACCGTATGTTTTCACTCTTATGTGGATCCTGAGAAACTTAACAGAAATCCATGGAGGAGGGGAAGGAAAAAAAAAAAAAGAGGTTAGAGTGGGAGAGAGCCAAAGCATAAGAGACTCTTAAAAACTGAGAACAAACTGAGGGTTGATGGGGAGTGGGAGGGAGGGGAGGATGGGTGATGGGTATCGAGGAGGGCACCTTTTGGGATGAGCACTGGGTGTTGTATGGAAACCAATTTGACAATAAATGTCATAGATTGAAAAAAAATAAATAAAAACTTACATACAAAAAAAAACTTACATACATAAGTACTTCTTAGTACTTATAAATATGAGTTGGTCAAGAGGTGGGGGGAATGGGTTTCTTTTCTAGAAACCAGGGGAAAGGCCAGTTCTTGCACCAGTTTTGCCACCAGAAACCCTAAATACTGTCAAAGTAGCCACTCTGCAGAGTTCATCTTGGAAATGTATAACCATAACTCTTCAGGGTCATTCAACTAAAAGGCAACCTCTTGATTAGGTAGATGTACTCCACGGGAAAGAGCAAAATGGAGTAAACAAGAGGAGAAGATAGAGAAGACATTGAAAAGAAACAGGCCAAAATGCAAAATATCAAGTGGTTTCAACAGTTCAAGTCAGTGAGTGCTTCCTTTTGCCATTGTGTATGAAGTTGGCTGTGTGTTTTTATTATGTTAAAGTATGTTCCTTCCATACCCGGTTTATTAATAGTTTTTATAATGAAAGAATTTTGAATTTTTTCAAATTCTTTTTCTGTATCTATTGAGATGATCATGATTGTTAACCTTCATTCTGTTAACATCAATTCATTTGCAGATGTTGAACCATCCTTGTATCCCTGGAATAAATCTCACATGATCATGGTGTATGATCTTTTTAATGTGTTGTTTAATTCAGTTTGCTAGTATTTTATTGAGAATTTTTGCATCTATGTTCATCAGCAATATTGGCCTGTAATTTTAATTTCTTATAGTGTCCTAGTTTAGTTTTGGTCTCAGAGTAATGGGGGCCTCCTAAAAATGAGTTTAGAAGTGTTCCTTCCTCTCCTAATTTTTGGAAGAGTTTGAGAAGATTTAGTATTAATTCTTCTTTAAATGTTTAGCAGAATACACCAGTGAAGCTATATGGTCCAGGACATTTCTTATTGCAAGTTTATGATTACTGATTCAATCTCCTTACCAATAATTGATCTTTTCAGATATTCTATTTCTTCATGATTCAGTCTTGGTAGATTGCATGTTTCTAGGAATTTATCCATTCCTCTAGGTTATCTAATTTGTTGGTATATAATTGTTCATTGTAGTTTCTTATGATCCTTTGTATTTCTGTGGTGCCAATTACAAATTCTCTCTCATTTCTGATTTGGTTGGACACCACTCTTTTCTAAATTAGTGTAGTTAAAGTAGATAAAAGTTTGTCAATTGCTTATCTTTTAAGAAAACCAGCTCTTAGTATTATTCATTGATCTTTTCTCTGTCTTTTATTTATTTTAAAATAAAGTTTATTCATTTTTGAGAGAGAGAGAGACAGAGACAGAGTGAATACAAGAATGCATGCAAGTGTGGGAGTGCCACAGAGAGAGAAACCCAAGCAGGTTTCTGCGCTTTCAGCACAGAGCTCAATGTGGGGCTTGAACTCACGAACCATGAGATCATGGCCTGAGCTGAAAACAGGAGTCAGGTACTGAGCCATCCAGGCACCCCCACCTTTAAAAAACTTTTTTTTTCACATTTATTTATTATTGAGAGACAGAGACAGAGACAGACAGAGCATGAGCATGGGAAGGGCAGAGAGAGGGGAGACACAGAATCTGAAACAGGCTCCAGGCTCTGAGTGGTCAGCACAGAGCCTGACACAGGGCTTGAAAACACAAACTGCAAGATCATGACCTAAGGGGAAGTTGGACGCTTTACCGACTGAGCCACCCAGGTGCCCCAGCACCCCCTTTTAAATCTCTATTTCATTTATTTCTAATCTGATCTTTACTATTTCTTTTCTTCCACTCACTTTGCACTAAAATAATTTTGTTCTAATACTTTGACGTGTAATGTTTTTTTTTTGAAATCTTTTTTTATCGTGGCATTTATCTCTATAAACTTTCTTCTTAGAAACGCTTTTGCTGCATCCCATGTTTTGTAACATTGTGTTTCCATTTTCATTTGTCTCAAGATATGTTTTGATTTCTCTATTTATTTTTTCTTTGACCCACTTATTGTCCAGTAACATGTTGTTTAATCTCCACATATTGTCAGTTTTCCAATTTTCTTATAATTGATTTCTTGTTTCTACCAATGTGGTCAGAAAAGATGCTTGATATGATTTTAATATTAATTAATTAATTTTAAAATGTTTTTTTAACCTACTTTTTGAGAGAGCACAAGCAGGGAAGGGACAGATAGAGGGGGCCAGGAGATCTCAAGCAGACTCTGTGCTGACAGCAGCAAGCCCAGTGTAGGGCTCGAACTCATGAACTGTGAAATCATGACCTGAAGTCAGATGATCAACTGACTGAGCCATCCAGGTGCCCCTAATCTTAAAATATTAAGACTTGTCTTGGCCTATGCATATGATGCATGCTGGTGAATGTTCCATGTGCACTTCAGAAGAATATGTATTCTGCTGCTGTTGATAAATGTTCTGTGTATGTCTTTTAGGTCTAACTGATCTAACATGTAGTCTAAGCTCATTGCTTCCTTATTGATTTTCTGTCTGTATGATCTATCCATTCTTGAATGTAGGGTACTGAAGTCATGTACTATTATTGCTATGTATTTCTCCCTATAGACCTATTAATATTTGCTTAATATATTAAGGTAGTCTAATGTGGTGTGCATAAATATTTACAATTGTTATATCCTCTTGATGAATTGGCTATTTTATCATTATACATTGACCTCCTTTGTCTCTTATTATAGTATTTGGCTTAAAGTCATCTTGTCTGTTATATATATAATTACCTCTGCTTTCTTTTGGTTTCCACTTGCATGAAATATCTTTTTTCATCCTTTCATTTTCAGTGTATGTGTGTCTTCAAAGCTAAGGCAAGACTCTTATAGCAAAATATAATTAATTAGGCCTTGTTTTTTTAAAAATCATGTTTTTATCTTGTATCCTTTTAATCTTCATTTTTAGCTATTTTAGCTTTTGATTAAAGAATTTAGTCTTTTTACATTTAAAATAATTATTGATAGGTATGGATTTACTATTGCCATTTTGTTAACTGTTTTCTGGCCATTTTATAGGTCCTTTGTTCTTTATTTCCATTCTTGTTGTCTTACCTTTTGATTTAATGATTTTCTGTAGAGGTATATGTTGATTTCTTTCTCTATCTCTTTTGTATCTACTAAGTTTTTGGTCTTATGGTTACCTTGAGGCTTACATAAAACATCTAATAGTTATAAAAATTTATTTTAAAGTGATAAAAAAATTAACTTTGAATCTTTATAAAAGCTCTATGTTTTTATATTTCTCATCACATTTTATGTTTTTGATGTCAGAATTTATATATTTTTATACTGTGCAATTAACAAGTTATTTAGTTTGTAATACATTTGTGTTTTAATCTTTATATTACAGTTACAACTAAGTTATCTGTCACCATTACTATGTTAGGTATTCTAGATTTATATATTTATCAGTGAGTTTTATATTATTATGTTTTAAAATGATTAATTATCATCCTTTCATTTAGCTTAAGGGACTCCCTGGAACATTTCTTATAAGGCTGGTCTAGGGGTGAACTCCAACTTTTGTTTGTCAGGAAAACTATATCTCCTTCAATTCTGAAGGACAGCTTTGCTAGGAAGAGTATTCATGGTTGGCAGTTATTTTTTCTTTCAGCACTTTGAATATATTATCCCACTCCCTTCTGTTCTGTAAAATTTCTGCTGAAAAACCTGCTTATAGTCTTATGATGTTCCTTTGTATGTAATAAGTTGCTTTTTTTTCTTATTGCTTTTAAGATTCTCTTTGTCTATAACTTTTGACAATTTAACTACAATGTGTCTATGTGGATCTCTTAGATTCTTCTTTTTTGGTACTCTTTGTGCTTCCTGGATCTGGATATATATTTCTTTCTTCAGGTTAGGGAAGTTTTCAGCCATTACTTCTTTGCTATGTTTTCAGCCCCTTTCTCTCTCTTCCTCTAGGATCCCCTGTAACGTGTATATTGATTGGTCTGCTTGTAGTTTGCTTAAGTTATCTTCACTCTTTTTCATACTTTTTTTTTTTTTTTTTTGCTCCTCTGATTGGATTAATTCCAATTGAGTTGACTGATTCTTTCTTCTACTTCTAGTTCAGTTATTTTCTACTACTTTCCAGTTCAGTAATTGTATTGTTTAGCTCTGTGATTTCTGTTTGGTTCTTTTTAAAAATGTTTTTCTATATCTTTGTGAAAATTTACACTTTGTTCCTGCATTACCCTCCTGACCTCAGTGAGCACATTTATAACTGCTATTTTGAACTCTATTAGGTCAATCACTTATTTCTGTTTCATTAAGATTAGTTTCTGATTTATATTGCTCTTTTGTTCGGAACAGTTCCCCATTTTTTCATGTTCTTGACTGTTTGTGTTGGTTTCTGTGCATTAGATAAGACAGTCACAACTGCCAGTCTTCAAAGAGTGGTCTTGTGTAAGAGATGAAGCCTGTCAATAAACCTGGCCTGAGTTTCTGGTTGTCTCTTAAACTGTTGTGATTGTCCAAGCCACCTTCTTTATTCTTAGTGGCTCCTAGTAGTTGAGGTTGTGCCAAGGCTCATCAGTGTCCCAAGGGAAGGATCACAGTTGGCAAGTAACTGCAGGCTGATTAGAAGCCAGACAGCAGCTGCAAAATTAGGTAATTAAGCTCCTTCTAGGGAAAAACTAAGGGATGGGTGTTTTAATCTTCTCCCTCTGTGCTGAGCTTGAGTGTACAGTCACGGGAAAGTGCTCTTGTACTTTTTAAAAAATCACTATAGTTCTCTGGGACTTGTGAATGCAGGACCCACTGACTACCAAAACAATATGATTTGGGTGTCTGTTCCTTAGTCAGCAGCTGTAAAATGTGGTAACAGCATGTGTACAAACTTCTTCCAAAGAGATAGCAGCAATGTGGTTTTATTGTTGGAGTACACCAGAAAAAGAAACGCCCTTCAGGAGGCGTGTGGGTAGCTCAGTCGGCTCAGGTCATGATCTCAATGTTTGTGAGTTTGAGCCCCATGTCAGGCTCCATGCTGACAGTGTGGAGCTTCCTTGGGATTCTCTCTCCCTCTTTCTATGCCTCTTCCCTGACTGCTCACTCTCTCTGTCCCTCTCTCAAAATAAGTAAATAAACCCTAAAGAAATATGCCCTTCAGACCCTTTGGACTCTGTGAAGGATCACAGCCAGCCCTAGATGTGTACAAAATGGAAGCTGGGCCCTCAGGTAGCAGCTAGTAAAGTATACAGTCAAACCCCTTTCAGGGAAGACTGGAAGACAGTTATTTTTGCCCACTTCCTCTGCACTGAGTCCTAGGGGGTTAGCAGTTGGGGCAAGTGCTCATATGCCATTAAGAAGTCCTTTGTTTTCCATAGTCCTGTTGTGTCTTGTAGACACAAGTCTCTCTGGCTTTTAGAATTAGATGTTTTGGGGACCATTTGATGATGGGAGCCTTAAAACTTGGGGTACTAGATGTGATTTCCAAATCTTCAGCTTTTCAGTGAGAAGTTGGGAATTGAGGGTTCCTTTCTGATTTTATGGTGCTATGCCAGAGGTGCGGTTTATGTATAGGTTGTGTCTCGGCTTTTCTTATGCATTTCAATGCATTCGTGGACATGTAGGAGTTGCTCAGCTAGTTTCTGCATTTCTTTCGGCAGGAATTGCTTCATGTAGCTGTATATTCATAGCATGGGAAGAAGGAAGTTCAGGGGCATCCTGTGCTGCCATCTGAGTTCCCTGAGTCACATAAGCATTTTTTTTTAAATTAGCCTAAGAAAGGCCTATGACCTACATGCTAAATAGAAATCTTCAAAAATAGTGACAAAATAGCATTTCTACTTAATAATTTAGCAAATTAAAAATACTGCAAACATCTAGTGCTGGTGAGGCTGTGGAAAAAACTGACACTGCTAGAAGGAGTGTAACCGGTGCAGCCTTTGTGTACAATAAAAAATGCACTGCTGTATAGCTTAGTACTCTATGTATAGATGTGTAGCATTTGGGAATTATCATAGCTCTAGAATGGATATTCACTGAGTGCCTTCCTGAGGAACATGGGAACATCTGGATTGTTTGTATGCCACATACAGGTCATGAGGAGCCAGGAATGCTGCTTCCTGTTTACTTCATTAGCCATCTCTCAACCATTACCTCTGTGACATCCCACCTATACCATACTGGATCTGAAACTGAGTTCAAAGTTGGAGTTTTCTTGGATGCCTAGAAACTCTGTCATAAAGATGCCCATTAACCTCTAGTTCCTCATTATTTGACTGCTTCTATAGCACCATCTCCCATACTCAAGTAATGGACTTGTCTCTGAGGCTGTGGGGAAGCAGAAGACCCTGGGAATCACTTCACCGATCTACTCCATACCTTATTATGTCCACACAGCCGTAGGCTTTCTCTTCCTGCTATGTCTTGAATTCTCTCTACCTTAAGCATACAGTAAAAATCTAAGATCTACCCTGATAGGCCTGGCACTTGATATGTTAACAGAGTCTGAAGGAGTTTGAAAGTCTCCTTTCTCTCCTTCCAAGACTGTTTTGCTAGAGTCAAAGAAGTTGGAGGCCAAAGCTGTTTATTCTTTTTCATTGGGCAAGAAGCCTCAGCATCAGAGATGAATGACTAAGAGACTTAAAGGGGAAATAAAAATACATTGCTTTAATATTCCACCAGTATTATGTCCCTTACAATATAAAGGGGGGAAATACAAAGCAAACCTATTGTTCATTGTTACTTTATACTCCAGGCATACACAAAGAACTTTTTAATGAAGACCTTGCCCTGTAGCCCCTGGTCCTGAGGAGTGGTTTCATCAGTTATGCTAATGAGGCACAAGTTCAGTTAGTCTTATTTATGAAACCTTCTTCCCTGCATATATGTCATAGTCCTACATTTTCTTAAAATTATGATTCCAGGTACTTTCAAGGGTCTTTCCAGCCAAAAAAGACTTGCTTTTGTGAAGCACACCTTCTCTATTTTCCTTCCATGCTGCCATTATAGTTCCTACACTGAATGGGAACTATGCTTCAAAATATCTCCATTAATTAATACCTTTGGTCATTGGTTAAATGATTTTGATCTGCTTTTTGTTCACATACAGATATGCTAAACTTCTTCCATTACTGGCTTTCTGCCCACCAATATTACCTTAAGATGATTAAAGGCAAAGGCTTTCTGGTTAGAAATGCAATGAAAGCTAATATCAAAATGGCAGAGAGCAAGGAACTCTTCAGGTGGAATGTAAGTTCGCTTATAAGGCAAAACATTCATGTAAGGTGAATGACCGCACCCTGGCATTGTTCAACTCAGCTTGAATTTTAGCTGAATAATTCTGTGCAGCTTCATTTGTTAGTTAATGTAGCTATGAAAATGTATTGGTCCTTTGGTCTTTTGACATTCACCGTTTATCTCTTTGAGTACTTCACATTCCTTCTATTCCTTTTAGGGAAAAAAATGTTTATTTTTCTTTTTTTTTTATTGTTGATATAGACTATTTCAAGTGACTTTTTACTTTAAAAAATGTGATAGAACTCCATGGTGAGAACATATGATTTAGTGTGCCAAGCTGTTTTGTTGATTTAGCTTCCAGATGAGCAAGAAAATAAAAGGTAGAAGTGAACAGTTTAGACCAGATAGGAGATCCTAGAAGCCAAATGACAAATGTTAACTCTTGAAAAATGTACAATAAAGTGGCTGAGACTAAATTTAGTCTCTTTAAATCCCACAGGGATTAGCGGTATGTAGAACATTGTATATAGGAAATTGAGATGATCTTTGGCAGAAAATGTTTCATTGGAATCAATCCAGTGGAAGAGGAGTTCCCTCACTCAGCAACCTCCCTCTGTGAGTACATAGGGTATTCATAGGAACAACATTATTTTTAGCCCAGCAGCTACTGGTGGCACAATGAAATCATCTCTGACTATGTGAGCATTCTTTGTCCATAGATATTTGAAAATATTTTTGAAATGGACTAAAAAATGCCAAGAGCCACGTTTTAGTAATCTAGCCTCCAACTGATAATAAAAGTTCTGCCCTAATATTTACTTTTTAACAATGCAAAATCTTTTACATGAAAACTTTAAAATGGTGAATGTAAATATTTTAGGATTGTTGACATGTAAATATTTTTAAATTTCTGTTTTTTACTCAGAGTAACTTTTTTTTTTAAATTTTTTTTTCAACGTTTATTTATTTTTGGGACAGAGAGAGACAGAGCATGAACGGGGGAGGTGCAGAGAGAGAGGGAGACACAGAATCAGAAACAGCCTCCAGGCTCTGAGCCATCAGCCCAGAGCCTGACGCGGGGCCCGAACTCATGGACCGCGAGATCGTGACCTGGCTGAAGTCGGACGCTTAACCGAATGCGCCACCCAGGCGCCCCCAGAGTAACTTTTTTTAATGTTTGGGCAAAGGAAGTTATTAGCAACAGTTAAATACTGTATGTATTTAATACTATACACATATATGTAATGTATATTAGATATTTTAAATATAATTGAGAACATTAGCTCCTTGAAGTTGAAAATCGGGCCTTGAATTTTCCATGCTTGCCTAGCAGCAAACAGTGACAATATGAAGGGCTAGATTTCAGAGCTGAAGTATAAAAGGAATCTAAGGGAAAGAAAATTTTAAAATGTGGTTTGATATTTCAGAACTTCTAAGAATGCTTATCTATCTATCCATCCATCCATCCATCCATCCATCTGTTTTTTATCTACATCAATCTATCCATTTGGGTTAACCAGAGACAGAAAATAATCATCTCCATGAGCATCTTGCAACAAGGCAAGAGGACACATGCTAGTTGGTACCTACCCTCGTCTCCATCTAAATTTAATTCTGAAGTATGAATCTGAGTTGAAAGGGGCTCAAATATTACTCTCATTTTTTGCAAACAGAAGAACAGCAGAACTTATTTCCTTTCCTTTTACTCAGGAAGAAAAGTCCCCTCTTGGGAGAGTAGTACTTTCAAAAAACTGCTTAAGCTTCCTTAAAAACAAGGAACAAGTGAATTGTAAGCCCTGCCTTTTCTCCTTACAAACTTCATCTATAAAGTCAGCATGTCACACATGGACATTTGCATTTGATTGTGGTATATGTATTTTTTAATCATCACAATTTTTCTTTGCCTGAAAAATTGTTTCTGTATTTATAACCCCCAGATTCACACCACAAATGAGGTATAGTCTGTCAAGAGGTCATGATTTCAGTGGCTCTTTACATTTTCTATTCTCTTTGAAGGTTGTAGGGCAGAGGTCAGGCTTAGCTTGCCAGTCACTGCAAATTTCCTTTTTTCTTGCAGCAATGCATGCTGGGTGTCAGTGATAACATGGGGCACCTAACTAGATGCCCTGACCACAGCACTGAGGACATCTCACCTAATGGCTTTTTTCCTTCTCATTATTCTATATTTGAAATTAGCCAAGTGTTACATTTAGGCACCTATTTCCTCAGGTAAAGGCATTTTCAATTCCCATCTCTAGTTTTAAAGTATGTCATTAGGTACAAAATTGGAGGAATGATATTATGATGAAATATTTTGGGGGAAATAATAATTCAATTATTCCACTAAGGGATCCAAATTGTTAGTAAGGATAGTCTTCTTTTCTTCTTTTTCTTTTTTTTTTAAAGTTTATTTATTTTGAGAGAGAGAGCGAGAGAGCAAGAGAGAGCGCACACGAGTGGGGGAGGGGCTCAGAGAGAGGGAGAGAGAGGTCGCAGGGTTGATCTCACAAATTGTGAGATAATGATCTGAGCCCAGATCAAGAGTCAGATGCTTAACCAAATGAGCCATTTAGGTGCCCCAGTAAGGAGAATCTTTAGGCAAGGGAAGAAGAACACCTGGAACACCAATATTAAAAAAACAACAACACAAAAATTGAGGATATCAACATTCTGCAGGGAAAAGGGTAAATGAGAGAATCTTTACAAAAATGAGAACTGAGAAGACAAGGCTCAGATTTTCAAGTGGATGTATTTCAAAAGATACACACTTGATGAGCATTCAGAATCTAAACGGAAAAATGCATGGCAAACCAAGTGTTTCTTGTCCATTTTGAATTAAATTTTGAAATATGAGCTGCACGATTACATAAATCTCAAAGAGAAGTTATAAGTGCTAGATTATTTAAAATTTGTGAAATCTTTAGCACAGTGTTTACCATACAGTAAAACTACATGAATTCTTTTTTATTATTTTTATCTCAGTTGGTCCTTGCACAATCCTAAGACATGCATACTACTATTATTCCCTTTTCATGTGTATTTCTTAAGGTTAAGTCACTTTTTTGGAGAAACTACATGTTCTCACTGAATACAGACTTGGTGAGACTCTCTTTGTGGTGACTACCCCTCCTCTGGCTAAGGGGTGATTGCAACATAAGCTGGTTTCCTGAGAAGCATTCTTCCTTGATTTTGAATTGAAACTTTTTTTTTTGAACATTTATTCATTTTTGAAAAAACAGAGAGAGACAGAGTGTGAACAGGGCCGGGGTAGAGAAAGAGAGAGGGAGACACAGAACCTAAAACAGACTTGGGGCTCAAACTCACAAGCCATGAGATCATGACCTGAGCTGAAGTTTGGCACTTAACCAACTGAGCCACCCAGGTGCCCCTGATTTTGAATTTTAAATGGTTATAAGAACTCTTGGAACTTATCCACATTGAACCCTGAAGAGGGTGACCTGAATCCCTGGTACATACCCTGGTTTCTATGCTAAGACTGGTTCTTGAGCTTTATTTTAATTCTTGAGCTACCCCATACCTTTCCAATATATTCTGTCATTTCCATTTGGTCCAGCATTGCTCTCTGATCGGGTGAGGGGACTAGCATGCACTGGTGGGAACAGTGCCAAGGTTGCTTTTGCTGATTCTGAACTGGTCCAGGAAAAGCTAATGTGGTACAATTCTTTGTCTTGGGAAAGGGAGGATTTGAATGGTCCCGTACAGACATGAGACTTGGCTTCCCTAGTACAATTAAACCATGCTGACAAAGGTGGCCCCAAATGTTTTTCATCCAATTATTTTGTGTTATCAGAGTAATAATTACCTGTAGGGTCTGTGGCATTCATTTGAGCACCTATGTTCACCTTTTAACTTTCTTTGTAAATTTTTATAAGATTGGCTGAAAATTCTGTTTGTAAAGCTGAACTACATTTCCTCTTATTATGCCCAAATATTATTGACTACTGAAGAGAAGAGGTGATGTCTTTTTCTCCCTATCATGACCTGCCATATTCTAGCTTTGCTATGTGTATCCAAAGTTATTTTTGACTATTCCCCACCAGATTCAGTTGTTTTGTTTTCTTGAACACCTGCTTTTCTGTTCCATCCTACATGTGTTTGCTCATGCTGTTTCTTCCACTTGAAATGCTCTCCATCTTCCACTTCATCTTTCAAAATCCTACACTTTTAAGTCTCAAGTGGTCCTCTTTCCTTTTATGCCAATCCATGTTGACTTCTCTCTGAATTCCTATTGCTCTTACAATCAGCACTTCAACAGTATAGCAATTATTTCATGTGTGGGTGTTTAATTCCTACCTGAATGGTAAGATTCAGGTACACAGTGATTGCTTCTCCTCCAATATTTCATTATCAAAAGTTATAAACTTAAAAAAGTTAAGGAAATTTAACAGTGTGAACCATCATATACCCACCTAGATCCTACAATTAACATTTTGCTATATTTGCTTTATCATATATATATTCCTCTACCCATCCACCCACCCATCCATCCATCCAATCATCCACCATTTTACCTTACTTTTTTGTGAGAGATTACAAAATAAGTTGCAGAAATCAGTGTATTTCACCTCTAACACTTTAGCATGTTTATCACTAACTAGAGTGAATATTTTTTTATGGTATTTTTGTCATTAACATTTCTATACTCCATAGTACGCAGCAGAGTATTGACCATACCATAGAAAATTCATTTATTCACATTGGGTTGAATTCAGACATCACTTTGAAATCCATTAGAAACTAATAGTATGGAAGCCAAGGTAAATAGTCTCTGGAGCCTCAGAAGCATATATAGGTGGGTGTGTTTCATGGAGTTGTAGAAGAGATCACCTACATGTAGTTTGTACTAGCCCAACTTGTGACCTGTCAAATATAACATAAGGGAATGTTCAGGCAAACTTTCAGGAGGCAGTTGGCTGAGAGATCAGATAGGCCACCATCTGACTGACTGAAGTTCTAACATGAGTGCTGCTCTTCTGTGTGCTTAAGAGGCAAAAGAGGGACAATCTAGTTTATCGAAAGATATTGAAATGAGGTGATAAAATAGGCATGAAAGGCTAAAAAGTGGGATCACACGCAGCAATCTGTGGAAGTCTTCCCCAGTGTACCCAGCTGGGAGAAGCTTCAACTCCTTTACAGAGCAGCACATGCTTCAAATAGACAATTTGAGACCAAGCAGATAGATCTGTGAGGAGGCTGTTCTCCTGAACATGTGCAAGTAGTAAGCTTCTGACATCTTACTAGGGGAAATATAGTGCTTCTCAAATTCGGTAGCTCCTTTTAAAAAATGTCATTACAGAAGTCATTATTCACCCAGACTTCTTCCTGTAACTGAGGTATATTTATATCTATATCCGTATCCACCTCTATATGTATATTTATATCCACAATACATCCCCTCATTCTTCAATTGACAGGCTTCTTCTCATCCATGTATCTCTGATCATCCTCTTTGGAGAGTTCCTTCTGAACATTTTATTTAAAAAGGAGGCCCATTTATCCCATTATACTCTATCTCTGCACTCTATTTCATCTGGGACACATCACAATTACTAACTACATATTTGTTTACTTATTTCTTACCTTTCCACCATAGTAGACTAAACATTTATAATGGTAAAACCACATACTCCTTTTCTCCTGTATAATTAGAGGATATCAGAGTACCTGATCCACAGAAGACTCCTAATTAAATTTACTGAATCATATATACTGAAAATACATGAACAGAGAAAAAAAATGTTCCAGTGTTATTCTAAATGTCCTTGTTGTATTTTCCCCACCCTGGTCCTCTTCCTTGTGCATTTCCAAATACTGCTATTTACCTTGGCCCCTTGACTTGGAGTTTCACTCAGACTTGATTATTTGGACACTGCCACAATTTACATACTATCTACCCCATCTCTGAAAACTCCCATTTGTTTAGCATGCTGCTCTCAGCTAGAGGTTAGGAGAAAATTATATCTGATGGAAGAAATTGACCACAAGCTGTGAATGATTGAGAACCTAACTTAATGTGTTAAATCTCCTGAGGACGTTTGTGTATTACAAGAGTGGTAAACTTTTGACAATGTGACTAAGCAACTTAAATAATTTTAGGCACTATGTGCAAAAAAGACCTAAGGATTTAGTTGACTAAAGGTCTAATCTGAATGGTCTGAAAACTGAGAAAAGCTGATTCATTCTTCTTTGAGTGCATTTGGATCACTTATACAGGGAATGCTGAGTTCCACTGTCTGTGACAGCTTATAAGGTAGCTGATATGATGAAGTGTGTAGAGAATAATCAGGATAGTGAGGCTCTCCCAAGTCATATCAGTTGGGGAATGGTTTAAGGGCTGGGAATATTTACCTTACAGAAGAAAAGAATTAGCAAAGATAAATAAGCTTATTTCATTCATTAGAAAAATATCTCCTGAATATATACTACATGCTAGTTCAAAGTTAAGTTCTGGGAAAAAATAGTGATTAAAAACAAAAATAGTCCTGCTCACAAAGAGCTTAGAATCCATGATTAAGGAACTACTTAAGGACTACTATTAAGTTGAAAAGGGAATAGACTTATGGATTTATGGATTTATGCTTCTTTTTCTTTTTCTTAAAAGAGCATATAGAGGGCCAATGCATGAAAAATTGCATGAAAAATATATTTACTTAAAGTCAGTAAATCTCAAACATCAAGACAGTCTGCAAACATGGAAGAAAATGCTTTCTGGGATAATAAGCTCTCATTGTTTGTAATATTTAGTCAAACTATCAAGGTTCAGTGTGGCTGTAGATGAGAATCCATATGCATTGAGGTAAGAAGCAGAGACTTGCCCACAGATCTCTAAGATCTACGATTCTTAGTCAAGATCACAAATTTTCACTTATGATGACCAGAGAAATGAGCATGATAGTTCTTGTAAAAAGAAGTACTTCAGGTCAAGCTTAGAATAAAGAGCATTTGGTTTGGATTTCTTGCTCCTTTCACAAAGGAAAGGGTAAAGAGTTCTGGGGTCTGCCATAATGGATAAACAACTGATAACTCTTTTCTCCATATGTAATAGGAAGTAAAATATAAAGGAAAAAGGTAAGGTAGCAGTATTTTACCTATAAAAGTAGACATAGAGATGGGTGCCAGAGAAAGAGTGCCAAACATGGACTCTAGTTTTAACTTTGGTATATTTCCTTCAGTCATGTGACTCCAAGAAAGTCCATTTTTCCCCTAGGCATACAGTTTCCTCAGCAGAAAAATGAGAGGTTGAACTATATTATGTTTTCTTTTTCATTTCTTTTTTAAATGTTTATTTATTTTAGAGCAAGACAGAGAGAGAGAGAGAGAGCAGGGAGGAGCAAAGAAAGAGGAACAGAGGATTTGAAGTGCTGACAGCAGAATGATTTAGAAAGCATTAAATATATTTTTTGTAAGGATGTATAATTACGTATTTTGGACCATTAAGGTAAACTTTTAGAAATAAAATTGACTTCTTTTCAATGGTTCAATTAAAACTACCCCATATAATCAAAATATGACTCTTCTGATTCCTGAATCTAGCAATAAATCCAGCAATGAAAACTCATTTAATAAGCACTGAGACATATTTTTGATCAACTCCCATATGCTATTTTGAAGCAATTATTCTCTCAAATAATAAATATTACTGTAGTTCATATTCTTCTGTTCTATTCTATGAAATGAATGTCTTAGATCCCTTTAAACAAAACTGGTGATTCTAGAGACAGTGCATATCTAAAGACTACGATATTTTTGCTTGAGAAAAATCTGGAAAATAATGTATTAGTCTGTGTAAATCTTTTAATTAGAAATATTCATTCTAATATAACATCCCTCCTCTTCCTAGACAGGAGGAAATTGTGTTGAACTTTCCTGCTTTTAGGAACTTAAAAAAAAAGGGTCTATGATAGAATATAATTGACCTAAGTAATTTTCAAAGATAAAAGTATCCTTTCTAAAAGCTTTTTGTACAATACCTAATAATTATAGCCTAATGAATTTTAAGTAACAGAATGCCATGGCTTCTTCATAATAGCAAATACATTAAAAATTTGACTTGCAGTAAGTATAGCAGCATATAATTCATAACCATCTTTAAAATATCTTTAACTTTACCATACTTATGTAGGCTAAGTAAAAATAATTCCATCTACCCCTTTGTTATATCCAGAATTGACAGATGGTATACTGATTCTATTTTTCTTTCAATATAGCATCACAATTAGAACATAATTTTCACTAAATTTTATTTTGTGAAATTCCCTGAGAGAAAATGGTAATTGCATAAGGCAAAATTGAAAATAGAAAATGAAGAAAAGTTTTAGACTCATATACTTTTAATTTTTACAATTATCAGGGGAGTTTTCAAAACTGCTATGTTCACTAATTTGATGAAGCATCTTCTAGAATTGAAAAGTTAGGGAGTTTTTGGTGTGTGCTGTGTGCTCATTCCATGAGGACCTGGTACCTCTTTTGTGAAGTGGTAGCTGAGGAGACTTATGCCCTCACCATGGCTGATGAAAAGCTGAAGCCTTCCTTCAAGACTGAGAACAAGGATCATATTAATTTGAAGGTGGTCGGGGAGGATGCTTCTGTGGTGCAGTGCAAGATTAAGAGGCATACACTACTTGCTTAACTAATGAAAGCCTACTGGGAAAGACAGGGTTTGTCAAAGAGGCAGATCAGATTCTGATCTGATGGGCAGCCAATCAATGAAACAGACACACCTGGGGGCGCCTGGGTGGCTCAGTTGGTTGAGCATCCGACTTCGGCTCAGGTCATGATCTCACGGTCGGTGGGTTCAAGCCCTGCGTTGGGCTCTGTGCTGACACCTCGGAGCATGGAGCCTGCTTCTGAGTCTGTGTCTCCCTCTCTCTGCCCCTCCCCCACTCATGCTCTGTCTCTCTCTCTCTCTCTCAAAAATAAACATTAAAAAATTTTTAAAAAAAGAAAAGAAACAGACACACCTGTACAGTTGGAGAGGGAAGATGAAGACACAACTGATGTGTGCCAGCAACAGACAGGAGGTATCTACTAAAAAGGGAACCTACTACTTTACTCTAGCACTCTTTTCCTCCAGACCAAGAAGACATTCTCGATGAGAAAACGGCAATTTCTGACTACTATAATTTTCTCTGTTCTTTCACTTCCCCCTTCCCCATTCAATTATTGTACATAAAGTAGCTGTGTATGTACACAAGCATATTGCATTTTTTTGGACTAAATGTACAATGGTATGTTTTGACCATTATCAAATAGAGCCAGGATGGAGAAACTACTGGTTCTCTGAAAATACCCTCTTTCTCCATTAGAAGCATGCTCATTCAGCTCTCATCTTGATGTTCTAGTTATTTGGCTCTCACTGTTTAACAAAAAAAGAACAACATAAAAATACTTGCATACCTTGTTCAACTGGAGAATTTTAATGTTTTTCATTTATCATTGTAAAACCAAGGACAATTTTATAACTTTTTTGTATGTAGATGTTACATGTAGGGCAGTCTGACTTTAAATAGGTATAAATTACTCTAAAAGAAATGAATACTACAAGTCAAGCATCTTGTTGTTTAAATAAACCTCTTGCTTAAAAAAAGTTTCATGAATTATGCGAAGTATGAAATATTTTTCCTACACTTATTGCCTCGTTAGAGTCTGGAATCAGACTTTCTTAGTAAAAACTGTGTGGTTTCACAGTACCCTCAGGCTCTGTGTACCAAGTTTCTTCTTTAGAATGAGTGTAATAGTACCATCCTGGCTGGACATTAGGAATAAGTAATTAAATCTAGGTAAAGAGCTTAAAAGTGTGCATGTAAGGTAGTAAGAGCTTAATTACTGGTATTTTATTATTAATATCATCATTTAAACATTTTTTTAAAGAAAAAATGAGAATCAATACCTTCTCCATCTAATCTTGAAGGCCATCTACTAATGCCATTCTTTTTTTTTTTTTTTTTGGAACAAAACTTCTGGAGTTCTCATTAGGCTTAAATCAATTAAGACTTACATTCTAATTTCTCATACGAACATTTTATTACTTGTGGATTTGCTTATGTCAAACCTGTTAAATAATCTAAATAAATAATAATAAATAATAATAAATCTAAATAAATAATAATAAACCTTCTAAATAATCTCTCTAAGAAGCTAAGTTTCCAAGGCCTTCATCTACTTAACTGATCTCCATTAGTAATATTTCCATGATGAAGTCTATCTAATTGTTTTTCTTCTACTTGTCACATACTCAAGCTTTACATGCTTATTTGGTTTTGGAGATGAGGTAACTGTTCATCTGAAAGGCCAGTATACAATATCATCAGACATGAGCATGCTAGCAGTTGTGAGTAAGGAAGAGGATCAATCTCGACTAGCTTCTAGAGGAGACAGGCTTGTAGGAAGGATAATGTACAATTAGGAGAAATGAGCAGAGAGAGCATTTCAGGGGAGAAATTGTAGCATTAGCTAAAATGAATGTGGTAGGAAAAGGGAGGACTGTATCTGGGACCATGGCTTAGTGGAATGGGATAGTCCACGTTGGGTAGTAGAGGAGTATAAATGTATAGGTAATAAGCTGATAAAGGACCTTGATTATAAGCCACATAATCTGTCCTTGAAATGACAGATGATGAAGGAGGGACTCCTTATAGATGTTTTGATTTGAGATGGTCTCCTTTTAGAAGTATTTTAGGCAGAAAAATCTGAACAACAATGAGCTGTGTAGTGTTGTAGTTAACTATAAGAAATCTACAGTGAAATTACCCATGCTTCCGTTACTAGCTACATGCCTTTAGACAATTAGTCTCTTTAAGATTCACTTTACTCATCTCTTAAATGAGTATTACCAAAGTACCCCTTAAAGATATTGTGAATATTCAATGAGATTGTGTGTAAAAATATTTATTGTAGATAGTGCTCATCATATAGGTGAAAAATAAACACTATTATTATACAGCTATTAATGAGCATGAATAAATGAACTAGATTGACATTATTATGTGGGTGGAGTTTCTAATACATCCTTTTAAAGAAAATCTTGTTTGTTGGGTACACCTAACACTTACCAGATATGTCTACCTCATGATCACCTGGACAGTCTTTTCCTCTGCTGGCAAAATAACATATCTGCTTTCTGTACTACAGTTTTTTATTTATTTGTTTGTTTTGTGTTTTATTTGTATGTGTGTGTGCGTGTGTGTGTGTGCCCACTTCATGATCTTACTCATCTGCTTCTTGTACCAGTCAGGTCCTGTCCCTGGTCCAAGCCTATCACTTTCTCATCTATGAAACTATAAAAGGAGATTAGTTTAACAAGCAAGGAATTAATCTGCCACCCTACTGCCCAATTAACACTGGAAAGTGCAGTGGCTTTCAGAATAGGCCGCTGGAAACATCTCCAACTTCATACAAAATATATATTTGTTGTTCCCAAAACTTTTTAAACAGATTTTTAAAGACACATTGGAACGTATGTTGTGTGATGATATAGCCCTGTGAACAGCCTTTGTCTGGCATCTTTCCAAGAAAGAGAAAAATGGACAGTGTCTAAACCACGAATGTAATGGAGAAATGTTGGAAGAGAGGTGAAATAATGGAGAGAAGATTTTTTACTTTCACTAAACATATTTTATCTCCCTCAAATATATTCTTTGAAAAATATCCATGGTGGAAACTTAATAAATGTAAACTGATACATATGATATTTGAGAACTGCCTATAGATTAGAAAACATACTGCCAGTAATCTACAGGAAAATTCCACACGGAGAAGAAATATATGTGATGTCTTTGATCTTCCTGTCCATTAAAAAAAGGAGTCAGCTTATAAAATTCAACTGATAAAGCCGTGGAAAACTTTGGATGACATCCAAAAAATAGTGCCTAAAAAAATTAAATGCTTAGAGAACAAAACCATGAGGAAATAAGTTTACTTAATTGGAAGAAGAAATATCTGTAGAAAACTTCATTAAAGTTTTTATGAAGTGTTTTTAATGAGATGCTATAAAATAAAAAATATAGTGAGCAATTTTTCTGGTCCTAGGGCAGCAATAGAAGAAACAGACTTACATGGATGATAAACCATAATAATAATACTATTCATTTGAGGGACACTTGATGCTTTTCAAAGAACTTTCATACAGATTACACTCATAGGAGCCTATGTCGCAGAAAATGAGTGTTATTATCTTTATGTTCCAAAGAAAGGAACAGACAGGTAAAAGACTTCTCTGTAGTTATAGAGAGGATGCTTTGTTTCCTCACTTCTCTGTTTCCAGGTGCCCTTTAGGTGCCCTGTGCTTTCATTTTGAATCACAATGAACATATAAAGATCTATCCTTGTGCCCTGAACCCAGTATACCCTACTTAGGCAGTGGTCAATGGTCTAATGATAAATCACAGAATGGCATTATTTGTGGTTATCTATGTCCGTGCTGATCCACATCTACAGCGTTGGCATTTGGGGGTTTGATGTGATTAGTATTGAACTACTCTTCCTAATAGTCACTAACTTCTTCGGGTGAGTCCTGACAAGATTGAGTAGAACCATGCCATTAACATGGGGAAACTCAGTCCCATGGAGGCTATAGGGAGTGATAAGTGTCTAATTTATCTAAAAACAACATTAGTTTATGTGTAAGTCAAACCCAAGAGTTGTGGACTTCATCAGCCATTCAGTGATGATGTTACCATGAGCCTCACCAATTGTAGTTGATGCTGTGGTATATTGCCTTGAGTCTCCTGGTGATGGGAAAAAGGTCCAGGTCCCCTTGACTCAATTCAGTAAACTATGAACATCCCTACTCCAGAGCTTCGCTTAGGGTCAGCTGAAGCCTCTTTCACAACTGCTCTGCAATTCAACTTCTACCTCTTCTCAATGCTGCTTCTCCCACTGACTTCTGGCAGTTGTTACCAAGAGCACTCCCTAATAAGCTTCCTGCATGCAAATCCCTACTGTCTAGTTCCAAAGAACCTGACCTAAGGTACTAGTTATTAAGTATCAGTGGCTAAGACTTAACTGTGGGAATTATAGTCCATTATAGAATCTCCATCTCCAAATATTTTTAGGAATCCTCAGGACAGCTTGCACATGTTCATTCAAGGACCAGACTTGCTCATTGGTGATTTCTGTGCAACCAATCTAAAACTTCATTTCTTCTTATTCCACAAATTCTCCATAGAGGCTATGCTAAGCTGGAATTGTGTTTCCATCACCTTCTCTGAGGTTTATATACTAGAGGAGCTAAAATTTTCTTCCAGAGCAGTCTCTGCTACTGTACTCTAGGGGCCAAAATGAGAGTCATGGCTAGTACAATAAAGCAGGAGAATGCGTTTTGCTATTTTATTCATTTGGGAGTTGGGAGGAGATTCTCAGGGCATGGTTGAGTTCATCCCAGTCTATCACATACTATTGGAAATATCTGTTTTCCAAATGATGGGAGCTTTACTGAGGTGTCTACTATGCTCCTACGTGAATTTTCATGCTATTGGCTATAGGGCTTTGTTTTGGGATCTACTCCTTCTTATCTTTGTAACATCCTGTCTTTGAAGGCAAAATTGGGGTTCAAATATTGCTAGAAATTGGAATTAAGCCAACTAAGTCAAAAAGTAGGAGGGACCAAGACAAAATTCTGCATCAAATACTATAAAACAGGAATTAGCTGTGTCTTATGATGGCATTAGAATAAATTACGTGTCCCTGAAAATGTCAAGATTTCATTCTTTTTGATGGCTGAGTAATATCCTATACACACACACACACACACACACACACACACACACACACACACACCACAACTTTGTCCATTTATCAGCGGATGGACATTAGGGCTCTTTCCATAATTTGGCTATTGTTGATAGCACTGCTATAACATTGGGGTGCATGTGCCCCTTTGAATCAGTATTTTTGTATCTTCTGGCTAAATACCTAGTAATGCAGTTGCTGGGTCATAGGCAGCTCTCTCTTTAACTTTCTGAGGAACCTCCACACTGTTTTCGAGAGTGACTGCACCAGTTTGCGTACCCACCAACAGTGTAAGAGGGTTCCCTTTCTCCACGTCTTTGCCAACATCTGTTGTTTCCTGGGTTGTTCATTTTAGCCATTTTGACATGGAGGAAACTAGAGTGTTTTATGCTAAATGAAATAAATCAGAGAAAGATGAATATCATATGGTTTCACTCATATGGAATTTAAGAAACAAAACAGAGGAACACAGGAGAAGGGAAGGAAAAATACAGTAAGATAAAAACAGAGACGGAGGCAAATCAGAAGAGACTCTTAACTATAGAGAACAAACTGAGGGTTGCTGGGGGGATGTTGGGTGGAAGGATGGGCTAAATGGGTGACAGGCATTAAGGAGAGCACTTGTGATGAGCACTGGATGTTATATGTAAGTGATGAATCCCTAAATTCTACTCCTGAAACCAATACTACACTATATGTTAACTAACTTGAATTTAAATAAAATCTTAAAAGAAAAAAATAAATTATCTGACAAAGCATTAAAGGTCTTTGTTCTATATTTATTGAGTTCAAACACTTTGGCTTAGTACCAGTATCTGCCTATGAAACCAGCTTTCAATTTTAAAAATTAGTATATCTTTTGAAAAGTCTTACACTATTCTTAAATGAATTTGTGTTAGGTAGAACAGAGTTAACAGATGTTAAGTTCTAAAACAATTTATCTCAATACATATCCTCTTTTTATTCAGTATATTGATGAAGTCAAGGTCAATTTGTTGAGGAAGAAGCTCACATAGCTTCTTTTAGCTTCATTTAAAAAGTTAGGTGGCTGGCCATTTTTTTAAATAAATAAGATTGTCTATATTTTGAGTCCACTCTGTGAGAACTGTTCTATAGAAGTTAATTAAGATAAATATGTTGTCAAGGATTGAAGCCTACGACTAAGAATAGAACTTAAAGGACTTTCACAGTAAAATATTTCTTACAGTTGTTTCAAGGCAGTAATCAAATATCCTCTAACCATGATGATGGATCTCAATTAGGAATAGCTGTGGGTCCTACAGAAGCAAGTTGGAAAATACATGGGATTTAAATCTGTAATGTTAAACCACCACTCTTAATAAACAAAGAATCCCTTGGCATTTCCTCATGAATCTTATTTTTTAACATGTTCAATCCCTTTAACTTTCCTGTGAGGCAGACTGTTCTCTGACTTTATCAATTATTGCTGTTCTGACAAAATTCTGATTATTTAGTTTGCCCCTAAGTCTTCATTTGCTTCCTGTTACTTTCTTATGTAATCTTGTCTTAAAGATGATAGTATACATGCCTTTTAGAATTACAGAGAGAAGAGGCTTTTAGGGATTGAAGTTCATGTCGCCATATATTCTGCACCGCACAAGAATACCTCCAACTTCCTCAATAACCCTGACAGTTGTAGTAGAAATCTACCATTAACATTAAAGAATGAAGAACATGTGAGGCTTTCTTCAGCATACATTGCTGATTCTCAAAAGAATTTCTTCACTTTTATTTTAGTTTATTGTGATTTTCTGCATTAGAAATTATAGTGTTTGATGATGATTTGCTGAAGAACTAAATATCTTTTCACCTCAAACTTTTTATGTTCCTGTCATACTCAATCTCCATACAATTTCTTGCATGTGTTAATCTACGCCATGATGTCATTGCTTATCCTCTTCCACCTGCTGTCCCTCTGGTAAATTTCTAATCTTTTTTCAAAATCCAGTTTATTTCTTATGTTATAGATGTACTTTTCAACTGTTAAGTCCCTTTCTTCTTAGTAGAGAACCGCAAGTCTAAGTTCTAAGACTCTAACGCAGAGTCTTTGCGGTTGCTCTGAGGCCTTAAGGGTCAATCAGTTCTCTGGCTGTCTTGGTATCTCAGCACACCAGAAGATGAGGAACTAAGGACTTGAATCTTTACTTTTTTAACTTTGATAATAGCCATTCCACTTGGACAACTTGAACTGAATTGCATAATTAAAAGAAGCATGTGACTATATAGTCAATCACTTTAAATTATTTTTTTATATCACTGGTTGGTTGAGTCCATAGCTGGCATATTATTCAGTGAACACACTGTGTAGACTCAGCTTCACATTTAGATAGCAATGTCTTTATTTAGAAAGCTCTCCCTTCTATTTCTGCCCCATTCAACACCAAACTGACACTTCCTTGTTTCTCAAGATATTTGAGAATTTTAGACACAACTACACATGCTAGCAGAAGACTCTACCCAATAATCCTAAACAGTACTAAAATCACCAACTTCTAGACCCACAAACTTCTAAAAGATTTAATCATATTTAACGAAACAAATTTTAGTTTTGTAGTGGATATTTTCAATTCAATACAAATAAACTATATTATAAGTTGTTGTTCACTAGTACCGGACATGTTATGTATGATTACTGTGTTATGTATGGATAAGGGAGCAAGATCAATGTTTAGATTTATGTATTTATGTACAAGTCAATGTAATGATAAAGTACTATGCCATATTTCACATATTTAGCTATAGTTTTCCTACATTTCCTCTAAGAAATACCAGATGGAAGTGCTGATGGAAAAGATACAGAAATTAATATTGAAGTGATGAAGTCTGACCTTTTTAAGATGAAAAGCCTGCCAAACTTTCCATATTGACATGGCAACGTTTTATGAATAAATCTAATATCTTATAGATTTAGCGCAGTTCAAAAGTCACCATCTGCTTCAAGAAGTGAAGATTGTTGCTATTACATAGTTTCTGGGCTCTAAGACTAAAGGCATGTAATCCATAGCTTACATAATATTAACTATCAAGAACGTGTGAAAAACCTTTATATTTTAGAAAATCAGAGACATAAAGGACATTTTGAGTTACTCTCAAGATTAGAGCTGATAATACATTATGGATATTCTTTCTTCTTACATAAACTTGAGTAGTTTCCTTATCATTCTCTGTATGCAGTTACAGGACAAATGCCATGGAATTATAGGACAACAGGAAACAACTTGTAATACCGAAAATTTATGTGGGGAAAATGGCAAAGCACTTGAAGCTGATTTTGAGCAGAGTTGCCTGAAAGGCCATTGACAAATTATATATAGGTATTATAAGAAGTTGTCATTTGTTCCTTTCTTAATTTTGATAAATTATTTACAGTAAATTTCTTCATTTGATATAGTTAAAAGCAATCCTGCTCAGAATCCTTTTTATTTCCCAGTCTTTAAGGTTTTAATGCTAGTTTTGCATTATGTAAATATATTTTCTGATTTTTAAAATATTTATTTATTTTAAATGTTTATTCTGAGAGAGAGTGAGAGAGCGCGAGAGAGCTGGGGGAGGGGCAGAAAGAGAAGAAAGAGAATCTTAAGCAGGCTCCATGCCTTCCACACACAGGGCTGACACAGGGCTTCATCTTAGCACTGTCTGATCATGACCTAAGCCAACATCCAGAGTCAGATGCTTAACTGACTAAGCCATCCAGGCACCCTTATTTATTTATTTTGAGAGAATGAGAGAGCAGACAAGGGGCAGAGAGAGAGAGGGAGAGAGAGAGTCCCAAGCAGGCTCCATGCTATCAAAAATCATGAGTTGAATGCTTAACCAACTGAGCTACCCAGGTGTCCCTTTCTTTTTTTTCTACTTTCTTAATAAAAAGTAATTTGCACAGATATGTACTAACGCATGCATGCGCGCGCGCACGCGCGCGCGCACACACACACACACACACACACACACACACACACACACACACACAAATATACATACACCTAACAAGAGGTTTTTATTTCATAGAAATTAGTAAGATCAAACAGGAGGTAAAAATCAGTCCATTTACAAAACTCAACAGCAGTTTTTGTTATTTTGTTTTCTGGACCAAATATCTAACAAGATGATGTGTTAAAAATGCTTGCAGTGGTTTTATGTGATGTTTGGGTTTGAGCAAGTTCTAAGGTTCTTGCTGCCCAACCATTAGTAACTTTTCCAGCTTCTGCTCAATTAATATCAAACCCTGCATGCATTCCTTTACACTGGCCAGCTACTAAAAAGTGGCTGATCGGGATGTGTGGTTCTGGCAGTCATGCAAATCTTGGTCAATATCCACTCGGCTTTGGCTACCTAACAGTTTGTTAACCAAAATAAATCACTAGATATTGGAGTATGCCTCATATATACATGGATAATACACATCAGGATAAGTCCTTGAGGATTCTACGGTAGAATAGGCTGTGTGGATTTAAAATATGCAGATAATAACACAGTAAATTACTCAGAGGAAAGGACACAGGATTTCTTTACAGAACAAATGCTGAATAAAGCGTCAGCTTTTGTTCAGGACAGACACAAAGGGTGCCAGAAAAATTTAAACTTCAGAAACTTTAAAAAGTATATATATAGTAAGACAATTTTTCTGAACTTCCCCAAAGGAGAATAACCCTTGTGAAAACTAAGACTCTCTCTATGTGATCCCTTTCAAAATTTGTTGAAATGAAAGACAAACTGTGCATGAGTATGAATTACAATCTATCTGTAGAGCTGTGATCTCCGCTCCATTTCATTTAAGAAGAACTTCTATCTTGATACTGAATTGACCTCAATCACTACAAGTGGCTTATTCAAGTTTGCTCTAGTTCTGTCATCTATCTTACAGGTACAATGCAGATTTAGTAGGAGGAAATACATGTTTATTCTCTGTGGCTAATATCAAAATAAAAATCCAAGTCATATTTTACATGTTTACCTTTGAGCTCATTCCACTAATTTTTTAAAGTAAATTCTTATCAATCATGCTATGGTATTTTATTGTCAAGAACCCTTAAATACAGATGATATTCCAACAACATTCATATAATTAAAAAGGAACTTAATTCACATGCTTTTTAGGGACAAATTTGTTTTGAATTTGCATAACAAGTGTCCTGTCAGAGACAATTAAAAAGAGCTGTACAAACAGACCCTTTTAATATGTACTTTTTTTTTTAAAGGTTTATTTACTTATTTTCAGAGAGAGAGAGACAGACAGACAGAGAAGGAAACAGAGAGAGAATACCAAGCAGGCTCCACACTGTCAGTGCAGAGCCCAGCATGGGCTTGAACTCACAAACCATGAGGTCATGACCTGAGCAGAGATCAAAAGTAGGATGCTCAACCGACTGAGCTGGCCAGGCACCTCCACAAAAGACCCTTTTAATTTTAACTTGTGCCCAATAAGGATGGAGAAATAAGAGTGGAGAGCAGAGAAGGCAAGACAGAAAGAGAAGGTGACATAAACAACTGAACAGATGGGGTAAAGCAAAAGGTAGTCATAGACCAAGATATGTACACAGAAGATCAAAAGTCTCTTTTTCCATTTTCACTGCCCTCTGGTAGGAATCTTCTCTCATATAGATTGTATCTCATCAGTTTAAACTTCTAAGGGACTTTATGTTCTCAATTATTCATTATTTTTCTATGTATTAACACATTCCACTCGACTAGTATGTTGAGTGGAATTAAATTCCAAATTAAACATGCTGAAATCTCTCATCCTACATTTTTTCCCTTTTGACTCCTCACCTCCCTCTAGTTACCACCTTACCTCTTTTTATACCTTCACAGTAAAAGTTCTTGAAGAATTGTCTAGAATATACTTGTTATTTATATTATATACTCTTAAATAATTTATATAATATATAATACACAATATACAATATAGTCCTAGGGTCAGCCCTTAATGTAATCTATTGTCTGGTAGGATACTGCGCTTAAGACAAAGCAGATTTGCATTTTCGTGTCAGTGGAGACATCTCTTTTTCACTTCCTAAATTTTGGATAAAAATAATTGAAGGACTTGGAAAGTCCTTGGTTTTTAGTTTCACTAGGAGTATCAATATATATATATATATATTTTAATTTTTTTTAACATTTTATTTATTTTTGAGAAAGGGAGAGACAGAGCATGAACAGGGGAGGGTCAGAGAGAGGGAGACACAGAATCTGAAACAGGCTCCAGGCTCTGAGCTGGCAGCACAGAGCCCGACGTGGGGCTCGAACTCACAGACCGTGAGATCATGACCTGAGCCGAAGTCGGCCGCTTAACCAACTGAGCCACCCAGGTGCCCCATCAATATTTTTTTAAAGGATGGTTTCACTTTCAGGCTACCTAAGGCTCTGAGTGGTTTGAGGACTGCCTAGTTAAGTATTCATTACTTAAAGGCAAGAAATAAAATCATCCCTTTAAGTAAGTTTGACCAAAACAGAAATTACTTCATATGTGATCAAATGTGCCATTGTTTGTGTGAAATGATTACACTGTATAAAAAGAGGGTGTTATCAATCAAAATGCCTTTTAAATTGGTTTTTAAGTTATTCACTTCCTCATCTGACTCTTTTTTTGTATGAACAACTGCAACTTTTGTAAGAGAGATGGTTAAGTCCATTGCTCTGAAAATTTGCTTTGTCTACACACAACTTTCTTTTCCAAAAGGGTCTTCCTAATCTGTGAATAATAATTTCATTACCTTAGGGTAATTTTATTGCCTTCTTGTCATAACCAATTGATCTGCCCAGCCCCAGACACTCTCCTTTCTTCATTCAAACATTTACTGAGCATCTTTCTGTCAGATGTCCTGCAAACTGCATTAAAAATGAGTAAGATGCTGTCCCTGCCTGTAAGGAGTTTCCATTTTCAGATTGGTGTCAATTTCCTTGATTTTATTTTCAGACTGATACAGACTCTGGGAAAGCTTATTTGATTTATATAACCTTCACAGGTTAGCCAAGATTCCAGCTAATCAGACTAACGTATCCAATTGTCATCTAACATACAAACTCAGGCACAAAATGTTATTTTTAACTGACACAGAGTAACTTTAGAGACCATTATCACTAGATTGCTATACTGATAAAGAATTTTAAATTCTTGGCTGCTACATTTAAATTTTGTTCAGTAATACCCTTGGGATGTGACCATCATATTTAGTCATCTCTCTCTTCTGAGATGTCCTAATTGTGAAGTATGAATTAATTCCAAGACTTCCTTCCAAAAGTTTATATGCCCCAGAAAGCATTTCCATCTAATATTCATTTTTTTTTCCTACTGGATTTTCTTTTTTCTGTGCAGAGTCAATGGCCACCTGCCCCAACTCCCCAGTTCTGAACGGCTATTTTCATTCAATAGATATTTTCTTGAACAACTACCGGATCTTAATTTCAAGTGGACCACAGGATTCTTTAACCTATTTATTTGCTCCATGGTATTTTTCAAAGAAATTCATCCTGTATGTAATTGGATTGCCACTGGATGGTATCATATTATACCTTAGTTTAATTTATACTTTATCCATCAAACTGAAAACACTGATTAGTGAGACTACTTTCAGATGGACCTTTTTGTCCTTCTTTTCATATCTGGGTGGCTATTATACATATAAATAACATTGAAAAAATAAGTCAGCAGTATAATTCAAAGAACTACTGTGGAAGACTTACCGTATTGTGATAGGGATGAATGCATTTGTGTTAATGCTATAATTAGCAGAAAGAGTCAAGATATTGTGAGAACTTCCGCATCCATATTTAACTGTGGGCCTTCCATCCATGAGAAATAAATGAAGAAACTGTTGTCCGGAATTTTTCTCACTACCTTTAAAAAAACAAATATTCCATGAAATTAGTGATTTTATTTATGTTTTATTCAATTACAATCATTCTTTCAAAAAACACAATCTTTTGTCCCCTAGGACTAATGACTTAGTGAGATGGCTAGGAGTATTATTAGATAACTATTCAATGTAGTAATACTATATCAGAAATATACATTATTTTTCACAGGCTGAGACTAGCATGGCATTAACAGCATTTAACTTCACATGAAATTAACTTCTGTTAACTTCTGCCTCTGTTTCTTAATAGCAAGATGATCTTATCCTGAGCCTCAGTTTCCTCATATACTATAATGGGATGAAGAGAGCAAGTAATTATTGGAATTACTGTGATAATTAAAAAAAATAATAAAAGTCTCTGGCACCTGTTGAGTATTACAGAACTTGGTTTATTATTATCGTTAATTATTTGTATTATAATTTTATTTGTCTTTCATAAAAAATAAAAAAAAATCAATAAAAAAAGAAATATTTTCCCTTTATCCAGCTCATTCTTTTATCCCACTTTGAGGTATTCTTTTCTATCATGTGTGTATATATATATATATATATATATATATATATATATACACACACACACACACACACACACACCCAAATATTTATATAGCCTTAATTTTTTTAAATAAAATAATGGGGATGTCTGGGTGGCTCAGGTCATGATCTCACAGTTTGTGGGTTCAAGCCCCACAGCCGACTTTGGGCTGACAGCATGGAGCCTGCTTTGGATTCTCTGTCTCCCTGTCTCTCTGCTCCTCTCCTACCCCTTTCTTTCACTCTCTCTAAAAAATAAACGAACATTAAAAAGTTTTAAAAAAATAATGCAATAAGTGGCCTTATTCATCTTTCTCTCTTAATAATAAACTTTAGACATATATGTAAGTACATAGATTTTTTTAGCAATCTTTTTTTAATGTTTACTTATTTAGAGATAGAGTGTGTGCACCCACAAGTCAGGGAGGGTCAGAAGAGAATCCCAGGGAGGCCCCTTGCTCAGCTTGGAGCTCCATCAGCTTGGAACTCCATGTGGGGCTTGATCCCACAGCTGTGAGATCATGATGTGAACTGATATCAGTAGTCTGATGTTTAACCAACTGAGCCACCCAGGTGCCCCATATGGTTTTAATTTTGGCGCAGGCCTATTTATTGTTTCCTTTATGGTTGTAATTAGTGCTTTTTATGTCACCTTTAAGATATCTTTGCTTCAAAATTATAAGGTTATTTTCTTAGCTTATCTTTTGTAAGCTTTTTAAAGATCTATATTTTATGTAGAATCGATTTCTGTACATGATGTGAAGCAGTGGTTGTGATAGGTTGGATAATGACCACCAAAGATATCCATGTCCGAATTGCTGGAACCTGTGAATGTTAATCTTATATGGTAAAAGAGACTTTGCAGGTGTAACTAAATGAAAGACTCTGGGATGAGATTATTGTGGATTATCTGGTTGTGTTAAAATTTAGTCACATGTGTCCTTCTAAAAGGGAAGCAGAGAGGGATTTGACAATGGAAGAGGATAGGCTATGTGACTACAGAGGTGGAGACTGGCGTGATGCAGCCACAAGCCAAGGAAGGCAAGTGGCCACCAGAAGCTGGAGAGGCAAGGAACAGGTTCTCATCTAGAGCCTCCAGAAAGAGCCAAAGCTGCAACATCATTTGAGGCTTCTAAGACACATTTTGGACTTATGCCTTCCAGAACTGTAAAAAAAATAACTTTCTCTTGTTTTAAGACACTAAATTTATGGTAATTTGCTACAGCAGCCATAGGAAACTACAGGGGTCAATTTTCATTTCTTTCTCTTTTGGTTTCCAATTGATCCAAAATCAAAGCAAGTAATTCTTACTGTGTATTTATTATGTATTTACTGAATTCTCAGATATTTGTGAAATATATATTTTTAATATTTTTGAGTATCTTTATTTCCTTTTTTCTTTTATTATTGTGAATATACGTATTTAAGATAATGACTTTAAGAAAAATACCAACATTAGCATACTAAACCTACCTGAAATTACAACCCTCAAAAATGGCCAGCTTTAATACAGATAAATGGATAGATATGTAGAGAGAGAATTTTTATTAGAGCAAAATGATATTGTACATGTATTTTAAAATAAAAATTGTTACAATCAGTTTTCAAACTTTTAGGTCTAAGGACTCTTTAATAAACTTAAAATCAATTGAGGAATCCCAAAGAGCTTTTGTTTACATTGTTTGCATCTTTTAATATTTATTGGATTAGAATTTAAAACTGAAAAAAAAGAATTTAAAGCTGAGAAATTTTTCAAATATTTATTGAGTAGCTTATTTAAAAATAACAATAATAGGGGCCTGGGTGGCACAGTTGGTTAAGCATCCGACTTCAGCCAGGTCAGGATCTCACGGTCCGTGAGTTTGAGCCCCGCGTCAGGCTCTGGGCTGATGGCTCAGAGCCTGGAGCCTGCTTCTGATTCTGTGTCTCCCTCTCTCTCTGCCCCTCCCCCGTTCATGCTCTGTCTCTCTCTGTCCCAAAAATAAATAAAAAACGTTGAAAAAAAAATTAAAAAAAATCCATTACACATTAACCTAAATAACATATTTTGTGAAAAGTAATTATATCTTACAAAACAAAAATAGTGAGAGGAGTATTCTTTACTTTTACAATAATTTTCAATGTTAAGTTTAACAAAAGCTGTTGGATTTTCATATCTACTTCTGTATTCAATCTATTGTGAATTGTTGCTTTGGTGGAAGTACATGAACTCCAGCTTCACAGAGAATGTAACTGGAAAATTAGCATTATTTAAACTGTCTTTTTAAACATATACAAATTGGATAAGTGGTAGTTCCTTAAAGTATAGTTGCAATGTGGAATCTGGAACTATACTAACAATCTTTACATCCTCTGTTACATTAAAATTCCATTGGTCTTTCTTGCATTTTAAATGGATATTTTACCTTTGCAGGATTTTGTAACATCATTTATTGGTTATTTGAAAAATACTGATTCACTGAGTAATGGATATCTTTCAAAGATTGACATATTTTATTATATCATATTAAAAAATCACATTAGTTATTATTACTACTGAACTCATCAGAAACCATGGTGGAGCTCTGAAGCTCATTGTGAAGAATATACATTTTCCAAAATTCTAATTTTTACTAGAAATCTTGAGGTTTATTATTGGGAAACAAATACTGTCAGCTGCTTTCCTCAAAATGGCAGGCTTACTTTGTTAATTTTTGAGAAAATGGCTGCAAAATATTCAGATTTGAAGAGCCACAGATTATCTTTTAGTTATTTTTCAAGTCATGTTTTCATAATGGCTACTTCAACTAGCAACTTAAAAAAATTGCACAGGTGTTATTCCTCAAGACAGTGATTATATATTGGTATGCACCAGACTTGCTTTGATGTATACTTTTGCTTTTATGCACAGCACATTAAAAAGTTGCATACACAAAGATTGAGAATTTTAAAAAATGAATGCATTTTCTGCACCATTAGGGCATTTTTATGTTGACTTTTACTTTGAGTGCATAGTGGAATAGAATAAAATGAGTAAAATTTGGGTGTACAAATATACTCCGCCATGACACTAGGTGCCAGATACTGTATCTACTGTGACTTTTGTACCCTGAGTGCAAATGTCCATCAACACAGTGAAAAAGGCAAATATCTTGGTTTTATTAAAAAATAACTTTGAAAAAAATAATTTTGATGTTACGGACATCTGAAAGGACCCTGGATATGCTCAAGGATCTAGATAAACTTGAAATATCTCTGTGTCAGAGCTCACATCAATTTGAAAGAGAAAAAAAAAAAGAAACCAAAGTGAAATGTAAAGTATCACTGAACCCCAGGCAAATGTTTCTTTAACATCTCATTAAGAATGCCAGGAAACTTAAGTTATCTCTCCCCCCATGTTTCAGGCTCTATAAGAGTAGAACACAAGCAACACTTGGATTTCAAAGAATGGTTCAGAGAAAGGTATCAGGAGAAATTGTGAAAGAATCTGAAATAGGAAAAAAAATCTAGCTTACCCATTCAGGTGCTCCTCACCTGTCTTTATCTTTTATTTGAGTTATTCTTGTCTATAGCAATTCAAACTGATTGCGCCTGGTGAAGTGCAACTGATTGTTACTCCGTAGGTAGACTTGCTTTGTAAAGTCTCTATTTGTAAATTCGCTTCAAAATTCCTTAATCTCATATATATATATATATATATATATATATATATATATATATATATCTACTCTTTGACTCCTCCTCTGAACTAGTCATAGTATCTTACCAGTTCCCTCATTAAGAGGTTAAGTAAAATTTTTGATGTGTGCTCATTTTATATATCTTTTTGAAAATTAGCCTTTTAACAAAGAAAATAAGCTAATTTCAGTTTTAGAAATTTTGAGGTATATTAGGAGAAATGAGTCACATTATATGATAGCAAAGAAAACCAAAACCAACTCCAAGGAGAAAAATTCACATAGAATACAATGCAAAGGGGGTCCCCTGGTGTTAAGCAACATAGCAGTCTTGGACTGGATAGAGAAGCCCACCCTTATGAATGACTGAGATCGGGTAGGAAGACAGAAAAGGATTCAAACTACAGTTGAAAATCAGAAAATTTGGGGACATACAAAATCTAAGAAACAGATTTCCCATGAGTACTTTGTGCTGTAGCGCTTATTAAGAATATACATTCGGTAAGAGAAACACAAAGTGAAATATAGTAAAAAATAATTTAGATTAAATCGATATTGCGGAAGAAAACAAATTGGACAGAATAACAGCATTAAAGATTTAATAACGAAGTATGAGTAGCAAAGGGCATAATGAATATGGCTGAAAATCACTCTTGAGATCCTCATAAACGCCCTTTCTTAGAGCCCACTCAAACCGTCTAGGTTTTTATCACACTTCTGAAGACTGCAGCTGTACAATACCCCAAATTAGTCCAGTTTCTGGCAGACAGCGATGCAGCTTTACCTTTTCTGCCTCCCCTCAGATCCATTAGCAGTCTTCTGGGCTTCTGTTCTTCAGAGTTTTCCCTTATTTTCCCCATGACTTCCTATTCAGTTTCTTAGGCTGCTTTTCTCTGAATTTGATGGTATAATTAAAGATTTAGGATTATTTATGACTCCTCTTTTTACTGAGGGGAGGAAGCTGGGGGCAATGAGAGCACCTTTAGAAATGCAACACTCTGTACCAGCATCTTGTGTTTTCTCTTCTTGGGTATATAAAAGGTTAGTTATATCACAGAATGGCATAAAATTGTTTTTTTCTTGAATTCTTGGCTTGTTCTCCACCCCCACCATTTTGGGAGAGGGGAGGGTGGTTCATTTTGCTATGCACTAACTGACAGTCTGGAATCCGGTTCTTTTCCCCATTTGTACCCTGAAGTTTCTATTACTTAATATTTCTAAAGTATATTATCATTTCAAACTCCTATTTTCAAGATAAGGCTTAAAAATATGATATACGGAGTAGAGTAGAAGAAAGTTGAACATTTAGGTCAAGCTGTTGTACCATATGTACAAGGTCTGTTTTTCAAAGCTTCAAAAACTGAATTTTAAAAATTATATACATTAAACAAGATATATGTAGTATAATGCAAGAATGAGTTATTTTTAAAGGAAGCACAGTCATTAAAATCAATGACAGGGATAAATGGTCTTATCCAAGTACATCAACATCCCATCATGAACCAGAGCTACCCTGTGATATAGAACACAAAAAGGCAGCTTTAATAAAGGTAATGGGAATGAAATAAAAATAAACAATTAAGCATAGTTCTTCCTCTAGTCTGCCAAATAGTAACAGTTTTAAACTCATCATTTGGACTTATTCTATTAATAAGCGATTTCTTGTTTTATATAATAATACTTTTAAAGGAATTCAGAATGTTTTGCTGGTAACATGATGGTGGGAGGGAGCAATGGAAGACCTCAGGTTACTGATGTATTTGCATGATTCAATAGCAAATTATCCATTTCAGGGAATACAGTTCATATTGTTTGATAGACTGATTTTTTCACTTTAAAATCAACTGACTTTGCATCACAAACCTATATGTTGAGAAAATACTTAGAGAAAAGCTATGAATAAACACTCAGGAAGAACTGTTTGTCTTTCACAAATAGTACTATAGTACAAAAATTCCATTTTCTACTTTCCTATGTAGGGAAAACCCTACTTTTCTATGGTGTTTTTCTTTCCCATGAGTCTCCTTTACTCCTCAAATAAAACACTTCACTTCTGATTGCCAAATGTGTGGAGGTTTTTCCCCATACATGCAATTCTCTGTGACACTATTTGAGTGTCCTACCATTTATTTCAACTTGGACACTACCTACCTGGAGACAGTGTCAGACCTTACAAGTTAGGTGTCCCATGAGACTGCTGCCCCCTGCCCCCCACCTACAATTCATACCTCAGAAATCAGTTGCAAGCCCAGGTTATCACCAGTGCTTCTGACCAACTGGCTATAGATCAGACATTCCAAAGATTGATTAATTTGCTAGAGGTGTTCACAGAACTCAGGGAAACACATTTACTAGTTTATTAAAGGACATGATAAAGAAAACAGATGAACATCCAGATGAAGAGATACATAGGGTAAGGAATAGGAGGGTCCAAGAGCAGAAGTTTCTGCACCTGTGGAGTTGGGTGCTTCACCCTCCTGATGAGGATGAGATTTGCCCACTGGAAGCTCTCTGAGAGATAATGAGATTTTGTGGAGGCTTCCTTGTGTAAGCATGATCAGTTATTAACCCCATTTCCAGCCCCTCTCTCCTCTGTGGAGGGTGGGGGGCTTAGACTGAAAATTCCAAGCATCAATCATAAGTTTGGTCTATCTGGTGACCAGCCCCCACCAAGGAGCCATCCAGAATCCTACCCAGAGTCCCTTATTAGAACAGAATATGCTCCTACTGCATTTATCACTTACAAATTACTAAAGTTTTAGAAGCCTGGTATGAAGGGACAGGGTCAAAGACAAATATTAGAACAAGAGATGCTCATAGTGTTATCACTTAAGAAATTACAAGGGTTTTAGGAGTATTGTGCCAGTAACTGGAGGCAGAGACAAATATATATATATATCTCTATTATCTCACAAGTACTAAAAACTTGTTTTCAAATACAACTATAATAAAAAAATGAAAAATTAGTGGCAATTAGTAAAATAAAATGTAAAATTTTCAAAAATTTTCAAAAACTTCTAAAGAAAATCATAAGTAATGACTACTGTCAGATGTATATTTTTGTAATAAACTTTATGGGCTGAGTAATCCATATGCCACATTAAATTTAGTTCAACAGTGCTCATTGAACCCAAAAATATCAAGAAAATGTGCATCTCTCTTTCTGTGATATATGACAAATGTGAAGAGCAGTGTCTTTTTCCCCATAATATCCAATCTGTGCTGACTTGGACAGGACTTGAAGGCTGTGGAAGATGTCAATGTTAAGCCATTGAAAAAGAGTCATTCTGTTGTTTCGCTGAAAAGACATTTGATGATCCATTAGCAGAGAAGTGTGAACTTACCCTTTTTGAAAGGATTCTTTATGCTTTTAGGCTGTGTAGTAATTTTTTCAATGAATCCTTTGTGTCTTGAGTTTTTCTGAATATTTATGAGGAAAATATTTTGAAACTTTACAAAGTCTGTAATTCCCCAATTTATACTAATGAAATCATCAATTGTATCTCCTGATTTAAGATTTATTAAATATAGAAACTGCTGCTTAGAACAATAAATGTTAATAATTACTTAAAAATTACAGAACTCTAGTTTCTAGATATCATATCATAGCATTTTAGAGAGATAACCCTAATAATGAGTCTAAAATGTATAAATTACATACATAGCATATATGTATATACATGTTATACAGTATACAGTATACATTTAGTCTTACAAGAAAAGAATAATAATGAAATAAGCCAGAGAGAGGGAAAGAATTATGTCCTCAAGTTTTTATAATTTTGGTTTGCTTGGTTATTATATTGGGTTGTAGACTCCAAAATTTCTAAGCATAGATACTTTATCACTTAATTGAAATACTCAAGAGAGTAATTATGGTTTATATGGTACCACTTCCATTAAAAATGAGAATTTTTCTCTATTTGAACTATTGTAATGAGTGCTCCCAAACATCAATGACAGTTTGATTTGAGTTCATGTACAAATAAACAACTGGTCATCAGTTTGAATTAAAATAAAATTCACCATTCCTTATAGGCTTGATAGTGATGAATACAGATAGTATGATTATTAAATCAGGTATACAGATGATCCAATTTGGAAATTTCCATAAAGTGATATAGATTTCTACCATTTCTCATAAAACAAAAAATCCCTTCATACCTTTATATGGTACTTTGTATTTTTCAAAAACACTTTTATATACACTTAAAAAATTAATGCTTACTTATTTTTGTGAGAGATATTGACAGAATGTGAGCAAGGGAGGGCAAAGAGACAGGAGACACAGAATCAGCAGCAGGCTCCAGGCTCTGAGCTGTCAGCACTGAGCTCGATGTGGGGCTCGAACTCACAAACCACAAGATCACCACCTGAGCCAAAGTTGGATGCTCAACTGACTGAGCCACCCAGGTGCCTCCTACTTTCTTTCTTTCTTTTTTTTATTAAGTTTATTTATTTATTTTAGAGACAGAGAGAGAGAGAGAGAGAGAGAGAGAGAGAGAGAGAGAGAGAGAGAAAGTGTGAGTGAGGGAGGGGCAGAGAGAGAGGGAGAGAGAGAGAATCCCAGGCAGGCTCCCCATTACCAGTGCAGAGCCCTATGTGGGGCTCGAACTCATGAATCATGTGATCATGACCTGACCCAAAGTCAAAGACTTGACCAACTGAGCCACCCAGGTGCCCTATATACATTTTCAGACCCCGTGAACTTGAAAATAAAAATTCATCTGCATTATTTGTCATCAAACTGAAATACATAAAGGTTAATTGATTTATCTTGTGTTGTACAATTAATTCACAGCTAACTTGGGTTCACATCTACCTTTGGTTACCTACTGACATTTTGATCAGGACTGCCTATGGCAGTAAGCGGATGATCTCTCTGTCCCTGGTGGCGCCTTCATGGCATGTAACAAAAACTATTCCCTGAGTTTGCATCGAGTTCTCTGTTGAGCACACATGTTTTGACTGTAGCTGAAGAATTCCCCTTTCCTGGTTCTCGTTAAAGGTCTTTATTTGTATGTAGCAGCAGCAAACCCAGTATCAATCTTAGCATCAGTGGCTCAGGGTTGAAGACATCTTAGAGCAACGGGGGCAACATGAGCAGTAACACATTTTAGTAGTTAGAACGTGGTTGGGGTGATCTGGTTGGTCTGTGAAAGGATGGGAGGCAGAGAAGTTCCAGGAGAACTGCTACATTGTGGCAGCAGCCTGGCACACATAATTAATTATTAACACATGTTTATTACATGCTGCTGCAGAGTGGCTTCTGGGACAGTTGCTAATTATTGAGACCCTATTTTAATTTTGCCTCGGCTGCTAATTGTGCTTAACCAGGAAAGAAAATACAACTCACAGCACAAGATTCTTACAGGAAATGAATCCTCCTCGTTTCGAAGAAATGGTTAAAAATGAAACAAAAAATTGCATCTACTGTTTGCTCCATTACTGTCTCATTTCTGATTCCAAGATTTTTTATAGTCTAAATATTCTTTCCCAGGGTGGTATGTCTATCAAATGGATGTAATGTTAAGGACACCTATTAGATAAAAATATAGCATCCTGGGCATCTAATTCCCAAGACTCCTTACCAGGCAAGTTATGAGAGAGGAAGGATTAGAACATTAGCTGAAGAAGATATTTAGCATTGACTTCATGTTGCTATACACCAAACACAATTTTAAGCATATTAAATGTGTTAACTCTCCCCATCCTTACAACGAAATTTTCATGTCTTTGGTATTATTACAAATGATACGATTCCATTTTACAGATACTGAGGCACAGAGATGTTAAGTAATTTGCCCAGAGGGCAGAGCCAGATAGTCCAGCTCCATGGTAATTTTCTTAATCACTGGATTTTACTGTTCTTGAGGTGGGCATGGCACCAATTCCAATCCTTGAATGGGCTCATTTGTTTGTTTTTGCTGCTACTTCTGTCTGTTAGAAGCAAGTTTGTTCCTCACGGGTCCATTTCTTGATATAATTACATAGAATTACATAGAAATACTGTGTATCTCTCACTGATTTATGTCTTCATAAACTTCAATGACAGAAATAGAGTTTAATTTTTCTTAACACAATGTTCTCTTTCAAGAGACGTCTAACAAATCACATCATTCTCGGTCAAGGGTTGGCGAACTATAGCCCACAGATCAAATTCTTCCACTGTTTGGTTCTGCAAGTAAAAGATTTTTTGCAACACAGCTGTATTCATTCACAGTCCCATACTGTCTATGGCTGCTTTCATGCTACCCTGGCAGAGTTGAACTGTTGTAACACAGAGTGTGTGGCCCGTGAAATACTTACTCTTTGGCCATTACAGAAAAAACTGCCAACCTCTGTTATGCTCCTGGTCGTTAAATAGACCCAGGATAAAATTATCTTTGATTTAAGCTAAATTTTGAGTAAACCCTTGAAATCCGCACCGTTTTTTTTAAACTTGCTTACTAACAGAATGGTTTCTTAAAGTATAGTTTCAATACCTACTCATTTTTCATCACAACAATCACAGCTGAGTAACTCATCAACAGAACTTGACGAACAATTCTTAAAAACCTTACTCTACACAAGGCACTGGTGAAGTACTGAGGAGGTGGGTGGAAGAGAGATGTAAAACATAATTCCAGATTACTAAGTGTTCCCTATTTAGGTGAAGAGACATAAACACAGATTACTAGTGTAAGGAATCTCTTTACTCAGCCCTTGTTCTTAATTTCTACTCCTATTATAATTAAGTCTTATCACAGTCAGCTAAACGGTGAGAAAAGGGTACAGGTTATTTCTTATCTCTCTTTGTACAGGTCACAGTGCCTAGAAGAGTGTGATGTGCTTTCTTGGCACTCAGTTAAAATTTGTTGAATTTGACTTTCCTGTCATAAAAAATAAGATGAAAAGCAATCTTTGTGTATCTTGTAAGTGGCAATGTATGAATTCATCCAACCATGCTTTCCACTCCACTCCCTCCCCTAGCCGTCTGGAGCAAGCTCCACTGGGAGCTATCAAGGAGGGACAAAGATATTCAAAGAATTTTACAGTGCACATTGTAAAATTGATTAAAACTGAGCACACTTTTTTCTCTAAGAAAAGAAGATAAGAAGATATTTATTAAATGCTGTCAGGAACTACTGTGGGATTTCACTGGCCTTGGCGTAATAAGTATCTAATGAAGATATTGTGTATCCTACTGGGAATCATTTTATAGAGAAAAGCAGATGTTATGATACTTTAGATTTCATGTGTTTTCCTCAGCAATCTCAGAAATCTCCTCTTCTAGCCCTCCCCAAATGCACGAAAAAGGAGGATCCAATGATCCTACTTGTTCGGTCAATTTCTACCTGGAATAAATACCTAAGACTAGCCCTTCTTATACTTTCTTTCTCAAATACAAATATTAAGTAATACAAAGATTGCTTCTGAATCTTGTTCTCTCACTGGAGTTGCTCCTGTAATTTGCCTCCTGCAACTTGGTCAGATGTCTGCTCCTACTTCTCAAAGATCACATACTTCCAAAGGGCATGCTTATTTCTTTTCAAAGAAGTAGCACAGAATGGGATTCAACTGCATAGTAATACATCTCATGACGAAACCTCCTGATTGATACCGCTGGCCAAATAGAGCTCATTTTCTGAAAGTGCACCTAAAGAGTTTTGTGTGGTCTCATCCCTTCTCCCGTGACCTATTAGTAGCTCCTTTGACGGGGTTCCAGAATTCTGAATTGGTTCAGTGGCAGATTCAAAAAGCTTTCTTTTCATCTTGACTGCTGTTCTCAGAGCTGTCTCTCTCCCACAGAGAGTTCTTTTTTAAACTATCCTTTCTAAGGATTTTTACTGTAACCCCATAAGGATTCCAGTTTTATCTTCCTTTTGTTCCTTTTCAACATCAATTAGTTGGTGAGGCAAACTGAGAAAAGATAAATCTACACTTTTGAACTAGGAATATAATTCAAAGCCGACACTGGCTTATCAACCTGATATTTCTCTATCCTTCTCCCTTTAAAATTGGGTGATATAAAACACAAGTATTCAATAAATGTTTGTAGAATGATTTGAGTTTTTACTGAAATGTCCAGGAATGAAAATGACAAAACTAAAAAACAAACAAAACAAAACAAAAAAGACAAAAATCAACTCCTAGTCTCTAAAGTGAAACATCTGTTCTAATTTCCTCACTATTCTTAATTGCTCCTACATGTAATATACGGACTTCAAAGGAAAGAAAATTAGCCCTTAAGTCAAGTTAAGGGACACCTTTTAAACTACGGATGTTTAACTGAATCACAAAAATCTTCATGTTCATCTGTTGTGAGGCTTTTATGAGGTTGATAAATTCGAAGACGGCTGAAAGCAAAAATCCCATGAAACATTCTGCTGAGGTATTCCCAACAGTGTAAGATTAAATTACCACTCTACAGATGAACAAAAGAATGCTTTCTAGACAAAAATATTTTCTCCATTCACAGGCTATGAAACTCCCTTGAGTAAATAGCTTTGATGTATCCAGTTCTGGGACAACAATTACGTAAGACAAAGACAGAAATTGATAATCATTACAAAGGCATGATGTTTTTTTTTTTTTTTTTTAATAATTTCTAGTTTGATTTTTTTTTTTTTTTGGAGGTCACTGGATATAAAAAGCAAGAATAATCTTATGGCACTAACATCCGCTTCAGTTTATTGGTTTAAATTAAAGTACCAACTTGGGCAGGGTGTATATATGCTTGGCATGTATTTTTATGGCTTTTAAAAAGAGCACATTGAGCACAAGCATAGATATGAGCCAGGAGCATGAGCCCAGAGGAGACTTCCCAGGGGCTGGCTGCTTCTTTGGCAATGAGCTGTTTTTAGTTGGTAAAGACACACTCTCTACAAGAAAACACCGTCTTACTCTATATAACTTAAAAAAATTGCAGAGCCAGAAAATCACTTTGCTTTGTGTCTTTAAATTATTATGTTTGGGTCTTTTGTTCTGTGTTTTGTTTTGTTTCCTTTCCCCTGCAATATACTATTACCTCCAAATTTCATGGTTGTCTACCACAACTTAGGTTTTATACATAAAACAAATTTTTCTTTTCCTTTTTTTTCTTCTCTCTCTCTCTCTCTCAATATAAATAAATCAGATTTAGAAATAATTCATTCTAAAGCCATCATTTTAACATGGGTGCTTACACTCCTGGGAAATACATAATGTTTGTCTAGTTCTGACATTAGTTTCTTTCTAAAATATAACAAGTTTTCAGTTTAAAATTTGTTTTTAGTGTAGGTGCGCCTGGGTGGCTCAGTTGGTTGGGTGCCTGACTTCAGCTCAGGTCATGGTCTCACAGTTCATGAGTTCGAGCCCTGTGTTGGGCTCTGCATTGATAGCTCGAAGTCTGGAGTCTGCTTGGGATTCTGTGTCTCCCCCTCTCTCTGCCCCTCCCCAACTCAGGCTCTGTTTCTCTCTCTCTCTCTCTCTCTCTCAAAAATAAATAAACATTAAAAAAATTTTTAAATTGATTTTTAATGTATATAATTTTTAATATATAATAATTTAATATAGATAGATAGATAGATAGATAGATAGATAGATGATGCAAGCAGGAGATATGGGCAGCAGGAGGGAGAGAGAGAATCTCAAGCATGTTCCATGCTCAGCATGGAGCCTGATACAAGGGCTTGATCTCATGACCCTGGGATCATGACCTGAGCCAAAATGAAGAGTTGAACACTCAACCAACTGAGCTACCCAGGTGCCCCAAATTTTCAGTTTTAATATTCAAAATTTCTAATTTCACCCCGTTTTCCAATAAATGCTTCTTTTAAGCATTTTACTCATAGCCATTAATAAAAAGGTTTAATTTTTTTGGAAAGTACAAAATGATGACTCAAGTTTGCAAAATATTTCAAAGTAGAGTAGAAAAGGGCGCCTGGGTGGCGCAGTCGGTTAAGCGTCCGACTTCAGCCAGGTCACGATCTCGCGGTCTGTGAGTTCCAGCCCCGCGTCAGGCTCTGGGCTGATGGCTCAGAGCCTGGAGCCTGTTTCCGATTCTGTGTCTCCCTCTCTCTCTGCCCCTCCCCCGTTCATGCTCTGTCTCTCTCTGTCCCAAAAATAAATAAATGTTGAAAAAAAAATTAAAAAAAAAAAGTAGAGTAGAAAATATTTTTAGAAATAATGACTTTCCCTAGAATGGATAATCTATCTAAGCACTGAAGACATTATACCTCCAATATAGGGAATTGTTAAAACTATTGTATATTCATTTCAAAAGAAAAAAAGAAAAAAAAACATTATCACATTTGGAATACTGCACGGAATATACTTTAGTGATGTTCAGCCATAGAAGAAAGAAATCTGTAAATTCTGGTTATAGAAATCCCTGTGAGCACATTGCATAATTAGGGAAACCTTGATATAGATGCATTTCCTTAAATAAATACTGTTAATACTATACTATTTTTCTAACCAGCTAAGATAACACTAAAAGTGTGATAGGAAATTTTCCCAATTATCGAATGAACCTCAGCTTTGTAATGCCATTTTACAAATTACTAAGTATTGAATTCAATTCATATTTAGTGATTTATATTATAAAAATATGCTCTGAAACATTTGAAGCATTTATGTTTTACTGCTATAGCCATATGCCATCAAATTCATATGCTTGCTATATTCTTCCTTGCTGGTTCAGAGCCTGTTTGTAAGTCATGTTCCATTGAAAAACTCATAAATTAAAGAAACTTCTTAAGAAAACTAGAAAGAACTAAGATTTTCTTTTGGTAATGCTTCATGCACTAAGCTAGAAAAGTTTTCCTACAATATTTAAATGAATAATTCATTGCTTCAATAGGTTAACATTTGAGAAAGAGAACTGACATATAGGAAGTCAAACATTTAATACTCACTGTAGAGAATAGTTCCATTCAAAGTGTTTGTTTTTATAGTCAAGTAGATGGTAACAGTTCTCTTATGTTCTTTCCCTGGAACACATGTGAACTCATCCAGGGTTATAAAAAAAGGTAATTCTAGATAGGAATTCCCACTGAAAGATGGAAAAAGTAAACCTGCACCTGAAAGAAAAAAAAAAGGTCATTACATTCTGCTAATCCTGTAGATAAGAACATAGCATTTATAGTTAGCATTCATATAAAAAGATAAAGTTTATATTTACAAACATTAGACTCAATATTAAGAAATTCTGATACATAAGTATAATAGATTTGTGAAGTCATTGTCTCAAATAATCAACCACCAGTCCAGAGGAAAAGACCTAGAGCAAAAATTTTGTCATTGATGGATGGGCTTTAAAGGTAAATAAACACCCTGAAATTGTATGAAACAAAATCTGTGTTTTCACACATGTGAAATAATAGTATTCATTAGATTCTTAAAATATTCTGATATGAATGTCTATAAATCACATTATATACTTAAATCAATGAACTTTATTTGGTGTAATTACACCTCAATAGGAAAGTATTGAAAAAAATCTGTGACACAAAAGATTAGAAAATCTATAGGTGCATTTTTATATAAAGATAGAAAATCTCTCTATCAAACCATATAGTGGGGTGCCTGCCTGGCTCAGCTAGAAGAGCATATGACTCTTTATCTTGGGGTTGTGAGTTTGAGCCTCATGTTTGGTGTAGATATTGATAAGAAATATAGATTTAAAAAGAAAATAAATTATCACACAGAAAAGTTTTATTAATATTCATTAATATTTAGTGCTTTCCAATAATACTTAGATATTTTATAAGTGGTATTACTACAATATGCAAAGTTAATTTTTTAGAGTTATCCTTTTAGAATTATTACTCTTTTATTTAAAAAAATAAGTTTATTTTACTTATTTTAGGAGAGAAAGAGAGAGTGCAAGTGGGGGAGGGGCAGAGGGAGAGGGTGATAGAGAATCCCAAGCAGGTTCTGCACTGTCAGCGCAGAGCCCGACAGGGGGTTCAAACTCATGAATTGTGAGATCATGATCTGAGCAGAAATCAAGAGTTGGCTGCTTAACCGACTGAGTCAGATGCCCCAAGTTATTAATCTTTTAAATGATCGATCTCAAAATATTGAAGCACATAAAATTTGAAAAGTACTTATTTTATTGTCATGTACCAATAGACTAGCAACGTAGATCTATAGACTTGGTACTTTGAACAGGTATTAATACACAGAATGTGGAAATGAAACTTTATTATCAACACTCAAATCTTCCTTCAGAGATAGGATATCCCCTACCCTCTTCCACCAGCCAAGACCTGGAGGGACCTGACACTGCTATCCGCCTTGAGGGGCAGAAGGAAGCTGATTTCTGTTCTTTTTGTCTTACCACCTCCCGTTCATGCTAGCTGCTGTTTCTGACCCTTTCCGCTTTGAATGTGGAGGAGGGTAGGTGGAGTGGAAAGGAGAGACAAGTACACAGTAAAAGAGAGCTGTAAGAGCTGGTGATTGATGCTGTTATAAGCAAGCTCTCACTCTCTAGGAATAGCAGATGTTTAAAACTGACGGTTTCTCTTGCGGTAGAAATGTCATAAAATACAACATGCTCAGTCCAGTTTCATTTTCAGATAAACAACAAATAATGTTTTAGTGTAAGTATGTATGAAAGATTTCACAAAATATACTAGAAGAATTATTTGTATTTGAAATTCAAATTTAACTCCATGTGTCACATTTTTAGTTCTTAAATCTGGGAACCCTATGACTCATGAGCATGTGTGAATTCTTTAGAAATCCTTTGCCAACTACAATTCCTAGGACTTGTGCCATGACCTGCCTTTGGCTTGTCACTTCTAACTTGGTCCCATATTGATTTTTCACTTTAGCACAGACTCCTCGGTAGACAGCCACTTACCTGTGTCAAAGTAAAAGTTGCACTAGATAAAGTTAATCAGGCAAAGACTTTATTCAAGACTACTGCAATAAAGGAGAGGGGTCAGAATTCAGTCTTTCCTTAATTCCTCTGAAACAAAGAGTGGTAGAGCTTTTGGGAGCTGAGGTGGGGGAATCACAAACTACTGTTTGCTAATTGGCCTTAACCCCCTAAAAAATATAAGCTTCTTCCTATCTTAATCACAGAATGGGCCTAGAGTCAGGAAGAAGACTGTCTAAAGTTTAGTCAAACTGAGGGGAATGTTAAGGCTGTGTAGGTCACTTGACTAGAAAAAACTACTACTTGGGTAGAACCTAAAAATGACCCTAGACCAAATTTCTTTCCTGAGGGGTCTGTATCTAGTCCCTGGGAAATACTTCTACATTCCCTGCTCTACTGTCTGTGAGGGTATTGTTAGTTTTCAGTCTTTACGCGCTCCCATGTACGCACGCACGCACATATACTCCCGAAGGCTGCTTTGGCTTTCTTTCTCAGGTATAAATATATGACTCTGTTGGTCCATGGTCTTCCTTTCCAAGTGATTTGGTTTTAGCTCCCCCCAAACACTGTCAGATGTGATGGGTGGGAGAATGTGAGGTGAGGACAAGATAGCTTTCTACAAAAACATTTCCTCAAAGTCGTGTCTCTAAAATCCTCTTTTTTTCTTCAAATGCTTGTTATATCAAGAACTCTTCCCAGTTAGATCTTGTTTTTGGATATGGCATCTCATTTTGTTTACAGCACTATATCTTGGTGCATGTGAAAGAGTTTATTTTTAATGTCCTGTTATGTTCATAACTTTGTTTTGTCAGATATAAATATAATGTATGTATTAGCAACTACTTGATTTAAGATATATGGTAACTTACATATTTAATATCACATATTTTTTAGCATTTCTTGGCTTTTTGCACACAATCTTTAATTTCTCAAAATTAATTTCCTTGGCTCTAGATTTTACTAGATCTTTTTTCAAACGGATCTGTTTTTAGGCCTACTTAGCAAATCCTGCATTAGTTCTCAGATGCCTAGAAAACTCTGTAATACTTAACACTTATTTGTATTAAAACATTCTCCTTGTTGCTCATGACACTATACTGCACTTTGACCATCTCCTCACCTGAACAACAGCTTCTTTGCAGACTGTTCTTTCAAACTATTCCACAATGCACATAGTTTCCAAGGCTCTGTCCTGGGTCAACTGGTTTGTCTGTGCTTTATCTAAACCTGATCCTCCTCCATTTTCTTATTCCCAGCACTTACACTCCCAGGCTTAGAAATTCAGCATCATTATCCACCCATCTCTTCTCAAACCATTGGTGGCTCCCGTCACCTCTTTCTTAGATCAAATCTAGCAACTTTCCTTCTGCTACCACTGGCCTTATTTAATTCTCATTATGCTTCAACTTAACTGTTGGCAATAGCTTCTTTCTAACTGGCCTCCCTGCCTATAGTTTCTATTAGCTGTCATTGCTATCACGTCAACTTTACTCAGGGGTAATCACCTCAGAAATTTGGTTAAAATCCTTCCCTAACTACAGAATAATTAATCTGCTTATGGAGTACACCAAGCCTTCCATGGTCTTATTTTTCAGTGCTTCCACACACACAGATCTACTGGTAAGCTTGAATTACACTTTCTTCTGTGGTTCTGCTTGTGTTCACACTGTTCTGTCTGGAATTCCCTTCCCCCAAATCCTAGCTATATAAAGCTTCCTTTCTATCAAGTCTCACCTTGAATACTCCCCCAAATTTGAACTCCATTCATATTGTATCTACAAATGTTTTGGTACATGCTTTGTTTTTTTACTTCCAGTTACAGTTGTCATAAATGTTGGGTACAATTGGTAAAATAGCAAATCTGTTACTTTGGATGAGGGAGGTAAATTAACTTTAATTAGCAGAAACAGAATAGTCTAAATAAATGAATTCTAAGAAGACATTGGGGGATAGATGAATTAAGAGAGGAATTTGCTTGTGATTAGAAAACACAGTATGAGTTTCACCAGATGGAACACAATGTGTGTCAGATACTGAACTGCACACGCATCACTTTTTAATATATATATTACAAGGAGAAAAATAGATGCTAATCAAGTTAAACTACAATGTAGCTAGCTCTATACTGGAAGAAGTATAAATGAGAAATCTGGATGCAGCCAGGGCAGAAAAAATGGTTAAGATTACAAAGAAATGTACTTGGGTTTTAAATTAATAAAATATTTAGCATATAATTTGGCAACTATTTAGATGTTGCATGTCTGTTAGTTATACCATGATATGGTTTTAGACACTATTTCTTTATATTACTTTTATCTGTCCTACTTGGAGTCACTGATGTGTTCATTAATTCAACAAATATTTATTGACTGACTACTACATGGCAGGTACCAGTCAAGGAATATAGTAGTGAGAAAAACAGATAAAGACTTAATCCTCATGAAGCTTAGATTCTAGCTTCATGGAAGACAATCCCAAGCTAAAAGTTGGTAGAATTTATTCTTCTGATGTGGTAAATTTTTTCTTGGGTCCCTTGACCTTTTTTCCTGACGTTTGCTGCCACTAAGAAGCACTGAGCCTAATTTGAAATGTTAAAATTACATAAAAGGAAAATTCTAACAAAACCTGCCCCATCAACCCTTCCATATGATTCATTCTCAGATCTGAAAGATTTGTGTTTGATTCATCTTTGCATCACCCTATGGCATTACCAGTTTTGCACAGTATAGGTAAATTCTTAGACAAATACAGACATTAGACAAATACAAATATAGTGAAAATGATCATTTGTGGTAGTTTAGAAAAAAAAGAAACAAAAAAATTATAATCAAAATGGGATAAGGAAAGACTATAGAGATGGGGCTTTAACATTTATTTTGTGGTTAGCCTTTTCACATTATTGATAAATCCACAAAAAAAATTTCTGTAAGAAAAACAGTCTTTTATATATGGGTTCATATATGAATTAAATTATTTGGATCCATAATCAGGTTTCCTTATTCTGAGAAATAGTGAACTCATCAACAGAAGAAAAAAATTCAATTTGTTAAAAAAAAATGACTTCCATATTACTTTGCAAGAGCATATCTATTGTATAATTCAGGCACACCTGCTTTTTCCCCCAGCTCACACACTCCTTGAATGTTTTTTTTGTTTTTTGTTTGTTTGTTTTTTAGAGCTGACAGATTTTACGAAACTTACGATAGGAAACAACAATTATGAACAATAAACATTTGCTATTGAATTGCTTTCTAACCATATTAATTTCCATTATCATCATGTTTAGTGGCTATGTTTGAAAACAGAACTGCCCTGAATGTGGAAAACAAGACTAATTGGGGTTAGGTAGAGTGTTTTCCTGCTGCTTCCAAAAGCCTCTTCAGGCAATGCTATTTGAACATACTCCAAATTTATTTTTCTTCCAATTATAAATGAAAAAACACACAGCATCTTTATACAGAAATATGTATTAAACATCTTACAAAATATGCCACACAGTAGTTAATTGGTGACTTCTCATCACAACACAGACATCTGTTATGTTTAAATGTCTTAAAAGATCATATGGGCTGATCTATCTAATTATATTAACTTTTATATGGTTAACAAAATTTAAAATCAGTTCTGACTCATGGGAAAAACCAATAAATTAACCAAGAAGGAGGATCTTTTAAATCCCTAAATTATATAATATTTAAAAAAATAAAATTCAAATTGTCAAAGGAGAGAAACCAGAGTACCGAGTTTGAAGGGCCTTATGTTAAAAATGTGATGAATTTAATAGTTTTTACCAAATATATTTCTATAGTATGATTCAGGACCACAGTCAATTAATAGCAACAATACACTGAAATGTTATTCATGGGAGCACCATGGAATTCTTTATGATAAAGAAAACACAGAAGAGATTGAAATCTTTACCCTGAACACAATGCAACTGAGCAGTGCAATGTTATTCATTCTAAATAGAAATGGAACACCTTTGTCCATAGTATAAGTTATAATCCCCTTAGCCTTGTATCAAAGTCTTCTAGGATGGAACCCCAGACACTGACATATTAACATGTAAAGAAAGCTACAAGTGCAATAAGTCACAAATTATCCATATACAACTTTATTATAATTCCTGGTACTAAAAGAAACATAATATTGTCTGTTATTCTTTCTTTGTAAGAGAAATAGACTTGGTTTACTCAGTAGAAATTAAAAATACTATTTTAATGCTTTTGTTGAATCTTTTACTATGTTCCCCAGAAAGAACATCATATAAATCCTATGGCTAAGTTTATGAAATGAAGATGAGACTAATGCAATGCAATTATTAATAAATATCTTGTTTTTACTTAAAAATAATAATTGCTTCTTTTATAATTCTAATTTTGTTAAATTCTGTGATTAAAAGGAATATCACTAGTTAGTCCATAGATCTGTCTTCCTAAAGTATTCATCACTAAAATATAATAAATCCAGCAAATAATATTCAAAAATACAAAAGGTATAATCATGTACATTATTCCAAAGTTATAAAATTAAGTTCCAAGACCCATGAAATAGACTTACATACTATACACATGATTTGTGAGAAACTCCAAAGTCTTAAAGATTTATATACACTTGACCATTGAACAACTCGGGTATTAGGGGTGGCCACCACCCCCCTGCCTGCCCTGCACAGTAAAAAATCTGAGTATAACTTCTGACTCCCCCCAACCTTAACTAATACCATACTGTTGGTTGGAAGCCTTACTGATAACATTAATAGTTGATTAACACATAATTTGTATGTTATATGTACTATAGTCTAAATTCTTACAATGAAGTAAGCTACAGAAAGAAAGATGTTATTAAGAAAATCATAAGGAAGAGAAAATACATGTACAGAACTGTACTGTAAAAAATCTACATATGAGTGGACCCATGCAGTTCAAGTCTGTGTCGCTTAAGGGTCAACTGTATTATTTTCCTGTTTAAAAAGACTGAAATAGTTTCCCATTGCTAGAACCATAAGCAACATTTTTGTTTGACACACAAGATCATTTTTCACTTACCTTACAAGACTACATAATTCTCAAAATACCCCAATGTTACTATCCACACTATCCTACTCTGAATTTTGAACATTCATTGTTCAGTTTCACTGCCTTCTTTGCTTATAGGTCTTTGCCTCTTGAATCATTTTAGTGATTTTTTTTTTCAAAAAAATCATATCTTTCACCGACCTACTCAACACATTGCCATTGATTTATATAAACACTATGATAAAAAAAATAATGTATACTTTGTGGTTATGTCCTTTTTTTTTTTTAAATCTCTAATGTGTATTTTTTCTCCCTCCACCCCCAGATTAACCTTGCCCAGTTTCTGATGGCAGAGCAGGTGAGCCAGAGTCTGGGCTCCTGTGGTGCTTCAATTAGAGTGGTTTTACTGTTCTATAGAAGATTATGAGTAATAGTTTGTTAAATATGTTTGAAAATCATTAACCTAAGGCAAGATACTCAGGACTTCACAGGTAAAGCTACAATTAAGCTGCCAGTCCCCATGACCCACCCCTCTACTTGCTCTTATCAGGGATGGGGCAATCAGGCCTGAGAATACAATTAATGCTATTTAAATATGACCATATGACAGACATCAGGATGCTAATTTATTAATTTAAAAACATAACTGTAATATGGATTAGAATACTGACATTTTTATGATTACCATATTTGTTCCCACAGCCATGATACATTGGAAGAAAAATCATAATCAGTAAGTCATTGATGATCATGGGAACTGAGAATCCAGAGCATTAGAGAAATTACAAAAAATAGAAATTTTGGCAAATGATATAAAAACCAAACACATTTAAAAATGATCCACTTCATTAGTACTCAGGAAAATACAAATTTCAATTACTATTGGAAACATTTTTACAGTCTTCAGATGGCAAAAATTAAAAAGTATCATAATTTCAAGTGTTGGGGAAGATGTGTTAGAGTCACTGGAACTGTTACATATTACTGGGGCAAGTAAAATTTGGCGCAAACATATCGGAAAACTATTTGGCAATGTCTGGTACTAATTAAGAAGTGCATAAATCAGCAGTCAATTGCTCTTCAAGATTTTAAGAATCTCTTGTATATTTACTGAAGGAGGCATACATGAGAATATTTGGAAGGGTATAACTTATAAAATAAATGAACACAAAGAAAGTCCAAATTTTCATCAATAGAATGTTGAGAGTATAAATTGTGACAGGGGCATATAAATGAATACTATACAACAGTGAAATGTGTTACTCCTACACTACCAACATGGCTGGGGGTACTTGGGTGACTCAGTCATTTAAATGTCCAATTCTTGGTTTCGGCTCAAGTCATGATCTTACAGTTCCTGAGTTCGAGCCCTGCTTCAGGCTCCATGCTGACAATGCAGAGCCTGCTTGGGATTCTCTCTCTCTCCCTCTCTCTGTGCCTTCCCATCACCTCTCTCCCTCTCCCTGTCTTTCAAAATCAGCACACTAAAAAAAAAAAAAAACAAAACAAAAAAACCAAACAAACAACAACAACAAAAAAAACTACCAACATGGGTGAACTTGCAAAAGAATATAGTTGATATTATTTTTATAAAGTATTTAAAATAAATAAAACAATACTATAAGGATGATAAAGACAAATTCACTACAGTGTTTATTCCTGAAATGGTAAACTGGGTTACAAAGAGGCTTAAAATGTATTGGTAATGATTTGCTTCGTACACTGGGTAGTGGTAGGTAAATGGTGTTATGTTATTATTTATATATTTTTGGAAGAATTATAATGTTAAAATCACCAGTAATCATGGGAATTAGAACAGATAAAATTAGTGAAATAACACTTATAATGATAAGATATTTCCACTGCCTTAGTCCTTTCTAATTTGGCTTCTATCCTTCTTGCTGTACAAAAGCAGCACTCACTAAAATTATCATTGAGTTCAATGTCTTCAGTAAGACTTAAAAGTTTAGGTAGGTACAGTGATTTATTTTATTTTTAAAGTTTATTTATTTATTTTGAGAGAGATAGAGACAGCTCAAGTGGAGGAGGGGCAGAGGGAGAGGGAGACAGAAAATCCCAAGCAGGCTCTGCATGGTTGGCATGGAGCCTGACGCCGGGTTCAAACTCATGAAACCGTGAGACCATGACCTGAGCTGAAACCAAGAGTCAGACACTTAACCAACTGAGCCACCCAGATGCTCCAGACATGGTGATTTATATCTCATGCCCATAATATTTTTGCCTTCAGACTGCCTAGTACAGAAGGTCTCTGAGGATGAGTCTTTGACAATGACAATATACATGCTTAATTAAGCAGGATTACAATGTTGCCTGACATTTCAGATGTGATCACTTTAGTAGACCAAATAAACACAATTTTCTGGCACTTGGTATATAAGCATCATCTCAGCAAAGCCTCTATCTCTATTCTAACAAGCAGAGAAATCTAGTAATAGTTTGCTTTTACCTGGCAAAGATAACATCATATCTCCACAGTCTTACAACTATTCTCCAACACTGTATCACAATTTAATCTATGAGGAGGTTTTTTGTTTTACTTTCCCATAAAATACTTTATCTATTCAATGATTTACTATGTTGATGCTACTGCTGATAACACGGGTGGACAGTACCCAGAAAATAGAAAGTATCTGGATGCTTTGGTAGGTTATATGAGTGCTTAAGGATGGGGGAATATATTCCCATGAAAATTGAGGGGCCTGACACAAAATTCTTGTGTGTTCCTTCATGTAGAGCATATAGAATATCTCTGTCCAGAGGAAAACAACAGGTGGCTGAGAAATAACCTGTAACCACAAAGAGAGCTGAGGATCAATTTGACTCACTGAAAAAAATCGTAGAGAATTTGAAAGAATTTGTATCTTTTTATGTATTGTTTTGTTTCAACTCAAGTAATATATTCAAATTATTGGTTTATATAGAATATTTCTTCATTTTAATTTCCTTTTTTTTTTAATTTATATTTGTGAGAGAGAAAGAGAGGGAGAGAGAGCGTGCGTGCACACACGAGTTGGAGACGGGCAGAGAAAGAGGGAGATACAGAATTGGAAGCAGGCTCCAGGCTATGAGCTGTCAGCACAGAGCCTGAAGTGGGGCTCGAATTCACTAACCCTGAGATCATGACCAGAGTCAAAGTCGGAAATTTAACCGATTAAGCCACTCAGGCGCCTGTGCCTTTTAATTTCCTAATTCTGGAATAATTTTCCTTATTCTGGAAGTACTTCCTTTTCAAGTTACTTTTGTGTGTATTTTTTGCTGGTAAACCCTCTCAGTTTTTTTGTTTTTGTTTTTTTTTCCTTGAAGATATATTTGTTTGGACCATATTACCAAAGTTTAGCTGTGCAAATATTTGTAAATTGACATACAGTTTCTCTCTGCAGTTTTCAAGGCCATTATTTCTCTTGATTGGATTCTATTGTTGATGTTTAGTTATGCTACACCTTCTCTTTCTAGTCATCATATTTTCTAACTTCTCTTGCATTTTTGCATTGTCTCTCTGTGTTAAAATATTCAGATCTAACTTCTAGCACTTAATTCTTTTCTAGGCTATATCTAATATGCTATTCCATTCATCTATTTCATTGCTAGTGATTATATATTTCATTTCATTGTTTGGAATTTTGTGATAGTCTCTTGTTACCTTGCTTATTTTTAAATTCCCTTATTTTTTTTATTACTGAAGGTTGACATTATAGTTAATTCTCTCTTTTTTTCCAAATTTTTATTATTGAAGCATATATAATATTATATTAGTTTCAGGTGCACAACATAGTGATTTGACAATTCTGTACATTACACAATGCTCACCACAATAAATGTAGTTGCCATCTGTCACCATACAAAGTTATTACAATATTATTGACTATATTCCCTATTGTGTGTGTTTCACCCCTGTGACTTATTTATTTTGTAACTGGAAGTTTGTACCTCTTAATTTAATTCCCTCTTGTATTTTCTTCAGCATTTTAAATAGGGTAATTTTATTTCTGTATTTAATGAATCTAATATCCAAAATCCTTGGGGCTGTAATGCTGCTGCTTTTTTTTCCTGCAGCATTTTGCTTGAGGTAGTCTGTTTTAGCTGATATTCTTTTTTTATTATGCAGTTTTTTAAAATTAATATTTATTGCTGAGAATGTATAGAGACCCAATTTTATGGAATCTGAGTTTGCAAAAGTGGATTTGCTTGTGCTTCTTCCAAATATACTGAGGCTTTCAAATTGAGGTAGTTTTATATTAATTTCTACTTTGGAATTTCCTCAACCAAATTTGCAGTATAAATTAGAACTGAGGTCAGCAGGGCTGTAGAAGATTCTTGGGGAGGGCGTTACTTACATGCCTGTAGTGAGAGTGGCTAAACAGCAGGTTTTCTTGTCTTTCTTTGCTGGTAGTTTTTTTTTTTTTTTTTTACCCCCCCCCCCCCAACCTTACCACTGAATCTGAAGTCTTAAAGGTCTAAACTTTATGAAGTGTTCAGTTTCAACCCTTGATTTTGCTTAGACACAGAGATCTTTCTTTTCCTTTTGTCTCATACTAACCTTAAAAGCCTTTATCTTTAGTATCTGAAAACAGCAAATGCTGTGGTTTTACTATTTGTCACACATTTTTTGTAAATCTCTTTCTGATTTTTGGCCCTAAGTGTTTCCTTTACTTTCTGAACTCTGGTAATGATCGTACAAAGTCACCTATGCATTTAAAAGAATGCTTTTTATTTTGTCTAAGATTTTAATTGAGTTTTAGTGGGAATGTTTCTCAGAATATCTCATGTGCCTACTGCTACAAATAGAAGCTTACAGTCATCATCTTTGCTATCAAGTAGATTATACGAAACCTTAAGAATAGTACCATCTCACACAATTAGACCTGCACAGAGACCTACACTACAAGTTCCTTGAAAGCACAGAGGAATCAAAAGCTATAAAGGAATTGGGGAGCCTGGGTGGCTCAGTCGGTTGAGCAACTGATTCTTGGTTTTGGCTAAGGTCATGATCTAATGATTTAATGGGTTTGAGCCCTGTATCAGGCTCTGTGCTGACAGTACGGACCTTGCTTGGGATTCTCTCTGCCTCCCTCTCTCACACTGTCTCAGTCTCTCTCAAAATAAATAAATAAACTTAATTTATTTTTAAAAAGCTATAAAGGAATCAAATTCTATAAAGGAATTTATAGAACATATACATTTTCTTCTCAGTATTTCTCAACTACATATATTCACAAATCCATGCAAGTATATAAAAGCAAAAGAAAAACAAACAGAACAAAACAGAAACCACAAGTTAGACATGAAAAAAAGATATTTTCTATTATCTGTTATATATTTTATCTCCAAGAATATGAGAAACATACAATTTTTAGATAATTTGTGCTAAATATATAGTATAATATTATTCTTTATGTTTTATAAATAATGACTGTTTAGGTTTGTTTTTTCTTTTAATATCCATTTTTGAGGGAGAGAGACAGAGAGAGAGAGAGAGAGAGAGAGAGCACAAGCGAGCAGGGGAAAGACAGAGTGAGAGAGGCAGACACAATCCAAATCAGGCTCAGGCTCTGAGCTGTCAGCACAGAGCCCAATGCAGGGCTTGAAGCCATGAACCGCGAGATCATGACCTGAGCTGAAGTCAGACACTCAACCGACTGAGCCACCCAGGCGCTCCAATAATGACTGTTTAGATTGAACCTTAAATTCCCAAGTTTTTCAAAAGTGTGTATAGAATACTCAGTGATTTGCTAGAAAAACTTTGGAAGCAAATCGCAAATCGTTGAAAAGTAAGTAGCTATCATTTAAAGGGTGAATTTTAGTATACCTTTCCTATTATCAAAGTGATGAATTTGATAATAACACTGGTAATTCATAGAAATACCTTAAATTACAATTTAAAAAATGCTTTCCATACGGCAAAACCAAGGCGATTGACCTGACAATCACAAAGTATTAGTTATATCAAATATAACTGTTTAATCTGCTCATTAAATCTGTTTTAATCTGTTCATTAAAAATAGCCATTGCTTGTGATTAAACTATAGTTTCATGAAGAATACATGTTTCATATATATTTACTACATCAAGTACTAATACCAGCATGGATTTAATGTGTTTTATTTTTAGAATAAACTATAAGCAAAGAAGAACCTAAAGTTGTGCATAACTTTTAAAATGATATAAAAATTCTTGCATATTTGAATCACATTATTATGATTATCATAACGATTACTTTGGGGACTGTAAAAACAACATTACCAAATTGAAATAATATTAATTTAATATTGTAATATAATTTAATATTGATTAAAATGAATTCACATAATTAGAGATAAGTTATCTTTTTTAGTCTTTAACATACACCTCTCAGAAATAAAAATATCTCTTTTTTTGCATAGATTTCAAATATCCATAGTGATTTTTTTTCAATTATAATTTACTAGGTTAGTAGAGGGCAAGGCATTTATGCATAATTTAAAAATCGCTGTGTAACAGACAAAATTTGAAATACGGTGTAAGAGAGGGATTGTGGTAGTCAGTAAAAAAAAAAAAAAAAGGTGGCCTAGATGATGCCATGACAATAGAAACAGTTTGAAACCTGGATGGTGACTGAATAGGCTGGTTTAATTAGATCAATCTCCTGGAAGCAGAATACACTGAAAGATGGTGGTCATGGAAGAAAAATCTTTCCCATCCTATGGGAAAATTGTAAGCTAGATGAATAATTTATTAGTAAACAAAAACACAAGGCTATGACCTAACATGAACATTATTTTTAAAAATCATGCAATAAATGACTTTAAAACCCTTAAATGAGATGAGATTTAAACACTCATTTAAAAAATATTTCAAATCAACTGTGCTCAAGACACAGTGAGGATCTAAGATGTAGATGTTGTTCCTTATTTCAATGAGTTTCTACTCTGAAAACTAGTCAATTAATTGATTATTAATTAATTGATCAATTGATTATCAATTAATTGATTATTTCATTCAGCAAATAATGAGCTTATTATACCATGAGAAAGAGGTAAGAGTGTGAGAAAGGGGAATAATGGAACAGTCTGCTAAGTATACAGAGAAAAGTCTAAAGTTCACTTGGTCAAGAGCACAGACTGTGTGAAGGGGAGTAATAGGAAATAGGCTTAGAGGGGGTAAGAGGAGGATCGTTAGAGGGCTGGCACTCCAGGATAAAGAGACTGAACTTCATTCTGCAGCCAGGGACATTAAATGTTTATGAGCAGAGAAGCAGAAAAATTAGAATTGTCCTTCAGGAATACTAAGCTCCCCAGCAATGTACAGAGAGCTTGAATTAAGAAGAGTAAAAAGTTGTAAATTCAGATTAAAAGCTGTAACAGTAGTTCAGGTGGTGAAAGTGAGAATCAAATCAAGGATTCTAGCAATAACAAAAGAGGGGAGGGAATAGATGGGAAATACATTCTGAACTAGGAGGAACAGGACTTGACAATGGGTAGACTGTGGGTTAAAGTGAAATGAGATCTCAATGTTTCAAGTCTGAGTGACCTGGGTAATGGAGGTGAGGAGGAAACCCTGAAGGATGAGGAGGTTAGCAGTGGGAGGTTGATGAAGCCAGTATGACTTTGTGGTACAAATGAAGTATCTGCGTAGAAATAACCAGCAGATGATGGAAGATACGTATGTGTGTGCTCCCACACACGTACAGACATGCATATGAAGCAATACAGGAAGAAAATAAGATACCATTCTAATTTTCTGCTTTACTGCTTTAGTAATTAGAACCTTTCCTCAGGCTACAGGTACATTGTAAATGGGGATGAACTGAATTTAGTGATAACCAGTTGACTTAGTTAAGCCTTTCGGGGATCTCTTAATACAGTAGGCAATTCAAAGCCTCTGGTTTTTACAAGAGCTTGGTAGCCAACCACCAATTTCTATTCTTTCAAAAAATGGTGATCACGTCTCCAAGAAAGTACATATGTTCTAGGTAAACTCAGTCATCTCTCTTTCACAGTTTTTTTTCCCTAAAGAAAAATACAGTATTTTCCAAACCGTTGCTAGTCCAGAACATTTCTGCTAGTGCCGTCCATTTTAACATTGTCACACTGATTTGTTTTGGTAGTCACGACCAACAACAGTTTAATTTTTAAATCATTCTATGTATAAGCTGTATATATTGCCTCTTGTTTGTATTACAGGCTTAGATAGAAAAATATGATGAACATCTATATTCAGTTCACCAGTATAGATAGTTTGATATCTCTTAGACAGTCAATGACCTGAGGGTTGAGGGGGAAAAAGAGGAAAATAGAAGAGGGAAGGGGGAGGGGAAGAGAAGAAGTAAGGAGGGAAGGAGAGGGAGAATATGAAGAATCCAAATCACCCTTTAATACTGGTTAGCTTTTATTGAGAACTGCTAAGTGCAGGTAATGGTCTCAAAATTACTATTATTATCTCTGTTTGTTTGTTTAAAGAGAAGACAGCTGAGACCTTTAAGGTTCTTTAAAAGGAAAGCACTTTTCTGAATGTTGCACAGTTAGAAATATATGCCATTGAAGACTGACTCTGCTGCTTATTAATTCTAAAACTGAATTTCTTAAACATACTGCCTGATTCTCAGAAGGTTATGGAAGACTGATGTCCACACAGAGGTTCTATCATTGCCTGCCATTTCTCCTCCTCACTAACCCTGTAGCCTTGAAGACCCTGTCCCTTGAACCCCAGCAACCCTATGACATTCCTTTCATACTATTCAACAGCAATAACGTCTAACATGTTTTCAGCTCTCACATAGTGTGAAAACTGTGCTAAGAATGATTTTTACATGGATAATGTATTTTAATCCTCAATACAGCCCTATCACTATTCCCTTTACAAATGAGGAATCAGTGACTTGGAAAGATTAAGTAATTTATGCAAGGTCACACAGCTAGGAAATGTCAACCTAGTCCCTGTAACTTCAGAGGCCCTCTTCTTAATCTCTAAAACATACATAATAGATATTATTGCCAATGCATTCAGCAAAGCCTTTACATTGGTCCTTTTATGTATATAGGTAGTATAAACTGTTTTATACTTTCCAGTTTCTTTTTAAAAAATTAAAAATTTATTTATTTTTGAGGGGGTGGAGAGAGAGAGAGAGAGACAGAGACAGAGAGAGACAGAGAATCCCAAGCAGGCTCCTTGTTGTCAAGCACAGAGCCACACACAGGGCTTAATCCCACCTACCAGGAGATCATGACCTGAGCCGAAATCAAGAGTCAGAAGCTTAACTAACTGAGCCGCTGAGGCGCCCCAGCATACTTTCCCAGTTTTGAATACACAGTAGCTACCTCTGTAAACATTGCCTAGCCTGTCATTTTACATCTTTCTTCTTCAACTTTAAGCCTATGACCCATTTTTACTAATACATCACAGGAACAAAGCATTTTTTTCCTCCTGATTCTAGTACTACCTGGAACTTAATTATTATTCTAAGTCTCTCACTTTCTTCAACCCTCCTTTATTCTTCATCATTCAATCCTTTGTCCCATTCATTGGTCCCTCCTAGTATTCCTTTAATTTCTTTAATAACTTGCAAACGCATTTTCAAGAATTAGATATCTATAAAATACGAAAATAATTTTTAGTCTACTGTAGTCATTCTGAGATCACTAATGTAATACCAATTATATAATTAGGAAGTTATCTGAAGCATTGAAAATAATCACAAATTTTTAAGAAATTAAGAAATAAATTACTACAAACAGTAAGGAATTATGACAATAACTACATGAGCATACTATTTCACTGCTTGAAATGCTTCAAATGCAATACGAACCTGGACAAATGAAGGTCAATTCCAAAGATAAGCCTAAAAAGGTTCAGTAGTTTAGTTCAATAAGCTCAAAAGTGGAGAAAAGTACATTAGAAAGTCCATGAATTGCCACCACTTACTTGCCTGATCTTTTTATCTGTGGCCCATATGACAGCACAGACTCATTCAGGTAACCTGCTTTGATTCTGGCTAAGAACTATGAGTAGAAAAACACTTGAATATATGGGAAATTGTTGGGTTCAAGTGTGGGGCAAGCAATTGGTATGAAAATAAGAAAGTTTAAAAGTTCATATTGTAAACCAATTTTCCCTCTCCTATTAAAAACTAGTGGGATAGAAAACTGCTCCCAAAGAAACCTCTTTGAAATCACAGCTAGAGATTGCAAACATACTGTTTAGCTGGTAGGCTCACTTTGTCTTCTTTCTACAGCTGGATATAGACTTCTGTTGGATTAAAGATAAAAATACATCATAAAGTGCTACACAGTATGAACCTGGTGATTAATAGTATTTTGTGCACATAGAATCTCAAGAATCTTTTTTTAAAAAGTAAGCATGGAGGAAATACAAAGGCTTTCTCATTCTCTCCTTTTTTTATACTTTACCTCACATCAACAATACAGGCAATGGGGATAAAGAATGAAGTAGAATATTAAATATACATGTATTTAATACTTAGTACTTAGACATACTCTTAGATTACTGTATACTGACCTTTGATGATAGATTTCTTATACAAGGCACTGGATCAATGGTGTGAGTCATGTATAATAACCAGTGGTGAATGATTCATTCTGTGTGTGTGTGTGTGTGTGTGTGTGTGTGTGTGTGTGTGTGTTTGTGTGTAGATCAGGAATTCAAGTTTAGACATACGACTGTGCTACCTAAAGAGGCATCCAAGTGAAGATTAGATTATATTTATTGACTATATGAGCCTGAAGCTCAGAGGTATGGTCCATTCTGAAGACATACATTTTGTAAGTAAAGGAATACTGCTAGTTGAACCTGAACAAGGGGAGTGGAGGAGATTTCTTGGGGAAAATGAGTAGATTAAGAAAATGAAGTTTAAAATAAAGACTTAAGCACCCCTGAGAAGGGAGAGTAAATAGCAAAAAAGATTGAGCAAAGACAGCTGAAGTGGCATGCATCACAAGGCAGTGTGGCATTCTAGAACCCCGCCCTAAAAAAATCTTTAAGTAACAGAGAATACTTAATTGTATAAAAAGCTGCTTCAGCCCATGTTATGGCAGGAGTAGTAAGAGTTAGAAATACCAAATTAGAACCACTAAATGAATGTTTTCTTAGAAAAAGGGAGAAGAGTCATAGGGCCATAGCTGCACAGTAATGGGATTCTTGGGATTTTATTAAATGGGAAAGACTAAAGTAGTTTAAATACTATTGAGAGGGTCTCAATAAATGGAAGATATTGAGGAAAAAGGACAGTAGATATTGCATAGTCTCTATAAAGGGGAGAAGGAATTAAATCTGCATTCTTTAGATTTTTTAGTTGCAAAAAGCACAGTTCACTTCATTAGTGTAAGCAGAATTCAAGAACTGCACCTGGTTGTAGAGGCTCTGTCCTGTTTGTGGCCTAGTTGCAAGGCACTTGGAAATTTCAGTCATGTGTTCAGAGGCAAGTCTTATAACATGAGATCTTATAAAACATCAAAAGGGTAATAAAAAAGATGATAGACACCCACAATAGGAGAAATATCTACCACAAGAGCCAACACCTAGGTGGAAGAATTGGCCTTAGTTAAGAACTTAGACATTCCTTCTACGGTAATAAAGAAAAGAAAGAACTAAAGGGTGATGATCCAGAAGTCAGTATTGAGAGATGCCATCTGAGGGAAGTAATCTTTCTCAGAAAAGTAGGACACAAATTCATCCTCTGAGACAGAAGAGAATAGTGAAGGCCTGAAGTATGAGTATGTGGAGAAGATTTAAAATAATCGTTGTGGAGATGGAGGCTAAAGAAACAGATATAATGCTTGTGAGCTTGTGGAAATGGTTCAATGTAGTTTTCTGGCCATGAATTTACAGTGTACCAATTTTCCAAAATAGATGACTTTATTTTCAAAGAATACTCAGGGCACCTGGGTGGTTCAGTTGGGTAAGCGTCCAACTTTGGCTAAGGTCATGATCTCAAGGTTCGTGGGTACAACAAGCCCACCATAAGGCTCTGTGCTGTCAGATTCTCTGTCTCCCTGTCTCTCTGCCCTTCCCTCACTGGTGCTCTCTTTCTCTCTCTCTCTGTCTCTGTCTCTCTCTCTCTCTCTCTCAAAAATAAACATAAAAAAAAAGGAATAATCAGAGGCCTGGATGACAACATGGAGAAAAAGATAACCAGGCTTACCCAGGTTTGAAATCTGCTTGGAAGTCCTATAAAATAGTAGAGAAGAATGGGAAGTTAAAGACACTACAAAGATATCTATTATAGATCTATAAATGGCAAATAAGTTCTCATAGCCATATACTGCCACTGGCTAATGTTACAGTATAAAACCTTACACACACTTCAACCGTTAGTATCTTCATGTAAGGACAGATATTTATCTCAATTATATATTCTGTATGATTTGAGTTGGCTTATTATTTCAGCCTATTAAGGTTTCTTGGCTTTAATTCTGTCGTCCCTCATATTCACTTTTCTTCTAGGCTTTACTTCACCAGGAAATTTTAGAAACGAACTACATCTCCATCCAACTGTTGGAGAAGTTGAATAGGGCAGGGCAAATTATATGGCTCTGTAATATGGTATGAAGATTTTTACCCAAATGCTTAGATATGTGGGTTTTAGTAATCTTCTTTGCAGTGACAGAGTCATAGAATTTTATGGCTGTCCCACCCTCCATTGACTCCCCCAGATTCTTTCAAGGCTGAGCAAGCTGATGCTTAAGGAGGTTAAATGATTTTCCCAAAGTGATCAATTAAGTGGTAAAAGCTCAGTATCAGAACTTAAGTTTTCTGACAATCCACCCTGGGATTGGTAGCTCTTTACACACTACTTTTTCTTTCCTTTATATGGAGCACATTGTTTTCAAATTCAAAGGTTTTCTACATAGTAAGAAATTTGTTATTTTCTATTAATGAACACAGAGTAAAATTAAATGTCTTCAGACAAACTGATTCTCCACTTTTTAGCAATTCTTCTTGTTATAACCATTACTATGAATGAGGTCCCAGGGAGAATGTTACATTCACATCATCTGTCCTAGTCAGGAGATAAATACTGCATTGGCAACATGACAGTGCAAATGAGAATTAAACTGAATTTTGAGTTCTGTAATTATGAAGTAAATTTTGATTCTGTCTGTTCCTTAGGGCTATGTTGATCGGAAACTACAAACTGTCTTTGTAGCTACTGATGGATTAAAAAGTGAGTAGTTGCTCACAGTCAACATCCAAACTGTAAGCCAGTATACAAAGTACATTTGAAAATATTTTCCAAGATGCAAGTTTTATTATAAACAGTATTATACTAAGTTAGAAACTTTTATAAGAGTAACCCTTTCTTTTTTTTTTTTCATTGGGAACAAATTAGAATTTAGATTTAAGAATGTTTTCACACTCATTTAGTCACTGTAGCACTATAGCATAGGCTTTGAAAGCCCTTTGAGGTTTGAATTTCAAATCCGTCACTTAATAGCCACTATAGTCAAAGAGGATTATGTAGCCTTTTTAGCTTCAGTTTACTCATTTGTAAAATGAGCAAAGTACTACCTGGTTCATTAGGCTGTGAGAAGTAAATAACCATATAATATTTTTAAAGGATAAAGAACAAGCCCTATTTTGTAGTATTCACTCAGTAAATGGGAGATAGAATTTTTGAGTTCCTAGAATAAAAAGGAATGGAGAAAAAAATCCTACACATGAAATCTCTTCTTTTTGGATGAGGTTAGTTTTGATTAAAAATTTCACAATAGTAAGCATCTGTAGATGCATCAGATAGAATTTTGGTGTTGTAACTTATATTATTAAAATGTTATAATGATCATATTCCTTTTTTATCAACTAACTGTGAAGATAGTTTCTTATAGTCTTGTTTAAAAATGACTATAAAATTGCTAACATTAATCTACATCAGGAGTTGGCAAGTGGGTCAAATCGGAATGCTTCCTGTTTTTGTAAGTAACATTTTATTGCAGCCAGGCCCATTCATTTATATATTGCCAATGTCTGCTTTCATGCTACAGTGGCAAAGTTGAATAGTTGTAACTGAGCCTGTATGGTCTGCAAAGCCTAAAATATTTACTTTCTGGCCCTTTGCATAAAATGTTTTCTGACTTCTGTTCTACTTGACTAAAACCCTTAAGGCTGTGAAGAGAGAAGGTGTAAATACTCCTAAAATTTCTCTATAAGATACCATAAACTACATTTGGAAAAATATTGAAATAATGTGTAAAATTGTGGCCTTTACTAAAAGAGCTATTGCAATTATTGAAATGTTCCCTGGTCTATTTTTCAAACTTCTGCTATTATAACTTTTTTTCTAAAAGAGCTATTTCTAGTATTTATTTTATTAGTTTTACTTTCATTAGTTTCATTCTCTAAAATGCCTCTCTAAATTTAAAAACATACTACCCCAATATTTAAACACTGACTTTTCCTGCAAAAAATACTTGTTATAAGCATGAAAAGTTTTGTAGATTTATCATAAAAAGGAACTTAGATAATAAAAAAAATAGGCAGTGAGATAGCAATCACTTGTTTAATAAATGCTTAACATGCATATATCATCAAGTGACAGAATTATTCTCATTAAGATATAAGATTTTTACATAATCATCATACCATGTGCATATTCTATCCATTGAATTTTATTTTTTAATATGATTTACAGAATTTATTTTTATGTTACTGCATTGGTTTTCCTTAATACTTCAAGCTATATTCCCACATATAGAAGAAATATGAAAAAGCTTATGGTCACTTGAGCTTTTCATCCTCATAATGCTAAAATCTTATTTTAAGACTATTTTCTCTGAAGTACCTATTTTACCAGATATGTTTACATGATATAAAAATAATTAGCTTAATCATACAACTTTATCAACAAAATTAGAGTAATTTGGCTTATGATAGATATACCACTTGACTGACTGAATTTTCTGCATTTTCCTGATGGCAATTTTGATACTAAAGATATAGGTATAATCACTAAAACTCACACAAAAATCTGCCAAGACTATCAACTTGCTAAGTTACATTCGTTTTAACTAATAGAAGAATACGGAGATAATACAATAAATTAACACGTGACCTAATTTTGCCAAACAAATGCTTAAGCATATTTATTTTGAAGTAAAGTTTCATTAATTAAACTATGTCTAATAAACATTTATGAAGTTCACACCCATGCCAGTAACTGGAAATGCAAAAATATTTTTTTCTGAAGAAACTCATAGTATAGTAAAACATATTAGAGCAAACGATATATACACAGGGATAATTTGCTGTCCATATTTTTATTTCTAAGGGAAAAGGTTGCACGAAGTAAAACCGATTATAAAGGGTCTTCTAGAGGGCACAGCATAAGCAAAGCAACAGAGGTGTGTGGAAATGCATGGGCTAACCACAGTCTTGCATTCACACCATCTCACAGTATTTTCTTATTTCCCATGGTAGTTTCACAGCTTTCCTTCTTGGACTATTACAGAATTGACCTTTTTCCATGATTAACTTTTTAATACCCAAATTTACTTTGAACTTGGTTTCCACTTAACAAAAAAACACTTAACAAAATAAAAATCTCATTAATGCTTTAACATTATATCTGGACCTGATCACATTTATCACTATTAATGTGTTCGGTCATTTTTTCAAATCTCATATCCTTCTTAGATAACAAAGCAAGTAACAACCAAAACAACAATTAAAATCTTACCGATAATGGCTTCTTCAAACTACTTTTGAGATCTTCCTCTATGTTTCAATGAAATCAAATAAAAGGTAATAGTGAAGGAAAAGATAACACAGATCAAAATTCTTTAGAAGTGCTACATAATTGTCACTAAAACATTATTTCCTGGTGGATTTCTTTGATTGGAAGTCTTTGTATGGAAACTGGTATTTATTTATTTTCAATCTAGAAATAGAAATGGGATTCAGGATAATATATAACAGTGCTACCAAGGCAGCAATTTTTGCATACTATCGAGTGGAAGGTACTATAATAGGCATTTTATAATTTATATTACATTTAGCCATCTACGTCTAGGAGCATATTAGTTTTCCATTATGCACAAGAAATCACCACAGATCTAGGGACATAGAATAAGACAAATGTATTGTTTTGTAATTTCTATCACCTGGGTCCTCTGCTCAGGGTTTCACTGGAAGGAAATCAAAGTGTGGGCAGGTACTATCAGCTTTCAGGGTCCTCTTTTAAGCTCACTGGTTGTTGGCAAATTCATTTCTTTTAGGAAGTCGTTGTGACATCCTTTTTTTTTTTTTTTTTTTCTTACTGGGTATCCCTGAGGAACTGCTCTCATTTCCTAGAGGCCACCTGTGGTTCCTTGCCATGTGGCCCCCATGTGATAAGCAGATCATAACATAGATGTTTGCTTTCCTCTAGACCTTCAGGGGTGTATCTCTCCAGCTTCTCCTTTTAGTCAATTAAAATAATCATGGGGTGACAATGCCATCACTTTTTGCCTTATAACTAACCTTATCAAGAAATGACTGTCTTATATTTACAGGTTCTATTTACACTCAAGGGAAGGGGATCATACAGGGCAGGGACCCAGGGGCAGGAATCCTGGGAACCATCTTAAAATTCTGCCCACCACAATGATGTACATCTTATTTCCATTTAATGGATTAGGAATTTAGTATGTAGAAAGGCTTAGTGACTTGCCTAAATTTATACTGCTACCATGTGGCAGGGCTAGCAGCTGTCTAATTTAAAAGACAGGGCTCATAACCATTATGTTTAGCATCCTCTTTAGGCCTAATGGTACAGTACTCAAATTTTCCTTAATGTAGTTAATCCACTTTTTTAGTTTCAATTCTCAAGTCTGTACAGAAGACTTTCAAGTTTATATCTCTAATCCTGATGCCTTGCTCGAGCTATAGACCCCTATCACTTAGCATTTTCTACAATTTTATAATTTTATGACCCAGTTCCAATTTGACTCATCTAAAAGCAATTTCAAGAAATTACCCCTCCTAAAGTCCCAATTTCTATTAGGTGCATCACTATTTTTTCTTGCCTGTATTGCCATTTGTGTATCTCCCTCTACTTTGCTGCGCTGTGGACTAATCAAAGGCTAATATCCCAGTACCTATCAGAGCGTGTCTGTGGACAGGGCTCAGTTAATGCCCATTTTTGTTTGGCAGCCAGGGTTACTCAGTAACCAATTCTTTCATTTCTTAATTTGAAATATGTGTGATATCCATCTGCTTTGCTTTATTCTCACTGGCATTACATTTGGTAATGATAATGTGAGATTTGCCCTTTTTGGGGGGTAATCATCCTCTTGTAGTCATTTAGTAAATATATTAGCTGTTTTCCAAATGCTGTAAATATGCATAACTTTTACTCTGTGTGAGGTAGCATTTCAAATACATTTAATTTACTTAAAGAAACAGAAACCAATAGTAAAAACAAATCATAGAAATGTTGCCAATAACCTAAAAATAGAAAACGTATTTTAAGTATTAAACTACTATTAAATATACAGAACCTATTTTCATAACATAAGCATTTTTTTTTCCCCACAGAAGAATGCTGGCTTAAAAAAAAGTTGCTTATGGATTATAAGTTAAAAAAGTAATGTCTCAGCTATGTAGTTCTGAATTTCTGAGTACCTACAAGGACTTTTTGAGTTAATGTATAAGTACTTCTAATAGGAATAAGCATTTTATGGTACTAAGGAAGAACATTGGAGAGTGACTAACATGGTGGAGTCTGGAGCCAGATTACCTGAGTTTTGTTTTTTTTTTTTTTAATTTTTTTTTCAACTTTTTTTTTTTATTTATTTTTGGGACAGAGAGAGACAGAGCATGAACGGCGGAGGGGCAGAGAGAGAGGGAGACACAGAATCGGAAACAGGCTCCAGGCTCTGAGCCATCAGCCCAGAGCCCGACGCGGGGCTCGAACTCACGGACCGCGAGATCGTAACCTGGCTGAAGTCGGACGCTTAACCGAATGCGCCACCCAGGCGCCCCACCTGAGTTTTCATCTCAGTGTCTCCAGTTAACTGTTTGTGTGACGCTGGATAAGATACTTAACCTCTTCTGTATCTTGGCTCTTTTTTTCTAAATAACAACAACAATAATAACAACAACACCCATCTCATAGAAGAATGAAAGTAACTCATATTTATTTATTTATTTATTTATTTATTTATTTATTTATTTATCTATCTATCTATCTATCTATTTATTTAAAAGGAATTAATATTTCAAGAATTTAGGAACTTGTCTGGTCCATTGTAATCATTATATAAGCAAACAAGTAAATTAGTGGAATATTTTGGATATTTTAAAGATTAATTCTTCCTAGGCCATGCAAATATAGTTCTAGTTTAGGGATCTTCAAAAATACCCATTCAAAAGCATTCCGTTCGGGTGCCTGGGTGGCTCAGTCCATTAAGCATCTGATTCTTGGTCTCAGATCAGGTCATGATCTCACAGTTTGGTTTGTGAGATTGAGCTCTGCATGGTTGAGAGCTCTGCACTGACAGCAGAGAGCCTTCTTGAGATTCTCTCTTCCTCTCTCTCTGCCCCTCTCCCATTTGTGTACTCTCTCTCAGAATACATAAAAAATTTTAAAAATATTAGAAAAATCATTCCACTTATGATGTGAAATGTAGAAAATTTTATTAATAATTACTCAGGGCACACAACAGAGATGTTTATAGCACATTTTTTTAGAAATAGAGAAAACAAGGTCTCATACTATTATAATATCATGTTACAATTACTATGTTGCCTTTTATTATTATTATTATTATTATTGTTATTATTATTATTAATTATCCCATACCAGGTCCAACTTTCATTAGGGAACAAATTCCCTGAATTGCTTTATCTTAGTAGATATATTTTAAAATAATTTTGTTACGGTAGTTAAATTTCTTTAAACATCAAGCACAGTTAAACATAGCAGGAGATATCTTCCTGTACACAGGAAGAGAGACTGTGGCACAGGAAGTGAGACACAGACTTGATCTGAACCTTTTAGCAACCTTGGGTTAGGAGAGAGACAGCTTTATCGTTCCTAACTGCCAGCTCTGTGCTTGATGTGAGTTGGATATTTTTTCAGATTAAATCAAAAGGCAAAAATTGGGCCATAAATCCTATGGAGTTCTGTTCTGGGAAATATACTAGGAAACAAAGTGAGATGGCAGCCTGAGTGTTGCCTCTAGGGCTTGGCAAAAACAAACAACAAGATATAAATACAAAATTAAAATTGATACAATTAAGTTACAGAGTGATTGCAGTCTCAAGATCCCCATTCAAAGATTGTGCCTTTGGTTTAAAAGTTACCCAGAGCAAAACGTCTTTGCAGAGTTCCCATTTCCAGGATCCACTGAAAATTCTTTCCTTGGGCTCAGCAAGGCCATAAGGGATTTGTCAGAGCTTTCTAATTCTACAACTATTAGATAAAATGATAAGGCAGCTGGGTCACTGGAAGGCGAAGCATCCAAACCGGGATTTTGCTGGCTTAAAGAAAATAAAAGTGATGTATAAAATAGCAAGCCCCATGGAACAATATAAAGAAAAGTCAGGGGAAAGTGTACAGCTATAAAAGATTTGTTTAAAGCAAGGGATCTCATAGTGTCTTATTTTCATTTGAAAGCTGTAGCCAGGAGCAAAGATTCACTGTGTTTTGGCAGGTTGGAAGTATCTCACTACTTTTTATTTTACTCAAAATAAGTATAAGAAACATATTGATATTATGAAGTTCTTCCTTCTCTCTCTTCCCTGCTTTCTGGCCTTTCCCTTACACCTGAAACCTCCTACTATCATCTACTTTATCTTCTCTAAAGGGGAAAATTTTGAAAGCTAGCTAGAAACAAATATAAAGTAAGCTCTCCCCGACAAGTGCTAAATATATCACTCCAAGCATCCAGTGCAACATACATATTTGACCTCTGTGGAGTGTGAACCAAATATTCTTTGAGTGAGTGATCATTTTCACACACTTCAATTTTAACACAACATTTGATATTGGAGTGACTACAGTTCAGTGAAAAGAAATGTTCCAGGCATATATAGTGTTGACAATATTCTAGACTCCCCCTGGGCCACGATTTATGAATTATTAAAACAGCTTACCATAGAGCATGGCCAACTGTTTTCTTCTGTAAGGTGTTTCTAAAAGCTGCATTAATGACTATCAATGACAGCACATGTCTTGATTACTGGTATGTTGAAAGAACTCATTTTATCATGTAAATAAAACTCCTCAAATACAACCAGAAATTCATATCAGCATATTATCACATAAGGAAAGGGAAGAATGAGGTTATAGTAAGTGAGGGACAGGAATATGGAAAGACAGACAGAGTGCACCCAGGTCTGATTTAACCTCAGACCTTATGGTATTTTGCTTTGTGCTCTAGTGGGTGAAAACAACTTTGTACAATGAAAGATGAGGTCCCATATAAAAATGATTTTCTTCAAGGAAGTGGTTAATATTGTCTCATATTTGAACGAAGACATAACTTTTGGTCTAAATTCAAATACACTTTGGAACATACTATTTGCGGCCACTCTGTATAAACAAGATGGACTCTGACCCCAAATTTGGTTCCCGTGGAGAAACTAATGATGTCACATTAGTAACATACCTCCTTATACTATGGAGGTTAAAAAAAAAAAAAAAAAAAAAAAAAAAAAGCTTACTACTCATATAGCAAGTTTTTTTCTGGATAACAGTCAGGGCTCCCAAGCTGGTATGGAGAGAGCAGGGAACGGAGATTGGCTTAGCTTTTATTGTAGTTAGTGGGTGGGGCCGGGCTGAAGGTTCCTGTGTGTGGGGTTGCTCCTGTGTGGTTTGAACCTCCCACTGTTTCCAAAGAAAGGTGCATCCAAGCTTTCTCACCAGCATGCCCAGATATAGGGCAGAAGGAGAAAAGAGAACAGTGAGCAAACATCAGAAAATGCAGTCGGTCTATTACAATATACCTTGTATACATTGACAATTGGTGTGTGCACATTTACGTCATTCTCTTAATTCTTCTTAAGTCTCTTCCCCATCTGGGCACTGCCCACCATCATTCTAGAATATTCCCCCACGATATCTGTTTACAGTTGTTTCAAAGTGTTGCCATCAATACATCACATTTTACACTTCCAATGCCTTTAAGGTCTTATTTTCTCTGCCAGTCAACTCTCTTCTCACCGTCCTGCTCTCTGCCAACTCTTTCACACTGCCCTTCCTTATCTATTCATCTTTCAAAAGCAGTCTAATTCTCCTCTTCTGTAAAGTCCTCCTATAATCATTTATGTCCTTGTCAAGTTCTAAATCTCAGAAACAAATATGATGGTAATACTTGTATGTTTATTAATTTATACAAATATGTGTGGTGGCATGTTTGGTATATAACACATGCTGTTCTAGATTCTGAGTAAGTCATGGATTCTGTATCACAGTTAGGTATGACTGTGGCACGTATAGGTAACTGTTCATCATGGTGGGGTGGTAACTTTATGGATTCTTCTAAAAAATTTTTTTTAACATTTTATTTATCTTTGAGAGAGACAGAGACAGAGTGCAAGTTGGGGAGGGTCAGAGAGAGAGGGAGTCACAGAATCTGAAGCAGGCTTCAGGCTCCAAGCTTTCAGCACAGAGCCCGATGCAGGGCTCGAACTCATGAACTGTGAGATCATGACCTGAGCCAAAGTTGGACGCTTAACCGACGGAACCACCCAGGCGCCCCAACTTTATGGATTCCTTTTTTTTTAATTTTTTATTTTTAAAAATTTACATCCAAATTAGTTAGCATATAGTGAAACAATGATTTCAGAATAGATTTGCAACTACGTGGATGGAACTGGAGGGTATTATGCTAAGTGAAATTAGTCAGTCAGAGAAAGACAAAAATCATATGACTTCACTCATCTGAGGACTTTAAGAGACAAAACAGATGAACCTAAGGGAAGGGAAACAAAAATAATATAAAAACAGGGAGGGGCACAAAACAGAAGAGACTCATAAATATGGCATTATGGATTCTTTTTAAATGGGATATACTGGAGTTTAATTTTGTCTGACAAATATTTTATTTAAAATATTTAATCTTTCACTATGAATATCAAAAGGAAAACCCTGTACTTTTAACTATCATGTAGTTTACCATTACATAACTTGAATAATATATTTTTGTCTTGTTTGTATCTAGACTTTTTTAAAGGTTAAACACAGATTCTTCAGTTACATGGAAGGAAAAAACCCATGCTGAACAGCATTTTATGTGTATGATTCTTAGACTAAGTAACTTTTTATTTTTTTTTATTTTTTTTTTTTAATTTTTTTTCCAATGTTTTTATTTATTTTTGGGACAGAAAGAGACAGAGCATGAACGGGGGAGGGGCAGAGAGAGAGGGAGACACAGAATCGGAAACAGGCTCCAGGCTCTGAGCCATCAGCCCAGAGCCCGACGTGGGGCTCGAACTCATGGACCGCGAGATCGTGACCTGGCTGAAGTCGGACGCTTAACCGACTGCGCCACCCAGGCGCCCCAGTAACTTTTTAAATAGTAGTAACTGCCACACATAATTATAATTACTTATAATCATCTAAAAAAATATGAGATGAACTGTAAAAATTATTTTTCACATAAATATACTTTTAACCAAAAGGCTCAGCTTTAGTTAGCCAGATTTTGTCTCTTTTGTTCTTTTTTAATATTAATACAAGTTAGATAATTTATTTTCTCTACCGATTTGTTTCACATTGTGTTCAAGATGATTTCACTATATTTCAATTTATTTAGAGAGAATACAACTTACAAAAATGTTCACATTTACTTTTGTTTACAGTTCACATAAAGTAATTGTTTCTATTAAAAATGTAATCCATAAGCTTTTGAAGATGATGTAAGCTAGATTTATGGCTCGATAAATAGAAAAAAATGGTTTAAAAATCAATAGAATGAAATACAAATGTATTTGAAGCATGGCACCCATATATAGTACACTGTGAGAGGAGCAGTATTGAAACTGCTTCAAAAAAACTTGACCACCACCAACGGCATAAGGATCACTGTAATTTATGTATAATATACAAAAATAATTAGAAAGCTTAAATCCACTAAGGAATTGTGTCTCAAAAAGTGATCTTATCATTTTGATATAATGTTAGCAAGAAATAGAAAACATAGCAAGTCAGAGATAAAATGGAAGTGTATAATTATGAAGATTGGTATCCAAACATTATTTGACAATATCATCCAAAATCTTGACTGTCCTGGATATGAGCTGTATCCATCTAGGTCAAAGATTATTGAATTTGGGACATCTAAAGAGCTTCACTGATAACAACTTCCTCCTATGTTATAGTACTTTCTGCTATGTAAATAGCTTATTACATTGCTACAGGTTCTCACCTGAGCAGTACAGTCTTTTATTTTTAGCTCCTTTGGATGTTTCGATTGCATTTCTAAAAATAATATTTTCTTTGTACATGCAATTTTGTGCATCATTGCCCCTAATTGCATCTTTAAAATGCATGCTGTGAATATTTAGCCCTAAAGCATACCATGAACTTTTTAAAATGGAGCATGCTTTGATTGCTGTGACTTCTTAATTTTCTCCATGAAATGAATATCCCCCATGTATACTATGAAATGAACAATGCTAGAGGAATACTCTATCCCCCAGATGGCCTGTTCAGTTCTAATTCTCATAACATGCATATTCAACAAAAATGAGGTCATGCTTATCTCTAATCCCTAGGCAATCCCAAGGCAGCAGAAACATAAGGGCTATCAACATTCCAGGATCCTATGAGTTTGGGACTGCAAGGGGGAAATCTTCTACATTTTTCAATAAAGCTTATTTCAAAAATTCCTTACAAAACATGAATTCCTGCAACTAGTAATCTATATAGCTCCTTTAGCAATATTCTACTGATTTGGTTTTTTTGACTCTTAATGTCAGATACAACAGTATTTATCCATTCAAAAAGTATTTATCAAGCACCTTCTAAGTAATGGGCACTGTGCTAAATGCTTACAGTTGAGTGTAAATGAGGGTATTACAAAGAACAGTGAACAAGAAATTATAAATTAAATGTTTATACACTGTGGTATGTGTTTTGAAAAAAGAACAATCATGAGGCTGAGATGCAGAAAAATAGAGTCAGTAAATCTCTCTTTGAGGGATACCATTTAAATTAGGCAGTGAAGAAGTATAGTGGGTAGGCATAATATAGCCCAGTGGCCAAATAATGCTCATTGCCTGATTCTGTAAATAAAAATTTTGTTGAGATATAGCTGCACTCATCTTTTATGTGTTGTCTGTGTGCTTGCAACAGAGAATGTATGGCCTACCAGTCTGAATATCTTTACTATATGGCCCTTTATAAAAAAGAATGAAGAAGATTTTCACACAGGGGGAATCAGGGGAAAAGACACTGAAATAGAAAAAAAAAAGTCATGGCATGGTAAAGGAAATGAAAAGAAAGCCAGGTAGCAAGAGGTGAAACAGGAAGTGATAGTGGGAGCCAGCTTGTCCTGAGCCTTGGAGGTTGTGATGAATGATTTGTATTTTGAATTTTCACTATTAAAAAAAGCGAATGGAAGGTTCTGAGAAGGGAGTCACATGATCTATTGTTCAGAGAATTTACAGCTAATCCTTACAGAGTATTTCCTATGTGCACATTGTAAGCCATTCGTATGCACTATTTAATTCTTGTATATTATGAAGTAAGTTCTATTGTTTTCCTGATTTTACAAAGAAAAGCTGCATAGCTTGCTCAATATAATATACTTGCAAATGATAGAGGCAGATATGACTCCAAATGTTCTTGATCCAGAGTCTACACTTTTTTTAAAAAAAATTTTTTTTTTCAACGTTTTTATTTATTTTTGGGACAGAGAGAGACAGAGCATGAACGGGGGAGGGGCAGAGAGAGAGGGAGACACAGAATCGGAAACAGGCTCCAGGCTCCGAGCCATCAGCCCAGAGCCTGACGCGGGGCTCGAACTCACGGACTGCGAGATCGTGACCTGGCTGAAGTCGGACGCTTAACCGACTGCGCCACCCAGGCGCCCCTAGAGTATACACTTTTGACCACTGGGCACTGGTCTAGACTCAGAATGCTGTGATGTCTAGAGTGGATCAATGTGACGGGTGTGTACATGCGTTTTTGTACAGAACAGAGGCACAGAAATGAGTATCTTAGGAGACTGTGGAAAGAGTAAAGGTGTAATCAATAAAGTGTTCTGGGCTATGGGACTGAACGTTGAATGACAAAGATTGAATGACTTAGAGGGAAATCTCAGAGGGACAAGAGTTTCAAGAAATAGTCACTCACCTTCAGTGCTAAAGAATGGTGTGTACCTTGGACTTTTCAGCCTAGAGACTACTGTTATTAACAGACACTTTAAATAGGAACATACCACTTTTCAGACACCACACACAGTGCCACAGACAAGTAAGAACAATTGTATTTAACCCTATAATTCCATTTTCCAGTCTACCACATATGACTAGACTGTGGTAGAAGACTGCTAGTCTCTTCTGAATCTTTATTTTCTTTCTTTCTGAATCTTTATTTTCTTTCTTTCCAGTCTACCAAAAATGTCAGCTACAATAATATACTCTATTTCTATATTAAACTTCTCAGAAGACTAATTTTATATTATACAATGTTTCATTACTTATAGTTGACTTTTGCTGAGTAAAATATCTGCCAAAGAATACATTATTACACAAAATTGCAATCTCTGTTCTCGGAACTAGGTAATTTGCTTTCCATAGAGGTCAAAGAAGCTATTTTGATAGTATTAGAAGTAAGATATAATAGGTGTTAGTATATATGGTTTTTCTAAAAAAAAAAAAAAAAAAAGATGGTCTGTCATAGAGCATAACATGTAAGGACTGAATATGAGTTATTAGCTATCCTGGTGAAGTAATAACAGTTGCAGTTCTCTTATCTAGGAAATAACTATCTCCAACAATACTAATAAAGGCAAATATTAATAAGGTCAAAAAAGGTAATGGGAATAGAGGAATAATCTTTAGACAATAGAGCATAAGTGAAAAAAATCAAGAGCCTCTTTTCTTTCAAGAGTTTATGTGTGACTTTTAATTTTTGAAAAGAGAAAGTGTATATTTATTTATTTTTTTACAAGTTTTTATTTAAATTACAGTTAGTGGGGCACATGGTGGCTCAGTCGGTTAAGTGTCCAACTTCAGCTCAGGTCATGATCTCACGGTTTGGTTCATGAGTTTGAGCCCCACGTTGGGCTCTCTGCTGACAGCTCAGAGCCTGGAGCCTGCTTTGGATTCTGTGTCTCCTTCTCTCTCTGCCTGTCCCTCCCCCACTAGTACTCTCTCTCTCTCTCTCTCAAAAATAAATAAAACATTAAAAAAATTTTAGTTAACATGAGTGTAATATTAGTTTCAGGTGTAGAATTTAGTGACTCATCACTTCTGTATAGAACCCAGTACTCATTACAAGTGCTTTCCTCATTCCCCATCACCTATTTAACCCCTCCCCCCACCCACCTCCTCTCCAGTAACCATCAGCTTGTTCTCTATAGGTAAGACTGTTTCTCTCTCTTTTTTCCCCTATGTTTATCTGTTTTGTTTCTTAAATTCCACATATGAGTGAAATCATATGGTATTTGTCTTTGAGTGACTTGTTTCACTTAGCATAATACTCTCTAGCTTCATCTATGTTATTGCAAATGGCAAGATTTTGTTCTTTTTATGACTAATATTCCATTGTGTATACACACACACACACACACACATATAATACACGAACACACACAAAGATGTGTATATGTATCCATTCATCAGTTGACAGACATTTGGGCTGTTTCCATAATTTGGGTATTGTAGACAATATTGCTAAAAACATTGGGGTGCATGTATCCCTTTGAGTTAGTATTTTTGTATTCTTTGGGTAAATACCTAGTAGTGCAATTGCTAGATTGTAGGGTAGTTCTATTTTTAAGTTTTGGAGGAACTTCCATACTGTTTTCTTGAGTGGCTGCACCAGTTTGCATTCCCACCAACAAATGGACCAAAAACCAAAAGATACCTAGGAATAAACCTAAACAAAGTGAAAGACCTGTATTCCAAAACCTATAAAACACTGATGTAAAAAACTGAAGTATACGAAACAATGGAAAGACAGTCCATGCTCATAGATCAGAAGAACAAATACTGTTAAAATGTCTATACTACCGAAAGCAATCTACACATTAAATTTTTTAATGTTTATTTTTGAGATAGAACTTGAACAAGGGAAGGGCACAGAGAGAGGGAGACAGAGAATTCAAAGTGGGCTCCGTGTCGTTAGAGCAAAGCCCAATATGGGGCTCAAACCCAAGAACCGTAAGATTATGACCTAAACCGAAGTTGGAGGCTCATCTGACTCAGCCACCCAGGTGCCCTGCTATCTACACATTTAATACAATCCCTATCAAAATACCAACAGAATTTTTCACAGAGGTAGAACAAACAATCCTAAAATTTGTATGGAACCACAAAAGACCCTGAATAGCCAAAGCAAACTTGAAAAAGAAAAGCAAAGCTGGAGGCATCACAATTCCAGACTTCAAGTTATATTACAAAGCTGTAGTGATCAAAAAAGTATGGTACAAGCATAAAAACAGACACATAGATCAACGAACAGAATAGAAAACCCAGAAGTGAACCCACAAGTATATGGTCAATTAATCTTCAACATAGCAGGAAAGAATATCCAATGGGAAAAAGATAAGTCTCTTCAACAAATGGTGCTGGGAAAACTAAACAGCAACAAGCAAAGAATGAAACTGGACCATTTTCTGACAACATATACAAAAATAAATTCAAAATTAATTAAAGACCTAAATGTGTGACATGAAGCCATTAAAATCCTAGAAGAGAACACAGGCAGTAACCTTTTTTGACACTGGCTGTAGCAACTTATTAAATAGGTTCTGAGGCAAGAGAAACAAAAGCAAAAATAAAGAATTGGGATGTCATCAAAATAAAAAGCTTCTGCACAGCAAAGGAAACAATCAACAAAACTAAAAGGCAACCTGCAGAATGGGAGAGTGTTATCTTAATTTTTTTTTACTACAGTTGACACAATGTTACATTAGTTTCAGGTGTAGAAAACATGGCTTCAGTATATCTATACTTATTTCAGTATATCTATACTTATTTCATGCTCACCACATAGAGAGAGGGATGTTATTACAAGACCACTGACTATATTCCCTATGTTGAGTCTTTTATTCCTATGACTCGTTTATTCCGTAATGGGAAGCTGTATCTCCCCACTCCCTTTCACCCATTTTGCCTATTCCCCTACTCCTCTTCCTTTTGGCAACCATTGGTTTGTTCTCCAAATTTGTAGGTGTGATTCTTTTCTTCGCTTGTTCATTCATTTGCTCTTTTAGATTCCACGTATGAGTGAAATCATATGGTATTCATTTTTCTCAGTTTGACTTTTTTCAGTTAGCATAATACCCTCTAGGTTCATCAATGTTGTTGCAAAATGATCAGCTCTCAACCTTTTTTATGTCTGTGTAATATAGAGAGCATCTTAATACACTTAATATTATAAATATGAATTTAATTACAGGATGAGAGATAGTTTCTCTTTTGAGAAGACAATTACACTCGAGTTCTGTCATTAAAAATATCTGCAACTGAATTTTAGTCTCCTTTCCTTTTTTTCCACATCTAGACATGCAAGACTCTTAAAATTATATAAATTATATACATGTTCAAGATATTATGCAGCCATAAAAAAGAGACGTTGAATCACTTGAAATGAATGTAACATCATGTGTCAACTATACCCCAAAAATTTTTTTAAAGGAAAAAAATATTCAGCATACTCAATACTATTTGTCTAGCTTTGAAAATTTTGAAAAATTTTACACCTTGCAATAAAGTGAATACAAATCTATTTGTCTAGCTTTGAAAAATGTTACACTTTGCAATGAAAGAAATAAGTGCAATAAAAATTAAGTGTAGGGGCGCCTGGGTGGCTCAATCAGTTGAGTATCCGACTTCGACTCAGGTTCAACTCAGGTCATGATCTCCCGGTCTGTGAGTCTGAGCCCCACATCGGGCTCTGTGCTGACAGCTCAAAGCCTGGAGCCTACTTTGGATTCTGTGTCACCCTCGCTCTCTGCCCCTCCCCCCGCTCATGCTCTCTGTCTCTGTCAAAAATAAATAAACATTAAAAACAATTAAAAAAATACGTGTAAAGTATTTGTTGCTTGAAGATTAAGAAACGAGTGAACAATAGGCAGAAATAAGTAACTCGTACAGAATTTTCATGTTAACAATTATGCTGAGGTGTACATGACACAAATTTAGATTTTTATTGCAGTGTAGCATTATTTTATACAAATAAAAACACAAGTGAATGTACTACGTGTAATTAAGTAGATATTACTTTACACATTGTATTTGATTAGATGTTTTGCATTTTAGTTTTGTATTAAAATTCTGAATCCTAAAATGCTGCATACCATGACAAGGAACAGACAAAATATTGTTATCTTAGTGTCAGACTTGGGATGAAATATTTAATATTTTTTGTAACTGAAAAAAGGAATAAAAGGATGAAAATTTATTTGAAATTTTAAGTAGATGTCACATATTAATACTGTGATAAATTTTAGACTATCATTTAGATAAGTAGTTTTAGCTGAAGATTTTGTGCATAATTTTTAGGCATAGTTAGTTTTACCAATAGAATAAAATTATAATAAGGTAATATTTCTTGGATGAAAATGTTCATGTTTCTTTCATCTAGGCGTACTTATATTCACACACACACATGCTCACACACAATTGCTCAAACATGCACACACATATTCATTTATAATTTGTCAACTTCACCAACAGCAACACTTTTAATAAAAAATCTGAAGTCTAAAGCTATTTATTCAAATGAATACACTCTTAAAAACTCTACCTCAAGGGCACCTGGGTGGCTCAGTTGGTTAAGCATCTGACTTCGGCTCAGGTCATGATCTCATCGTTTGTGAGTTCGAGTCCTGCATCGGACTCTGTGCTGACAGCTCAGAGGCTGGAGCCTGCTTTGGATTCTGTCCCCAACTCTCTCTGCCCCTCCCCTACTCACGCTCTGTCTCTGTCAAAAATAAATAAACATGAAAAATTTTTTTAAAAATTAAAAAACTCTACCTCAAAAATAATACTGACACAGTATTCAGAGAGGCTCTATAATCTTTTTTTTTAAATAAACTGTATTTTACGTACATTGATTTCTTTGCCATTCATAAGCCACTTGTGGGTATCGATGCAGCTTAAAAAAATATTTGAGGTGAGAAAGACAACACAAACCCTTCCAAAAGTCAGAAAGTAATGAATTGAAAGTAAATTATAAACAGAAAGATTATTTTCTCTACACAAATTATTTTTCTACAGATGTGAAATAAATGGGTTTGGATACATTCTACTACTAAAATATAGTGAGTGAAATGCATTTAGAATTATAGCTTACAGTAGCATCCAAACTGAATCCTTTACAAATTTACCTACAATTGTTTTTTGTTATATACACATACTGAGCTAAAAATCTGCACTTTTCCCATACAAATACTATCAAAATATAATAGTGTCAAAAACTTCCTAGGCACATAAAATAACTTTGGCAATTTCTTGACTGGAAAATCCTTAATCTTATTCGCTACCCAAAAATCTTACTCTAGTTACATACCATTAATTTTTTTTAATGTTTATTTATTCTTGAGAGATAGAGACAGAGCATGAGCAGGGGAGGGACAAAGAGAGACAAAGAATCAGAAGCAGGCTCCAGGTTCTGAGCTGTCAGCACAGAGCCCAACGCAGGGCTCGAACCCACGGACCGCGAGATCATGACCTGAGCTGAAGTCAGACACCCAACCAACTGAGCCACCCAGGCACCCCTAGGTACATAGCATTGATAAGATAATATTCTTTTATTTTTTTCATTTTAGAAAGGATATGATATGGTTTTCATTTGGTACTGTGGATGTATTTTCTGAATCTATGGAAGATTTTGATAATATTTTGAACTAAGCAAATCTTATGTTTTTTTTCAATTTTTTTTTCAACGTTTTTATTTATTTTGTTGGGACAGAGAGAGACAGAGCATGAACAGGAGAGGGGCAGAGAGAGAGGGAGACACAGAATCGGAAACAGGCTCCAGGCTCTGAGCCATCAGCCCAGAGCCCGATGCGGGGCTTGAACTCCCGGACCGCGAGATCGTGACCTGGCTGAAGTCGGATGCCTAACCGACTGCGCCACCCAGGCGCCCCTGTTTTTGTCACTTTCATTTTTTTCCCATTAATATATTAATAACTTTCTCATTTCTACTATTTTCATTGTTTCTTGAATCATTGTTTTCTCAACTTTTTACTGTTAATAAGTAATTTCTTATCTTAATATTGCTATTAAATGCTATAGTTTTGTTTTCTCAATAACCTTTTAATCATTGCAATCTTGTGTTATACTCCCTAAAAATTCTTATAGACTAGTGACTTGAATTCTTTTATGAAAAACTATATCTATAATTTCATGTGGTTATTATATGTCATATATATACACACACACTTATATATGATAAATTATTTATTAAAGGAAATTGAAAATGTGACAACACAAAGTTTGGCTTGAAGCAGGACTGGTATGAGGAAACTAAGTCTACATAAATTAGAGACTGTAACTACATAAATTATGATTATTCTAGTGCTTTTATCAGGTATGTGCAGCATACTTTTGATTCATTTCTGGAAAATTCTGGTAGTGGTAAATTGATTAGCAAATTCCTATGTTATGGCTTAAAAATGTTTTGACCTCCTTTGGAAAACTGAGCACAAGGGCCCATGTCGACCACTCTAGGTCTCTGTCCTGCTATTGAGGAATTGTGCTTTGCTCTTATGATCCTGGGCAACACGGAGGAAGCACTTTGTCAAGTGGGCAGCTCCTTAGCGTATACTGGTTGCAATTTTAACTGTAGCTCTGTGGCCAAAATTCCTCATATTAATTTACCATCCTTACTTACTCTTGTTCACATTTCTTTATTTCAGTTAAAAAATCCAATGAAAGTCATGTATGTAAAAATACATATTTTGTGTATAAATATATAAATAAGTGATAACTGTATGCTTATCACAAAATGCTTATCACAAAAACCAGCAACCAGAGTGGTAGCTTCCCACATCTCAGGCTTATTCCCAGAGACAATTAAGTAACACTTCCAGCTGTTTCACTTGGTAGCTTTCTCCATATCTTTAAATATTTATGTTAATTGATGTTTTTGTTTACCAAGTATAGGAATTATTTGTTGATTTGTTAAGATAGAGAAGCTGCTGCCTTTTAAATTACCTCATGCACTGTAAGTATCTATGTATCTGTATCTATCTACCTATAGATATTAACATTTTAAACTATTTTTAATAAATACATTTGCATTCTTTGAACTATGTCAATAGTGTGCTCATTGTAGAACAGGTATTGATTTATAATGTTTAATTTCATATATAATTTTATTGTTGTTTTCTATTTTCTTTTCACAACATCTTATAATTCTTTTTTTTTTTCTTTTTACTATTCTCAAACCCTCAGCTCTACTCCATAACATCAATTGGTGTATTCACATAGCTGACCCTCTCTTCCCTAGAGGCCATTCTTCTGGAGCTTTCCTTTCTACTGTTCCCATGTGCCCTGTTGACCTCTAGCTCTGGGCCTTGCTGAATACCTCTTATGATAAGACTTGCCTTCACTGTTCTCCTATGGTTATCTTGCTTCCCTAGATCCTGTGTTCCTTTTTCTTTTTTTAGTCTCTCTTTCCTGAAGTTTATAATTTTGTATGTCATAGAAAAGGACTTGAGTGGGAGATGGTTCCTATATACAGATGGTCAGAGAGGCTTCTTTGAATAGGCAATCTATGAGCTGAAGCTTGAGCCATGCAAAGATTTAGAGAGTAAATAGTTACATAAAAGAAAGTAGTGTTACATAAAAATCTCCTAAGAAAATTGTAGGTGTTAGTAACAGAGGGAAGGGTACAGCCTAGTGTTATGGGGAAACTAAGAATGGTACCCTATAAAGTCCAAGATTTATTCAAATGTGATCTAGGTCATTTAGGGTCATGTAGTTCACGATAAGAGTTTTGGAATTTATTTTCATTTCACTGATATATTACTGGCTAGTTTTAAGCCAAGGAGTGATAAGAGATATTCTTATAATAAGATAGAAATGTTGAGTGCAGTCCTTTTTGATGACTTGTATTTCTTCATCTGGGAAGGAACAAAGGCAGGGAAACAGAGAGGAAAGTGATTAGATATGTTTCAATGCTCTACATTAAGGGGGTAGGGACTTCTAGTAAAAATTTGTTTTAATAATAGCAAATGTTAAAATTTTAGGTAGGATAACAGTGCTAAAAATATGTTTATTGAAAATATATACCAGATTAAGGAATATGCAGATGGTGAAGTTTTGACAATGAATTAAAACACAAAGGAAAAAAAAAACAGCTTGAGGGAGAAGTATTGTTAAGAGGGGTTTGGAAATGCAGATGCACAGAAGGTTGGAACAGAAGATAAAGAATAAACAACCGGTAGAGAGAGGCTGAAGATGAAAGTAGCAAATAGGAGAAAATGGTAACTGAGGTAGGTATCTGGACAAGATGCCAAATAAAGTCTGAAGATTCAGCCTACCTGAGAATGAGGAGCCTCATGTACTGATCTAGATAGATTATGAGAAAGAGAAGGCAGAGGAGAAAACAGATGTCCGTCAGGTAAGAGTGAAGTAAACTTATGTCTTCTATTCATTTAACAAATACACATACATTGAGCATCTATTTTCTAGACATAAGCTAGGTGCTATGCTATGGATGTAATGTTAAGACACATTCTCTGTTGTCAGAACATTCACAATTACCAAAAAAGATGGAAAATTAAATAAATGTTCAGTGTCATGGAAGCATCTACAAGACAACATGGGTACCTAAGGGTATAGTAACTTTTCAGATTAAGGTGGAAAGCTAAGGGAGGGTTTCATAGACTGTGGTGATTAGTTGACTTCCCGTAGAATGAGTATGTACTCGACAGCAGACACAGAGAGGGGCAGAGGAGGGAACTCCTGACAGAAGTAACACTTTCTGACAGAAATAAAACAACACTAGACTTTAGAAAGTGCAAATTGCTTAGTATGGAAGTCCCTCAAAGGGCCTTTGGATGGTGAGAGTAAGAAAGTGAAGACTAGATCCTGAACTACCATCATTAGTATGTTATGATAGGTGGGTGTTATCATAGACAATCTTGAATAACATGATAAACTTTTTGATTTAGAAATATTCCTGTGATTAAAGTAGAATGATAATTTCCAGGGCTGAGTGGGAAGGGACTGAGTTTGGAGGCAAAGAAACACTATAACATTACAAGGACATTTCAAAATAGAATAATTAAGCAAGAGTAGTGGGAAGGGAAAGAAAGCGTTTCTGTAATATTTACACAAATGTTAATAGGATTTGGGATACTGAGTATGGGTGGAGCTGACCTAAAGAGGGTGTACAGGATGAAAACTCCAAGATTTCTTGTATAAGTAATTGAGAGAATAGTAGCTCCATTAAGCTAGACTGGGGATATAAAAGAAAAAAAAAAAAAACAAGTGTGCCTGTCTAGACAAATGATGGAACTGGGATTTAGGAGAAGTATTTGTTTAAGGGAAAGGTGAGGAATAATTAGAAAAAATGAGAGAAAATGAGGTACCTTTCTTAAATACCTACTATATACTAGGAGCTGCCCTAGTACTTTTGGATGCCCTTGTTCATCACACATGACCTCTGTGGCTGGCATTACTTCTCACTTCTACACTTGTGGAGTCCAAAGCTCAGAGAAGTTTTGGCAAACTTAACCCTGGCTATTAAGTACCAGAACCAGCATTCAATTACATGTGTAATTCATTAGTATCATGCTCCCATTTGTTGTATAAAATTTAGGGGAATGCTGGTATACAGTCATTATTTGCACTTGATCTTAGCCAAGAGGCCAAGAAGTGATCTACAGTCATTATTTGATGGCATGGGAATGTAGGAGGCCATGTGGAGTCAGGGGAAAGCATTTAGAAGGAAGAAAAAAGACCTAGGGAGAGCAGCATTGAGGAGCAATGGAAAAGACTGAGGAAATGGTCGGAGGGTGAGAAGAAATAAAGAAACTGTAGTGGTGTCAAAGAAGCCTTGAAAGAACATTCAGAAGAGGGAATATAATTAGTGCGAAATGGCACAGAGAAAGGAAGCAAGAAAAGGTTGAAGACCGCTCATTGGGCTTGAAAATTCCTAAACTCAAGCAGAATTTATGTGCTGCTGGGTCAGAACTCTAGATATAAATAGTAGATGAACTATAACTAGGGGAGCAAGAACAGACATTTATTTAGTTTGGGCAACTCTTGAAAGAAAGGTGGTTATAAAGAAAGAGAGAAATGGCTAGAAGATGATACAGACCTAAAGAAGTTGTCTCTGGGGTAGCTATTTGATAAAGTTGGAAAAATCATGGGAATTTATGAGAGAAAGAAGGAAGATATGGGAGACAGGCGGTAGCAAAGTTTTGTAGGAACAGAGAAGAAAGGGATCAGATATAGAACCCAGGCAGAAGGTAGGGATCCATTTGAGTGAGTCAGAACATTTCCTTTTCAAGGCATAAGAGAAGTGGATGAGTAAGAGAATAGATATAAATAAAGATGTAGGTGGGGTGTGGTGTCAAGAGAGTTTACTCCTTACGGTTTCTATTTTAATCATGAATTTAGAGACAAGGTGATCTTCTGGGAGTGAGGAGATGGATGTGAAACATAGCACTTTAAGAGAGTGCTGCTGACTTAAAGCAGCTGTTCTCAGAAAAAGGAAAAACAACAACAGCAGCAGCAACAACAACAACAGTGGACTAGAGAAAACAAGTGACGTCCTCATCATGTTCACCTTTCCCCAGCGGCAGCACTCAGCAGCCTGCTTGTACAAGTGCAGAAATCAAATAAGCACACGAGTGGCATCAAGTGAGGGATTTGACTAAAATATAAAGAAAGTATTTTGGTTATATATTATGTAGTTTAAGTTGGCAGGTGAGGAATTGGAATCAGAGGAGAGCTGACAGACAGAGTTGACAGACAGAAAGGTTGGGCCAGAGAATGGGAGTTCCAGAAAATAAGACAGTTGCAGCATAGGTAAGTTGTAAATACCAACTCTGAGAGGGAAAGAATTGTAGGTAAGACTAGACTTGAGAAGACTGATAATTTGGGCATAATATTATAGGCAAGTTTATGGAAAATCAAGAAGAGATGAATAAAGACGTCAGAACACAAAAATCTAATTGAAATCCTGAATTCATGTTCACCCAAAATGTGCATTTTCATGTGACTTTTCCAATGAAAATTTGCAACTGGAAAGTGGTCACAGAGAGTAGACCCTGAGTTGAGAACTTTAAAGGGAGGTTTAAGGTAGGCAAGTGAAAATATATTCTAATGGCAGGAAGGGCTTTCTTGAGATGGCAGACCCCCATGTTCAGTAGGTGGAGGTAGGTGCCTAAACAATTACAATGAGAATTAAAAGTAAGTTTTTAAGGGGCACCTGGGTGGCTCAGTCGATTAAGCGTCTGACTCTTGATTTCAGCTCAGGTCATGATCTCACAGTTCTTGGGTCTGAGCCCCACTTTGGGCTCTGCACTACCAGAGTAGCGGGATTCTCTGTCTCTCAAAAAACTAAATAAACTTTAAAAAATATTTTTTTTAAAGAGGAAAATATGAAGGACTAATCAGTAATAAGTTGTGGTCACAAAGAATGATTTCAGATTTTGAGATTTGACTTTTGAAAGGTTTCAAACCTTTAAAAAGTGCTAACATTTGGTTATTAAAATCTAATATGTTAGAAGGGCCATCAATATGGGCACTGAAGAGTTTAGGCAGAGATGGCACAAAATCAGACTCATTAAGTATTTGATAAATGAATAAACAAGTAAATGGACATACGGATAAACACATGAATGGATAAATCAAAGTAGATGTAGTTTATATGAACAGAATATCTGAACCAATGTATAGTCCATTCCTAGGGTGACCCTCAGTCTATTTTGTCAGAGCCCCAGTCTATTTGGTCTGGATGTTTATACTGGCTAATCAACTTGAATCACAAAATTCTATTTTGCTAATATCTGCAAATGTCAAATAAGAAGGCATTTTGTATGATTTTTTTTTAACTTTGAGGCTTTAGATGATATTGACTTAATTTCCTGCTTCACAGATTAAGTTACAAATTCTCTATGTATGGTTTATTTACAGAGAATATAATGTTTAATATTAGCAACTCTGCTGGATATTTCCTATTCATCTCTCCAGATGTACTCTCCACCCATTTTCACTGTACTCTCGGCCCAGAAAGGCTGACCTGTATGGACTTCACTGACGGACTACTATGGCTTGTGGTGCCTTGCTGGGTTCAGCCAACGGGAACCCTAGTAAAAGAGGAGTGGAAAGGAGCAGAATGAATGTGGGTTGTGTATTTCACCAGCTTCATTCCACACAGTATGTTCCTCTACTCAGGATGGAGTCCTATGCTGAAGGTCACAGGTTTTCTAAAGAAGCCCTCTCTACATAGCTCTCTCCTTCCACATTTTGGTAACTGGTAACTAGTAACTCTCTCCTCCCCTAAGGGCTCTAAAAGCTCTTCAAGTACTAGGTCAGAATACCACACTGTCCTATATGACTTCTCTATACCCTGACCATACAATCCTAAATATTCCTTATGAAACTATCCTCAAACTGCCCCAATTGAATGTGCCATCTGTTTCCTACTGGGATCCTGACTGAGATAGAATAAAAAAAATACTATTGTTAACAACACTGCTAATAACACGTTTAAAAATGTACCTTTATGACCTCCAGTCTTTTCTCATATTTTACTTTTATCGTGTGTTGTTATATTTTTAAAGATGCATGTTATCAATTTTTACCTTAAAATTTCCATTCTCATTTTAATTTCATTCAGTAGAAGGCAAAATTCCAAATGTAAATGTATCTATGTTTCTTAGTTTATACTAAGTAAGATTTTTGGTAGCACAATACATTCTTTACGGTTTATGACATACATAGATCTCTAGTGAGATTCTTTAGGTATAGAAATACGTGCCCATCTTTAAAAACATTTCAGTCAATGTGTTGGTTTGAATGATTATGTTGATTTTCTTAAAAAAGCCAGAGGCTTTTGTCCTGGTAAGAATGAAGTGATATTTGAATATGGGATATAGTTGTTATTATAAAGGAAAGAAATAGCTTCTCAGAAACACTTCATTAAATGTAAAGCAGCCTGATCACTTTTAATATTGCAGATGATTGACTGGAAAAAATGACCATGTGTCAGAAAAAAAGTGTTAATACTTAAAATAACCTCTTTTTCTTATTTTTGGCAACCACCTAAATGACTGCTTGGAAGATCATAAAAAGCAATGAAAACAAGACCTTTTAACGGAACATCTCTATTCTAAGTTGAAATCCATTAACTTTAGAACCTATTGTACTTAAATTCATAAGCTATAATCATATAAGAACTGTACTTCTAGTTCATTCCTAATTGATTTTAATCACTTAGAGAGATCTACAACCTAATTTTTTTTTAATGGGTATTTTTTTCTCCAATGTGAGAATAAGGTTAAACATTTGGATCTGTAAAACCAGTACTGAACATATGACAGTATTTCATGTCTGGAAGCTAGTTTGCATGTTTTTGTGTACACATGGTTCATCACGCTCTCTCCCATCCATGCTGTTATTGGTATCTCCCAAGCAATTTTTCCCTTTTTGATCCTTTGCCAAAAGCAGAAATCCAATGTCATTAATGCTACCAACCTAGGTTTGAGATATTCAGGTTTGAGCTTGAAAGCATAATGTTTTCTGCCAGCTGAGACTGGTTTTAGGGGAAAAGAGAGCAAAGTGAATTGGACCATAAGTGGCTAGGGGCTGGGAGTCCTCAAAGTGAGGAGAAGAAAGAACCCCCTTCGAGAAGGAGGCTGAATAGAGTGGAGCTATTCTGCACTGTTACCCGTGAACAGACTCTATAAATGTATGGTCCTGGAAACCTAAAACTCCAATTCAGACAAATAAAAAGATTATTATAATGCTCTATGATAAGTGGTCTAGGATGCTATGCAAACAGACAGACGGTCCTTAACACGGGCAGGTTGTGTCAGAAAGGCCTTCCCAGCAGGAGTGAGTTCTGAAGGAAGGGTCTGACTTAGGCAGCAACGTGCCACAGGAATAGTCCAGGAAATGACAGCATCACATACAGAGACACATGACAGAAAAACATGGTCAGTTCAGTGAACCATAGCAATATAGTATGTCTGATGCATAAGGTGTGATAGGCAAATGCAGTCAAGGAAAAGGAAGATTGCTGACAGATGGCACTGGCCAAGTGTGTTGGACCAGGTCTGCACACAGCTTGAACCTGCTGTTTATGAAAAACCAGTGTGGATTAAGCAAAGGAGTCACGATCAGCTTTATCATTTAGAATAATTCCCACAGCAGTGTAAGGCACACAAGTGACTGGTTAGAAAAGTAGAGAGTATAGGAAGGGAGCACAACTGTTATTTGGCCTTACTTCAAATAGGAAATGGTGAGGGACTAAATTAGTGAAGTGTTGGTGTGGCAGGGCCAGGAGGAGCAGATGATGCAAATCTGAGAAACATTTGTGAGACAGTCAAATTGAATATGGAGGCAGGGCCACGGAGAGGAGAGGGAAGAAATCTAGGCTGACTAATGGTAGTCAGCTTCTGAGGAGGATTGGGATTCACTGTAATAATAAAAAAAAGATGGCACAGATTCTGGGAAAGACATTAAGTTCAAACGTGAGACATCTTTAAGACATTCAGATGGAGACATCCACTAAGGAATGGGACTTAGTGTCTACACCATAGGACAAAGAACCGAGCCTCCCTTTGCCCAAATTCTTTCCCCAATCCCACCCCAGTCCATCAGCGAGACGTTTTAGTGCTCTTTCAATCACAGACACACGAACACAAGTCAAAAACCACAGTCGTTCCATGTCACAAACTGTTTTTGACCCCTGTCAATAATTTGCTAAACCAAAGTGAGATTCTGGCATATATCAGTCAATTATTCTTAATTACCTGTTATCCTATAGGAAACCTGAAAATTCAAACTAGTGGTTATTTCTATGTGGTCTCTTTCTTTAGAAGGCACTGGGTATATAATTTTGAAGCAGATTAACTTCTTAAAATATATTTTGCTCATGATAGTGTAAGATCATTTTATCTAATCAGGCACGCAAGGCAAGAAAAAAAGTTTTCAGTGGTATGTTAGACTCAGTTGAGAATTGCAGGGGTCTCTTTAGCTTGGGAAATAAAATATATAGGTATGTGTGACAACTGATTAGCCTACATGGATTGCTAATGTTGGGGTTTGCTGTGGTCTCAGCTTTGACTGAATCAGTCAGCCTGACACTGAAAGGTGTCACAGGACCAGAATTACATCACATTAAGGCAAAAAGTGGATATTATGATACAAATTATTTCTTTTTTTTATGTTTATTTATTTTTAAGAGACAGAATGATAGAGCACGAGCCAGGGAAGGGCAGAGAGAGAGGGAGACACAGAATCCGAAGCAGGCTCCAGGCTCTGACCTGTCAACACAGAGCCCGAGGTGGGGCTCGAACTGACAGACCGTGAGATCATGACCTGAGCTGAAGTTGGATGCTCAACCGACTGAGCCACCCAGGTGCCCCAATACAAAGTATTTCCTATAATTATTTTGTTCTATATTGCATTACTCTTTGAGATCAAGAACTAGTTTCATTTCACAAAATCATAAACACAAACAAGTATTTAACATGTGTTAACAAGTATTAACAGGTTAGAGAATAAAGAGAAAACTGTTCTGAGAGGAAAAACAGCACCAGTAATCTTTCCGTATAACCACTTGTATTCTTTCTGCACTGTACTTCAATTTGCCAGGAAGCAGGTTGAAGCCGAGAGGGTTCTTGGATGCAGGTGCCCAAATCCCTGCCATGCCAAAATAGGACCGTGGGACCTCCTCAAGCCACAGCACGTTTCTCAGGTCCTCCTAACCCACGGCTGCTCCAGTCACCTCTGAAGCATGGGAATGAACACTTGTTTCTGCCACTTACTAAACCACTCTCCCCTTCTCTTTCTCACTCTTTCTCCCTAATTGCCAACTTCTACTTTCTTAACATTCTGAATTCTCAAACTAAAGTTCAGTGGGTCTTAGAGGCAGTGATAACCTTCCATTGTGTATCCATTTCTCTTTGGGGCTGTGAAACACCAGTGGCCCCTAAGGTCCTGTGATGTGAGCAGGCCACAACCAGAGCAACAGGCACTGGCTACCTGCTGGGGAGGGTGGAGAGAAACCACTGTCTTCTAAACTTTCTACAATATTGGGAACAAGTTCCCAGTCAGTTTCTCAATGGTCCTCTTGTACAGATATGTTTGTGTATTACTAGCTAGCTAGCTAACTGTTTCAGTTTAGAAAAAACACCTCAGTGTTAAAAAGTTTGTTTTATGGGACGCCTGGGTGGCTCAGTTGGTTCAGTGTCCAACTTTGGCTCAGGTCATGATCTCACAGTTTGTGAGTTCGAGCCCTGCATCAGGCTCTGTGCTGACAGCTCAGAGCCTGGAACTTGCTTCGGAATTTATGTTTCCCTCTATCTCTCTGCCCCTCCCATGCTCATGCTCTGTCTCTCTCTGTCTCTATAATAAATAAAATTAAAAAAAAACTGTTTAAAATAAATTAAAAAATAAAGTTTGCTTTACTTTTTCTTCCAGTAACTGGATATATTGGTTTTGTATAATTTTATCTGGAAAAAACTTCTTTTTTTAAGAAAAAATTATTCTGTAACCACAAAACAATGATAAAGTTGAGGGATGAAAATTTGACAGCTTCTACTGAATAAAGAATGTGATTATTTTAGATAATGTTCTTTATTACTTCTGGACTGGAATATAATAATTCCTTTCCTTTTAATTTTTTTTTTTGTGTTGTTTCCTTATGGTTTAGGTTTAGGATTATACATTGAGCAGCTGTCTAATCATCAGTCTCAAATATACATAATCTAACCACAAACTGACAAACATTCAGTAAAATCTCACTAATTCAGGATAATTAGAGGAAAGACCAATCTGAAATGCTCGCGCTCTCTCTCTCTCTCTCTCTCTCTCTCTCTCTCTCTCTCTCTCTGTCACACACACACACACACACACAATGCACTAAAGGAAACAACATTTTATTTATTTGACTACAAGCAATACTTTAATAGGGCAACAGCAGCATTGCTAGAAAGGATCTAGCATGACACAAATAAAACATAAAAGTGTAATTAGCATGCCAATTATATGTAAAATGTTTGAAGAGACTTTGGAATTTTAAGTTATTTTATTTCTCTTTTGAAATCCTTTACTTATCAAATTCTTTCTTTAGTCTCACACCCATATATGAAAAATCCCAAGTGCCAGATGAATACATGGTTTTACTCTTCCTCTTGTTCATTTTCAATTCATTCCCAGAATAAGTACATGCTTAAAATTTAAAACCTTACCTTTTTTTCGTTACCCTTAAAAGAAAGTCATTCATGCATTTTTAAATAAAGATTTTAATAATTGAGGGAAAAATAAAAGGCTTACCATATGACTCTACCCTATATTTTCCACATGGAATACAAAATGGTATCATAAGAAGATATGCTCTTCCTTATTCCTCTTTCTCTCCTAGTCCTTCTGTCATCCAACAGTAATTTATTAATAGCCATGACCTGAGGTGGATTTATCACGAAGCTAATGAAGCTTAAGCTTTAGGCCCCTCACTTGCACTGATCTCTTCCAAGGTCCTGAGAAGAGTTATAGCAAGTGTTCACATAGCCTTATGTTTTCATTAAACCTTCTACAGTAAGATAGTATAACACCAGGGTAAGCTAGACTATTCTCTTTTTCCATTCTGAAATCCTCTCTGTCACACTTTTCCCTGGGTTGCATAATTTTGGAGTGGCCAGGGGCGTTTTGGGACCTACTTAAGGGTACTTGAGTTGGAAATACACTTAGTTTGGGTTTTCACAGTCACTTGTGAGTATAATTAGCTTATTTCTAGCTGTCCTCATACAGGAATGGTATTCAGAAATACCACCTTCCACTGTGCCAACCCACCTGACATCATGATAAGAAGTTACAAGTCCAATGGCCATATAGAATATGAATGTTTCAGAAGAACTGTGTGAATTTATTTAAGATTAATTTACACAAAAGAAAATGACCTGACATTTATAAAATATAAAAGAAACACTGTAGGCATTTTCTGAAGTTTGTTATTGTGAAAGTTTGGGTCGTCTCAAAGCAGAATGCAAGGTAAGCATTTGAGTGTGGACAGTTTATATGGGATGTGATCCACATACAGAGAATGAGGCAGTAGGGGAAGAAAGGAGGAAGGAAAAGCCCACCTGAAATGTGTTATTGTGGATTCTGCTGTGGGGAATGCAGGCAAGATTTCACTAGGACTTTGGGAAGTATAGGAAATGCCTCTCAGAATCATCTGTTAGAAGCATGAGAGGCTGGGGCATTTATTGAGGATTTCTGTCTGCAGTAGGTCTCCTCTACTCCATCTGAGTTGCTGTTGTGAGTTGAGCAGGCACTGGAAGGGAAGGCCCTCATGCAGAAAAGCAGAGAGATGAACCTAGGAGGTGAACACTAGCAGCTGTACCCAGTCACTTACCAAAACTGAGACTGAAATCAGAGGTTGGCCTAAGAGAGGTGATGTGGGGGATCAAAAGCATCTGCCACAGGTAAATATTTTTTATCTCTATTTTTTTAAGAAGAAATTGAAGTTCTATGAGGCTAGATCAGTTTCCTGAGATTGCATGGCACATAGGTGATAGAAGTAAGATTTCAATATACATACATCTAATTCCAAAGATCACTCATTTTCCACATATATTGCATGTCTCCTTGGGGAGAGAGGACATCTAAGTCAATGAATCATATAAACTTGGCATGGTTCAGTAAAATGATTTTGTTGGCTTCTGCCAGCAGATGAGAACAGAGGAAGCTAATATGATAAAGTTCCTCGCTATTCTTTTTGTAGTGCCTGCTGTGGGCACTCTCTTACCTTAGAAAAGCATATTGATTGGATATTCTTTCTTGTTTTGTCAAAGATTAGTTGGCCATACTTTTGTGGGTCCAATTCTGGAGTCTCTATTCTATTCCATTTGTTTATGTGTCTGTTTTTGTGACAATATCATGCTGTCTTGATGATTACAGCTTTGTAGTACAGCTTGAAGTCCAGGATTGTGACACCTCCTGCTTTTGTCTTCTTCTTCAATATTACTTTGGCTATTCAGGGTCTTTTGTGGTTCCATACAAATTTTAGGATTGCTTGTTCCAGCTTTGAGAAGAATGCTGGTGCAATTTTGATTGAGATTGCATTGAATATGTAGATTGCTTGGGTATTATCGACATTTTAACAATATTGATTCTTCCAATCCATAAGCACGGAATGTTTTTCCATTTCTTTGTATCTTCTTCAGTTTCCTTCATAAGCTTTCTATAGTTTTTTCCTAGGTATTTTATGATTCTTGGTGCAATTATCCATGGGATCAGTTTCTTTGTCTTTCTGTTGCTTCATTATTAATGTATAAGAATGCAACTGATTTCTGTACATTAATTTTGTATCCTGCGACTTTTCTGAATTCATGTATCAGTTCTAGCAGACTTTTGGTGGAGTCTCTCAGGTTTTCCATGTATAATATCATGTCATCTGCAAAAAGTGAAAGCTTAACTTCATCTTTGCCAGTTTTGATGCCTTTGATTTCCTTTTGTTGTCTGACTGCTGATGCTAGAACTTGCAACACTATGTTAAACAACAGCGGTGAGAGTGGACATCCCTGTTGTGTTCCTGATTTCACGGGAAAGACCTCAGTTTTTCTCCATTGAGGATGATATTAGCTGTGGGCTTTTCATAAATGGCTTTTATGATGTTTAAGTATGTTCCTCCTATCCCAACTTTCTCGAGGGTTTTTATTAAGAAAGGATGTTGAATTTTGTCAAATGTTTTTCTGCATCGACTGACAGGATCATATGGTTCTTAACTTTTCTTTTACTAATGAGATGTATCACATTGATTGATTAGCGAATATTGAACTAGCCCTGCAGCCCAGGAATGAAAAGACAGTCTCTTTAACAAATGGTGCTGGGAGAACTGGACAGCAACATGCTGAAGAATGAAACTAGACCACGTTCTTACACCATTCACAAAAGTAAACTCAAAATGGATGAAGGACCTGAATGTGAGACAGGAAACCATCAAAACCCTAGAGGAAAAAGCAGGAAAAAAACCTCTCTGACCTCAGCCGCAGCAATTTCTTACTTGACACATCTCTAAAGGCAAGGGAATTAAAAGCAAAAATGAACTATTGGGGCCTCATGAAGATAAAAAGCTTCTGCACAGCAAAGGAAACAACCAACAAAACTAAAAGGCAACCGACAGAACGGGAAAAGATATTTGCAAATGACATATCAGACAAAGGGCTAGTATCCAAAATCTATAAGAACTCACCAAACTCCACACCCAAAAAACAAATAATCCAGTGAAGAAATGGGCAGAAAACATGAATAGACACTTCTCTAAAGAAGACATCCAGATGGCCAACAGGCACATGAAAAGATTGTCAATGTCACTCCTCATCAGGGAAATACAAATCAAAACCACACTGAGATTATCACCTCATGCTGGTCAGAGTGGCTAAAATGAACAAATCAGGAGACTATAGATGCTGGAGAGGATGTGGAGAAACGGGAACCCTCTTGCACTGTTGGTGGGAATGCAAACTGGTGCAGCCACTCTGGAAAACAGTGTGGAGGTTCCTCAAAAAATTAAAAATAGATTACTCTATGACCCAGCAATAGGACTGCTAGGAATTTACCCAAGGGATACAGGAGTGCTGATGCATAGGGGCACTTGTACCCCCATGTTTAAAGGAGCACTTTCAACAATAGCCAAATTATGGAAAGAGCCTATATGTCCATAAACTGATGAATGGATAAAGAAGTTGTGGTTTATATACACAATGGAATACTACTTGGCAATGATAAAGAATGAAATATGGCCTTTTGTTGCAATGTGGATGGAACTGGAGAGTGTTATGCTAAGTGAAATAAGTCATACAGAGAAAGACAGATACCATATGTTTTCACTCTTATGTGGATCCTGAGAAACTTAACAGAAGTACATGGAGGAGGGGAAGGGGGAAAAAAGTTACAGAGAGGGAAGGAGGCAAACCATAAGAGACTCTTAAAAACTGAGAATAAACTGAGGGTTGATGGCGGATGGGAGGGAGGGGAAAGTGGGTGATGGGCACTGAGGAGGGCACCTGTTCAGATGAGCACTGGGTGTTGTATAGAAACCAATTTGATAATAAATTTCATATTAAAAAAAGAAAATCATATTGAGCTTTATGAACAAATCACTGATTCATATAGACCCACTAGGCACCCTGGATTAGAAGGATAATACAATATAAAAAATCCTGTTGTTGAACCCAAAGAAGGTGTAGTTACCCATGTCATGTCAGATAAAGACAGGAGGAATAGGAATACTATAATACAGATGACTAGCATTACAGTTTTTATGTATTTGACTCAGCTATAACCCAAAGGAGGATACAAAATTTACGAACTACTTACTCCAGACTTGGAGTGACTTTACATACGTTTTATACTTTAGTCATATGAGGCTCTTACATGATTACATAAATCTGAGAGGAGTCCAAGTCCCATGGCTTGTAGGAGTCTAATGGCTATGGTGGGTGATACTAAGGTTTATCAGGACTTTGTCTCTCTTGCACTTCCAGTACCAGGAAGCCTACACTTTCAACTATTGTTACTGATCTTGGCAATGAAATGGGAGCTGACACGCTGGGTGCCACTTTGGAAGTGATTCACTTAATTGCTGACGCTCACCTCCCTAGCTTCTTTTCCAATGCCACACAGCCTGTGAAAGCATGGGTGTATTATTCATAGGAGTCATAGAGCAAATTAGCCTGGAATGCTGAGCCACCCTATGGAGTACAGCTTCTTTGGAGTAACAGTGGCCTTTGAATGAACAAGAAATGAACTTTATTTTGTTAAGCCAAGGAGACTATTGGGGCTGCCTGATACTATGGTACACCATAGCCTAAACTTACTAATTGAGTGACAGGTTAACATTTGAACCAAAGCCAATGTGACTTCAAAAGATCCTATCTGCTCTTTTAAATGCAAAATATAGTCTCCTGTTTCTAGGTTTTATTTTATTTTTAAAATGTTTATCATGTTTGGTTATTAAAGTAATTCCTAAACCATATGGCCATTTTGTAAACATATATAGAATATACTCAAAAAGAAATAAAAATTATCTCATAGTCCCAACGTAATTAAAATTTTGGTGTATTTACTTCTACTATCACTTTCTATATATGAGTACGTATCATTTTTATGTTGCTGAAAGTCATACTACAATAAAATAATTGCTTTTAAATTAAATATCATTGCTAACTTTTATCCAATGTCATTAGACATTCTTTGTAAACTTATGTTCTTTTTAAAACATTTTTTTAATGTCTATTTATTTTTGAGTGAGACAGAGAGAGACAGAGTGTGACCAGGGAGGGGCAGAGACAGGGAGACACAGAATGCAAAGCAGGCTCCAGGCTCTGAGCTATTGGCACAGAGACTGATGCGGGCTCAAACTCAGGAACCACATGATCATGACCTGAGCCAAAGTCAGACACTTAACCACTGAGTCACCCAGGCACGTCTATAAACTTATGTTCTAATACAATATGGCTTGTGGAAGGGTGCAAATAATTCCTTAACTTTGTCTTACTTGCTAGCTTTTTCCTGCTATGTAGTGCACATTCCTTATTCCTTATTATTTCATTGCAAAAAGAGACTACATAGACATTTTATCTGTTCTCCTCATCCAAAAGTCCCATATAATAAGGAAATTTTGTCTCTCAATCCCATCTTCTATACCAATAGTTCAGCTGCTCAAAAGTCAATCAGCTATTCAGTGAAATAACAGCTGAGCTGGTTGACTGAGCTGACCAATTGTTCACCCTACTGATAGTCCTATGAAACACAATCTTATGTTTTTTATCCTAAAATTTACCTTAAGTATTTATCTTTGTTCTATACTTTTACTTTGCTTGCATACCTAAAATCTCTTAAAAGCATTATAGTGGTGAGACTCACATTATGATCAAGTTAGATGAAAAATGATTAGAAGTCAAAATACCTAGCACCAGGGCGCCTGGGTGGCTAAGTTAGTTAAGTGTCCAACTCCTGATTTCTGCTCAGGTCAGGATATTATGGTATGAGACTGAGCCCCCATTAAACTCCATACTGGGTGTGGAGCCTGCTTAAGATTCTCTCTCTCCCTCTCCCCCTGCCCCTCCCCTGCTGGCACCTGCACATGCTCACTCTCTCTCTCTCCCTCCCTCTCTCTCTCTCTCAAAAAAAAAAAAAAATACCTGGAACCATGAACTTTCCAACCACAAAACTGATACATGTTACTGAAAAGAAGTCATGATAAATTTTAAATAGGAAAAAGATTATACCTTTATTCCATTTGATGAAAAAACCGACCCAAAAGAGAATGAGTATTTTTATTTAAGACATTTAAAAAGACTTGCTACCCCAGCCTAGATGTCAGTGTTCATAAAAGGCAAAAAACACATTTAATGATTATTGAGACAATTTCATAAGTCATACCCCATGAACTTGTCAATAATGGTACAGTCCTTTCTTTTGTTTTGCTCTTTCTCATTTATCTGTCACTGATATGGATGTCATTTTTTCAGCTCTTTCACAAGGCATTGCTCAGTTACTTTGGCAGAAAACATAAGTGGTGAAATCATCTGAAGCCTAGCCACATATAATGGTTCGCCAGCATCCCACCATCAAAAAAATGACTTTTATTCTACACTTCAAGAAAACGTGCATGGATTTGTAGGTTTGTGAAAGGCGCCATAGTGGAAACTCTGCAGGCAGAAATTCTTTATATACATAACAACACATCAATAGGCAGCTCCATGCAAGTCCTCCCACATATCCAGCTAAATAAAGACACACTCAAAGGCTCCCTCCTAGGGTCTAATCTTGTCATATTTTCCATGTAGAGCCCATCATGGTCAAGTGCTTCAGATAAGTTAGATATTCCTTGCAGGTGGGCACTAAGGTTTTGCTAGTACATGGGGTATCTGCAGAAATTCAGCAGAGATCTGAGATAATAAAGGCGACAACACACAACAGCAGCAGTTACCATTTGTTTAGTGATTACTAGGTGATAGCCATTCACATGAGGAACTTCTGAGGTTGTTAAGCCTAACATATGAAACAGGCATGTCCAGATTATAAATGAGGAAAATAAAAGACAGGTTAAGTAACTTGTACACTGTCACATAAGATGTGAAAGAGGCAATATTCAAAGACAAAGCTGTGCTCTTAGCCATTGTGTTATATTGTCTCTACGTCTGAGTTAACCTCACAAATCACCTTGCCACTTATTAGTTGTGTGACATTGAGCAAGAGAGTTAACATTCCTTCAATTTCTCTCGTGAATAATTAATGCCCTGCCTTCATCAGGGGGTTATTGTGAATATCAGAAGGAGTTAACAAATGTCAAAGTGTTCTGTCAATTTGAAATGCCATATAAATGTGAACTCTTTTATAGCCACCATTATTGGTCATAGTAATTGTTTTCATAATTGGAACCATCCCGCAGTTTTTCTCAGGTAAAGAATGAATCTAAGGTCTAGGACTCAGAGTGTGGTCCACAGAGCCACAGTTTTAGCATCTCCTGGGAATTTTCTTAGAAATGCAGAATCACAGGCATATTCTACACCTACTAAATTACAATCTGTATTGTTACAAGATTCCCAGAAGATTCTTAGGCACATTAAGTTTGAGAAGCGCGGAAGATAAAAGCTAGATTTAGAGTACTCATTATGTATAGAAGTTTCAGAGATTTTAGGTTTTGGTACAGATAGAAAAATAGAAGACTAAAAAACTGTTGAATCAACCTCCCTTAAGACTCTTCAGATCACTAGGAATATTGCCACATGAATAGATCAGAATGTAAGGCTTGAGTATACCCATCCGTCCCAGGCAGTTTCTTAGTAGCCTAAATTGTACCAAGAGTCGTGAGTATGGGCTTGCCTGATTAACTCCCTTACGGAAACATGTTTATAGCCTTGGCAATCTATTACTCTGTGGGGACAGACTTGCTTCATTGACATGATTTCCCAATGACAATCCTCTTTTTTATTATTCTTGCTTGCTAATTTGTATATTTTCTTATGTTTATGATATATAATTTTTTCTTTTACTAGAAGATAAATGATATCCTGCATATTTCAGAGGGACCTGGAAGATGTTGGGAGTTGATATGGGTTACATGCATTAAGTTTCAAAATCTAAATGGGGCTTAAGAAAGAAAAGACAACTGATGTGACATCTTTGGACAGATATAAGGAACATCACAGGAAGTTTTTAAGAATTCTAACAAAGAAATAGAGTAACAACTCTATATAATAGTAAAGAGAGTTAAATTAGAGGAGTATGCATAGAATAACATAAACAGTCAATTTCAGCAATGGACTTGGTGAAGTTTGACTATGGAAAAGACCTAGGGAAAGTAGCAGTAATAATTCATCTTTGAAATTATTTCCTTAAGACAATTTTACCTGACAATCTAGCTGGAAAATCCTAAAGAAAATTTGAGGAAGAGGACAAGATTTTTAAACAAAAAAATACAAATATGAATGCAATAAAACTGGAAGCTAATAAATGAGCTCAAATGTCATTCTTGTCAAAATAGTACTTGCCAGGATAACAGATTGTTCAGGAGGAGGATAAAAAGGGTATGAAACCAAAAATTCTCTAAAATGTGTAATAACAAGAATTTAAGAGGAGGCAAGGTCTTGGGTACTTAAAGGATCTCATCAAATCACTGGAATCACTTAGAATTCACTGGACTAGAACTTTTTTTTTTTTTTCAACACATTCAAGTATTCTTTCCAACAATATAGTAAAATCTATGCAGTAGGAAAACATTGTCAGATAGAAAAAAAAATGAAGAAACTATTATCTTAATTAGAAAATAAGTTGTCCCTAAGGTGTTTTTCCCTAGGATGGTCTCAGATCTGCAAAGGCCTGCAGGTTAATTCCAAAACTGCAGAGTTAATATTCAGAGAAAACACCAGCCAGGCATGATTGGGAAGCTTCACAATTTGTATAGAAGTGGAATCACATTTATGGGTAGAGGATTTTAAGGAAGTCCAAGATATTTTTAAAACAATAGTATGAAGGAAAAGGTTTAAAGTTTCATAAACTATCATATTACATTCACTTCAAGTAAACAGGTAGGATTTACAGTCATTGAAAATTGTCTTATCTGAGTATGAAAGCAAAGACTAACTTGGGGAAAAGTTTAAAATTATTCATCCTAGCTGCATTTCTCACAGCAAGTAAGCAAACCACAACAAAACAATGTGTTAAGGAAAAAAATAAATAACTCTACAGAATATTTTTTAAAGAAAACATCTTACAGAATGGGATGTCTATGATGAAGTTATTACTAATAATTTACACAATGCCAAAAGCCATTTGCATCTATGATTGATTATATAAACACTGGAAACGTCTATGATAAAAATATACCATAAATAAAGGCCATATATAGTTAACCTAATATATGTACAAATTAAATTTATGTATAATATATAGAAAGGTATATGTATAAGCATTAAATATATCAAAAATTCTTAACCTCATTAGATGTCAAGAAAATGTAAATGGACGGTTCAACTGTCTTTTAGCTATCAGACTGGCTCAATCTTAGGAAGGTTTAATTACTTCAAATTTTGAGAATCTTATGAAGGACTGGTCACTATTATACCCTGTTGGCAGAAATAGAAATTGGTACAATATATCTGAAAGTTTCTTTGGTAGAATCTACATACACTTAACATAATTATATATCATAACTAAGAAATATGAATGAATGAATGAATGAATGAATGAATGAATGAATATAGTTCATGTTGTGCAAAAAGAAAAAAGTGGGGAGAATCCGAATGTCTATCAGTAGGGGAATGGATAAATGTACTATGGTTCAATGATGTATCAGAATAATCTGCTCCATTTTCATAGAATAAGATAGTTTATACAAAGATTATTTATGTGAAAAATATCTATGATGTATGGTCAGTAAAAATAACTAACAGAGGATATATATATATATATGTATATATATATATATATATATACACACACACACACATATACATATACATATTTATATATGTGTATATTATCACTTTAAAATATTTATATAATTATGTACATTCTTATGTATTTAACTTGAAAATACAAAAGCAAAACTGCTCAAGTGGTGATATGTGGAAGTGGCTCTAGAAAGGAGTGGGAAATTATCAGTTTTAACGTTACAACTATTGTATTATTTGGATTTCTCAGCACACAAGTAGAGGATTTATAAATTAAAAATATATATTAAATAATTGGCACTTCTCTTTCTGTATCTTTACCATTTTCATGAAGATTATTGTTTTATGACATTTATTAACCTCTGCATCTTTATTCCACCACTCTCTTCTCTAATAACAAAAGTTGTGCAATTCATAAGTTCAACATTCTCAGTATTATTATTATTAAACAGTGTGCTCCATTTGGATTCTAAACTTATTTTTACCCTGATTACAACTTCAAGGAAAATTTTTGAATAAAAAATTTCTAGTTAGCTGCTATTGATTGATGAGAGAGAGAGAGAGAGAGAGAGAGAGAGAGAGAGAGAGAGAGAGATGAGTTATAAAGAGGTTATATGAAATGAATGTTAAAGACTATTTTGAAAATGTGGTTGCATCTGTCTTGATTTCAGGTTAGTGATTAGATTTTAACGCTCTTAGGCCTTAACTATACCATGCTGTTCCTACATTTTTGTATTCTGATCCCTCAATTTTTAGTACCTTAAGGGGATTCACAGTCAATTACACAGGATATCTCTAGTTTTGAAGTTTTTAACCTAGTCTTTAGTACTGGGGTCAAAAATACTATTTTGTAGCATTACAACAAAATGACATTTCCTGCTATAGCCATATTCTAAAATGGCAATTTTTTGCTAAGATCTTGGAAAGGACATGACTTTGCATTTAGAGATTTACTTGTTTGAGACATCTGAAAATGAAAAACAATGACATTTTCACAGTATCTTTCACTGAAAAGTTTCAAAGTATTTTCATGGCATTCAGTAAGGTTTACAGGGCCATATATGTAAGTAAAAAGAAAATTTTCTCTGAAATGGAGAATGAAAATAGCCAAGAGCTCAAAGATAGACCATAAAACATACGGGATGAGGGAAAACATAACGGTTTAAAAACTAATTACACGCCATGTGGAAAGAAACAAATAAGATAAACCAAAATGTGATTACTGAAGGCTATTCTCACATTTTAATGTACATAATATGACACGTGATTTATAATTGGGGTGGTTAGTAAAAATAACTAACAGAGAATATATATACACACACATATACATATACATATATATATTTATATATGTATATATTATCACTTTACATGCTACTACTACTACGACTATTACTCTTAATAACTATGCGCCAGGCAGTAGCCTAACTTTACATCAATTACTAGTTACTATTAGATACTTCCAACAATCCTGCTGCATTTAGAGTGTGAAGGGTTGACGTTATTACTGTTACCTTATTTAATGGTGAAGAAATTGAGACATGCAGATGTTAAGTTTCTTATCCAAAGTCTCATATAAAATGTAATAAATGAGAATTTTTGAACTTAGGGAAGTTGGTATTTATGTTTATATACTTAACCATAATTTATAAGCCACAATGAATGATGATTGAAACAATCAGAATTAGTCTTTGATACAAAAACAGCAGCACTAGATGTATCTAAGACATAGTGGAAGGTCCCTAGCGCAGTAAGAACTTCCTTATGAAGTTCCACAATACCTGAAGAGTCATTGGTAGATATTTTCATTGGAATAAAGTATTTTCACTGCTATAAAATGCAGAATGTGATATAAACATAATTAACAGAGGAGGATAATTAATATAGGAATAGATTTTTAACTTCACCAGATACCAGGGAATGCTAATGAAAACAGTTATGAGTTACTTCATTTTATGAATTAAAATGAATGAGGAAGAGCTACATGAATCAAAATGGACCAATTAAAAAAACAGGTGAGCTAAAAAAGCAGGTTGTCACAGATACATACAGGATTATAGGATTTATATCGTGTTTGAAAATTTCCAAACTTCTACTTCTTACTGTTTTGGGTCATAAATTTAAATGGTATAATAATTTATAAAGTAATAGTAAATACTAAATTAGTGAAAATGGTTACCTCCAGGACAGGAAATTTACAAATGCCCTTACTGAAGGTTTCAATTTTGTTTTCTTTTCTTTTTTTTTTTTTTTTTAAATTTTTTTTCAACGTTTTTTATTTTATTTTTGGGACAGAGAGAGACAGAGCATGAACGGGGGAGGGGCAGAGAGAGAGGGAGACACAGAATCGGAAACAGGCTCCAGGCTCTGAGCCATCAGCCCAGAGCCCGACGCGGGGCTCGAACTCACGGACCGCGAGATCGTGACCTGGCTGAAGTCCGACGCTTAACCGGCTGCGCCACCCAGGCGCCCCTGTTTTCTTTAACATACATTTTAAAGTGAATAGGGAAAAATGAGGAGATTCATTAAAGTTGGGTTGGCTACTTGATATTCATTATCCTCTATGCTTTGTTTATATAAAGTATTTCACAATAAAGATATTATTTCACAATAAACATTTTTTTTCATGAAAAAAGGAAAATAAAAAAAATCCTAAATGACACCTCACTCATCCCAATACTTATGCGTAACTTTTAAAGCACAATAAAAAAAATTCAATACTTGGAGTGCCTGGGTGGCTCATTTGGTTGAGTAGTCGATGATCTCAAGTTTTCTGAGTTCAAGCCCCACAACAGGCTTTGCACTCACAGTGGGAGCCTCCTTAAGATCCTCAGTCGCCCTCTCTCTGCCCCTTCCCTGCTCCCTCACATGCACTCTCTCTTTCAAAAATAAATAAATGTTAAAAACATTAAAAATTCAGTACATTTTCTTATAGTCATATGATTAATTTATAGCTGATGATATATATGTATATGTGTATACATGTGTGTGTGTGTGTGTGTGTGTGTGTGTGTGTGTGTGTGTGTGTGTATACAGTTTTGTGCCCTCATGGTTTTTTTTTTCTTCTAACCTCTGTTAAAATGCTAACATTTTTGCCATGAAAACACATTAAAATATTGTTGGATATCACACCTTGGGATGACTTACTATGAGTGATTTTTGTTGTTGTTGTTTTAAATATTTATTTTTGAAAGAGAGAGACAGAGGGTGAGCAGGAGAGGAGCAGAGAGAGAGAGACACACACACAGAATCTAAAGCAGGCTCCAGGCTCTGAGCTGTCAGCACAGAGCCTGACACATGGCTCAAACTCACGAACCTTGAGATCATTACCCAAGCCAAAGTCAGAAATGCCACCCAGGTGCCCCATGAGTGATTGTTTTTTAATCACAGCTACCTAATTTCAGGTCCTGTGGCACTGTAAAGCTTGTGGGCCTCTTTCCATAATGGGAAGCGTGCAAAAGTTTGGTGTGCTTTCCAGAGGGTCAATGTGGGCTGATGGAGGGCATTTGGGTAGTTGGTGAGGAGAATGGGAATCTGCATGTATTATGGAGACCTGAGTCTGTTAAGGATAAACTCAACCTACTTCATAATTTTGCCTACAGCTAGCCCTGGAGAGAATAATAAATAAATACACTGGGTTTAGTGTTATGCTCTTATATGCAATTTAAAGAAACAGCTTGTTATTAGAAACTGACCAAGACATAATTTATTATCTGGATCTGAAAGAATTTAAGTATTTTCAACCAGCATTTTCAACCAGTGACTGACTGAAGAGTATAAACATTCCTGGGCAGCCATGGGTGCATTTTGCAGAACAGAACACTGTTTAGCACAGTCTCTGTGAACCCAGCTTTGCTTTCAGAAAAATGTTGGAAGGCCGTGTTCATGCAGTAATTTAAGGGGTCAATAAAAAGACTGAACTCCAAAGTGTTGGTCTGACAGGATGCAATTAGATTTTCTTTTGTCACGTACTAATATACCCCTAGGAAGGGTATCATGTAAACTTCATCAGTTATCTCTTTGCTGTGTGGAAAAAGGACTAATTGAAATGTTAGACAGGTCTGTGATTCGGGTGAGGCAAGTGAGGTATGTTAAGTGCAGGGTCTGATCCTGTCATTATTTAAAACTGTGATATTTTATTCATCATGGATTTATACATTGATTTTGATTTCTAAAATATTATTTATCTTGATTACTGAATTTTTTGGTGCCCCATTACGTTTTGTGTGAGGTACTGTCTTGCTTATTATATCCTATGCCCATCAGGATAAAGCAAAATGACAGTGGAAATAAGTGTGGTACTCAGAAAAAACCTTTCCTGCAACTGTGGATGATGTCATATATGTAACTAACCATATATATATATATACAAACACACACATACATACATACATATATACTAGCTGATTTAAATAAATAATTTTGCTGAGTTGTTACAAATTTTTGTGACCTTTACCTAGCCCTGTTGCTTTTTTCTCACCTACTAAATGGTGATAATAATTCCTATTTCATAAGTTCATTAAGTACTTAAAAAGTAAACATAAAAAATCTAGCTGGTACCCTGTAATACGGATCATTATGATAAATGCTTGTCATAATTGTTATTAAAAGAAAAAAGAGGGAGCCTGGATGGCTCAGTTGGTTGAGCGTCCGACTTCTGCTCAGGTCATGATCTCACAGTTCGTGAGTTCGAGCCCCATGTTGGGCTCTGTGCTGACAGTTCAGCTCAGAGCCTTGAGCCCGCTTGGGATTCTGTTTCTCCTTCTCTCTCTGCCTCTCTCTCTCTCTCTCTCTCTCTCTCTCTCTCTCTCTCTCTCAAAAATAAACAAACATTTAAAAAGTTAAAAAAAGCACAAAGGAATAATTAAGGATTCATGTTTATTCTTCCCAGAAAACACATTTTAATCAATTTTAAAGCTGATGGTGAGAAATGACAGCTCAATATAGATTACCATTATATAATTTCTCCACATTCAGAACAGCTTTGACCAGATGTTGTTATAGCTTGATCTCTCACTTACTTCAAGGTATTCATCAAATGTTACCTCTGAGCGTAGCCTAATCTGATAAAACTGCTATCACCTATCTCCCTCCCTCCCTATTTGAGCAGTCTTGGGGTTACTACTCTGCTTTACTACTGGCAGGAGCTTGAGGAAGGGGCAGAGGGAGAGGGAGAGAGAGAGAGAGAGAGAGAGAGAGAGAATCTTAAGCAGGCTCCACACCCAGCTCAGAGCTCAATCTCAGGAGAACCAAACTGTGAGATCAAGACTTGAGCCAAAATCAAGTGTTGGATGCTCAACCAATTGAGCCACCCAGGTGCCCCAAAAGAGATATTTTTGATTAAGCAAACTGTCACATGTTTCTGAGAAGAAACCCTAAGAAGAAAAGTAAGTTGTTCAAAAAACACAGTTACTTAGGTAGTTAACTATATGCCCAAGCAGTGACCTCACTCCCTTCTCCCTCTCCCTCCCTCCTTCTCTCTCCCCCCACTCCTTCCCTGTCTCTGAATTAAATCAGCATCTTACTTTTCTGTCATTTGGTCTCACCCTTCACTTAAACTCACATCTGAGTAACTGTTGCTGTCCCCAATTAATAATCTTTACTGACTTACCCCTTTATCCTTTTTTTTATTTACTCACTCATATATTCAGGTCATCTAGAAAACCACAACAATTACAGTCTTTTTGAGGACCTTAATACCCTGTTGCTAACTGCAAAGTTACCTTGCCTTCTGGGACTTTTTGGTACTTGAAGAAGGGACCAGATGAGCACACAGTAAATTTATTTATTAATTCAGTCTTTTGTTCTATTTATTCAACAAACACGTAGAGGGCACCTACTATGTCCAAATACAGTGTTGTGTGTTGTGGACATAACAAAGAGCAAAAATTGGGGCACCTGACTGGCTCAGTCAGTAGAGCCTACAACTCTTGATCTCAGTCACGAGTTTAAGACCCACATTGGGTGTAGAGCCTATTTAAAGAAATTAAAAAAAAATGAGCAAAAATTGACGTTTGTGCCCTTATATAAATGAATTTAAAATTGTAACCATAATGAAAAATATAGTTGTATACATTTTAACTATCAACTAATTCCTTTTTATCCCCTCTATTTTTTGCCTTTGGCTCTTTAGCCTGGATTACAGAATGTCCATATCCCGAAGAAAAGTTGATATAGTAGGAAATAAAAGCCCCTTAGAAATGTGCCTGGTTAGAGGTTTGAAGTACTATAAGAGAGACTTAATGCTAGATTGTTGTCACAGGTTTGCTTTTGTTCAGAATAACATCATTTTGGTATAAGTAATATAATACTGACTTTAAAAATATGAAATAGGGGTGCCTGAGTGGCTCAGTCGGTTAGGCGTCCGACTTCAGCTCAGGTCATGGTCTCACGGTCCGTGGGTTCAAGCCCCGCGTTGGGCTCTGTGCTGACAGCTCGGAGCCTGGAGCCTGTTTCGGATTCTGTGTCTCCCTCTTTCTCTGACCCTCCCCTGTTCATGCTCTCTCTCTGTCTCAAAAATAAATAAATGTTAAAAAAAAATTAAAAATATGAAATAGATACTATTATGATTCAACTTTAAAAATGATAAAACTGGGGCACCTGGGTGGCTCAGTTGGTTGGGTGTCCAACTCTTGATTTCAGCTCAGATCATGATCTCACAGTTCATGAGTTCAAGCACTGCTGACAGTGGAGAGCACGCTTGGGATTCTCTCTCTCCCTACCTCAAAATAAATGAACAAACTTAAAAAAAATGATACAACTGAAGGCAGCACAGTTGCTAAACTACCCAGAACTGTTACACGGCAGAACATAGTTTCCAGTCCAGTGTTTCAATACCTCCTGTTGTCTGTTTTTGTGCCAAAGTGAAAAATGATTTGAGGACTTTTAATAACCCTTGTCCATTCAGCAACTGCAACCACTAGTGAAGAAGGCTCCTCACTATACTCTTATTTTCTAATGACTTTTGGGGGATAGAAATAATCATTTCAAATTTAGTAGCACCTAAGAAATTCATAAGCACACTTGTTAGATTACAGTAGTACATATGCTATTATTTTCCTGAAAAATTGGACCACTTGATTCAATTGCACAAAATGCCCAAGTTAGCTTTTTCATTCCCATGAACTGAGTGCATCATTTTTCTGAGAAATTGTTTTGACTTCCTATTGCATACCAAATAGATTTTAATATTTAACAAGTTAAAGTGTTCCTTAGGACATGGAGAATAAATGCATGCTGTATTTACTCTCTGTTTAGGATTCCAGCTCTCCTGTAGCTGGATAATTGTTTTTTCAAGATATGGTTAAAACCAACTTTTTTTCTTTTATCTATTACACTGCCTGGATTCATTAAACTAGTTTAAATCTTTTTTTTTTTTTTTTGAAGTTTAATTATTTATTTTGAGAAAGAGACAGAGAGGGAGGAAGGGGCAGAGAGAGATGGAGAGAGAAAGAATCCCAAGCAGGCACTGCAATGTCAGCAAAGAGCCTGATGCGGGGCTCAAACTCATGAATTGTGAGATCATGACCTGAGCTGAAATCAAGAGTCATGCTTGTTTAACCAACTGAGCCACCCTGGCACTCCAAACTAATTTAAATCTAAACTTAGTTTTTATCGTTTCAATGCAGGCATTTTCTGCTTTAATGTATTTTTGCCTTTGAGGCCATGGGATGTTTGAGAATGAAGGACAAAGTATGTGCAGTTACTCGATATAACACACCTTTGACATGGAGGTGTATATACCTGCCAGATAGCCAACCTATATACTGGTTGATGAAACAATTCTTAGTAATGTGTCCCTTCTTGGGGTTCACTCCCAGTTCTTAGTAATAGACTTCTTTGGGAACTACACCAACATGTTCTTGTGGATGATGCCAGGACCACTGCTCCATGGCCAAGATTGGCACATGCTAATTTACAGCCTTTAGGTATCCTGGAGAATAGACAAACAAAACTATGCTGCCCTTGGAGAGTATCATTATGAATGGTTTCATTCATTTTATTTAAAAATCCATATAAGAGAATCATCAGCAAATGTACTGTTGCTTAAATGAACTGCCATAAAGCATGTGACTCAAAATATCAATTTTGGATTAACACTCCCCCATCCCTCTTCAGAATAACTGCTGAAAATGCAATACAAGTATTTTTAAAAGTTCTCAGAAGATATGAAAAATTGGCATGTTACTATAGGAAACACTGTGTACTGCAACATACTATGGCAAATCTCTCATGAAGATATATAAAAAAGAGCCATCATAGAACTTGACTGGCCACATCTAATCCAGAAGCTTTGTTGATAACTGAGAATAAGCATTTCGAATATGCCAAACCCAAGGGAAAGCAGATATTTGTCTACCATCTATAGGCTGCTGCTGTCGTGGAGGTAATAAACCCATTAAGATCTCCCACAAAACAAAATACAAGTGATATATCTTGGAGGAATGTCTTAGTAATTGCAATAATTCAACGTCATTTTTTAACACATGGCTATTACTCTTGGGAAACAATTTCTTTCAAGGAATAGATAAATCATATTTTATGTTCACTTTGAAAGAGGGTAAAGACATCTGCAATTTTGAATACCAACAAACACTGGGGATAATGTGAGTCTCTGAAAGAGAACTTTTTTTTAATGGTATCTTGTTAAATACAAAACGCTTTTATTATAAAAGAAAGCTATAAAGATCTATGTGGGAGTCTGTTCTTTATCATGTAAGAAAGGAATCATGTGATCCTTTTATACAAGTGGAAAGCTTGTAGTTGTATAGTATTGACATTATTCAATGATTTCTCCATTAGTGTAATTTCTAGATCCAGTCTCAGGAAGACACTTTATAATTTCTACATATGTGAATATTAACTTTCTCTTTTCTTTCTTTTTTTTTTTTAACTTGTTTGTTAAATCAAATCTACTTTGGTTTGTGGCAATTTCCAAAAAGTGTGGATAGGGCAGTTTTATGGAGCAAAATTTCCTTAGTTCCTAGCCTGCCTTTACTCTACCAACATTTGAGACAGGAAAGGATATGTGATCTTGCCAACCCTAGTCCCTTCGACCCATATAAAGGGATGCATGAGGAGGTACTAGTCAGGAGAAAACATTACTTTGAGATACCTCTGGTGATTCATGGATTTTTCACATTGCCTAAATCATGGCAGAATGTATCACAACTGTCATTGGACATTTATTTCTGTGATTATTTCATTTCTGGCATCCTCATTATGAGGGCTCCATGAACACAAGAACCATGTCTTCATTGTTCATTATGTGTCACTGTACCTTCATCTCAGCCAGAGAGGAATGAACAGTTTCGTAAGTCAGGAAAGCCCAGGAAGCTGCATCCCTCTCTCCTCCTCTATCAGTGGTCACTGGGGAGTCCTAGGAATGGATGGCTATGGCACCCCTTGTCCTATACACAACACAGATGGAATCTAGGGCAACTGTTGACATTGTCTGATGAGGGAAACAAAGGCAAGAGAAATGCAGCCTAACTTAAATCTCCTTACAGCTTGCAGCCCATTGATAAACACCTGAAACATGCTGAGCATGACCTTCCTCAAGCAACTCATGGCTGCCTTACTTTCTTAATGTTTTTGTTTTATTACAGACTAAAAGTAACCTTATCTTTTTTTTTTTCAACATTTATTTATTTTTGGGACAGAGAGAGACAGAGCGTGAACAGGGGAGGGGCAGAGAGAGAGGGAGACACAGAATCGGAAACAGGCTCCAGGCTCTGAGCCATCAGCCCAGAGCCTGACGCGGGGCTCGAACTCACGGACCGCGAGATCGTGACCTAGCTGAAGTCGGACGCTTAACCGACTGCGCCACCCAGGCGCCCCAAAAGTAACCTTATCTTAACAGTAGCTAGCCCCTCAAAGTCCTGAAAGCCCTGCATTCAAATTCCTTAGATACTTATGCTATCCCTAACTTCCACTAACTTTAAAGTATATAATCAGTCACTTGCCACAACCCCAATGCAGCTCTTTCTGCCCAGGGGTCCTGTCCCTGTGCTTTAATAAAATCACCTCTTTGCCTCAAAGACATCTCAAGAATTCTTTCTTAGCTGTTTGCTCAAGAACCTCATCATTGTCCCTCTCCTAAAATCATATTGGGCAGGCTGAGTCCTCTGTTCATAGATACATGCTGGCTTGGGGTTGGAAACCAGAATTCAAATTCCTCTCAACACAATTCAGACGTAGGAAAGTATCAGAGGCCTCAGAATCTACTTTATTTTTCAATATTCTCTCGTCCTTTTCTTTCTTTCTTTCAGTTAATCCAAAGAAGTTGTGGCAAGGCTATGTGAGAGTAACAGTAGCATGCTAATTTATATAAATACTTTATCATTTATGATTGATTAGCATGTATCACAACAGTGATCCAGTATGCTATTAAATTAAGTATAAATTAATTGCTTATAATATTCATAACTGCTTCAACCTTTTTGGTATGTTTAGTCTTCAAAGTTTATTGCTCACAAACAATGTGAACTCATGTATTCATTCATTCAGAAATGTTTACTGATTGCTGTTCTGTGCTAAGCACTGTGCTTGCTTCTGGAAATAGATACAGTGAAAATGAGGTAGTGCTTCTGTCTTCAAGGAGTCAGTTAAAGAGTCCTTATGGTACTAGAAGTCCATGTCTTTTGTTGCGTATGAGATCTCGAGGGATAGTCAACAAGAAAAGGGTTTAGATGGGGAAGAAAAATGTATTCTAACCAGAGGGAGAAAAATCTTATTAGAAGCCTGTAAAAAGTTTTCTGGCAGAGAGAAAACACAAATAAAATTTATAGGCCTAAAAGCAAACATTAGGGAGAATATTGTATAATATCCTTTATTACCATTGCTTTTATTTTTTATCTTCTCAAGTTACAAAAATGATTAGCTCTTAATCATCTCAGTTTTTTTCTCTCTTTAGCTTTAAAAAAATTTTTTTTAACGTTTATTTATTTTTGAGACAGAGAGAGACAGAGCATGAATGGGGGAGGGTCAGAGAGAGAGGGAGACACAGAATCCGAAACAGGCTCCAGGCTCTGAGCAGTCAGTGCAAAGCCCGACGCGGGGCTCGAATTCTCGGACCGCGAGATCATGACCCAAGCTGAAGTGGGACACTTAACTGACTGAGCCACCCAGGCACCCCAGTATCTCTTTAGCTTTTGAAAAAGTTTGTCCATCCTTTTATTTTTCCTTTTTTTCTTTGTTTTTCTTACCTAGAAGTTTGCAGAAATCAAATCTAAGCTATCCCAAGTATTCTTTCCAATGTTCTGATATTGTCTCACATAAGTAATTCTAATCTACACATTAAGGTATTTATTTACCTATGTGTTGCCATGGATATTTCTCTTAGTTTTAGTATAATATGTACCTATCTAATTGCATACACTTTCATACTCTATATAGTTTATAGTTTGCATTTTAATAAGAAGTTTCTAGAAAAACAAAGGAGCCACAGTTGGTCAGTGATTGTATGAAGGATGCCAAATATATACGGGGATGAATACTGTTTGATAATTGTGCAATGAAATCTTTATATTTTCCCTGACTTAAAATCAACTTTTCTTTACAGGAAAAAATATTTTTTTCCTATGAAATCTGCACTTCAAAAAGGAACAAAAAAAAAAAAAGCAAGATTTGGAAAATCTCAATTGACACATAAATTTCTACCATGGAACCCATTTTAACTTTAGGGAAAAGCAAAATACCTGTGTGAAAGCTGGAATGCTAGGAGAGAAAAGCAGCCATGAAAGACCTATTGCAAGAAGGAATCTTGAAGTAGTTCATAAAATACCAGTCACATCAGGTAAACAAAGTGTTTTTCTCAAATGTTCAAAGAGCCTTTTGTTCTTTTAACATTTATTCATTTTATTTTATTTTTTAAATTTTTACATTAATTTATTTTTGATAGAGAGAGGCAGAGCACAAGTTGGGGAGGGGCAGAGAGAGAAGGAGACACAGAGTCAGAAGCAGGCTCCAGGCTCCAAGCTGTCGGCGCAGAGCCTGATGCAGGGCTCTAACTCACAAACCTGTGAGATCATGACCTGAGCCAAATGCTTAACCAACTGAGCCACCCAGGCACCCCTAAAATTTTTTCATTTTTGAGAGACAGAGAGAGGCAGAGTGCAAGTGGGGGAAGGGCAGAGACAGAGGGAGAGAGGGAGGGAAGGGCAAAGTGCAAGTGGAGGAGGGTAGGCTCTGAGCAGCTCTGAACTCCTGTCAGCACAGTGTCTGGCACAGGGCTCAAACTCATGAACCATGAGATCATGACCTGAGCCAAAGTCAGACACTTAATGGACTGAGCCACCCAAGCGCCCTCAAGGAGGCTTTTTAAATTGTGGGGTTGATTTTGTTTTCCAGTTTGTAAAAACATGTTCTTCCTAGGTGTTGGTTCTTTGGACAAATTCCCAAGCATCAGAAAACGTGTAAACTAAGTTCTTAAATGGTGATCTTGCTGTATCAGCAGCCAAAGTCTCCAGTACCGTGATTGGAATGAATTCTATCTGATCATCCTATAAAATAACCACTGTCTCTTCCTCTTTACTACTAAAGGATAACAATTAATTCTAAATTATCCCAGGATATAGTTGTTGCTTTTAATTGGTTTAACGATGAGAATAGAAGTATAAAATACATACTTTACTAGTTTTGCTAAAGCTCAAAATCTCTTTACCAGAACATGGTATTTTCTTGAAAAAAATATTGTGCGATTTGCTGGATTGGAAATTTGACCCTTGCCATCCATCTGGATTCTATAAGAATGTTGGTTAAAAAGGAATCTTACTCCTCTAATTGAGAAGAAATGCTAATGTATACCAGACTTTCACATGCATAAATTTTGTATGCATAAACACTTGTGATTTTATACCTCCTGTATTTTATATTATTAGTACCTTTGCTTTGCACTAGATTAGAAGCCTATCAGAGTTGGCCCATGTTTGACATTGCTCACCAGTATATCCTTGACACCTTGTTTAAGTAGGTGAGAGGGTTACGAAGTTTGTCAACAGGAGGCCTGAATTCTGCCAAATTTATAGGTTGTTCCAAAGCTTTAAAGATGATTCCCCACTAGTATGGTTCCATCAGACCATGAAACATGCATGGATTTCCCTTAAGGATTTTCCAAGACTGAAATCCAGCTAGATATTTAAGAACTTACTGATTATACTATTTGATTACTTGAGATACATGGATTTTAGAAGACTGGGAAAAATTCATGAAGTAAAAATGCTTTCATATTAAACCATCATAGTTCATGGAACGCCTATCAAACTCCTTCATCCCTGAATGTTCAGTCAATAGCTTTAAAGAGCACTATTACCAGCATTATTTGATTGCATTATTTTTCTATTATGGCACTCATGCTGAATCTTTCATAGCATCGTAGTGTTGGGAAGCAACTATAGTGATCACCTATCCTGGTCATATCTTTTTTTTTTTGTTTTTGTTTTTGTTTTCAGTGGCTTAAACAATAGAAATTAATTTCTCAGAGCTGGAAGTCTGAGATCAGGGTGCCAATCATGGTTGGTGTCTGGTGAGAATTCTCCTCTTGGCTTGCAAATGGCTGCCTTCTCTCTATGGACTCACCATTGCCTTTCTTCACTGTGCACATGGAGAGCAAGAGCAAGAGATCTCTCTTTTCCTCTTTTAGTAAGGCCACCAATTCTATATAACTAGGACTACACCCTTATGATTTCATTTAGCCTTAATTACCCCCTAAAAAAGCCTTATCTCCAAATAGGGTCACACTTGGGGTTAAGGTTTCAACCCATGAATTTCAGTCCATAGCAATTTGGATTTTTTCCACATTCTTTTTTTTTTTTTTTTAGCTTTATTAAGGTATAATTGGCAAGTAAAATTGTAAGACATTGTGAAAATATAAATCACTTCTTTTATCAGAAAAACTTTACCCTTGAAATATTCAAGATGTTAAAATGTTAAGTGGCATGAGTTTCATTAACTGATGAATACAGATCAACAATTAATACATAATAATAAAAAATATCAATTATCCACCTGAAAACCCCTTTTATGATATGACTATTGCTCAGGTTGACTTAACAGGTCAACATGCAGTATTCCTATAGCTTGCAATTTGACTTAACTTTTTTAAGGCGGTGCTCCCAGTCTGTTGGGTTATTAGGTTTTAGTGATTTGCACAGGTTTCCACTAACTGGAAGAAATGTCTACGTCCCCTGCAGCAGTCACACATTCAATCAAATGCAGCTCATAAATCACATTTACAACCCTCAGACTTCAATCAATAAGATGCTTTATGTCTGTAGAAAAATTATCTAGAGAGAAGTAGAAGAAATACAAGAAGGATGTAGCTGGGGCTTGCCCAGGTCTAGATTCTGCACTCTGTCATCCTGAAGAGATTAACCTGCTGATTTTAACAAAGAGAGATACCTCCCAAGCAGCTATATGCAGAGCCAGGGCAGAGTTGGTATTAATGAAGCATTCCGGGAAGACATGATCAATAGCACCGAAGCAAAGGAAATGTTTCTACCCTTTCATCCAAGTTTGGGGTGAATTATAAAAATTAACAGGGAAACAGAGCATAGGGCTTAACTGTTTCTCTGAAAAGGTAGTCTGTTAATAATAATATATTTAAAATCTCATAGTAGCACAATGTTCTACTTTAATTTAGTGACACATTTCCTGGATATAATAATATGCCGTTTCTTTTTAATTCACAATGTCATAAAATTTTTGCTAAAGTTGTAGAATCACAGTTTATAAAATAACACAGAACTTCATTTAGATTCCCTACCATGTGCACACAAATAGGTTATTTCATAATTTTCTAAAATTATATGAGCAGTAGAAGATGTCCTGCTGGCTGATCCAAAATACTTTGATAGGAGAAGTGAGAAAGATTTCATTTAGATAATCTAAATCTTCCTGTACTTTCAGTTAATGGTTATGTAAATTTTTTAGCAAATGATGATTCTAAATAAGAAAATCATAGTGTAAGGAATGATTACCATATATTTATTTAGTTGCTTCTGGCATGTAAAATGGTGCATATGACATAAGATTAAATCAAACAGTGATGTGGAGAATGACAGACTTTTTGTTTCTTGAGCAGCCTAAATGTCAAACAACAGGGTTGTGGTGGTGATGATGGATTATTGATATTTAGGTTTGTGACAGTAAAGTGATATGAAGATGAACTTTCACAACACAAATATGACAATACCAATATTTAGAATAGTGCCATCATTTGGCTTACTTCTTTTAAATTTAGCACATGGGATAATTTATTGAGAAACAGGTATCCATAATGAGCCTCTTAACGACCCAAAGTTATAAAATTAAGCCTCACAGTCTCAAGCAAATTTAGGGCACCTTAGAAGAAAAGATATAGAATTTGGCTTGAATCTTACTGAAGGATAGATAGGTAATGCACAAGGTCAAAAGAGTATGGGAATGACAAATTTTATATATACAAATATAAAATTTATGTATACATACATATATACATATATTTGCACACATGCACAGATATATGTGTATGTACACAAATAACTGTATATATTGTATAAAAGAAAATTATATTAAGAAAATGAAATGACAAGTGACAGCCTAGGAGAAAATATTTGCGAATCTTGTATCTGATAAAGAACTTGTATCCAGAAACTATAAAAAATATGACACAATAAGATGAATAACCCAAATACCAGATGAGAACAAGATTTGAATAGCTATCACAACAAAGAAGGTAGAGGTATATGAATGGTCATTAAGTACATAAAAAGATGCTCAATATCATTTGTCATTAGAAACATGCAAATTAAAACCCTATATAAGGTATTACTTTATACTCATTAGAGTGGCTATAATTTAAAAGGCAGATAGTAACAAGTGTGGGTAAGAATGTGGAGAAATGAGGATACTCATATATTGCTTGTAGGAATGTAAAATGGTTCAACCACTTGGAAAACAGTTCAGCGGATCCTTAAATAGCTAAATATAAATTTACCATGCAAGCCAGAGTTTCTACTCCTAAGTATATGCCTAAGTGAAATGAAAACATGTCCACAAAGAGACCTGTATGCAAATACTCTTAGCAGCATTTTGCATAACAGCTAAAGCTTGGAAAGAAACACCCAAATGTCCACCAATTGGTAAATGGACAAAAATACTGTGTCATAGGCAAGGAAAAGGATACTACCCAGTAATAAAAACGAAGAGTACAGAAACTAGGTGCTAAAAATTATGATGCTGTGTAAAAGAAGCCAGATGCAAAAGACCACATATCATATAATTCCATTTTATGAAATGTCCAGGAAATGAGAATTTATAGACATAAAAGTGGACTAGTGGTTACCTGGGACCGGAGGATGAGAATGGGAAAGGAATGCAAATGGGCACAGAAGAACTTTTTGGGGTGAGGGAAGTGTTCTAAAATTAGATTGTGGTGATGGATGTACAACTCTATAAATTTATTTAAAATGGGTGAAATTTATGCTATGTCAATTAAACCACAATAATTTTCTTAAGAGTAAATTATACTTTTAGCTACTAATTAGCACTAGTTTCAAACTAGAATCAGTAAGATAGACTATAATTCAGAGAACATGAGAAACTTCAACATTTATAGAATTTCTGAACGGAATTTTATAAGATTTTTGAATCCTCAAGTTGTGTCTAAAACGTCTGTGTCTAGTTTCAGTTGTTACACTCTTTAGATTTGCTAGCTCCGTGAGAACAGAAATATTAATCTTCTTATTTATTAGTTTCTTTATGGTACTTAGAACAGTTTCTGGCTCAGATGTATTACTAAATAAATATTAGATAAATGAATGAATGACCTGGTCCTCATCTAGGTGGTCAACCTCTAGAGGAGAAATTTTTCATCTACTCAGCTGAGGTTTACAATTAGGCATGTGGACACTGATAAGTATACAACCAGAGGCTGCAGAGGACCTGTTCCATAAATGAAGACACATGAAGACAGGGACAGCCAAACCTGGGAGGAGGGTTATCAATCAATTCCAGTAAGAAACAGACAACATATACAAAGTGAACAATTTAAGCAAGATTTTTTTACAAAAGTATTATTGGAAACTCATTTTCAGAATACACGAGAATCATAGGTTTGGAGCAGCAACCTGAGGCTAGAAGACAGAAGGAGCTTCGGCAGAAGGACCTAGGGTATGAGAGGAAGGGGAAGGTTCCTGCAACCCAGATGAAGAGAGTTGTAAGAGAAGGCCACCTCGAGAGGAGCAGTGACCTGTGATCAAGGTCTCAGCCAGTAATGATCTCTAATGGAAAAATTCAAGAAAGCAAATACCTTGATCTCATTCTCTTCCTTTCCTCTGATGTCCTATCAAGGTTCTTCATTGTCCAACCCAAACAAAGTCTGGAGTGATGGGAGCCTGCTGAAGTATCCATACAGCTTAGCCTTTTTCTATAGAATGTGGTGAAGAAAGGTGGAAAGTGGATGTTGGGGTACAAATGGAAGATAACCAGCACAGGAGTGAGCCGTGGGCCACTGGAGTCTGGGACTGACTGTAAGGAAAAAGGAATTGAGGTATAATGCAGAAGTTGAGGATTAACACTGGTTATCTTGAAATTCCTAGTTTGTATAGGTCATACCAAGGCAGACTGATAAGGATTTAATATTATCTGCCTTATATATGGTGTCCTTCAGGTATGGCATGGCTGAGATTTCAGAAGGGCAGTTAGTGGAGATGCTGGGAGGTGAAATGAAGCAGGTGCTGATCTTGTCTGTGCTGAACCTCACTAGGTTAGCACCTCTAAATTGTGCCACTCTCAAAAAAGGAAAACCACTTACTGCTTTTTCCTGCAGTTAGAATAAATAGCACTGAGAGAAAATAGCAGATCTTGATTCAGGAGGCTTAGACTGCTCAGGAAACAGGGGCTCAAACATAATGTGCCTCCTGAGCAATTTGCTTCTCTTTAGATTCATGTATTTGTTTCTCAGGGCTCCCGTTACAAATGATCACAAATGGGGTGGTTTAAAACAACAGACATTTATTCTCTCACAGTTCTAGAGGCTACATGCTTGAAATCAAGGCATTGGCAAGGCCATACTCCCTCCACGGGCTCTGGGGAAGAATCCTTCCTTGCTTCTTCCCAGCTTCTGAGTTGCCAATAACCCTTGGTGTTCATTGGATTGCAGCTGTATCACTACAGTTTCTGCCACATCTTCACGTTGTTACCTTTCCTCTGTAGGTATTGGCCAGCACCCAAATCTTTCTTTCCTTATAAGGGTACCAGTTATTGGATTCATTTGACTAAAGAGTCTATGCAAGGTTGCAAGTAGCTCAAAATAACAATATTGCTAATAAGGTACTGAGGGTGGTTTCCAGGTATCTTACACTGAGTAAGGTTTCTTGTCTTGCTCTAATGTCTAAGAAACAAATTGAGAAAATAAAGCACATGTACATCATTTATCTTGTTATAAGCTGACTCATGAATAAGTATTTTCTCATTCTTTAGGCTTGACATATCTGATTCCTTGGATATGCTAACATAAATGTAACCCACTCAAAATTTTTATGCTCTATTTGATATTATTAATTTACATCAATTTAGTCAAATCAACCCATATTTATTTAGTAACTACTGTCCTAACCTAGGTTCCTCAGAAGGCAGAGCCTGAGACAAAAGCTAGTGGCTGCAATTTTTTCAGGAAGTGCAATCCTAGAGGGCAGAAGTGCAGGGAGGCGGTAGTGGGGGCAGGAAAGAAAACCAATGCAGAGATGCATAACTAATCCAGTCACCACTCAGTGTCAAAGACAAATTATCGCTCAACTTCATATAACTCCCTTCCGAGAGGTCACATAAATGATTACTTCTCCAGACAATCCAAACAAGGAAAAAAGTTATTCTGGCTTCTGTCTCTTGGTGATGAGGCTGTTAATATCCCCATAATTCTGGGTTGTGCATGCATGGGCATGAGGGGTGCTGAGGCATGTAATAGTTCAGTGTTGACAGGGAGGCCCTGGAACAGTAGGTGAGAGGGGTACAGGACTTGAAGCAAGGAGTTGTCAGGTGACACCCTGTGAAGCTTGTCATGCAAATTCAATCACCTTAGTGGCAACTATGGATGGAACAGAAATCACACCCCGGGGACTAGATGCCCAGAAGAACTACAACTAGGAGGACTTACTATGCTACGTAAGAGTAGTCTGATATGGGGCGCCTGGGTGGCTCAGTCGGTTGAGCGTCCAACTTCAGCTCAGGTCAGGATCTCGGAGTTTGTGAGTTCGAGCCCTGCATCAGGCCCTGTGCTGACAGCTCAGAGCCTAGAGCCTGTTTCAGATTTGTGTCTCCCTCTCTCTGCCCCTTCCCCGCTCCTGCTCTGTCTCTCTCTGTCTCTCAAAAATGAATAAGTGTTAAAAAAAAATAAAAAAAAAAGAGTAGTCTGATATACATACTACATGCTCCAGGATGCTGGGGATATATCAGGGAATAAAACAGAAAACTGCTCTCCTGGTGTTTATATTCTGGCATGGGGAGATAGACAATAAAGAAAAACATGATAAATAATATAGTGTATATTAGAAGATTAGTGTCATGGAAAATTTGAGCAGGAAAAGAGGTAGTAGGGAATTTTGCATTGGTTGGATTCAATTTTAAGTATGATGGTAAAGGTTGGCCTCACAGAGAAGGCGACATTTGAGTGAAGGTAGCCAGCATTCAGTCCTTGGAAGTGTGAGGAGCAGTAAGGAAGCTAGTCTGCTGGGAGTGGTATAATACAGGGGGAAGGAAGGATGGAGACAAAGGTAAAGCCAGTTCAGGCAGGATCTTAAAGGACACTAAGAAGGTTTCAGTTTTTACTCTGTGTGAAAAGGAGAACACTAGCAGCGCTTTAAGCCAAAAAGCATTACATGCATTGTGTATACTAGGTTTTGGTTTTGGCTTCTGTGTTAAGAACAGATAATAAGAAATAAAAGGTGGGAGGGAGCAGGATGACCAGGCACAAGGCTTTGGGGTATTTCAATTAATTTTATAGAGTTGCATGGTTCCATACGATGATGATACCCTTTTTGATATTTAAACACTATATAATGGAAGAAAGTATTTTTAACATGTAACATGGTCATAAATGCATGTATGAAAGCCCTCAATATGTGAGAAGTTTTATTTTGTTTTGAAATCTGGAATCTGATTTGATTATTTGATTTTGGATAAACATTAAAAAGTAATTCTGTAAGCAAATTTTTCAAATACAGATAGTACCATGGAACATAAATTCTGAGGATGTGGGTGCTTTAAATATGATGCTAATTTTTCTTTAAAAATTTCTCAACTAGAGATAATTTGTTTCTTTTTTGTTTTAAAGTTTATTTATTTTGAGAGAGAGAGAGAGAGAGAGAGAGAGAGAGAGAGAGAGAGAGACCAAGACCATGAGCGGAGGAGGGGCAGAGAGAGGGAGATAGGGAAACAGAGAATCCCAAGCAGGCCCCAAGCTTTCAGCGTGGAGACCAACACAGGGGCTCAAGCTCATGAAACTCTGAAATCATGACTACCTGAAATCAAGAGTTGGATGCTTAACACACCAAGTTACCCAGGCGCTCCAGAGATAATTTGTTTCTCATGACTAATTTGTTGTTCCGTTTTCAAAGTACTTTGAATTGAGTTTGAGTCTTATGTTGTGGGTTTACATAGAAAGAAATTCTAGCATCAAGCACCATTACTGAAGAGATTCAAGAAGTGAATTTAGGTTTTTAGTATATTACCCATTTAGATTGAGGACAAGTGAATTAAAAATGTAAATTCCTCATCATCTGATATAAAAGATGTAATATAGATTTTGAAAATTCTCCCTTATTGTTTATTATTGTTGCACAAGTCATTAATAATATCTTACTGAAAACGTGGAAATAAAAGATGGATATTACTAATAATTTACCATATTATAAATAATTTGCATCATTATGGTCAGTCACATTTTTGAAAGGAAAGCAAAATTTTATAGTTTGTTGATAATAATTGAGGTTAGTATTTAATAACTGAATAGAAATTACGAATATCCTTGAAACATCAAAATTTTATACTTCTTTTTCTGTTTTTTACTTTTTTATTTACTTGCAGAAAAAAGAACACCTTTTTGAAATGAGACAATTTCATAGATCATATTGTTATTTTGTTAACTGATTTTCCCTATCTCTTTACTATTTCTCATTTACTTTTTCTGTTCTTGTTATTTAAACTATTGTAAAACCAATCAACATTAATGAGATTATATTTTAAATATTTCTTCTAATTAGTTCTCCCTTTCTGAAATGTAATTAATCCCTTGAATTAATTATTTTCATATGAATATGCATGATGTCTTTTTCTAGGAAGTCCATGGTTTGCTGATTGCACTGCTAATCACCTAGATAGTTTTTGGTTACCCTCATCAAATAATATTTATTGAGGTTTATGTTTATGAAGTATTACTGTGACAGGTGCTTTAAGAATTTTCTATGGCTTCATCTATGATGACTCACACTTTCTAAGTCCATTTACTTTTCTACACTTCATTCTCTCTCATCCATAGCTTGATTACTCTGATATTTTAGATGCAATAAAAGAACCTTTACCAGTCAGAAGTTTCCCTTTATAATTTGAGGGGTCATCTTTGTTTTCTCTCTCCAGAAATACCTTTTCTTCTTTTGGGATATGAATTCTCATAACTTTACAGGACTTCTGGGTCCCTCTCCTATCATATTCCCTCCACTATAACTCGTAGACCCATGTTGTTATTTTGGCCTGTTAATTTTAGCAGCACATTCATTGGCCAGTGGGGTGAGCATGTGACACAAGCTTGGCTAATTGGCATTCTTCTCTAAGTTTGTTTTTCCTTTCTTGGAATAAAACTAATGCTGTGAAAGAGAGCTACAGCTTATTAGTTTTCCAGCTGAATTAGTTGTTTCTGAATTAGCTATTTTGATATTGTGAATATGGATGCCATGTATTTTATTAGGAAGCACGTCTAATTTAATGTACTGGTGGCACTGCTCTCTATCCAGATAAAGGCAGTAGATTAGAATTTACAAATTAGATATGTTCAATAAAAGGGCATTTTTATGGTGTTTCCAGTTCTGGTTCTAGTTATCTTGGAGTCCAACTGTACCAGGCTCTTTCCTTGGCTCAGTTACATAAAACAATAAACTGCTACTCTAAATTACACCAGACTCTGTCATTTTCTACACAGTTGGAATTAGTTTAGGGTCCTTCATGATATCTCCTACATGAGATCCTTCATGACATAGTAAATCACATTAATGGACTTACAAATATCATGGCAAGCATTTATGTGTTAAGTCTATAGATGAAAATGAGGTGAAGTGATAGAATATTGTATTTCACCTCAGCACCATCCCCTTATACTCTTTAGGAATTAGAGCAATGTGATCTTTGGCAAATGATACACTATTAATTCACTTTCCCCAACTGAAGGAAGGAACTGACATAACAAACAAAGGAATTTTCAGCATTGCCAGGAGGATATTTAAAAAGCACTTAACATGCTGTAGAAGAAAAGCACCAATAATAAAGAAGTCATATAAATAAAATATTATACCTTATTCCTGACATGGGTAGTTCTTTGCTCATGCTTCTACAATAGTATTAAATCATCATTACCAGGAGACCTAAATTTATAAACTAAGTGGCCTCCAAGCAAGGTCACATTTGCCTTCCTAGGCAAGAATGTTGGCTTTTTTTCCCTTACTTTTCTGTTTGCCTTGTAATCTGAAATTATACTCATAGTGTGGCAATAAAGTTGTGATAGTCAGCTTTTAGAATTACTAGACATCTCCTTGGCATTAAAAAGCAATCCAAAGCCTCAGGTACATATTGATTCATTTTAATACCAACCCAATAACTTCTCTAGTGAGAAAATGGAATGAATATTATTTTACTTAAAAACTAAAGAATGTATGTTCCAATAATTTGAGATCATACTTGAAAGCCAGTTCCCTTGGGTACAGTTTCTAGTTTCTCAATTGTTTTGGAGTAGAAAATAAAAGAATAAAAGGTAAAGTACTAGCAGGCTTGTTCAATAAGACATCCCTTATTGCTATAAAACTACCTTGGGCTAATTTCACACTAAAACGTCCAGAGCATGAAACTCAAGAAATTACATTTTTAAAAAGATCTAACATGCCAATTCTAAATCACATTATAAATTGGAAAACTAACTTTTAGAGTTTTAGAAATAACCAAAATATCAACTGTGTGATGAAACTTAAGTATAAAAACATGAATTTGTTATTTCCCATGAAATTATAGATTCACCTTCATACAATATATTATATACGTGAAGCAACAGTAAAAGGCCTGGCACTTAGTAGGTATTCTAAAAATGTTTTGTTAATAATTAAATGAATAGGGGCGCCTGGGTGGCGCAGTCGGTTAAGCGTCCGACTTCAGCCAGGTCACGATCTTGCGGTCCGTGAGTTCGAGCCCCGCGTCGGGCTCTGGGCTGATGGCTCAGAGCCTGGAGCCTGTTTCTGATTCTGTGTCTCCCTCTCTCTCTGCCCCTCCCCCGTTCATGCTCTGTCTCTCTCTGTCCCAAAAATAAATAAACGTTAAAATACTTTTAAAAAAAATAAAAAGAAAAAAAATAAAAAAATAAAATAAAAATAAATAAATAAAAAAAAATAAAAAAAATAAAAAAAATAATTAAATGAATAAAAGGAAGGCATTTTTTAAGTTCCTAAAATCTTCTTGATGCCAAGTGTTAATTACCATAAAATTCTGAATCATATGCTTCAAGGATGCTAATCTACATATTAGCATCCTTGTAGCATTCTTCGCTTTATTTGCTGTTCTCATTCTTTGTCTTCATTTACACTTTGGCCTGTGTTTTAGGCAAAAATTAGTACAGGAGACTGTGAAGGCACTGGGGACAGATTAGGACTATAAAGGTTTTATGAGGGCAAATTTTTTGTCTTTAGCCTATTTCTTTTTTTTTTTAATTTTTAATGTTTATTTATTTTTGAAAGAGAGAGAGAGAGAGGGAGAGAGAGAGGAGAGATACAGAGTGTGAGCGGGGAAGAGGCATAGAGCGAAAAAGACACAGAATTCAAAGCAGGCTCCAGGCTCTGGGCTGTCAGCACAGAGCCCAACGTGGGGCTTGAACTCATGAACCACGAAATCATGACCTGAGCTGAAGTCAGTGCTTAACCAACTAAGCCACCCAGGCACCCCCACCTAGCCTCTTTCTGACAGTAAATTGGCATGTACAGAGAGGGAGCTCAATATGTGGCAATAAATACTTGAATCAAATGGGAAGTGGGCAGAAGGAAATAATTATCAAGTTGCGTATAGGTAAATTAATGCATTAGAAGGACATTATAAAATCTGGGGTTTGAGATAAAACAAAGTGAATGAGGGAAAATCTTAGATATACAGAGGCAATAAAGTACTGAAGAGAAATCACACGGTCTTCCATAAATCTAAACCAGTTGAAGGCTTTGTTATTATAACACTCTTGGGCTATTAAAATAGTATACTGTCAGCTTGAAAAAAACTGGATATTTTTTTCTTCATCAAAATTTCAAATAGGTGGATTAAAATATTCCCTGGCTGAACCCCTCCCCAAGTTATGGCAATTTAACCCCACATTCTATACTTTGCAGGTAACTTGTCAAGAATGCTTACATTCTTTACAGGTATAATCCTTCTGTGTATTGACATTATCTGAAAATAAAAATTATTTTGTCCTCAAATTTCCTAATATGAAGACTTACATTAACAACAGCAAAAAAAAAGGATTCAATGAAGATTGGCTTAAATCTTATCTTAATAATAACTGAACTCAGCAACCATTTGCTAAAAGTGCAACATTGAGATGGGTATTGTAGGCATTAGAAAACACTGCGAGATTGATACTTGTCTTAGTGGGCCATGAAGTCTTTTGAAGGAGACAAGGCAAAACATATGAAACAAGTAGATAGGAAATAAAATATTTCGAAAAACACAGAGTAATACATTATAAAATGTTAAATTGACTATAATCAAAGATTGTGCTCTATGGTACAGACAATACGCTTCATTGGAAATTAAAGATTTTTTAGAAGTAATGGTCTGGTTGTATAAATTTTATGATTAAATCATTAGATTGCAATAAAGAATCCCTTTAGGTAAAGATTTACTCAATATATTATTTAATAAATAATAAAAGCAGATGATGTACTACTACACAATGATTCATTTTTAAAAAGGTTTTGTTCTGGATGTATTCACTAATGTCAATGAAAATTTCCTATAAGAGGATAAAAGGCCAACATTTATTCTTTATTTTTGTTTTCTGAAGCTACAGCAACCTCATTATTATGTATAAACACAGAATGGATTTTATTAACTTTTCTGACTTTATTATATTTCTGGTGAAGTAATGCAGATGAATCACCTTTGAAAACAGGATCCACGTTGCATTTCCACAGAGCCCAAGGAGACACCTAACATTTCCCGAGATTACTTAATTATCAAAAAATTACCACCAACAGAATACATGGCAGCATCTCAGTCCTACTAAAAAAGATGTGTTTTTATCTCTAAAATGACACAGATGGGGTAAAGAAAGCAATTACTTGTCACTTCTACCTCAAAGGTTATAATATTCAACTTACTTTAAGTGACAGATTTTTCTAAGAGTTAGAAAATTAGTTGCTAAATAGGTTCCAGTTTTTTGCAAGCAATCCATTTTCGTTACCAATATTCTCAATTAGTTCAAAAAGCCAACGGACTTCTACGATGCTCACTCTGATCTGTTAGAATGTAATTTTTGTCTGTCCATTTTTATTTATGCTTGTATTTAGAGGTGGCATTACTTACTCTTCCTCTAACCTGATTGAGAAAGATTTAACATTTCCTTGAGTATTAAATATTCATTCCCAGATAACTTAACTGAATTTTAATATGGAAAATCATGAGGAAATATAGTATAAAGTTACAAATCTGACTGTCCTCAAAGTGTTTCTAATTGTGTCTGTTATGGTTTAGGTATGCAGCATTTTTCTGATTCTGTTGAAACTAATTTCAAAATCTTTATTTCTACGGAGATCACTATATGGTGTAAGCTCTGTGATCACACTGTGTGCCTTGTCTTCTCACTCCCACTCTCTCAGAGGACGAGTTTATGCCTTATCTATCATCAAAATTATATGACCTCTTCTTTCACTGAGAAAAGAACAGATCTGAAGGGAATGCCCCACAAGCTGCTATGGATGAAGGGTCTGTCTTCCTCCCTAAGGCCATTCGAGTCCACTGCTTCAGTACACACATGAACATTCCTCCTTCCATTTTCTGCTTTTTCTTGCACATGAAGGTTTTTTCCTTTATATTGGACCATTGTCATCAGCGCACAAAAATGCTGTTATTTTGTCTTTCTTGAAAGAAACAAATAAATAAAAATCCCTACTCTTCCCTCTGCTACCTCCACCCAACACCAGTAATCATGTGTGCCTCCCTTCATGCCTCAGAAGCTTCCCCTTATCCTCAGGACAGAGGCCAGACTTCTCCCTGGGCTTCTGCTGACCTTCAGCCACAGCTCTTCCACTCTGTGTTCCTGCTATTCTGAATTCACTTCTGTCCATGCTCTTTGCTCCCAAGATTTCAGTAGCAGCTGAGTCACCGACTGCCATGTTCTTCCCCATGCTGCCTTCAACTCTACACATCTCTGTTCTCTTCCCCATCATCTGTTTGCCCCGCAAGCATCCTTCAGGCTTTGGCTTCAACATCATTTTGACAGGGACCTAATCTTTTGGCTAGGTTGTGCTCTGCTCTGTGTGTGTGCATTTCTCCATCACAACCTGTCCCAAATAAACGGAATGTTCTGTAAGAGCCACAACTTCATCAGTCTTGTTACCACTCACTATATTCAGGGCACAGCACTGAGCTGGGAGTTAGGAAATATTTGTATTTGAATGAATAAATGAAGAAGGGAAGAATCCAGGACACTCAGTACTGCTCAATAAATACTAGCAGACTATCCACCTGAAGAAACAGAGTTTGCAATAAAAATACAGCAATTTGGTTGTGAAGCATAACTTAGATTCTTAGATTATCCTGGACAGCATAATTTCTAACATTCTCTTTGTTTAAATATAAAAATCTACTAAGAGATACTTCCTTCTTTAAAAATTTTTTTTTAATGTTTATTCATTTTTGAGAGATACAGAGTGCGAGTGGGGGAGGGGCAAAGAGAGAGGGAGACACAGAATGCGAAGCAGTCTCGGCTCTGAGCTGTCAGCACAGGGCCCAACGCGGGGCTCGAACCCACAAACTGTGAGATCATGACCTGAGCCAAAGTCAGACACTTAACCGACTGAGCCACCCAGCCACCCCAGAGATACTTCTTTCTTAACCAAATGGAAATACAATGTTCCCTTTCTACCTCATTTTACAAAATTATTCCATGTGAGTTGAATGAAATAGTGACAGGTCATCACTATTAATAGCAAAATTTTATAGCCTTCAAAACAAATGTCTGGTTTCCTGAAACCTTCTTTTTTATGGAAGGTCTATTGGGGACACAATTTTTAATCATAAAATTCATCTGTAAGAATGTATCTCTCCTTACTTGGTCAGGAAATGGTTATTTTCAAATAGAATGAAATATAGGAAAAACAAAGTAAGTATGCCTCCCATTGTGGTTGGCACAAAGCTAGCACTTAAAGTTCCTACTTCACTTTGTCAAGTAGGAAAAACTCTGAACTCTTCCAGAAAACCACTTAGCACTCTGGCTTCTTTGAACTCTATCTTAATATACAGTCACCATTGTGCAAAAAAAAAAAAAAAAAGAAAAAGAAAAAGAAAAAGAAAAGAAAAAAGAAAAAAAAAGAAAGAAAAAGGAAAAAAAGAAAAAAACAACCTTTGTATTACTACTACTGGCATCCTATGCTTTTTGGGGGGGGGGAGGTGAGACTGGCATTTGAAACTACTTGAAGAGAAATAGCTAAATTATTAAAAGGCACTGAAAACGTCTAGAAAAAAAGAAAATTTGCCCCTTGTTCAGATTTTTACAAATCTAAGGACTGAAGAGAATAATTTCATTTAAATAACCCACAAGATTTATATCTACCCTGCAAGACTTCAGTCATGTTCAGGCTATTTGTAAATTTATGTAACTACCATATGTTTTGAAGTCATTACTCTCCCAACACATTAAGACACAGTTTTAATGCTCTGAAAATAATTTAACATCTAACACACAAAGTCAACTGCGTGTTGACTATCATTAGTATTCAATCAGTAAAAAAAGCTCTATCAGAGAGAAAATACCTTATCTACTTAATAAGATTATTTCCCATCTTGTTTTATTTAAACATATAATTCCCCTCTAAATCACCAGTCACACTCGAAAATCTCAGGATTTTACAGCAGATTCTTAATCTATCTTTCTTATTTACAAGCAATGAATGACAAATCAATTATACTTAATTTTAGCTGAGCTCTATCATAGGCATTGAAAAGCTACTGCCTCCCTATAAACATGCTTTAAAAACAATGCAAAGACTCAGATGTTTATTTTATGGAAATCTAAAATCAAGGTACAGGGTTTAATATCCTATGTTGGAAACATTAAGTGCTGAAGGACTCTGCTGTGATCAAATTCAAACACTTTCTTTTTCCATGGAGAAAGCTGTGGTCTCAAAGCCTGAACTACTTTATTGTCAATATCATATCACCATCCTCATAATAATCATTTGTTGTCATCTTTGTCTTAACAACTACCTGTCAGAAAGCCCAGATGTGTTATTCAGCTAATACACATTTAATCTAATTCTTTCTATATCTGGAAAGTCAATTGTTACAGAATCCTCATTTCAGATGACAGAGGTATAAAGCTGGGAACACAGGCCCCAGACTCATTTAATGGTCTTCTCACAACACCAGGCTAAAAATACAAAGCACCATTTTGGTTCCGGATGGTATCCATAGTATCTGTCAGAGATGGCAAACTCATGTGCTTCTCAGGCCCAGACTGGTCACTTAAATGAATGAGGAAAAATAGGTGTGGGATTATGGTAAAGTATAAAACACAAGCCCCTTGTATAGGGGCAACGATGACTCAGCTCCCACCAAGAGCTTCCATTTGTGAATATGCATCTAAGGGGGCAGATTTTCTGACTTTTCATGAGAGGTTGAAAATCTGGACATTCATGTGTGTATGCATATATTGTATGTGTGTGTACATATCACACACACATGCATGTGTGTATATATATATATATGTGTGTACACACACACACACATATCCGATTTTTGAAGGCAACCAAATACGTGTTTAATAAAATAATGTGGGGGCCAAATACGATACCTGGGGTACTTGCAATCTCCATGTTAATGAGATTTAAAAATTCTGAATAAATCCAAATAAATTTAAATGAATTCGTTACCAAATCAAATGTTTAAAACTTTTGTGTATAATCTAGCCTCTTTTGCCTTTCGTATTTTTGGATAAGTGTTTCTATGTATTTTTCTTTTTGTTTTGTACTTTACGGAACCCATAGAAGAACATCACCAGAAGACAAAGAAGTGCAGTAGAAAATCACTTAAGGCACCACATACTCAGGGGCAGATCTGACATCCTTCTTTCCTGGAGTAAAAGCAACTAGAAAAGCAAAACTGACCAGACAGAAGAGCATCCTTCCCTCTCACTTATCAAGCTTTCTTCTCTCAGAGGAAGATAGAGGAGAGTAGCAAAAAAGGACTCTCTCAGATCGCCTTTGAGGATTTTGAAAATATGAGCACCTAGAAAGTAGGGTATGCTTTGAAATGTGAATAGTGAAAATGAGTAAACTCTCATAAAGATGGATTGTAAGTGACCGCTTTCCATCTGAAGTGCATGATCCTGCTACTTAGCTATCTCCTTCTCACCTCTCTTAGGTCGCAGACACACTTCCTGTGAGCACACACAGCAATGAGTAACCAGTGAGGCTGCAAAATGCACTTATTTTCCCTCAGAAATTCAGCAACAATGTTTGTGTGATAATTTAAAGAATGTCTGGACTGGGGATGAACAAACTAAGTTTTGTCTAAATATGGAGATATTTTTCCCCATCCCTTTTAAGCTTCCCCTTCACGAAGTTTTACCTTATTGGATCAAAGTATGCATCTGTACTTAGTGCCTTTTTTCTCCTTTACCATCTCTAAAGTTTTTGTTCCTTGTGCATTCTTTCTGACTCATCTGTGGTACCAAGGAATCCTACAGTGAAGAATCACGTTCTCATTTTCATCCTTTTTAAATCTTCTGAAGATGTCTCAAGCAATATAAAGAAAATAAAACAACTTAATTCTTAAGCCACTGTGCTAAAATTACATTGTGCTATAACCATACTAGGAAAATCTTTGTAGTTTTCCTACAAAGGAAAACTTTGTAGTTACTGGTGAGATTTCATGTCTATATGTAAAAAAAAAAGTTGGAATACAAACTTAATTGGTTTGTATTTAGCCATTTAGCAAAAGATTCAATGATTAAGAATCAAAGTTTTATTGCAGCTATAGCAGAGGTTTATATTAGTGTCCAGATGTATAATTTGGGGAAATAAAGAATCTTTTCTACCTACACAACAGACTTTGATTAAAGTTAAAAAAATAATTACATAATACATATAATCAGAATTCAGATTTTTAGCTATAATTACCTTTTCATCTAGAAAACAACAGATACTCTTGTCTTATGAATAAGTGTATATGTGAACTAATTCTTTTAGCTCCTTGGTAAAATTATATGGTTTTCTTCTTTTGATCTACCATCAACTCCTTATAAGACAAAGTTCTAGATAATTTTATTCCTATATTTCACTTGATCTGTGTTCAATATAGAATTTATTTCTTCACAAATAATATAACAAGATTTGGCCTTTCTTATGTTGATAAGAACTAGAATTAGAAACTTTTTTTTTTCTTTTTGAGACAAAGAGCATGCAAGTGAGTGTGAGCAGGGGAGGGGCAGAGACAGAGGAAGAGACAGAATCCTAGGCAGGCTCCATGCCTAACACACAAGCCCCATGGGGGACTTGATCTCAGGACTCTGCCATCATACCTGAGCCAAAATCGAGGGTCGCACACTTAACAAACTCAACCACCCAGGTGCCCCAGCTCGAATTAGAATCTTAATAAATATTTGCCAATTCTGAAAAGAACAAGCAAATGTGATTACCTATTGGAAATATTGTTGTAACACACAGAGTCATGAGTTGAGATGTAAGTGCAAAGAGAATCTTCTAAAGGTTACATTATTTTTTAAGGTTGAAATAATTAAGTAGCTCAAATTTTTATATATTTATACATATATTTTATTTACATTTTACTCACTTTTCAGGCCATCAAAATATTTGACCATATGAAATTACACAGATGGAATTAATTTCACTCTTTTTGCCTTCTCAATTTGTCTATGCGGTGAATCCATTTCTTTATATTATTTCCACATCTAGTTTTAGCTTGAGGGGAATTTACAGGGAATTCCAGATGTATGAACGTGAATAACTAAATCAATCCTCCTGAGCATCACTTTACTCTGATATAAACTGAATATAATATTCCTACATCTCATTGAGCTAGAGGTGAAAGATTTAGCAAATAAATAAGACTATGAATTTCAGATAATTTTTAGCATAAGTGTGTCCCAATCATTTTCAGTATAAGTATGTCCCAAAAATTGCATGAGGCATATTACACTATAAAAAAGACTTGGTGTTCATGTGAAATCTAAATTTAATGGTCTTTTATTTGGCAACCCCACATTGAGCTGTTTTAGGGATTAAATCAGATGACTTATCTAAAATGGCTGACAAATGGTGGATACCTAACAATTTTTTCTTGCCTAACCCTGTGAACTATTTTTTTTAATGTTTATTTATTTTTGAGACAGAGAGAGACAGAGCATGAATGAGGGAGGGTCAGAGAGAGAGGGGACACAGAATCTGAAGCAGGCTCCAGGCTCTGAGCTGTCAGCACAGAGCCCGACGCGGGGCTCGAACTCAAAGACCGTGAGATCATGACCTGAGCCAAAGTCGGAAGCTCAACCGACTGAGCCACCCAGGCGCCCCCCCTGTGAACTATTAAAGAAACATGACTTGAATTGATCAATTCTTTGTATCCTATATCTAGTGAAAGGCCTAATATGTTGTAAGTACATAGTAAATGTACATAGTACAGAATAAATGAAGTGTGTGTGTGTGTGTGTGTGTGTGTGTGTGTGTGTGTGTACACGTTGAGGAGATGGAATTGAACATTAGTTAGTATGGAAAAGGGATATTAATACATTAGGGAAAGTTCGGTTTTACTGTCTTTTATCAACATATTTCATCATCATTTGACTACTGTTTTGTGGGATTAGAGATCTATAAAGACTTTCACAGATATTTCTTGACCATTCTTCTTTCTTCAGAGAACACTGCACATAAATAGTACTGGGATGGTAATAATCATTGATATTGTTAAATGACTCCAGAAACTGAGTTTTTACTATATTCCTCAACATTTCCCACTCTCAGAATTGTAATAATTTGAGTTACATTTAAGTTCTGTTTTGAGAGTAGTTGTCATTAACAGCAATTTTAAAGTTATTTGTATATGTGTGTGTATGTGTAAATATATATGTAAATAAATATATATATAATGAATATAGATAACTCATGCAGAAAAAATTTGGCCCACCACCTGGCTTTGTATGATCCACCTGTGAGGTAAAAATGTTTTATATTTTGAGGTGTTTGGGGGAAAAATCAAAAGAATAATTATAATTTGTGACACATGAAAATATATGAAATTCAAACTAAATAAAGTTTTATTGAAACACAGTAATGTCTACATATCTATTTGTTTATATTTGTCTATGGTTCCTTTAGCACTGTGTAATGGTTAGTTTCATGTGTTAACTTTGCTAGATATTCAGTTATTTAATCAAAAATTAATCTAGGTATTTTGTAGATATGATTAACATCTACAATCACTTGATTTTATGTAAAGGAGATTTAACCTCAATAATGTGGGTGGGCCTCATCCCATAAGTTGAAGACCTTAGGGCAATACTGAAGTTTCCTGAAGAATAAGAAATTCTGCCTCAAGACTACAGTATCAACTTCTAACTGAGTTTCCAGCCTAACAGCTTTCCTTACAAATCAGATTCAAGACTGCAATATTAACTCCTGCTTGAGTTTCCAGCCTACTGACTGGTTCTATGTGATTTCAGACTTGCCAACCCCCACAACTGTGACACAATTCCTTAAAATAAATCATACACACACACAAATATATGTGTATATAGACATATATATGTACATATATGTATGTAGTATGCACATAGTTTATATACACACACACACACACATATAAGAGAGAGAGTTTCTCTGAAGAACCCTAAATGATATACACTACAACAGCAGACCTGAGTAGTTATGACGAGACTGTATGGCACACAAAATAAAAATTTACTTTCTGGCCCTTGACATAAAAGTTTGCAGACCCCTGTGCTAGATACACTATATTTGAGTTAAATCATTTTGCTTCATTCATCCACACAATTTCATATTCTACTAATATACTGCTGCCTATGTACCTCAAAAAGAATGGGAAATTAGAAAGAGAATCAAGGACATATACTCTATCCTGGTAAATCTCACAGGACAGAGTGGATATACATTATTAAAGTGTTAATGCTGAGGAGGTGGTAAGCAGGCTGTGCTGGAAGCAGGCTGTGCTGGATGAATAATGTGCAGGGATACAAATAGGCCCTGCATATTAAGGTGGTATGAAACTAAAACCATCACCAGTAAAAATTCATCCATGAACTGCACATGTTACTTTGCCTATCTATTTTAAGTAAGTAGGTTTTTGGATATGGGCATGCTATGTACATTTTTTAAGCTTCAGAAAGTAAATTTAGGTATTATCTAACAGAGGTCACAAAGTCAAATGTCTTCAATGGCAGGCAAAACTAGAATACTATGGGATGAGGGAGACTTGTGAAGCCTCAGAATGTGCAGTCTCCATGTATTGATATTTAAAAGTCTGGGGCACCCAGTGGCTCAGTTGGTTGAGTGCCCAACTTCAGCTCAGATCATGGTCTCACGGTTCATGAGTTACAGCCCTGTATTGGGCTCACTGCTATCAGTGGAGGGCCTGCTTTGGATCCTTTGTCCCCCTCTCTCTATGCTCCTCCCCTGCTCACACTCTCTCTCTCTCAAAAATGAATAAACATTTATTTAAAAAAATGATAAAAATCTAAAATTTCAAAGATATGCTACAAGCCTAACAAAACTTACCTTTGGACTTCATGTGCTGCCAAGTGGAAACCTCTAAGGTAAAACCTACCTCTTCTCAATTCATAAACGGGCTTTAAAACCAAAGGTCTTAAGGCACTTAAGTAAAACCCCTCTTATTTATTCATGGAAGAGAACAGACTGAAATTCAGGTCTTCTGGCTCCCACTGCAATTTCCTTACTTTCTGTAGAGAGATTCCCAAGGATGTGTTCAGACAGGATTATAGGAGAAGGGAACACAAGTCAAATTAGGCTGGAGAAGAATCTTGTCTTCAAGTAAGAGTTTGTGTCCAAGAAATACATGAATTATACATTTATATATTTACATAGAACCTATGATGTTGTCAGGTAGAAGTGTGCAAGGTGCCATGGTGTTTGAAGAAAGTGAGTAAATACAATATCTCATTGCTTTATTTTGCATTTCCCCAATTAATAATAAACATACTTTCAAACATTTACTAGCCATTAATTTCTACTCCTGAGAACTGACTACATGTTTTGTCTATCTTTCTGTAAGTTGTTTTGCTTTTTTCTTATTGATGTATAGGCATTAAAAAATATTCTGCATAGTAATCCTTTGTATGTATCTTTTGCATATATCCTTTACATGCATCTTTTTCCATTTTTGGTTTGTCTTTCCACTTTCTTCATTGTGCTTTTTGATGAATAGTTTTTTATTTTTTCACATTTGCTTATCTTTTATTTTAAAGCATCCTTTGTGTCTTGTTGAAGAAATCCTTCCCTATCCCAGATCATGGAGAAATCTTCTTAAATACTGTTACAATGATTCCTGCCCCACCACCTCTTACATTTGTCACTAATTCATTTGGCATTGATTTTTGTATATAGCAATGATGGAGAGATAGAAGTTTACTTTCTTCCATATGAATAACTAATTGTCCTTGCACAATCTGTTGGGCAGTTGATCCTTTCCCCATCAATTTTCAGTGACAATTATGCAATAAACTCATGTTTATCTGTGTGGGTCTATTTGGAGAACATGCAGTCTGTTCTATCTGTCCCTTTCTTTCAATCCATGTTTCAATGCCATATTGCCTTAATTACTACAGATTTACAATTCTTCATTACTGGGAAAGCAAATCTCACTTTGTTTTACTTCTTTAAATGTGTTTTGGCACTTTCAAATAATTTTTTTTTTCTTTTGTATATATTTTTGAAATCAAGATGTCAAGCTTTATAAAATAAAATTGAGTAATTTTTATTGGAATTAAATTGAAGGAACAGATGAACTTGGGCAGAGCTGACCTACTTACAATACAGAATTCCAATTCATCAACATGGAAATATTGCTATTTATTTAATTATGTCCCTTATATAAAATAGTTACTGTAAATTCACAATAAACCTTCGCTTTGCATGTAGAGCCCTCTCATCCAGCACACATACTTTACTTTTTATCTTCAAAATGTCTTGACTATTTTTATCTTTATTATTACCTTTTAATATATCTAAGTTTGTTCAATTTTTCTACCTTCTTAAGTAGAATGCTTGGTTCACTAATTTTAAGGTTCATCTTTACTTTTACAAGCATTTAAGGCTGTAAGTTTTCCTGTAGTTACTGCTTTATTTGCATCAAACAAGTTTCTGTATGTAGAAATTTTCTTGAACTATAAATACTTTGTAACTCTATTGTTTTTTTTATTAGAACTGTATTAATTGTTCCAAAATACTTTATGACAGTTACTTTTGGGATATTGATTTTTAACGTAATGACATTTTACTCAGTGCATATGAACTGTATCATCTCAGGTTTGCATTTTGTTCAATTATTTTGAATATTCCTTGTGATTAGAAGTTATGTGTGTTCTACACTAGTGTAGGTCAGTGTTCTATGTATTTCCAATGTATCTGAATTGTCAATATGCTAGTTTTCTGCATCTTGTTTTTTTGTCTGCTTGTTCTATGAAATACTGAAAACTGTAAGTTAAAAGGTCATGGTATAATTGTATTTATTTGATAACAGAGACTTTAAATTTCTACCAGAGTTTGGAAATTATACCCTGAATTATACTATTCTATTTGTGATTTTCGGTTTGCATACCTCAGTCATCAAGAACAAATCAGGGGCACCTCAGTTGGTTAAGCATCCAACTTCTGCTCAGATCATGATCTCTTGGTCTGTGAGTTTGAGCCCTGCATTGGATTCTGTGCTGACAACTCAGAGCCTGGAGCCTGCTTCCGATTCTGTGTCTCCCTCTCTATCTGCTCCTCACCCACTTATACTCTCTTTCTCTCTCAAAAATAAACATTAATTTTTTTTTAAAAAAAGAACAATACAAAGACCTTAAAAGATTTCATCTCTCATTTAAATTTTTTTTTCAACGTTTTTATTTATTTTTGGGACAGAGAGAGACAGCATGAACGGGGGAGGGGCAGAGAGAGAGGGAGACACAGAATCGGAACAGGCTCCAGGCTCTGAGCCATCAGCCCAGAGCCTGACGCGGGGCTCGAACTCACGGACCGCGAGATCGTGACCTGGCTGAAGTCGGACGCTTAACCGACTGCGCCACCCAGGCGCCCCTCATCTCTCATTTAAAGAATATTCCATTTTGATATGTTTCAATTCTACCTTTTACTTTTCTCTAACCTCACCAGAAATTTTTGTTAATTCTATCAAGCCAGTATTTGCTTAGAATGATTCACATATTTACTGTTTTCCTTAAGCATCATTCTTTCTTGCACATAATATTAGCCACCTGCACTCTTTCTTCTGCCTAGAGTACATCATTTAAATTTTCATTTAGTAAAGATCTGTTTGTGGCAATTTTTTTCTCTTTCAAATAATTTTATTCTCAAATTTAGCACTCACTTAAAATAATAATATATGCATCGATGTCCATTTTTCCTTTTGAAAATTAAACTATCGGGACGCCTGGGTGGCGCAGTCGGTTAAGCGTCCGACTTCAGTCAGGTCACGATCTCGCGGTCCGTGAGTTCGAGCCCCGCGTCGGGCTCTGGGCTGATGGCTCAGAGCCTGGAGCCTGTTTCCGATTCTGTGTCTCCCTCTCTCTCTGCCCCTCGCCCGTTCATGCTCTGTCTATCTCTGTCCCAAAAATAAATAAACGTTGAAAAAAAAAATTAAAAAAAAAAAAAGAAAATTAAACTATCTTCTAATTTTTGTTCACTGGGATGTAATTTTGATTTTGTTGAACTTACGATAGGGTATTTGCAGTATTCTGTGATTTCACTATGATAAGTCTACACATAACCATAATGTGACTGCGTGTGTGTGTGTGTGTGTGTAAATACATTAGCTAAAATACCTTTTGTTATTTTTCAATTTTAATTGTTCACTTAAATGATCTCTTGGTTCTTACCCATTTTTGTCAGTCCATTTTTTTTCTTATTTTTAAACATAATGACCCATATATATATTTTTTTGTTTATGTGTTTGATAATTCAAACCAGTATCTTAGGTCATAAAGATACATTTGTATCTTCTGTGGTTTCTGCTTGTCTTCACTATTGGTATTGTTTCTTTGTAAGTTTTAAGGGTTTGCTGTTGCTATTCTTTTTGAAAAGCATGTTCAAAGGTAATATACATTTATTTCCACCAGGGACTCAGGGCATTACCAACCTGCAGAGATTTAACAAAAATCCTTGGCTTGAGATTTTTTCCAGACCATCTAGGTGGTGTGAATTTAAGCTAAAAACCTATAAAGACTAGCAGATGGTTATGAATTTTGATGACATATTTTGTTTTCTCATCCATCTTGTACTAAATTTTGAAAGAGGGAATTTTCTTCGTTATCTTATATGAGACTGTGTGTGTGTGTGTGTGTGTGTGTGTGTGTGTGTGTGTGTGTGTGTGTGTGAGTGACGGGATTTCTAGTTCATTCAGGGTGTAGCTTTGGGATTCCAGGTTTATCTGTAGATGAGGACATCTCCTATGTGACTCTCCATTAGAAATATGTCCTGAGGTTTGTTTCCTGTCTCCATGCGTATTTCCTATCAATCTGGGAAACTCAGGTTCACTGTTTGAACAAATTTTAGCAAGATGAAACGCATTTTAGTGCTCTGCTTATCTCTTTTTAAAAAGAGTTAAATTTTTTTTTTAATGTTTATGTATTTTTGAGACAGGAGAGACAGCATGAGCAGGGGAGGGGCAGAGAGAGAGGGAGACACAGAATCCGAAGCAGGCTCCAGGCTCTGAGCTGTCAGCACAGAGCCTGACACAGGGCTCGAACTTACAAGCTGTGAGATCATGACCTGAGCTGAAGTCGGTTGCCCAACTAAATGAGCCACCCAAGAGCCCCTAAAAAGATTTTTTTTCTATTTTTGAGAGAGAGAGAGAGAGAGAGAGCGTGAGTAGGAGACGGGCAGAGACAGATGAAGACACATATTCCGAAGCAGGCTCCAGGCTTTGAGCGGTCAGCCTAGAGCCCGATGCAGGGCTCAAACCCACAAACCTTGAGATCATGACTGAGCTGAAGTCAGACACTTAACAGCTTAACCCACTGAGCTACCCAGGCACCCCTGCTTGTCTCTTTTCATTCTCAAATTAACTTAGCTTTTGGTTTCTGTGTATTTCTTTCTTAGTCATCAAAATATTAAGAAATATTTTCTATTGTTTTCTCCATTGTTCTCATTTTCTATGAGAGAGTAAGTCAAAGTATCCAGCTTTTCATATTGTCAGAAAATGATTTCCCTGAATTTCTAAAGATTTATGTGTATATACTTAGCTGTTAATTATTTTTTTGTGCCTAGAGGCTTATATGGTCACATTATAAAAATACATTGCATCTCTTATCGTGACATAGAATCACTCTTTAACCTATTTAGAAGTTTTAACTAAATCCCATCTTGTCTACCATTGATTTTATCCTTCTAACTTCCAATTTTCCATGTCTGCCAGGTATTTCTTTGCCCCAACTTTATTTTTTAACTTTTACTTCTTAAAAATTTTAAAAAGTCTTATGACTGGGCACTGACTCATCATGAGAAAAGCCACTTCATACACATTTACCATAATGACTTAAAATTTTTAATTAAAAAATTTTGTTTGTTTAAATTCAAGTTAGTTAATATATGGTGTAGTATTGGTTTCAGGAGAACTCAGTGATTCATCATTTACATATAATACCCAGTGCTCATCCCAACAAGTACCCTCCTTAATGCCCATCACCCATTTAGCCCATCCCCCCACTCATCAGTTTGTTCTCTGTATTTAAGAGTCTCTTATTGTTTGCCTCCCTCTCTGTTTTCAGCTTTTTTTCCCTTCTGTTCCCTTATGTTCATCTGTTGTTTCTTAAATTCCACATATGAGTGAAATCATATATGATATTTATCTTTCTCTGACTGGCTTACTTCACTTAGAATACACTCTAGTTCCATCCACATTGTTGCAAATAGCAAGATTTCATTCTTTTTTTTTTAAGTTTTTAAAATGTTTATTTATTTATTTTTGGGAGAGAGAGAAAGAGAAGCAGAGAATCCCCAGCAGGCTCTATGGTGTCAGCACAGAGCCCAATGTGGGGCTTGAACTCATGAACCATGAGATCACAAACTCAGCTGAAATCAAGAGTCAGATGCTTAACCAACTGAGCCACCCATGCACCCCAAGATTTCATTCTTTTTGAATGCTGAGTAATATTCCATTGTATACATTGTTACCACATCTTCTTTATCCATCCATCAGCCGGTGGACATCTGGGCTCTTTCCATAATTTATCTATTGTTGATAGCACTGCTATAAACATTGGGGTCCATGTGCCCCTTTACTCTATCTTTTGGATAAATACCTAGAAGTGCAAGTGCTAGGTTGTAGGGTAGTTCTTTTTTTAATTAAAAAAAATCCATACTGTTTTCCAGAGTGGCTGTACCAGTTTGCTTTCCCATCAATAGTGCAAGAGTGTTCCCCTTTCTCTGCATCCTCACTAACATCTGTTGTTTCCTGAGTTTTTAATTTTAGCCATTCTCACAGATGTGAGGTGGTATTTCATGGTGATTTTGATCTGTATTTTCCTGATGAGTGATGCTAAGCATCTTTTCATGTGTCTGTCAGCCATCTGGATGTCTTCTTTGGGAAAGTGTCTATTCATGTCTTTTGCCCATTTCTTTACTGGCTTATTTGGTTTTGGGGTATTGAGTTTGATAAGTTCTTTACAGATTTTGGATACTAACCCTTAATTAGATATGTCATTTGCAAATATCATCTTCCATTCAATAGGTTGCCTTTTCTCAAACTGTTCCAAAAAAACAGAAATGGAAAGAAAGCTTCCAAACTCATTCTATGAAGCCAGCAATACCTTGACTCCCAAACCAGACAAAGACCCCATTAAAAAGGAGAATTACAGGCCAATATGCCTGATGAATCTGGATGCAAAAATTCTCAACAAGCAAACTGAAACCAACTGTACATTAAAAGAATTATTCACCATAATTAAGTGGGATTTATTCCTGGGTTGCAGGGCTGGTTCAATATTCACATATCAATCAATGTGACACACCACATTAATAAAAAAAAAGGATAAGAACCATATTCCTTTCAATAGATGCAGAAAAAGCATTTGACAAAATATAGCATCCTTTTTGATAAAAAGCCTGAAAAAAGTAGGGACAGAAGGGACATACCTCAACATCATAAAGGCCATATACAAAAGACCCACAGCTAATATCATCCTTAAAGGGAAGAACCTGAGAGCTTTCCCTCTAAGGTCAAGAACACAACAGGGATGTCCACTCTCACTGCTGCTGTTCAATATAGTACTGGAAGTCCTAGTCTTAGCAATTCAACAACGATGACAACAACAACAACAATAACAAAGTAAAACGCATATGAATTGGCAAGGAAGAAGTCAAACTTTCACTCTTCACAGACAACATGATACTCTACATGGAAAACCTGAAAGATTGCACCAAAAAACTGCTAGAACTGATACATGAATTCAGCAAAGTCTCAGGATATAAAATCAATGCACAGAAATCGATTGCATTTCTATACACAAATAATGAAGCAGCAGAAAGAGTTATCAGGGAATTGATCCCATTTATACTTGTACCAAAAATCATAAGATACCTAAGAATAAACCTAACCAAAGAGGTAAAAGATCTGTATACTATAAACTATATAAAGCTTATGAAAGAAATTGAAAAAGACACAAACGGAAAAAACATTCCACGCTCATGGGTTGGAAGAACAAATATTGTTAAAATGTCTGTATTACCCAAAGCAATCTATACATTCAAAGCAATCCCTATCAAAATAACACCAGCATTCTTCACAGAGCTAGAACAAACAATTCTAAAATTTGTATGGAACTAGAAAAGATCCCAAATAGCCAAAGGAATCCTGAAAAAGAAAATCAAAGCTGGAGGCATCATAATTCCAGACTTCAAACTGTGTTACAAAGCTGTGTCATCAAGACCATATAGTACTAGCACAAAAACAGACACACAGATCAATGGAACAAAATAGAAAACCAAGAAATGGACCTGCAACTATATGGTCAACTAATCTTCAACAAAGCAGGAAAGAATATCCAAAGGAAAAAAGACATTCTCTTAAGTAAATGGTGCTGGGAAAACTGGGCAGCAACACGCAGAAGAATGAAACTAAATTTTTACTTTTATGTCTTCTATTGTGCTCCATCACTTATTTTACACTATTTCTTTAAATACATTTCTCTTTTTTTTTTTGCTGACTTTATTGCTAGTCATTTACACTTTCCTGTTGGTAATTTATAAATTCTATTTTAATTTTCCATTTTATTTTTTTCACTTTCCCTGACCTTTTAATCTGACACATACTTCTATGTTGCTATATAAAAACTCTTCCTAACAAAAACTGCATCCTTTCTCATAAAAATATTGCTTTCAAGCCCTGAATATCACAAATCCTTAAGAAGACACTTTTAAAATGCTTTTACTTCTCTCCTTCCTTCCCCTTCTCCCATTCCTGGGTTTTATTAAAATTGTTTCTAATTTCTACTTCACTACTCTAACCCTGTGGCCATATACCAGTAGGCAGATTATCACTGCCTGAAGACCAACCCACTCTCTCTCCTTGGTGTCACTACTTTTTCTGTACCTTGGTAACTGCTTAGAGTTGAGCATCCTTGCAGCCTCTGAGGCCAAGGAAACAGGTACACTAACACAGTGCCTAGGTGGTCCCTTCCCATGGGAATGAACAGTTCCTTGCTGATCTATATATTTTCATGGCTCAGAGTCTTTGACTCAGGGCTCTCCATGCTGGTATCTAGCCTCCTCCACCCTGATTTTCATTGTTAGAACCTTCACAGTTCTCAGGAAATCACTTGAAGCCCACTGTCTATCAGCTGCAGTAATGGCAGATTTAAAGGTGGAGATGTAGCAGGTCTCCTTCAGGCTACCACATTCCAAGAAATCTATCCTGTACCTTCTATAGCAAGAGACGCATTTAAAACAAAAAGCTATATAATATTATAGTAATTATTTTACTAGATTTTAAAGTGTTACATCAATCAGATATAGATGGCTATCAGTAAGAAACCAAATGTGGCAAAGAAGAATGAAAAATAGTGCTTTAGCACTATTCCTGATTTAGTTGTGACCAATTTGAACAGGTGGACTTTAAAATTCTGGATCAGAATTTACACTAAAATTCTCAAACTCCTACCTACCTAACAGAAGAACTACTGTTATCACTTGCAACATTTATTATGGGCCTAAAAACCTGAATGTAATGAAAGTTCAACTACCTTAAAAGGGAAGAAGGCATCAGCTTACCTCCCTTAAAAGCCATTCAAGTGACTCCCTCAAAAAACATTCTAATGGGAAAAAAAAAACACAATAAATTGAGACTTAACTGTTTAAAATCAGTACATTAATGTGAATAAAATTTATCCTATCTCTAGGTTTTACTTTTTGTATTACCTGATGTTTATGTATATTTTATTGCATAAAGGAAAATTCACTCTTGAATTACTACAGAGGTAATAATTTTGATATTTTATATTGAAACATGTTTATATCCATTGATTTTATAGTATGTTCATGCCCATAGTTCACTTAGTGGAGGGTTATATTCAAGATCTCCAATCCTCAATTGTTAAGTTGTTACTCTAAGAAAAAAAAATCAATAAACTTTTTATATATCAAAATTCCCTTACAATTTAAGAGAAAAAAGAGCTAATTTTGTTTTCTACAAAGCTCAAAAAAAACACCAAGCAGGGTAAATGTAAGTATTCATATCTAAGTATATCATATTCACACTGCAGAAAATCAAAGACAACGGAAAATTTTTAAAAGATGCTGGGAAGCAGGGAAGGACAGAAAGCCTTACCTGTAGAGAAATAAGGGAAAAAAAATTACAGTGGACCTCTCTTCAAAAACGATACAAAGAAGAGAGTGGGGGAAATGTTGGGGGGAAAAAACAACATGCCAAACTAGAAGTTCTATATCCAGAAAAATTATCCTTCAAAAGTGAATGGAAAATAAAGAGCTTTTCAGGCAAAAAAAAAAAAAAAAATTGAGGAAATATGTCATTAGTAGTCTTGCCTTGCAAGAAAGGTTGAAAGAAGTTCTTTAAGGGAAGTAAAATAATATAGGTCAGAAACTTGTACTTACATAAAGGAAAGTAGAAAGGGAATAAATGAAGACAAAATAAACTATTTATTCTTGTTATTCTTTTTTTCAAACTTTTTAAACTTAATCAATCTAATAGATAACTATTTACTCAATACAATAATAGCAAAACAATGTATTCTATGATTATGCCTTATGGATAAGTAAAGTAAATTATAGCAATGTTATCAGAGGTGGAAGAGAGAAATTGGGCATGCTTTGTTATAAGACACCTGCACCATCTAGGAATCAGTGTTGTATTATTTGAAAATAGAAGGAAAATTCTCCAGTTTGATAAAGAGCATCTACAAAAATCTATAGTTAAAATTATACTTAATGATGCAAAATTAGATGCTTTCTTCCTAAGATTGGAAAGGCAAGGATATCTCCTCTCATTGTTCCTGTTTAACAACATACTGGAAATCCTAACTCATGCAATAAGACAAGAAAAGAAAATAGAAGGTATCCAGATTGAGGTGGAAAAAATTGAAGTGTCTTTGTTTGTAAATGACATTGTTTGCAAGTACCTCCATAGAAAATCACAAAGAATGACCACTGACAACAAAAACTCCTGGAACTAATAAGTGATTATCGCAAGGTTGCAGGATACAAGATTAGTATACAAAAGTCAGCTGCTTGCTGATATATACCAGTAATAAGCAACTGGAATTTTAAATTAAAAAATCATTTATATTAGTACCAAAAAAGGAGGGGTAAATACTTATGTGTAAATCTAACAAAAAAATGTACTAGATCTGTAAGAGGAAAACTGTAAAACCCTCATGGAAGAAATCAAAGATCTAAGCAAATGGGGAGATATTCCATGTTTACGGATTGGTAGATGCAAGTTCTTCCCAACTTAAATTATAGATACAATAAATTCCAATCAAAATCCCAGTGAGTTATTTTGTGGATATCAACAAACTGATTCTAAAGTTCATAAAGAAAGGGCAAAAGACCTGGGATAACCAATACAATAATAAAGAATAACAAAAATTGAGGATTGAACACTAAGACTTACTATAGATAATTAAGTAATGAATGCAGTGTGCTCTTACTGAAAGAATAGACAAATTGATCAATAGAACATAACAGAGTCAGAAGTACACCCACACAAATTTAATCAATTGTTTTTGACAAAAAATGGAAAGGCAGCTCAGTAGGGAGAGAGATTTTTCTTAACCAATTCTGCTACAACAATTTTGTATCCACATGTAGCAATGCTAACCATGACATAAACACCCATGAAATGTTTCCTCCCCAAATTTATATGTTGAAGCCCTACCACAAATGTGGTTATATTTGGAGACAGAGCCTGCCTTTAGTAAGTAATTACAGTTAAATAAGGTCGTAAGAGTGGTCTTAATCTGACAGGTCTGTGGCCTTATTTTTTTTTTTTTAATTTTTTTTTTCAACGTTTATTTATTTTGGGGACAGAGAGAGACAGAGCATGAACGGGGGAGGGGCAGAGAGAGAGGGAGACACAGAATCGGAAACCGGCTCCAGGCTCTGAGCCATCAGCCCAGAGCCTGACGCGGGGCTCGAACTCATGGACCGCGAGATCGTGACCTGGCTGAAGTCGGACGCTTAACCGACTGCGCCACCCAGGCGCCCCTCTGTGGCCTTATAAGAAGAAATCACTCTCTGCCATGTGAGGGCATAGTGAGAAGACAGAAATTACAGTTCAGGAAAAGAGCTTTCACCAGTAACTGAATCCTGCCAGAAACTTGATCTTAGACTTTCCAACCTCCAAAGTTAAGAAAATAAACTCCTGATGTTTAGGGCACCCAGCCCATGGTACTTTGTTTTAGACTGACCTATGGACAGATCTATGCCTTACATGAAAATTAAGCCCAAATGTCTCACAGACCTAAATGTAAAACACAAAGCTTTAAAACTTCTACAAGATAAGAGAAAATTTAAGTGAAATTGGGTTTGGTGATGAGTTTTAGATATAACACCAAAACTACAATCCGTGAAATAAAATATAGGTAAATTTGACTTCATTAAACTTAAAAACTTATGCTCTGTAAATGGTACTACTAAGAGAATGAAAAGACAAGCTGTAGATTAGGGGAAAATGCTTGTAAAACACATATTTGATAAAGGACTTGTAGCCAAAATATACAAAGTACTCTCAAAAGTCAACAATAAGAAAACAAGCAACCCAATTATAAAAGGGGCAAAAGATCTGAACACATACCTCATCAAAAAATATATACAATGATACATAAGCATTTGAAAACATGCTCACATACATGTAATTAGCGAATTGCAAATTAAAACAAGCATGAAATACTACACATGCCTATTAGATTAGCCAAAATTAAAAAAAAATTCATAATTTCAAATGTTAGTATGAATGTGGAACTTTCGTTCATTGTTGGCAGGAATAAAAAATGGTACTGACACTTTGGAAGATAGTTTGATAGTTTCTTATAAACATAGTCTTACCATATGATTCAGCAATTGTACTCTCCCCACAGGAGAGTATTTCCCCACAGGAGTTAAAAACTTGCATCCACAAAAACCTGTACGTGAATGTTAATTGCAGGTTCTTCTTAACTGCCCAAATTAAAAACAATCATAATGCCTCTCAGTAGGTGAATGGGTAAACAAACTGTATATACACACAGTGGAATATCCTTCAGTCATGAAAAAATGAGCTATCAAGCAACAGAAAGACATGGAGAAAACTTAAATGCATATTAGTAACTGAGAGCACTCAGTGTGAAAAGGCTATATACCGTATGATTCCAACTATGTGAAAGTATAGTAAAGAAAGAAACTATAAAGACAGTAAAACAAACAAAAAACAGTGGCTGCCCCTGATTAAAGGAGAAAGAAGAAGATATGAATAGGAAGAGCACAAGAGATTTTTAGGGTGGTAAAATCATTCCATATGATATGCTAATGGTGAATATATGACATAATGCATTTGCCAAAACCCAAAGAATTTTGCAACACAGAATGAATGTCAATGAAAACTTTAGATCAACTTTAGTATCAGCTTTAGTTCACAACAATATGTCAATATCAGTTCATCAATTATAATAAATGTGCCATGTTAATGCAAGATGTTAATAAGAGGGGAGACTGTGGATGAGAGTTGGGAGGTGTATGGAAACTTTACAAACTTCTTTAAAATTTTTTGGAAAATTGGGGGAAAAAAGTAAAAAAAATGCAAGTATTATAAACTGGCTTTTGATAAGGGAAAGGGACACCAAAAAGGAAGAGTGGCATAGTATGCCATTCTGTCCCATCTCTCTTTGAGATCTGTTGAAGATGGGCATCAGATTTAGAGTCCATTATGGCTCAGAATTTCTGGTGGGCATGGGATACAAGGGAGGCGGAAAAGTGGCATATCGTGATACTGGTGGAAACACCCTTGTGGTTGGCAAAGTTAAACTTCAGGGAGCCTCATTGTAAGGGCTTCTTTCAAGATTGTGTTCCTAAATCACTATTTGTAATTTTGTATTGTAAATTTGTATTTTTTTAAGGATCCCCTTGCCTCAAAATTATCAAAACTTTAGTCACCATAAAAACTAGAATGGACACATAAAGGAGAATAATACCCATATTTGATTTTCTGGTTCCACATTAAGAAAAAATAGGTGGCCCACTGAGCGTCTAGCTTATTTTTTGTTCATACAGCTTTTCTCTTGCCTACTAATGTATTTTTTAATGTCTTACTGAACTGAAATTGCCCAGATTTATCTATCTTCTTAAGAATTCACCAAACTATGGGGTGCCCGGGTGGCTCAGTTGATTAAGTGTTGGACTCTTGATTTTGGGCAGGTCATGATCTCATGGTTCATGAGATTGAACTCCGTGTCAGGCTCTATGCTGACAGCATGGAGCCTGCTTGGGATTCTCTCTCTCTCCGTCTCTCTCTCGCTCTCACTCTTGCTCTCGCTCTTCTCTGTCCCTCCCCCACTAGTGCACACACGTGCGCGCTCTCTCTCTCCCTCTCTCTCTCTCTCTCTCTCTCTCTCTCAAAATAAATAAATAAATTTAAAAAAATAAAAGAATTCACCAAACTGGCGCTCCCTGGGATATGAAAGATGAAAGCCAATAATTCAGACTTAAATCAGATTATGAGTGTCTTGAAAAATTATTAACAATATTTTAGGACAGCTTTTGCCACAAGAAGGAGTGTTGATATATTAATAGGTAACTTTATACTATCTATTCAAGCCAGCACAGAATATTATCTGAAATAAAAGACAGGCAGTTGTCTCATCATCTTTTTGTTTGCTTGTTTCCTTTTGTTTCCAGGTATGAGTAATTAGAAACACTTCCTATAGTATTAGAGAGAAACAGAAGGTCTATAAATACCTGTTAGATATTTTTATGAGCTTTTCTGCTTCTCTAAATGAATCATATGTGGGGCAAAACGGTGAGCTATTATTCAATATGTTGGGGCTAATGGGGCTTTAAATAAAATGGTAACAGAGCCTTAGAAACTAAATGTTTCTAAATTCAAAGAAATGGTTTGTCTTTACCAAGGAAAATAATATTTCCCTGCACAAGAGTAGAATTATCAGTATGCACGTTCGCGTCCTGAGAATGCCATATAACAATGTCTTAACCATTAAAATTAATGACCTGGAATACAAGGGACCTAAATAGCCCTATTAAGTGGGAAAAAATTCTATCAATTCTCAAAAAGAGTGAAATAGATGTTGCACTTACCTAAAGCATACACTTAATGGAACAAAAAAAAAAAAAAAAAAAAAAACCCTGCCAAGTTACAGAGAATCCAAAATGTTTTTTAACTACTTTTAATTTAAAAACATATGAGTCTCAAAAGATGGCTTTACACCAACTTTAAAGTAACAGACATATATTTTTAAGGATCTAACTTTGCTAGTGAATATTAATAACGTTCAGTTATTCCAGTGGTTCTCAACTGAGAGTGATTGTCTTCTCCAGGGTACATTTGGCAATGTCTGGAGACATTTTTGGTTGTCACGACTGAGAGGTGGTGTTACTGATAATCCGGTGAGTACCAGCTGGTAAACATCCTACAAAGTACAGGGCAGCCCCACAAGGAATGTCACTAGTGCCAAGGCTGAGAAGTGCCGAGACTACTACAAATAAATATCAAATTTATATAATCAGGGTTTGTGGTGCATCAAGAATTACAAACAATTTTGGATTCCCTACTTATTCATTTCATTCCTATATAACGTCAAGAATCCTTAGAGAATACTGTCATTGTGAGGACTGGGTCCCCTCCACGTGTTCTCCTTTGTTGTTTTCCTTCCATAGGGTAAAACTGTCAGTCAGCCTCAGAAGAGGTGGCCAAACTGAAGTTGGTCCTTAAAATCCCAGCCCTGGACTGTTCTCCAAGAAGAGTCTCTTAAAAATATATTGTCTGAAGATGAAGGAAGATATGTTCTCTCTCCTTAATCTCTAACTACTACCACCAAATCAAAGAGTATAAGGCTGTATGAAAGTGATTGTTTTTTGACTCAGGGGAAAAAAACGAAGTAAGAAACAGTTCTTTCCTAATTCAACAATAATACCTAAAACTAGTTTTAGATAATAAGTATTCACAGTTTGGCAAGGCCTGTAAGCAGCAGCAGAGGTAATATGAGTGCTGATAGAGCTTATTAGTGGGCTGAATTGTGGTCCACCAAAAGATTTTCCCACCAAGAACCTTAAAATGTGGTCTTATTTTGAAAAAGAACCTTTGCAGAGATAATGTAGTTAGGATCTTGAGATAAGAACATGCTGGGTGAGAGTTGGTCTTAAATTAAATAATAAGTGTCCTTTTTAGAGAACAGAAGTAGAGAGGACACATGGAGGATCCGTGATGTGAAAATGGAGGCAAAGATTGGAGTCATTTAGCTATAAGTCAAAAAACATCTAGAGCCAGCAGAAGCTTGAAGAGACATAAAATGTTTCTCCCAAAAGTCTTCAGAGGGAGTGTTGCCCTGCCAAAATCTTACTTTTAGATTTCTGTCTTCCAAAACTGTGAGACAATATGCTTCTGTTGTTTTTAAGCCACGAGTTGTGGTAATTTATTATACCACTTAGGATACCAGGATACTAAGACAGTCAAAGACCTGAAAGATACTAGATGGCGCCAGGAGAGTATGCTCTAAGTCTAGGCAGCTCTGAAAGCTGGAGGAATAATATATGTGATACTGCCAGGTCATTTGGAGGAATATCAATAAGGGCAGAAATGAGTGCCAGAATGTGCTGGATGTCTGTTGAGAAGGGTAGCAATCCATGACTGGATGCTCGTTTGTGAGCAAGATAGCCAATGGATAGCTAGTGCCTGAAGGGGCTTGATTTCAACATGAAGCAAACTCAGGAGGTCCCAAATGGTGGACAAAGGTGGACAGTAGTAATGCTTTTTGTCAGGAGGAGGGCATCACTGTGAAATCTAAGAATCAGTTCCTGGGGGCCTGAACTCCACTCACCAGCTAGAGTGAGGAGAAGATACAGGAGTGTGTAGGGGCATCTGGGTGTTAAATAAACCTGTTTCCTAGGGAAAGGTTCTAGCAATCCCTAAAAAATTATTCAGGGCCCCTTAATTCCCAGAATCCATTTGACTCCTTTAACACAATGTAGCTCATTCACAAAATGATACTCCAGAATTATGCAGAAATTGCTGACTTTCATGAGGTTTTTCTGAAAGTGTTAAGATTGAAAGCATTATAACTACAGTTAACAGGAGATGGAAAAGGTGAGAGAGGCAGTAAAAAACAAAACAAACAAACAAACAAACAAACAAAAAAGACTATGGTAAAAACCACTGAGTAATAAAATGAAACAATTAAAAAAACTATTAAAAAATTTCCCCTTATAAATATAGAATACCTGACACATTAGTAATCACTGCACTCTATAAATTTATTACTGAATGGATGAGCAAATTTATAAATAAATGAACAAGTGCTTTGCAGGAAAGAGAAAAGTTTGTACTCAGTTCTTTATCTAACAAATCCCAAACTGAAGGTATAATGCCAATGTTTGCTACTATGAATTTTTATTAAAATATATAAGTATCCAATGTAAATTATATGAATTCCAAAACTATTATCTTTACAAATTAAAAATTAAATCACATTTGGCTATATATGAAAACAAATCATTTGAGGCTCTAACAAATGTCTTTGAATATTGAATTTAAGAACCACTAAATAACCTATAATATATAATCAAAAGAGATAAAGATAACAATTTATCTCTTATGGAAATGTATGCAATAATGTGTTCACTATTCTAAGATTTCTAGTTATTGATATTGAAGGTTGTTGCTTCAAATCAGGGTTCCTTGAGTATATGATTTTATTTTAAAAACAAAAGCACTTGCAATCATTTCGGAAGAGGATCTGGGAATTTCTTACAAAGTTAAGCATAAACCTACCTATGCCATGACTTAGGAATTCAACTCTAGTGAATTTATCCAAAGAAATAAAAATATTTATTTCCCAAAAGGCAGTTACAAAAATGTCACACTAGTTTCATTTCTGATAGCAAAATAATGGGAACAGCCAAGGTGTTCATCAAAGGATAGGGGGATAAAATGAAATATTACTTAGGAATAAAAAGTAATGAACTACCAATACACTAGAAACCACAGGTGAATCTCATACACATCTGAGAAGAAAAGAAAACTTTACAAAATGGTATATATAGAAAGTATATTTCCATTTATATCAAGTTCAAGAACAGGTAAAACTAACCTATGGTGGAAAACAGATAAAAATAGCAGTTGCTTCTAGAGGGTTGGGGGAAGGATTCATTGTGAACAAGAAGCACAAGATAAGTTCTGGGGATAATGTTCTGTTTGTTAAGGCTATGCATTTTTAAAATTTATCTAATTGTACATCTAAAATTTGAGTATTTTATTATCTGATTTTTTCCTCAAAAGAAAGGAAAAATCTCCAAGCAGATATTGAACTCTAATGGTATGCATGCTATAGTGCTTAGGGGTATAGTGTACTGGTATCTTCAATTTGAAATGTATCAAAAATGGACTGATGGCTGGTAGACAAACCGATAATGAATGTATAATAAAGCATATATGGTAAAATACTAATAACAGAATCTAGACGGTGATAATATAGGCATTAAAATATTTCAGTTATTCTATAATGTAAAATTTTTCATAACAAAATGTAAGGGAAAAATTAAAAGCACTTTTCATAGTTCATGTTTCCATTTTCTAAAACATTCACAGTGGGAATGCTTAAAAATCATGTAAAAATATTTTATTTCCATAGAAACCAAAATGATTTGCATAATTCTATTTCACTATAAACTTATATTCAATTTAGTTTGTCTGTTTATTAAGATTGGTCATGTTTTTACTATTCCTTTGTGTTTTCCAATTTTTAATTATAATCAGATAATATGTTCTGATCTTTATAATCATGGTTAATTTTATAAATATATATTACATTAAAAAATTTCTTTATATAAATAGTTGATACATTAGCCAAATGAGGATGACCTGAAGGATTTCAATGTGAGCATTTTCTTGAGGCCAATGAAAGCAATTTATGTGGAGCTGGGGTGAAATGGTAAATTTGCAGGTAGTCACAGTTCTATTTCATAATTCCACTACAAGAACATATGATGACCTAAATTTAAACATTTATTCTCATTTTTGTAATGATGGCAATTGAGTGCAGAAATATAGTCCACAAAGTTCCTTTCACAGTTTTTGGTTTTTTTTTTAATTTTTTTTCAACGTTTTTTATTTATTTTTGGGACAGAGAGAGACAGAGCATGAACGGGGGAGGGGCAGAGAGAGAGGGAGACACAGAATCGGAAACAGGCTCCAGGCTCCGAGCCATCAGCCCAGAGCCTGACGCGGGGCTTGAACTCACGGACCGCGAGATCATGACCTGGCTGAAGTTGGACGCTTAACCGACTGCGCCACCCAGGCGCCCCTTTCACAGTTTTTTCTGAAGTAACTGCATAGTCAGCCCAACCTGTGAATCATACAGGTGCATATTCCCTGATACTTCGTAGGATAATTTGAAGGTACCACATGATGTTGATACTGAAGATCAACTTGTCATAATCTCATGTCATCATCAACATTTTATGGTAGTTTAAGAAGACTTTCAAAGGGGGATTAGCTTAGAAAGATTTTGTTTTTGTTTTGTTTTTGTTTTTTTATTCACTATTAGTCGACAAGAACCTGCTGACTACATAATACTGCATTTATAGTTGGAAACTTTTCTGATTTCTTTCACTATTGGTTATGGCATTATGCAGACTCTTAAAGCCATTTATGTGTTTTGGATTATCGTAAAGCCATTTGTGGAATATTAAACAGGTGTTTTCTTATATTACACAGCTAAAAGAGCACATTATACTTCGAAGGTAATAAACAGTAATATGTGGAATCAAACTCTTGTAGAATCTCCTCTCTTATTCATTAAAATATCACTTCCCTGGCTATCCTCTGTGAGAGTTAGCCACGAAAGAACAAAAGAAATGGCATATTACATAGTAAATTTAAATGACTATTGAAATAAAGGTTTGAATTTCAGATAACTTGGGGTAAATTTCAAGACCAAATTACAAAAAAAGTATAAGATATAAGTACAAAATAAATCTAAAATCAATGATTATGGTTGTGGGATAACATTTTGGGTTACATTTGTATTATTTATATTTAGTTTCTCCCAATGAGGGATTTCAACATGATTTAATAAAATTTTAATGTAATGATATTTTTAATGTAACTGAAATGTTATATTGTGACCACCATTATGAGGAAAAGGGAAGGAAAGTAGGAGTAAATGTGCAACCATTACATCACAAGTGGAGTCTATCCTCTTAGGTGTATATTGCTCTGTAATTGCTCATATTAAGCATTCGACAAGGAGGTCTGAACACATTGCTCAATATACACTAACATCCTCTTGCAAGGAAATGGCTAGTCCATTTCATTTTCCTCTATCTTATTGTCCCTTCTATATTTCCCACTGGCATTTCAGCATAAAGGGGATATTTTTACTATCTAAAAACAATAAACTAATAATAATGAATAATGCAAATACCAAGAAAATTAAATTCTGCTTAATAACTGTCATATCAATTTCACTTTAAAAGCCACTCCCTAAGGTTGTATTTCTTAAATTAAAAAAAAATTTAATGTCTATTTATTTCTGAGAAAGAGAGAGACAGAGCATGAGAGGGGGAGGGGCAGAGAGAGAGAGAGGGAGACACAGAATCTGAAGCAGGCTCCAGGCTCTGAGCTGTCAGCAGAGAGCCCAACGTGGAGCTTGAACTCACAAATTGTGAGATCATGATCCGAGCCGAAGTCAGTCACTCAACCAACTGAGCCACCCAGGAGCCCCTAAAATTTTTTAAAAATGTTGATTTATTTTGAGAGGGGAGGGAGGGACACAGAGAGAGAGAGAGAGAGAGAGAGAGAGAGAGAGAGAGAGAATCTCAAGCACACTCCATGTGCATGCTTAGCATGGAGCCCAACATGTGGTTCCATCTCACGAATTTGAGATCATGACCTGAGCTAAGATCAAGAGTAAGATGTTTAGTCAAACTGAGCCACCCAGGCGTCCCCCAATTTTTTAATTATAAATGATATTGACACATTTGGCAGTTTAGAAGTAATTCCATCATTCTAAAATTTTCTAGTAATTTCTATAATTTTCTAGTAATTTCTATAATTTTTTCTAGTAATACACATGCTATACAAATAACACAAGGTTATATTTAAATAGAGGTTAATAAATGTGATCTCATAGTGGTAATTTCTTAAAATTCTCTTTCCCTCTTTTTCAATTTTCTTATTGATTCCCTCCTCTCCTACAGATCCTGAGAACTGATTAAGCTGAAATATCTGTTATAGCTACATGTAGCCATGAAGTCAATATCTCATAATTGTCTATACAATTCTCAGTTCTTCACATAATGCATAGTCATATGTTAGTCACTATGCTTAAGCGTCATTTATTCTTTACCTCCATTTTATTTCCTGTTACCAGGCTTTCTATGCTATTTCAATTCTGTTCTTTCTTCCATGCTTCTTCAGGATCTCATTTTTCCAACATTACTTTTTGTTTATTTATTTTGAGAAAGAGAGGGAGAAAAAGAGAGTGCATGAGCAGAGTAGGAGCAGAGAGAGAGACAGGGAGGGAGAGAATCTCAAGCAGGCTCTGTGTGTGATGTGAGGGTCGATCTCAGGAATCACGAGATGATGACCTAAGTCAAAACCAAGGGTCAGACAGTTAAGGTTGACTGAGCCATCTACACATCCCTCAAATGCTATTTTATTTGCCAACGTTTTTCTCATTAGTTCTTTCCCTTCTGCCTTGAAGAGTACTCTTATTCTTAAATTTGAAAATCTTTTATATTTTTTAAAATTTATTAATTTATTTTTGAGAGTTAGAACAGGGGAGGGGCAGAGAGAGAGGCAGAGAGAGAATTCCAAGCAGACTCTGTGCTGTCAGCATAAAGATCCACATGGGGCTCAATCCTAGGAACCATAAGATCATGACCTGAGCCAAAATCAAGAGTCAGAGGCTTAACCAATTGGCCCACCTAGTTACCCCTGAAAAATCTTTTGTAAAATTTTTTTTTCTTATGTTTTATATTTGAGAGAGAGGCAGGGAGCAAGTAGGGGAGGGGCAGAGAGACAGAGACAGAATCCAAAGTAGGCTCCAGGCTCCAAGCTGTCAGCACAGAGCCCGACGTGGGGCTCAAACTCACAAACCGTGAGATCGTGACCTGAGCCAGACACTTAACCGCCTAAGCCATCTGGGTGCCCCTGAAAAATCTTTTTTAAATTCTTCTTCCTTCAGGGTTACTTATTTCTTTTCTGCTTCACCACTATCTCAACTTCTTTTTAATCCACCTCCTGAAATTCTGGTTATGGCTCTGTTTTTAATGCCGAACCCCATGTTCTTTTCTAAACCTTTATTTTTCTTGATCATTGTGTATTACATAACTGAAATGTCATGAGTCTTAAATCATTCTCCTTTTATTTCCTTATTCTAGTTTATTGCCTACCTGTTTGATAACTCTGTAATCTGCTGTCTCTTTAATCACCCTTTCCCTCATCTAACCATAAATTTTGGTATTTCCATTGTGTAGACTGCAACTTACTTTTTCTGTATCCTAATTTTCAGCTGATAAGCACTACTATCATTTATTTATAGTAATTATTTGCTTTTTTATATGAACAAATTTATTTTAAAAAGGTAGCCTTATATTACTATTGCAAATGGACATAACAATTTTCATAATTAGGTGAAAACTATATTAGTTTACTGGAACTACCATTATATATACCACTGACTGAGGGGTTTAAACAATAGGAATGTATTTTCTTAGTTTTAGAGGCTAGAAATCCAATATCAAGATGTCAGTAGGTTTAGTTTTTCTGAGACCTCTCTAATTAACTTGCAGATGGCCACCTTCTCACTATGTCCTCAAGTGGTCTGTGTGTATGTACATCAGTGGTGTGTCCTTTCGTGCCTAAAGTTTCCCTTTTTATAGGACACCAGTCAGACTGAATTAGGTCCCCCCCAATAACTATTTTAACCTAATCATCTCTTTTTTAAATTATTTTTTTCAGTTTTATTGAACTATGATTGACAAAAGTTGCGCATATTTAAAATGTGCAATGTGATGTTTTGACATATGTTTACATTGTAAAACAATTATCCCAAACTAATTAACATACCCATCACTCCCAATAGCTACTTTTTGTGTGTGTGTGGCAAACACTTCAGATTCTACTTTTTAAGTAAATTTCAAGTGTATAATAATTATTGACTAAAGTCACCATGGTATACAAAGAAGACATACAAATGTCCAACAGGTACATGAAAAGGTACTTGACATCACTAATTATCAGGGATATACAAATCAAACCACAATGAGGTATTACCCCAAACCTGTTCAGATGGCTATGATTATCAAAAAATGAAAAGATAACAAGTGTTGGTGAAGGGATAGAGAAAAGAGGACCCTTGTGTACTGTTAGTTGGCACATAAATTAATCACTATGGCAAACAGCATGGTGGTTCCATCAGAAATTAAAAAGAGAACTACCATATAATCCAGTAATCCCACTCCTGGGTCTATACCCAAAGGAAATAAAATTGCCATCTCAAATATCTTCCTTTCCATTTTTATTGCAGCATTATTCATTGTAGCCAAGATATGTAAATTATCTAAGTGTCTGTTAACAGATAAGTGGATAAAGAAAATGTGATATATATACATACATATAAGTAAATATTATTCAGCATGAGAAAGAAGGAAATCTTGCCATTGCTGACAGCATGGATAGAACTTGAGAGCATTTTGTTAAGTGAAGTAAGTGAGGCAGAGAATAAGAAGTACTGCAAGATATCACTTTCATGTGGCATCTCTCTTATGCATATAATGGAATATTATTCAGCTTCAAAAGAAGAAATCTTGCCATTTGTGACAACATGGATGAATCTGAGGACATTACTCTTAATCACCTCTTTAAAGGCCAGATCTCCAAATAGGGTCATACTCTGAAGTAGTGGGTATCAGAGATTCAACATACGAATTTTGAGGAAAGACAATTCAGTCCATAGCAGTAACTATAAAAATAATCATAATGATTGGGGCACCTAGGTGGCTCAGTTGGTTAAGTGTCCAACTTCAGCTCAGGTCATGATCTCAGTTTGTGGGTTCAAGCCCCATGTTGGGCTCTGTGCTGACAGCTCAGAGCCTAGAGTCTGCTTCAGATTCTGTGTCTCCCTCTCTCTCTGTTCATCCCCTGCTCATGCTCTGTCGTTGTCTATCAAAAATAAATAAACATTAACAAAAAAATTTAAAAATAATCATGATTAAAATCTAGATTGATATTTTATCTTCCTCATAGGTTCTAAATCTGAGATCTGCACTTACTATTTTTGGAAAAAACAATGGGCAAATGTAGACATGTTAAAGATATAGCACAGTTAAGTTGAGACTTCAGGTAACCTGAAGGACCAAAAGATCATGGATAAGAAAACAACATTCTCACTGGGTAAAAAATGTCACATCATGTCAGTTCAAGCAGTACCTAAAATCATTTCCCATATCACCAATGGGAAAGATTACATTTACTCTGAATCATTGAATGTCTGGATTATTCAATCTCATGGATTCTGTTTTTATCTCTAGTGAATAATGCCCATCCTCTCTTCCTTACCTGAAGTTTTGTTAACCTAAATTGATTTATGTATGTATATATATGTTTATAGAATTTTTTGATTTATAATATGTATCACATAAAATTGATGTGCTACTGCTCAATCTTCTCAAAAATAATACATCCCAAAAGAAATTAAAAAAATATTAAAAATAAAATTGCCACTGTATGATTTCAAATAATCTCATCTAAAGAGAAAATATGGAAAATACATAATCACACAAGCAGGACTATCCACTAATTTACAAATAGTCTCAGATTTTAAAAAGTCATGTATAGAAGATGGATGACAAGATATATAATAAAAATGAATTGAAAAAAGTTAGTAAAAACACAGAAACATTATTTCTAGAATTGGCAAAATTTCAAAGTAAATGTGCCAAAAATGCTAATTTTTAAAAGGGCAGAATTTAAATCTGTTCATGTATGTATTTAAAAACACACATGCATATATGTATACACACACACACACACACACACATATATATATAACACACACACATAATTAAAGTTATCTACTTATCTATATTTGGATAGATTACTGCTCAATGTAGTATTAAGAAATAACTAGGAAAACATGATGCTTGTTTTGATTCCAATTCTTCTTCAAGGGGTACATATTTAAAACTGGAGAGTAGAGACAGTGAAATAAATAGAAAATTTACGTTAAATTTGAGAATACAGTAAGAACTACTCTTTAGGGGAGTTTATACTTGTAGGTTAGACAAGGAGGTAAACACCAATACCCAAATCAACATGAACAATAATAATACATCTAATAAAAGTTTAAAAATGTCTACTGATGCCTCTGTTTGCTTCCCAAACATAGTTACTGAACTTAGTGTGCCAAAGTAACTGTCCTCCACCTAAATCACATTTCCTGGGAAAATGCGGAAGGAAAAAGATTTACCTGAAGCAGAATATGTATGAAAAATCAAAAGTATACAGGATAACTGCTATTGAGAGTGTTTAAAGGAAGTTGGGAAGGTTGTGAAGTCAGCCTAAGATTGGTATCTAAGTTTGAATATAGATCTAAGCAATCCTAGGTTGAGAGATAAGAATAAAGAGAACTAGTGCTGGCCAAATGGAGATGGCAAAAAGAAAGGGATCCTGAGTAGGCAATATGTATCTTTAAAATGTTTACATTCATAAACCCATATATTGGTACATAGGGAACATCTAACACACATTTATAAAATGAATGGCGAATGCTTATTTCAATTCAGGTCTAGGACAGTTTTTAATGACTTACTTGAAGTTACCCATTGAACTAGAATCCAGTACTTTTTCAATTACCTTAAGTAAAGAGATTTTTCACGTCTCTTCAAAACTAGCGAAGGTCCAATTTTTGTGTGTGTGTGGAAAAAGTAAGGGGGAACAGAAGACTGGATGAGCAAACTTTGAACCAACAGGGAGCATGTATGAATTTCAGAAACAGTATATGGATAAGATTGATTTTCACATTTGGACAAGCATCAGAAAGCATTTTTAGCTAGATGATTTGTGAGAACATAGAAACGTGGAGCCAGAATTTTCCCTAACAACAACTCATGCTGATCCAAACTTATAAGGCAGATCAAGGAAAGATCCTACAAATGCCAATTCTTGATTTTAACAAAGTATTTGAGGCTCATAGGTAAAATTAGAGGTGATAACCTGAACCAGGAATTGGCAAAGCATGCCTCTGGGCCAAATTCAGTGCACAGCCTGCTTTTATACAACTTGTGAGCTACGAATGATTTGTTATATCTTTAAAGGTTGTTTAAAAAAATACATAAAAGACACCCTATGTGGCCCACTAAGTCTAAAATATTTACTATCTGGCCCTTTACAGAAAAAGTTTGCTGACCCCTGACCTAAATCATTTCTGAAGTTCCTTCTAGCTCTAAAAGCTAAGTTTTTAAGGCATACTACCCTTGAAATGATTGCACTATTGTCAGATTTATCAAATAAAATGCAGGACATCCATTCAAATTTGAATTTCAGATAAACAACCAATCATTTTTTTAGAATAGCATGTCCCACGAAATATTTGGGACACACTATACTAAAAAATTATTATTTTTCTGAAATTTAAACTTCACTGGGAAGCCTGTATTTTATGACTACAGATATATGTAAATACTCTGGTAAAATTTTGTACTTAAAGTAGATTGAGAGATTTGTCCAAAGGGTACTGACATACAAATCACCTAAACCTAGGTCTAGAGGGAGTGTTTATTGAAAGGTTGTAGACCTTTCATGGGTCTTTGGACCCATGTATGGCATGCTTATATAAATGAGTGGGATAAAGGTCAGTTTATACTTATATAAACTACATAGCAGGGGCAAAAATCTCTAGAACAGTAAAGATCATTTTAAACTTAAGATGGTCTAATCAGTGTAACAATTGATAGTGACAGACAAGAAATGACGATAGAGAGGCACAGTTAACAGTTAATGAGGTATATCAAGGTCAGGAGGACATTATTTTCTTCCCTAAAGCGAGGGTGACTTTTGTTATTTACTACATCACAACTATGTAGATAAGAATTATTTTTGTGAAATGTGCTGAGTGTACAGAGTGTGTTTGCACTGGAGAGGAGTACTTTCTCAAGTTTGAAACTGTCACATAATTTTAGAAGAGTAAATAAAAACACAACTAGTCTCTGAAGATAGATGGAAATATGCTCACTAGAAGGGATTTTGAATATAGTATTCAAATATGTAATTTCAAAACAATGTGAATAGTGATATGGAACAAGGATGGATCAGAACAGAAAAGGGATCAGTGTGATATGTACAAGACCTGATACATATATTTGTAAGTTAATATAAGTGATCGTATTTATTGAATGTGATGAAAACCTGTATATGAATAGAATAAATAGAGTTTACCTAAAAGGGTCACAATTACCAACAAAGTTTCTAGCTTTGAGTTAAAAAGCAAAAGAAAAACACTCTAATCCAGAGATTTATGGAGCATTGATGTAGGCTGTTGATGCCTTAAAATATATAGTGAAACATTAGAGGGCATTTCAAATGATGTAAATGAAAATTAACCTGATATATGTGAATTACATATTTTTTTAATAATACAAATGGGCTTGAAATGAAGGGAACATTGCTTTACAATAGGGAAAAATTCTATACAGATATGCTTTGGGCTTTCAAACATATGTTCAAACATCTGAACAATGGTATGGTTGAATTCACAGACTCTAATTGTGTCCAGAGTCAGCCATTCATCATTTTTAGCAATTTTCAATGTTGGCTATTTTCAAGTGATTGCACAGTAATATTTTTGGATATTCATACATAATGCCTTTTTATCACCTCTACATAAAGTGAATTATAAGTCAATTTAACTTGAAAATGTGTATAGTTCTCAAGTTTCTATCTAGTAAAGAAATACAAAAATATAGAAGCTCGTTGTACAAGAAAGAAAACTCACACTGAAAAAAAGACTCCTAGATTTTTTGCCTTATTTTCCTTTTGTTTTCATTCTTTGCATTGACTGTGTACAGGTTCTTTCTGGAACATAGTTTTGGCACTGCACATGCTAGTTTGAATAAAGGAACTAATTTTAAGTGGCTCTTTTGCATTTTATGCCAAGAAAATGTCAGATGTACTGCACATGGAATCCACAGCAGATACAGCTTTTAGATTCCCTCTTAATCTGCTGTTAGAAATTTGTGGGGGGGAAAAAAAGCATTACTGAAAAGCTCAGACAATAGAAAACCTTAGTAGATGTTTTGTGTTTTCATTAAAGTGCATTTAGTTATTATTTTCTATCTTTCATTTACATTAGTAAAATGTAGATAGAAATAGAAGTACATAACTCTGCATGGAAGCACACATTCCACAGGACATCGTTCCATATATTCTGGCTTATGATTACACTAAATATATACTAATATTTATATATTAAAAACATGGTTAAGTAAAAATAAGAAAGTATCATAGAAAATCATAAACATACCATGAAAAGATGTGATTAGATGTGATATTATAGATCTTCTAAACATAATTGCCAATCAGAATTACAGAATGAGGTATATGCGGTTAGAGCACAGCTACGGGATTCACATTCATGTTAAAGGCATTCAATATTTGAATAATGAAATAGTATGAGCAACAAAGTTAACTGGTAAGACTAACTCTGGAGCAATGTGCCATTTGAAAGGCATGTGATACATGTGTATAATTATGCCAATAAAATAGAAATAACAAGTAAAGTTTCTCAAAAATTTTAGAAAATTTACATAATGATTTCAGACCTCCATTCTACTTTAAAAGACTACAAGTTATTTCATTTTCTTTCTTCTGAATTCAATTACAGAAAGCTCTAGAGGATAATCTTCAGTGGTTTGTGATACTGTAATTGAGCTCAAAATTTAGTTGAGCTGCTCAATTTTTTTTTAAAGGGTAAAAATACCTATGAAATATTTATGAAAATTAAGGGTTATTTTCTTTCTTTTTCAAGTTTTTATTTAAATTTTGGTTAGTTAACATACAGTGTAATATTAGTTTCAGGAGTAGAATTTAGTGATTCAACACTTACATACAACACCCAGTGGACATCACAAGTGCCCTCCTTAATACCCATCACCCTAAGGGTTATTTAAAAATTTTTTTCAGGACAAGGAATTCTATGTTCAAAGGTTTAAAGATATACCAAAAATATTTTGCCCAGCTCTTGTGTTGCTATGTTTAAAATCCTATGATAGCCATAAGGAAGAATCGTAGGAAATACTTGTTAGTTTTATTTTAAGCATATTTGTAAATAGTGTAGTCTAAATATTTTAGACTTTTTCTACAAAAGGAGAGAAAAATAAATATAAGTGTTATGAGTTCTTCAACAAACCAAAGTTAGGAGGGCTGCCTGAATATTCAGGGCACAGATTGAAATGAATATAAAATTTGAAAAGCGTTCAAATTCAGAACTAGTTGGGTTGGTAAAAAGTCAGAGATTGAGTCTTTAAATTGTTATAGAGGGAAAGCAATCTTTTAATTTTTTTCATTTTCCCCTAAATACCATGATATTTACTTAACATGCCTAAATAGCTTCATGATTATTTAGTTATTTCCAAAAAAATATTTCTCTCTAAATTAAAAAAAAAATTCCTTCCATATTCATGTACTATGCTAAATGCCTGAGTTAGAAAGATAAAAAATTCAGTTTCCTCAATATTTTACATCTAGGAAGAAGACATCAGAAAATATACCATGAAAATACAAGACAGCAAACACAACAATAAAGAAGGGCACACAATACTATGGGAATGTAGAATGAGAAGCCAAAAAGGTGGTTGGGCTGTGATGACAAAAACACCGCCTCCCAGAAGAAAATGACAACTGATCAAAGTCTTTAAAGAAGAAAAGTAATGAAGCAGGTTGAGAAGGATATTCCACACAGAAGAAAAGCTGAAGAAGTACAAATACTTTAGTATAATTGGATTACAGCTGTGGATGGCAGGAAGTTGGAGGAAAACAAAACCAGATAGGTAAGCAGGTATCAGACTATGAAGGGCAATGTATGTCAGGTAAAGGAATGTGTCTGGAAGAAGAATCCAGCATCTATCTTGTGAATCTAAGAGGGCAAAGAGAGACATACATTGGGATCGCTTCTCGGCCTTTTGGCTCAGATCAAGTGTGAAGAGACATACATTGGTGTGGCAGATGCTGTGAAGCTCTTGCTGTCAAACCTTGCTGCCTTCCTTTCCCCACCTGCGTTGATCTCAAATGTGCTTCCTTAATAAAATCCTGCTTTATAATCTCTGCCTAGGATTCTGCTCTCTAGGGAACTCATCCTGTAACAGTTGGGTAGCAGAGTAAGAAAACAGCCTGACTAGCAAGCTTTCTGGCAAAGTGAAGAGGAATCCCTGCTGTTGAAGCAGTTTCCAAGGTTTCCCCTAAGTCCAAGTCCACAGCAATGGCTAAGCAGAGCACAAAAGGTTTCATGTGAGAGGCTGATCTAGGTGTCAATAAATTTCAGAGCTAAAATGGGCTCTCAAAGTAATTCTAATTCTGCCACTTTGAGGACAGAGAAACTGCAGGTCAAAAGAGTCATGATTGCCCTAATGCTATATAACTAATTAAGGGCTGGGCTGAGACTAACTCTGTATCTTTCACTCCCAAGCTACTACCTTTTTCATAAACCTATGCTTCTCAAATGGATGTGTTCCCAGGAATCTGCATCCATGTCAGATTCGCTTGCAGCCACAGGAGAAACATGACAGTTCCTGGAGAATGATTTCATTTACTCTTTATACCACAACGTATATGTTGTAGAATGCAAAGAGCATGTGACTTTTAAGATTAAAGGAATAAGAGATTCTCAAGATCATTGGATTCAGCTTTGCCTTTAGAATCTTTTTGGGTAGGGTTGACTCTTCTCTGCCACTAGGGATAAAGTGGTGTAAGTATTGGAAAAGAACTAACTGCAGGAAGAAAGACTGACATTCCTAGCTACTGGATTCTTTTCTATCTTTATGATAATATAACAGCATTTATTGGAGGACTTTTCCTGTTTCCTCAAATTTCTTGGTAATTTTTTAAGTTTATTTGAGAGAGACAGAACACAAGCAGGGAGGGGCAGAAGAGAGAGAATCTCAAGCAGGCTCCATGATGTCAGCACAGAGCTCAACAGGGGGCTTGATCCCATGAACCATGAGATCTTGATCTGAGCAGAAATCCAAGAGTTGGCTGCTTAACTGACCAAGCCACCCAGGTGCTCCTCAAATTTCTTATTAAAGTCTCTAAACTGCAGATTAATAATTACCTCCCATTTTAAAGAGAGATATTAAACATATCTATGTAATACATGCTAATAGGAGATCAATTGGTTCAGCTACCATCACCCCCAAAATCTATGAGAGAAAGCTAGAGATTTGTTATATATTTTTCAGAAGTCTTTAAGAGCAGAAAGCAAGGTGGCATATTTCACCCCAACTCCAAATCAAGTGAGGAAGTCTCAAAAAGTATCACTCCGAAATTGTGGATTGCTAAATGCATGCTAGCAAAGCTGAAGCAATTTGTAGAATGCCTTCTGTTCCTATCTTGTGCAGATTTCTTAGGAGAATGTGATATGTAGTCCCAGAGTTTGGAAGCAGGGGATGAGAACTGAGGCTTGGGAGAAGCTAAAAGGCAGTCAGCAGTCTGGAGCAATCTGCAAAGTTAGTGAGGAGAAAGAGGATTCACCCTGGGTTTATGTGTACTTCCACTTGCTGACAGGACAGTGGTGCCTGAGATTTTCTGAGCTCCAACTGACAATAAGGAAGGCCGAAGATAAATAGGCTTGAGTCATCTAAAGATAACCTTTTCCAAAAAGATATTTACCTATCAGGTACACCAGTCTTAAAGGGTAGAAACAAATTTCCCAGATAATTGCTAAAGGGAATTTACAAGAGATCAGATGAGAGTGCCCAACCTACAGCAGAGAAGCGTGTTGTAGGGAATCACGAACAACCATGGATATACCCAAGATGTCAGAATGCATTTGCTGCCACAATAGAAGTATAATTAGCATCTACTAAGGATTAAGACTTTTGGTGCTTTTCCTGATTCCTTCTACCCCTGATCTGACCCAGAAGGCTCTAGTTTCAGAAAGGAGGGTTTCAAAAGGGAGGGACAGAGAGGGTGGGGCAGCTGCACATTGGGTTTGGGAATAAAAGTGGATTAACTACTTAAATTAGATTAGACTTTTTAATACCTGCAAGTGATCTGAAAGCTTTGGGATATATCCAGGTTGTCTCAAAATAAGGGGAAGAGAAATCTGGTAGTAAGTATCTGAAGTTGGTGCTGGAAGAAATTACATTATTTCTGGGTGTAAACCTACAAGTCAGGTCATTTAATAAACTAAATTCATTAGTATGTCAATGTAGGTGGTGTTGTCTGAGACATACTCTATTTTTTAAGGGAGATTTTAAAATAGAAAGGTATGATAGCTAAAAAACATTTTTTGGCATCAAACACAGCATGGTTTAAGTCCTGGCTTTGCCCATTACTCATAACCCAGGCAAATTACTTTTTCTGTGTCTCAGTTTCTTCATCTGTAAGATGGGGATATTCATAATTTACACATTTTGTGGCATATTCCCAGTGCATTATAATTCTTCCTTCTTGGACAGCTGGTTTATGATCTCCCCTCAGCAGTCAGGCTCATACAACATAGCTTGGGCCAGAGTGACTGGACTAGCGCTGGTCACTTTGGTCACATGTCTCTTATCTAGATTTTGATCCAAGACAGATTTAGCCTCTCCATGGGGAAAGGACTCTACAATGTTGATTCAAAAGCCACTGTCAGTTAGGAGATGGTGAGAAGAATAAAACATGACTCCACCAGAGAAAATACGCAGAGTTCTCTTGCTCTTAGTTCTACTTTCCTTTCTGGGAAGAGGTTTGCATTCCCACTCCTTTATATTTTTACAATGAAATTTTCCTATCTTTGCTTATGCTAACTTAGATCAAACAGGAAGGTTAGTTTTAAGAACTGGGATTCAACTCCTAGTGACTAAGTAAACACAGACAAATTACTTAAATGCTCTGTGTCCATTTTCTCAGAATTTGGAGATAGAATAGTACTTACTTCAAAATAATATTCATTCATGAGGAATAAATGAGTCATTACCAGCTAAGATTAAGAACAATGCCTAACACATATTAAGTATCCAATAAATGCTAGCTATTATCTAGTGAGTTGATTTCTATAACTTAGAAATGAAAATAACTTTGACTAATATTATATGACTCAGTGTTGGCATGATGATTGAAAGGGAAAATGCATGAAAAGAGTTTAGCATGATACGTACCAAGTTTGAAATGGTAATTATTGGCTGTCATTGTCTGTTGCTTTCTTATTTCTTAGTTATGACACCTGATGTTAATCTGCAGAAACACTAAGATTACACAAAGCATACATTCTTCATTTTTAATCCACAAGCAGTGAATGGAAATGCAGGCAAAAGGTGACATACATATGTGTGAGGATTGTTTGCAATTTCCATGTCTCTTTCTATCTACTCTTATTTATTCATATCTATATCCATCTATGATCCTAGGACAGAGAATAAAGATATATCTACAGAGACACCTTAACAAAATAGATTAAAGCAATTGAAATTGATTCAGTATTTCAAGGACAGTTTAAAGAATAAATTCTTCTGCTCAGGTGGTTCTCAATTTCATTAATAAAATTATATTTATGAGTAAGGACATCGTGTTACCTCTTAAATACAAATTATATTATTTATTTTCCTGTCAAAAGCACATCACATGTTGAAGAAAATAACTTGCCTGCAAATCAGTTTTCCAGAGGTCATATGATTTATTCCTAATTAGCTCTAGTCATTACAATCCTCTGTTTTGCCATTGTGTTGTTGTAACGTTTTAGGGCAGATTAATGTTAGCCTTTGTTTTTCCTGTTGGTCTATTCTCATATCATCCAAGTTTATATTTTTCAATTATTTGGACAAATTTCTTCTAGTTAACTAGAAAACAAAATTTTCTTTCAAGTCTTTGAAAGAAAGACTTTCAAAAAATTTGTGGTAGAAATATAAATGAAAGACTTCATCTAACTTAATTTATAAGTGGATTAATTTATTAAAATAAGAGATAATTTCTATAGAATACGTATGGCCCAGTTTTGTGTGAAAGGCCTTGTTTAATGCACAAGTGTAAGATGCATGTCTGACATACAGCAAAAGCTCTGGACTGGTTACATACATCTGGCAATTATTAATGTACAGAGGGCATTTAACGCTTTAGGATTCTGTTGTATTGCCCCATCTAACAGTAGATAAATAATACAAGCATAGATAATAAAAGAAGAGAGATCAAACTGAGCTTTCTAGAATTTGTTAAATAAATGACTCTTTAATGCTTACTATTTTAACAAATAGTGTAATTCAGTCTTCTGACAGACTAGACATAACTTCAGCTGGTTCCATCTTTCCACATTCTAATCAAACCTTTCAGTAGAAAAGTCTCTCCATCCTGTCACCATCTCAGTGCTGTTGTACAGGCAACACCATCACAACTGTTACACCATTTTACTTTGGGTTTGTAAAACTGTGTAGTCCAATACTGTATCCACCAGACAAGTGGCTATTGAGATGAGGCTTTAAATGTGGCTAGTTTAAATTAATGTGCTGTAAGCGTAAAGTACACATGAGATGTGGAAGACTTAGTATGAAAAAAAGAATTTAAAATATTCCATTAATATTTTTACATTATTTCATAATAATATTTTGGATACACTAGGCTACATAAAATATATTATTAATTTCTTCTGTCTCTTTTTCATTTTTTGACGTGGCAACAAGAAAATTTAAAAGTTGCATATGTGCCTTGCATTCTAGTATTATGAACGATTCATCTATAGAACCATCAAAAATTAAGTAATTCATGATCAGTGCATACCAACTTTTTTCTGATTATTACCTCTGTTTAAATATTATCATCTTAAAATGATTTTATAAGCAGTAGTATAAGGAATTCTAATTAACTTTTCTTCTCTACATTTTTATAAGCAAATTTACCTTAGAACAAAAATGCTTTAACAATGTCTGTCAATTAAAAGGACAATTAGTAAACTCATCAAATGTCATGTTTACATGTCTACAGTCTAAATATATTTATATCCATCTATTGTATAAAGAGAGGGAGAGATAAGTTGGGACAACTGAAATCTTTATTCTCTTAATTTATGTAGGTTTATCTAATTACTATCTCAAATATATACAATAGAATTTATATTATTTTTTTATTTTTTTATTTTTTTCTTTATTTTTTCAATTCAACTCGGAAGCTACCATTGAACAACTTTGGAGAACACATGCCATGCTCTAGCAGATAAAATATTGGATCTGGAATATGGACACTGTATTCTAGTTCTAGATTTGTCCTTAACTAGTAGTTTCCATAAGTTAATTATCTTGGACTTTGTTTCCATACCTGTGAAATGCTAGTTTCAATTACTTTAATTTAATTTAATTTAATTTAATTTAATTTAATTTAATTTGGTGTTTTCCAACACCAAACTGTTTTGATAGCCCAAAAGAGATACTAATCATACGTTTTAATAATCCTACGTATTTTCAATTTTCTGTGTGTCTATGTGTTGTGCAATCAATCTGTTAGAAACAAATATATATAATGAAGTCACAAGACTTGAGGAATTCAGGACTGAAATGAGAAAGATAACATACGCATACTTCCTAGTGTGCACATAAACATAAACAGTAAAACTCTGGATTTTGAGTAACCTGTTCTGTGAGTATTCCACAAGATGAGAAAACATTCCTAATAAATTTAAACTTGATAAATGAGCAATATCTTGCAATACGAGTAGTACACGATGCTAAACGTCACAGGATCACATCTGAGCCAATGGTTTTTCTCTCTCTTGCTCACTGTGGGATTGGGGGTGATCGTCTCCCTTGCTTGGATGCTTGGTTTCAGGCTGCAGTGTTTGGCAGAAATCAGTGATTTTTAAGAACAATGGATGGTGCCCACAACTGATAGTGGTGTATTTTTTATCATTTCAAAGCACCTATGGACAGTCCTTTGCTTTTCTATACATGAGTATGCTTAGGAATGTTTTGCTTCATTCTAGGTCAGGTTGCAGATGTAGACCCTACTGCCTTATTGCCAGTTACATTAGATACAGTATATGACAAGAGTTTATCAATACTGTACTGTAGTCAACATTCAGGCAAGCATATACAATGGCCCCCATGAAGAAAAAGGTTGAAAAGAAAAGCAGCAAGAAGAAGGAAATCATCCAGAAAGATTAACGATGTATGCGAGTGGCCAAAATTGCAAGATTTTATAAGTCTATGTTGGCCATTTGCACAATATTAAAGAAGAAAGAAGAAATAAGGAGTCTAAATGCAGCAAAAGGAGTCATGAGAATATTAAAGTAACAACCACGTGTTTTGAAAGATGTAGAAAAGTTGCTTCTGGTTTGGAAAATGAGAAACAACGAGCAGGTAATACTGTGATGGAGAACTTTATCTGTGAGAAGGCAAAGCCTTTGTACACCAACCTGGTAAGTAAACTGCCAGGAACATCAACAGAAAACGAAAAAGGCTTCAGAGCAAGCAGGGGATGGTTTAATAATTTTAAGTGGAGAAATGACATCCTTAGTGTTGTGAGTCATGGAGAGGCTGTGAGTTCAGACACTAAGACAGCTGAGGCATTTTGCTATTGAGTTCCAGAAGCTCATGGTTTCCAAGTGTTACCTGCTGGAGCAAGTTTTTAACTGTGATGAGATGGGGCTCTTTTGGAAAAAGATGCCAAAGAGGATCTACATTACAAAAAGAAAAGAATGCCATGCCTGGTCACAAGCCCATGAAAGACCATCTCACCCTCTTGTTTTGTGCTAATGCAAACAGGGATTTCAAAGTCAAAACCCTGCTCATGTATCATTCTGAGAATCCATGAACCTTCAAGAAATGTAGGTATAGAAAAGCCAGTTAACGTTATGTGGAGGTCCAACAGAAGGCTTGGATCACTTGTATCTTGTTCGTTGAGTGGATCAATGAGGTCTTTGGTCCTGCAGTGAAGAAATACCTTTTAGAAAAGAATCTGCTACTCAAAGTCTTGCAGTTTATGGATAGTGCTCTTGCTCATCCTCCAGGCTTTGAGGATGAATTACTGAGGGAATTTGAGTTCATTGAGGTCAAGCTCCTTCCTCCCAACACCACTCCAATCTTCCAGCCCATAGATCAGCTTTTTAAATCTTAAAAAGCTTTATACTAAAGCACTATTTCAGCGATACTTCAAGGTGACTGAAGGAACAAACCTTACCCTCTGAGAGTTTTGGAAAAGTCATTTCCACATCATGAACTGTCTCAAGATCATTGATAAAGCCTGGGATGGGGCCACCAAGAGAACCCTCAATTCTGTTTGGAGAAAACCAGCCTGTGTTCTTGGACATGACTTAGAGGGGCTTGCTTATGAACAGAAGCCACCAGTTGTTGATGAAATTGTGTCTTTGGGTAAGACCACAGGACTGGATATGAATAAGGACAACATTCAAGAGCTGGTAGAAAAACATGGCCAGGAGCTGACGAATGGATAGATCTGCATCACAAGCAACGGAAAGAAGTTATGTCGTCAGCAGAAGAGGAGAAGAAAAAGGTAGAGGAATGCCTCATTTCAAATGAGATTAGGGAGATGTTTAAAATGTGGGCAACAACACAAAATTCTGTAGAAAACACCACCCAAATAAGGGTGTACCAGTGTGAATGATGAATCTGTTTAACAACAATGCAATGTCACATCTAGCCCATCTCCCAACTACCACCTTCTGTCAATTCATAGTGTATTCTCTATCATTAAGAGTCTCTTGTGGTTTCCCTCTCTTCTCTTTCCTGCCCCCTTCCTGAAGATGTGTTCATCTGTTTTGTTTCTTAAATTCCAAATGTAAGTGAAATCATATGGTATTTGTCTTTCTCTGATTGACTTATTTCAGTTAGCATAATACATTCTAACACCATCCATGTGATTGCAAATGGCAAGATTTCATTCTTTTTGATGGCTGAGTAATAACCCAGTGTGTGTGTGTGTGTGTGTGTGTGTGTGTGTGTGTGTACACATCTTATTTATCCATTCATCAGTCAATGGGCATTTGGGCTTTGTCCATAATTTGACTATTGTTGACAATGCTGCTATAAACATTGGTGTGCATGTACTCCTTCAAATCTGTATTTTTGCATCCTTTGGGTAAATACCTAATAGTGCAATGTTGGATCATAGGGTGGTTCTATTTTTTGTTTATTCAGGAACCTCCATACTGTTCTCCAGAATGGTTGCACCAGTTTGCATTCCCACCAACAGTGCAAGAGAGTTCTTTCTCTGCATCCTTACCAATACCTGTTGTTAATTTTAGCCATTCTCACAGGTGTGAGGGGGTATCTCACTGTGGTTTTGATTTGTATTTCCTTGATGATGAGTGATATTGAGCATTTTTTCAAGTGTCTGTTAACCATCTGGATGTCTTCTTTGGAAAAGTGTCTATTCATGTCTCCTGCCCATTTCTTAAATGGGTTGTTTGTTTTTTGGATGTTGAGTTTTTAAAATTCTTTACAGATTTTGATACTAACCCTTTATTAGATATGTTATTTGCAAATAACTTCTCCCATTCCATAGGCTGTCTTTTAGTTTTCTTGATGGTTTCCTTTTCCTTCTCTGTTTCTTGATTGTGTAGAAGTTTTTTATGTTGATGAAGTCCCAGGGGTTCATATTTATTTTTGTTTCCCTTGCCTTCAGCAATGTATCTAGTAGGAAGTTGCTGCTGCCAAAGTCAAAGACATTGCTTCCTGTGTACTCCTCAAGGATTTTGATAGTTTCTTGTTCCATATTTAGGTCTTTCATCCATTTTCAATTTACTTTTGTATGGTGTCAGAAAGTGGTCTAGTTTCATTCTTCTACATGTTGCTGTCCAGTTTTCTTAATGCCATTTGTTGAAGAGACTTTTTATACATTGGATATTCCTTCCTGCTTTGTCATAGATGAGGTGACCATATACTTGTGGGTTCATATCTGGGTTTTCTATTCTGTTCCATTGATTTATGTGCCTGTTTTTGTGCTAGTACAATATTGTATTGATTACATCATTGACTATTATTACTTCCTGTTCTATATTTTGAGGTGAATTCCTCCATCTTTTCATTTTGGAGGAAGAAAAAACAGTAATAATAACAATAGAATGAAATACAATTTTAAAAAATTAAAAAAAAATCAAATAAAGAAAGCTAGATCCTAGGTGTGTTTTGGTCTGTTTGTTAAGAGAAGCTTGAGAGGAAAAGAAAGGAGAAAAGAGAGAAAAAAATTTTTTTAATTAAAAATTAAAAATAATAAAATTAAAAAATAAAATATTTTGCTCTTTCTGTATCCAAGTAACAAAAGAAAAGAAAAATAATAGCAACAAAAACAGAAGCAAAAACAACAAAAAAAGACAAAGGAAAAACAAAACAAAACAAACAATTGAAGCTAGATCCAGTTTCCTCTAGAGCTGAAACTCTGCAGTACTCTGTGGTCAGCCGACTAAGCCAGTGGAAGGGATTTGTGCCGGTCTTCTGAGAAGGGGCCTGCTGCTCTAATTCTCAGACTGACCTGCCCCAGTGGAGATGTGCCTGTAGGGCACAGGGGGTGGGGCCTGGTGTAACAGCTCTGTTCTCCACTTGATGGTGCTGTTTAGCTCACTGGGGTCAATCAGTGTTGGGGGGCTAATGGTGAAAACGGCTTCACCTCTGGCTTCATCCCTAGTCTCCAGAGCAGGAAGTTCATACTCTCACAATGTGCAATTATTCACCCTTCCCAGGTCTCCCTACTTCTGTCAGCTTGGCCACATTCCCCCTGTCTGTGCCCAAGCTGTCCACCCACCAGGTGGTGCCTCCCTCCACAGTTTTATCTCAGGTGCAGCTGTGTTTCAAAACACCATACTTGAGAGACCCCTGTGGCTCAAACCCACAGTGGTGCTCTGGGGGAGGGTGTCCCTGCGCTATGGCTGGGGCCAACTTGTCCCAGGAAATGGTTGTGCCATGGTGCTGCAGCTGTGCCCAGAGTTTATGGTAAATTGCAACACACAGATGGTGCCAGTGTTTGCTGTCCTCAGCAGGCATCTTTGTTCCTATATGGGTGAAGGAGGTGGCTTGATGGCACCTGCTGGGTCTTCCACCTGTGGACAGGCCGTATCACATCGACCAAATACACTCCAAACAGGGAAGCTGCTTCTCCTCACATGATCCTCAGACATCACTGCCTGCTTCCTCCTGGGAGCACCACCTGGGGCTGACCTCCGAAACTTTAGACTCTGTGCTCTACCCTTCATATAAAGCTGGTGGCATTGAAACCCTCTCCTTTTCCCCCTACTGATAGTTTTGGGGATCAGTTTTCTTGTGGAGGCTCCTGTGTTGTGTTTTCATTGTTTTTCTCTAGCTGCTTTCAGGGGAGTGCTTTCTTGTGCAAACCTGATGCACTGCTCTCTCTCCCCATCTCTCTCTTTCCTCTCTGCAAAAATGGCTCCCTCTCCTCGGTGCCACCATGGCTCTTGTCTCCCCTAATTCACCTCTCTACACCACATATCTGCTGCATTCTCTCCCTCAAATTATGCAGATTGTTCTGTTAATCCTCAGATTGATATCCTAGGTGTTCAAAATCGTTTTATACTAATCTAGCTGTGCTCGAGGGACAAGACTAGCCCAGGGTCCCCTTACTACTCTGCCATCTTAACTCCTCTGCATCTCACTTTTGGACAGAATGACTATGATAGGGTCCTGAGACTTACACAACCAGATGTCAATAATGATATCTTTAAGTGGATGAGTTTATCTCTGTCTTATCTTTTATAATCACATTTTATACCACACTTTTCTTTCTTTCCTTCTTTCTTCCTTCCTTCCTTCCTTCCTTCCTTCCTTCCTTCCTTCCTTCCTTCCTTCCTTTTTTTTTTTTTTTTTACAAAATAATGCACTGAAAATATGGGCCTAGGATTGTAATTTTTTGATAAAAAATCTAAACTACTTCTGTATAGTAATTTACTATATAAAAATCTGTTATACTTCCAAATTATAAAGAGCTGTTATACTTCCAAATTATTCAGAAACATTAGAATTAAAAGAGTTTTCATCCAATTTTTCTAGCCTGTTGAAATTATGTCCCAATTTTTATCTCTACCTTTTTCTCCTCACCATATCTTTTCTAAATCCTACTCTCAGATTCATGATTCTGAAGCAAGCACCAACCATTATGTCTTTTTCTGAATGAAATGCACTGCTAATGAATCAATACTTTTAATCTGTCATTTTGAGTTCTCTGCAGTATGGGTCCTATTGAATTTCCAGCCTTATTTTTTTTTTAATTTTTTTTTTAACGTTTATTTTTGAGACAGAGAGAGACAGAGCATGAACTGGGGGGAAGGTCAGAGAGAGGGAGACACAGAATCTGAAACAGGCTCCAGGCTCTGAGCTGTCAGCACAGAGCTGGACGCGGGGCTCGAACTCATGGACCGCGAGATCATGACCTGAGCCGAAGTCAGCTGCTTAACCGACTGAGCCACCCAGGCGCCCCTCCAGCTTTATTTTTCCACTGATCTCACATGTACCCTGCTTCCAAGCCAAACTAGACAACTCTCTTTTCCTTCATGAATTTGCTCATTCTAATTCCTCCAACTCATCCTTTTAAGTACCATTCCAGATATCACTTTTGATCATAGAAGATTTTTCCTGATTACCCAAACTGGATATGATAAAGGAACAATCTTTATGAAAATATTTCGATAAGAGGTTTATGTTGTGTTTGCAGGAGGAATGGCAATAAAAAGTTTGCTAAACAGGTCTGCAATATAAATAAGTAAAAATATCAAGAATTCAAGGACAAAACAGAAAATAGGGGAGTGATGAGAACAGGGAGGAGAAATATCTGAAGAATTTTTAAGGAAAAGATTATGGCATGTGTGTGTGTACACGTGTGCTATAAAAACCTTATGTGAATGACTCTACTTTTGTATGGAAATAAAAGAGAGGCCCATTGTTCAGGATCTTGATGGATTTTATGATCCAGTTAGAGGCCTAAGGTAAAGGATGATTCCTCTTACCCGTCTTCTTTCTGTCCTGCTCAGGCAGTGGGTTAGCATATGGCTGAGGTTTTGCCAACTAGACAGTTTCAAAATACTTCTTGGGACTCTGAATCTTAAGCAAATGATTCAGAACACAGTGGCAGTATAAGCTCTTCTTCGGTGGTGGTGGTGTTGGTGCTCCAAACTGTTTTTGGATGAACCTCATTCTGCTTCCTGTTTCCTAGTTCTCCAGAGTATCCTTCAGAGTATATTTTCCAAGTTGGTTCCACTTGCTTTTCCCAATTTTGTAAGCATCAGATATCCATCTAATAAATTTCCTTTTCTACTATATGATCAAGTAAATTCCCTGAGGAATGACTACAAGTCCTATGGTAGGCAGAATAATGCCCCCACCCCCCCCCCCCCGCCAACGCAAAGATGTCCACATCCTAATTCCTAGGATCTATGCAAATGTTATTTTACAAAGCAAAGGATATTAAGGCTGCAGTTGGAATTTAAACTGCTAATCAGCCGATGCTGAGATACAAGGATTATCCTGGATTATCTATCTGAATGGGCTCTGTGTAATAATAAGGCTCATTAAACATAGAAAAGGGAGGTGGAAGCATAGATGGAGTAACATGGTATGAAAAAGTTTCAGCTCACCATTGTTTGCGCTGAAGATGAATATAGGGGGCCATGAACCAAGGAATGAAGAAGGCCTCTAGAAGTTGGAAAAGGCAAGGATATAGATTCTCCCCTAGAACCTCCAGAAAGGAACACAGCCCTGCCAATATCTTGATTTTAACCCACTGAGAATTATGGCAGTCTTTCTATCTATGGAACTTTAATATGTGGAATTTTAAAGTTTATTTATGTATTTTAAGAGAAAAAGTAAGAGAGACGAGAGAGGAAAGAGGGAGGGGCAGAGAGAAAGGAAGAGACAGAATCCCAACCAGTCTCCATGTTGTCAATATGGAGCCCAAGGTGGAGCTTGATCCCATGAACTGTGAGATTATGATCAAGCTGAAATCAAAGAGTTGGACATTTAACCAAAAGAGTCACCAGGCGCTCAGTCCATGATTTATGGAATTTCAAGATAATAAACTTGTACTGTTGAAATCACTAAGTTGTGTGATAATTAGTTATGGAAGCAACAGAAAACTAATATAGGTCCTAAGTAATACATTGTTAAGGGGGAGGTGATGTTGAGCTGAGACTATGTAGCTTTAAAAAAGGAAGTGGGAAATGCCAGCCTACCTTTGTTATGTTTATCTTTCTTTCCCTGCATCTCCCATTCTACACCCCATGTGAACAATACTTGCAAACTTAAAGACGAAAACATGATTTCTTAATTTCATACTACCTCCAATATCTAACTCCATGTGTTATACATGTTTGGTGTTCACCTAATGTTTATTTATTTAAATATGTTTAATTGTAGTGGAATAAAAGGATGTTAATTAAGGAAATAAAGGAGACAAATATATGTCATTCTTTTTCAATAGACAGAAGGGTGTATGTATTCCCTCCTTATCCTATATGTAAATTGCTGGATTATTACCAATGTTAAGTAGAGAGATTGATGGATATTTACTTTTTACATAGTTATAATCACTGAGAAGAGGAGGGAGCTGTCTTCTCCCACCAACTAACTGAACATAGGGCTCCTTGCTGGAGAGTGTGCTGCAACTGATAGTGGAGAAGACTGGAGCCCTTCAGCCCACCCTTGCTTTCAAAAATGAAACCCTCTTGTCTCCTTTCAACCCCTGTCCTTGACTTCAATCTCCATTCATTTTCAAGTTAACTATTTCAGCAGTTGCTGTTTACTAACAAATATGCAGTGCTGCTCTAGGATTTGAAAAATACATTTTCAGACATGGGAATTTTCAGTATTATATTTGAAAATGCCAATACCCATTTCTTGGCCGTTTGCTGATGATGTAGACTATCAGTTCCCTGCAAAGGAGATAAATCGTTGTTATAAGAAGCTGATTAATGCTCTGTTTCTCTGCCTTCTTGGCTCTGGAATGTCTAACATTAGGTCACCTGATCTAAAGTAAATAAATGAATTCAATCTACCCTAATATGCCTTTAAAATAATATAGTAAAGCAAAGGCAGGTGTTAAGGCAATCTTTTTTTTTCTTTCTTTTATAATAAGACAAAATGCCTGCTAAAACCTCTCATTTTTATTTCTAGGTTTGTAATTTACTCAGTACAGTTGACCTTTAAACATATATGGGATATACACAGACAGGATATCAAATAAAACAAAAGATTTCTTGGTTTTAATGTATGGCATTTAAATACTCCTTTATTGCACTATTTATAAAACTTTTATAGAACACTAAAAAGTATTGGGCTGTTTAAAAATGTTAATCCTATAATTAATAGTCAGAGGCATACGCTTTTCCCCAGCACAAGGCACTGATATTCTAAATCTGTCACTCTGAACTTTACAGTAGGAGACAGCCATCTGCCTGCATGCAGCCATCTAAAACAAAGCAAGAATATATGTTCTTATGTTTCCCCTGTGAGATGCAGGATCATTATGATAAATTAGGCAACAAGGTTTAGCTAATATGAATTAAGATAGCATATGTTGAGAAAAAAACACATATTAAATCAAACCAATTCAATAAAAGTCAATGCTATTAGGTGATTGGATAGGGATGATTTGATAAAATAGAGCACATTACGTAATGCCAAGTAGAAAGGAAACATGTGTATGGGTGACCCATTACTGAGTCCCATAGCCCTAAAAAACCCTTCTCTGTATTACTGAACCCAGCACAATTTTAATTACGGTTTATACTTAATTTACACCTCAATTTTGCTGTGAAAAATCAAAGTTGTTAAAATAAAATACTTTAATATCCTCTCACAAGAATATTAACTGGAAGTAAAAAAGCAAGGTTGTAAAGAAAAATCGACTTCTGGGGCACCTGGGTGGCTCAGTCGGTTAAGCGTCTGACTTCAGCTCAGGTCATGATCTTGCGGTTCGTGAGTTCAAGCCCCACATCAGGCTCTGTGCTGATGGCTTGGAGCCTGGAGCCTGATTCAGATTCTGTGTCTCCCTCTCCCTCTCTCTGCCCCTCCCCTACTCATACTCAGTCTCTCTCTGTCCCTGTCAAAAATAAATAAACATTAAAAAAAATTAAAAAAAAAAAAGAAAAATCAACTTCTAACATATCTTTACTTATAGATGCCTGTGCAATTATATGTTTTTTTTTCAGAGAATTGTATTGCCATCATTAATAAACAGATTTTTCTGAAATTCAAATCTTGTTCATCTACTTTCTACATTTCAGGTTTTACTGAAATCATTATAGAGATAGATATGATTCTTTTCAGGTCACCTAATGTGCTCTACAGTTTAATTTTATGTGGATCACAGTAATAATCCTCTCTGTAGTAAAAATTTAGTAGATCAACATTAATTTCTTTAGTTTTCTGGTTTTCAAAATTTCATTTTATTTTATTTGAGGGAGAAAGAGAGAGCACATGCATGCGGAGGGGTGGGGGAGAGTGGGGGAGAGAGAATCTTAAGCAGGCTCCATGATCAGTGTAGAGCCCCATGCGGGGTTCAATCCCATGACCCTGGGATCATGACCCTAGCTGAAATCAAGAAGCAGACATTCAATCGAATGAGACACCCAGGCACCCCCAAAGTTTTATTTTTTAAAGAAAATTCTTTTTTTCCTGAAATAAAGATACTTTTTATGTAGAGACTAAAGAATAAGAAAATTCAGAAATTCCATGCCCTGCTATCATGTTAAATTTGATATTCTAACTAGTATAGCAATGGAGCATCATGGTTAAATGTGAAGTCTGGAGTCAGCCAAGATTGCTCTAATCCTACCTCTACCACAGACAGACTATGAGACCTTCAGTGAGTAATTTAACAGAGTCTAGGCTTTAGATTTCTCATTTGTAAATTGGGTTAATTTATAGTTCCCACTTCAGCTGGGTTATTCTGAGGGTTAAATGAAATAAGATGCATGAAGCACTCAGTGCAGTGTCTGGTAAATCAGACCCTTCACAGTGATAGTATGTAAATTTCATTCTGGAAGCATAATTTCATATATTTTAGCTGTTGAATGTACTCAATAAAGGACTCATTAAAAATTATTTTCATAGCAATTATCTTTAAGTTCTAAGCATTTTAATACTGATAACATTTCTAATATACATATATATAGAGACAGAGAGCAAGAGAGAGAGAGAGAGAGACAGAAAGACAGAAAGAGACAGAGACAGACTGATTTAGAGACTGTTTATCCAAATCAAGATTTTTACCATGTAGGTGAAACACTGAAACTGGCATAGAATATTGTTTATTGAAATCTACACTTAGAAATTGTGGCATTTGGCCAATCTAGATAATACTATAAAAAGTCTCATCATGGTACTAGATTCCTGAATCATGGGTCTTAGGCGCCCATCCTCATCTGTCAATCGGGATTGTAAAATGCATACCAGTATGAATTATATTTAGAGCACTAGATTGAAAACACAAACCTGTTCTTGACTTTATGACTGAAAGAAGAAAGGTACTTAATTCAAATTTAAGGGATAAACGATTAAAACAACATAAAATTCTTATACTTAGAAATAATACTCCAGGGGCGCCTGGGTGGCTCAGTCAGTTGAGCGTCCAACTTCGGCTCAGGTCATGATCTCACGGTCCATGAGTTCGAGCCCCACGTCAGGCTCTGTGCTGACAGCTCAGAGCCTGGAGCCTGCTTCAGATTCTGTGTCTCCCTCTCTCTCTGACCCTCCCCCATTCATGCTCTGTCTCTCTCTGTCTCAAAAATAAATAAACATTAAAAAAAAAAAGAAATAATATTCCAAATTCTAAAAATGCACATTACACTGCATTGTATTACACATGAAATATTTCCCAAAAAAGGAGGAAAGAAAAAGATAATACTATGACAACTCATACTATAAAAAAGAGTTCTATTGCATAAATTTTGTTCAGAGTATCACACAAGCTCAGATATTACTCAAAGTTCTTTAAAAAGTCTGTAATTGCCAATAATTATTTACTCACAGTTTCTGATTATTTTGCACTCAGAAATTAGTACTCTATACTGGATTACCTAATTTTTGCAATGGATATAATCCAATTATTAGTTTTTAAAATATTATAAATTCAATAGGAAAAACATTAGAATGTAAAAGGCAGGAAGTGATTAATAATGCTGAAAGAGAAAAATAAAATATCCCTAATAACAAATATAAACAGAGATTCCCAGTCCTTTTCCTGAGGTCAATTTTCTACATTCTGCAACCTAAAACACCAAATAGAATTAAACCACAGTCAAGCCTTGGGTTTAACTCCAAATAAGCCTGGATTTATATCTTTCTGGAGAAAGTACAGGTCTGTGCATCCAGTGTTAAAGCTGTTCAGTAAGGAGTTAAAGGAGGGAGAACTGGGGATTCAGTAGGAGAGATAAGGATTATGGCTGGAGGGTCATTTGTAGTCTAATGTGTATGACTGACCATGAGATATAGCCAATAACTAAAGACTCCTCATTTCATTACATCAATTTCACTATCACTAGTAAATGTGATTTAAAAAAAACATTAAAAATCAAAGTATAGATTAATAAATTAATCTAATAAATTAATAAATAAAATAATTTATTGTAAAAATAAAAATAATTAAGAAGGGTATTTTTCTAAAAATCTACCTAGCATGAAATTAAAAAAAGAAAAAGCCCTCTCAGAGATTTAAATGGCTAAGTGTGGATCTAAAAGAGCTTTACAGTCCAAATTATGTTCCTAGAACTCTACTTACAGAATGTAGTATAAATGGTCTCATACTGTAGTAGAATTGGCAAGTCTCATATTTTGCAGACATATGAAATATTCACTCAAAAATCAAGCAAAGTGATGTTTTCAAAAGCATTTTACAGTTAAAAAATAGACTTTAAGGATACATATTATTTATACAATGAGACTGAAAATAGACCATGTTTCCATTTTTTTGCTTTTAACTATATTTACTTGCTTACTTGGCTGAATATTAACACATAACAGTCACACAGGGTTATTTGGCAAGAAGAGCTGAATAACATATATGTACCTATGAGTTTGCTTCCAGAGGTCTCACATTTTGGTGTTGAAAAAGGATTTAAACACAATCTTGGACAAATAATGAAATTCTCTGCCATATGAATCACTATCCAATAGTAATCCCCATCCTCACCTCCTCAATTTAGAACCAGTGATTAATTTTACATAGAAAACAATGTCACTTTTCAGCTATTAGTGTAAGGACAGGCATCATGACCTAATGCCTTTGTAATCTGCCCAGGGCGTTTCTGGCTCTAATTGCCCATCACTGCTTTAATTAACTGAGTGACTCTTAGGAGGCCATTAGATGTTTGCAATAGGGAAATTCTCTTTTGATTCATAAACAGCTCCATTAATGCTAAAACCATGTTCTTAGGTATCAAAAAAATAACCAATCTTAACAAAATAATTTAAATACAGGGATCTGCTTACGAAATACAAAAAAACAGTGATGTGATTAATAATTAAGCAATAAAAATAGTATACAATAGAACCTAATTGTTTCTATGCTGACAAAAGATGGACACATCATAATTTTAGAACAAACTACATAAAGAACACTACATTTCCACCTAAACTCTTATTTTTTTGTGGCAGCTGAAAATATATTTTGAACGGCAATCCTAATGGAGAAAATAAAATCTTAGGTTTGCTTCTACAATACTGAACCAAAAGTGTCCTATCATAATTCATTTTTAAATAAAATTATACAGATGTTTCTTGTTTCTGTCAACATGCTTACTATAAGGTTGCAATTCTCTTGTCACCTCTAGAGAACTTCTTAAAAACAAATGAAGATCGATTACCTTGTTCACAGAAACGGCCAGTAAAATGTAGCGGACAGTCACAGTGGAATGAGAAGGTACCGCTGGAGAGGGAGACAGGATGACAAGTGCCTCCATTGTAACACAGGTCCTCCTGGCACACGGGTGGCGCTACAGGAGGGGTGCTGAGGGAGGTCCATGTGGCGTCAACCCCTTCTGTTGCACTAGAAGGAGCAACAGAAGACACTGTAGACAGAGTGGAATCCTGGGATCTAGATTTATAACAAGATCAGAAAACACAATATAAGTAAAAGTACATGAACTTAAACAGAAATAACAGAAACTCTGGTTTAAAATAAGATGAAATAAAAACAGCACATATCAGCGGTTTAACCTAGGGTAAAGAGAATTATCATGTTTGGTTTCCAGTTGTGGGATTTACAAATGTTGAAAATGCCTGAGCTCTAGAATGTGACCTCAGGTGGATCACAGAGCTATAGTCCATCTATGTGGTTCTGAGAAGCTAAATTAATTTCTTCTAAGTACTTAAGAAACCTGAATGTATCAGCCTCCATAAGCCTAATTGTTTTCTTACATAAAAGAATCAGAATGTGGCTAAGTATAGCTCTACTTTGACTATTTTAACCCTCATGAACCTAAGTTAAAAAAAAAAATGAGGCCATGTTACATTTTAATGGTAAAACTGCTTGCACTTGACTTATTTCTAGGTTGATTACTAGAAATGTGTATTCCTCAAAGTGACTTGCATTCAAGAGTTACCCAAGAGGTACCTTAGAAATGCCTGCAAGTGATTCTCTTAAATTTTTTTCCCACAAATTTTACTACCAATTTAATTTTCTTCTTCCTTAATAAATAATGAAACAACAACAAAATCCCTTTGAATTAAGTTGAAGTTCCTTACTTTTATATTCAAAGCCTCTTGGTAATGGAATTCTTCTTTGCTTTCCAGCTCACTTTATCGTGATTCCTAATAAATACCTTAACTTCACTCATACCCAATGAGATTACTATTCCTTCAAAACTCCGAACGTTCTGAATTTAGGCAGTTTGTTGAACTACTTTCTACGCATTGTTGCTCCTCTCTTGCTATCTAAGTTTCACCTAAAGTGCCAAGTCAAAATCTATCTTATTTCCTCTAGATAGCCTTCCTTCTTCATTGGTCCTTAAGATGAAATTGGTATTTCTTTCATCTTTAAAATTCCGTATGTCAATGTACCACTGCTGGAATATTTTCCACTGGCTTGGAGTACATTTTTTAATTTTAGGTAGAGCTATAGGCTGTACATTGGTCATTGTTTTTCTACCTTCCCCGCACACACAAATTCCTCATTTTGGCAGAATTCCTTATTCATAGTAAACAACTGAATTGATATCTTCAGAGTGCTCCTGAGTGTTACATTACTGTTTGGAAGTAGTGCTTTTGGAATTTTCATTTAATAAAAATCACTAGGAGAATTATCTTTTTAATATAAAAAAATCTTCCTGCAATAACAAATAAACAACAACTTAACTGAGTAAATTTTTATTTTGTACATTGTCATAAAGATAAAACTTTGGCAAAAGAAGTCCGTTCAAAAGTTATCTTCAGACTGACGTTTAGAGACTCAGTCATTTTTGCATCTCCTGTCTATTACCATGTCAATTTATTGGAACAAAAAAGCTGAAGAAAACTAAATAGATAATTTATTAAAACATTTTACCAAAACCAAAATAATATTAATTGGCAGGTCATTTCTTTTGTTTTACAATGCTCTTGCAACCTGAAATTTCTACTTATGATGTTTATCACAGGTTGTAACCATATATTTATATTTTTGATGAAGCCAAACTGTCTTCTCTCTCCTCAATGTCCACAAAGAATGGATGGATCATCTCTGCTCATTTCTTCATGTTATCCCTAACAACAATGATAATCCTCAAGTAGACTTTTCAAGAAATATTTTATAAACTAATTTGAATAATTTTTGTAAACATCCAATGTACCACAGTACCAACAAGAAAAATAGCAAGTGAAAATAAGTTTATATTTAGGGTCCATTTCATAACCATTACACACCATGTTTGGTTTTATAAATAATATAAATTCTAACACTTCTGATGCAATCTTGCAATCAACTTTCTCAGATTTCATTCTGTTAGATTAGCATAATTCTCCCCATTTGTACTCATAGTATAAATTTGTCCCTTTAAAGTAACTTCCATTAAGCAATGCTAATTTGAAGTTCATGGGATTTATTACTCAATATTCCGTATTCTAATTTAATTTTTATTTCATTGTTTCTGAATGATTTCACCATTTCATCTATCTCTTGCTATAGACTTCATGAACTGCAGTCAATTATCTCTTTCAGGAATAAATTAGACTGAATTAAATGTCACTACTTCTTTCTTCTACAGTAGCTGCTAAGGGAGTCTATGTCTCACCTGAAAAAATCAATATGTTGCACATTTCAGCTGCTAGCTGATTATACAAAAATAATTACTGTTAATTGATCCATCAATTAAAACAGCAGGGCCATAAATCAAATTTTGAAAACAGCATTAATTTAACATATTCTGTTTTTAAGGTCAAATTTGGTATTTGATATATCACTATTAACAGCCCTTCACTTTCAGTGTTTTTCTTTTCTTAAATTATAAATTATGTCATAACCTCACCTATTTTAGAATTAAAGTAAACTTTATTCAATTTTAATAGATTTAAAAAGAAACAAAAATTTCTTCTGATAACATTTTAACTTATTTTTACTTTATGTAAAATAGGTTAAACATATCAAATAAACGTGGACATTAAATACAATTAGATGATAGTCATACCGATATAATTAGTAATGTACAAAAGGAGCATTAAATTCGTAATTGCTTTCATTCTAAAAATCATGACTATATGAAAGCTTACAAATAAATCAGGATTCAGGGTTTTCAACACTTTTAAATCAATAATATTGTAAAACTTCATTGCCTTTCTTATTACTATCAGTCTAAAATAATAAGTATAAAGAATCTGCTGGATTGTCTCTTGGGTATCTCTGGACAAGGATATAGTGATGAACCAGTCATTGGTATAACAAGCAGTAATCTCTAAAGACCTTTTTCTGAATGAATTAATGATTGAATGATATGCTAATTTTACTCAAAATCAAGCCTGATCCTTAGAGAAAGGCACCTTGATATGACAGTGATTACTAATCATGTTGTGGGACTTCTGGGTGGAAGAAAGGAAGACCCTCCACTCATTGTCTCATTCCTGCCATTCTCTCATTTCCAGAAAGTTCTACAAAATCATTTGCCTGGCAGGCAGCAAGCAATTCACATTGTTTCAGCCTGAGGGATTTTACTTGTTAGCTGACTTTATCACTGTTTAGCATACATTTGTCTGGCCTCAATTTCTTAGAAGAAAGAATGGACTCGCTCACAATTATGAAGCCCTGCTTCATAAGCAGAGAAGAGGATTTTTGGAATTATGAGGAAGTATTAAAAAGAAAAAAACTTAGAGGAGTCTTGAGTTTGTGGCTCTTAACAGTACAGGGGGAAAGAAATCTTCAAAAATCATTACAATTAAATTTTTAAAGTGGGAAAATAATCTAGGCAATAAAAGACATATACTTGATGTACAAATAATATGTATACTGTTTTTTAAAAATGAGAATAGTTGTATAAACATACATACTCCCTTCTACTTCATCTTTTCACCTACTAGGATATGCTCATCTGCTCTTTACTTTTTCACCTAAAAATAATTCTTAGCATGCTGCCCTATCAGTAGGTACAGTTCTTCATTTTCCTTTTTAAGTTGCAAAGTGTTATACTGTTTAACTATACATTATTGCTTCTATAAGTTTGGAATTAATATATTTAAGCTGTTTCAAGTTTTTCCTCTAATATCTGGGTCATACATTTATTTTAATAGCTATATAGATATACTTTGCAGAGGATACCCATTTAAAGTACAAGAGTCAATAAATTTTAGTAGATTGAGAGGTGTGCAAACATCAACATAACCTAATTTTATATTTTTTCTTCCCTAAAATTGTACTATTTCTGTGGAGTTTCTTAGTGGTCAGGCCCTCAATTCCCATTTAGGATAACTGTCAACATCTAGTCATGTTTTAGTGGTGGTGGCGAATAGGAATAAACTCAAAGAATTTAATTTCTGCCCTATCAAAATCATGAGAACATCATGCTATCAAATAGAGCTTGGAACATACTGAAAAATGGCTTCAAAATTTTATTTAAACTGTCAGCATTGTCTACTAGCTTCAAAATTCATGTTGTCTTGTCTTTAGTTTGATCTAATAGTGAATTCTTTCTGAAAGCAAAACACAGAAAAATGTTTGCTATTTAAGATGTATTTAATTACCATAACTATATTAAAAGAGGAAATATGTAAAATTACTGTTAGTACTTATAAAATTCTCATTTGCCATTCAAGACAAAAATTAAATATCAAACAAAAATTATACCTGGAAGAATTGATCTGAAAACACTAATCCCAGGTATCATTACTCCTCTTTTTTTCGCATAACATTATGCAATAGAATAATCATATCCTAATAACAAATGCAATATTTAACATTTTATTTTATTTTTTCCTAAAGTTTATTTTTGAGAGAGAGAGAGAACAAGCACAAGTGGGGAGGGGCAGAGAGAGAGAGAGAGAGAGAGAGAGAGAGAGAGAGAGAGAGAGAATGAATCCCAAGCAGGATCCAGGCTCTGAGCTGTCAGCACAGACCCTGACATGGGGCTCAAACTCACTAACTGTGAGATCATGACCTGAACAGAAGTCAGATGCTTAACCAACTAAGCCACACAGGTGCCCCAATATTTCACATTTAAAGCACAAGTAAATTCATTCACTATTAACATAATAGTGGGATTTTAAAAGATCTTGTTTTCACATTGTCCCAATTTTTCTCACTAAAGAAATACATCTCTCATTCTCACGATCTTGTATGTTTTAGCTCTTACATATTCATAGATAAGGTTCCTTAGATCACAAGCATTCTCACATAATCGAAGTTCGCAGAATTGCTGTGTGTTAAGCAGAATAGTACCCCAAGGCATTCCAAGCCGCTGCTGTCCCTCAATATACAGGGTGGGTAATTTTGAAGAGCTGTACTCTCACTGATTGGTTATGATTTTCTTTTCCCATGTCAGCCCTACAGAGGATTGTTCCTGATCACAGAGAAGGTGCAAGCTGTCCTGATCTTGATTCCCGAGTCCAACCCTGCATGGGAATTAAATCAATGCTTTCTGCCAATATGGCAAATCAGTCAAATAGCAGAAATGTTGGATTTCTTTCCTTTTCTTCCTTTCCACATCTGAAATTCTACGCCCCCCTCCTTTTAAAAAAACTAGTAAAATATCTTTTCTACCTTCTGTCAGTTCTTCTACATTTGTATTTTCTTTTCAATATCTGACTTTAGTTCCTGTTTTTCTGTAATTCATCCTTCTCACTGTTCTTGCTCTTACTACTCTCATACCAAAAATTATTCCAATTGAAATACATGTTCTTCTGTGATTTGGTTCCATCTCACTTTTTGGTTTTGCCTGCCTCCAGTGCTTTAATGTATGTCCAATACAAGTATGTTCTAACCACATCTTATATAACTTTTAAAATATTTTTCAGTATTTTTACTTCAATTTATAGGAGATAATTATATATGACAGATACTGCTCTAGTCCATGTCTTTTCAAATAAGATTTCCTGGTCTTTCTGAAAATTTTGTAGTGTTTTCAGTTTTCCGTCTCCTGTTATTCCTGTTGACAATTAATTTGCTACATGCAATTATCCTTCTATTGTAGAAAACTTGTTTCTCTTCTCTGAATACCTTCAAAATGTTCTTTTTGGTCTTTTTCTTTCCAGTTTTTCCACTGTGATATGTTGAGATATAGAATTATTTTTATTCATCTAGCTTAGTTTTTTTCTGGGGAGATTTTCTATATGAAGCATCTATGCTTTTCACATATTCTGGAAAAATGATAGCTTTCCCACATTCATTTTAAATTCTTCTATTAAAACATTAGATGAAATAAAATGTTCTCATTTTATCTTCCATGTCTTCAGCTCCTTTTGCAACATCTCTCTCAATTCATAAGTTTCTTCAGATATATTATTCCATTCATTATTTATCATCACAGCTCTTTATTTATTTATTTTGAGAGAGAGAGAGAGAGCGCGAGCGTGTGCCAGAGAGGGGCAGAGAGAATCTCAAAACAGACTCTGCACTGACCAGTGCAGGGCTCCAACTGCTGTGTTCCTATTGCAGGGTTTGAACTCATGAACCATGATATCATGATCTGAGCTGAAATCAAGAGTTGGATGTTTAACCGACAGAGCTACCCAGGCGCCCCTCTTTATAGCTCTAATTGCTGTTTAACTTGTCAATTTTTCAATTTAAATTATTATTTTTTCACTTTTTACACTTCTATTTACTTGTGTTAAAAGCTCTCTGTTCAGTTTTCATGGTATCTTTTTCTTTACTCATACTCTAACTTCCCTCTTTTACTTCTTAAAAAAATCAAGCATAAATTTTTTTATTCTGTATCTGGTAATAATAACATCTGGTCTTTGCAGATCCAAGTCACCTCCTCTTCTTTCTGCTGTCTCATCTCTCAGGGTGATTTTTATTCCCTTTCAAATGTCTTATAATATTTTCACTGTCAACTCATATTCTTTGGAACTATATCTGTGAGAATACTTTGAGGCCTTAGTGTAAGGCATTTCTTAGAGGACTTATATTTGCTTTGTTCATTCCATGAGGGCAATTTCAACCTGGAAACACTAAAAAATAAATTTTTCTTTAAGACTTTTAAATAAATAGGAAGTGGCTCATTTATAGTATAATCCCTGGAACCAAGTCAACAAATATTTTGAATAAGTTAATGATATACAGGTTTGGATCACAAACCTCCATAGTGAGCTAGTTTGTTGTTATAGTTTTTTTAAATTTTTATTAAGTTTTAAATTTTAATTCCAGTATGGTTAACATGCAGTGTTAAATTAGTTTCAGGTATACAATATAGTGATTCAACAATTCTACACAACATTACTCAGGCTCCTCATGATAAGTGTACTCTTAATTCCCCTTCACCTATGTCACTTAATCCCACCTCCTTCCTCTCTGATATGCTTTAATTTAAATGAGTACCCTCAGTTAAAGTTACTATTATTTATTTGTAATAAGAGCATTTTGTACTTGAATCATACTCCAAAATACATGGTTCTAAAAGATATAAAATATTTCACCCAAGAGAAAAAGAACACAGAGTTTCCTCAATTACAGTATTATACATAATTGGGAAAGATTTTTTCCCTCCTACCTAAAGCTAATGCACAGTCAGGAAAATTTTGTCAGATAGTTTTTTTTTCCTTTCATTTTTTTTTGGGGGGGGGGTGGTAAGGATTTTTCTCATTAGTTTGGTATTTTAATAATTTATTAAAATTATTTTAATATTTAAAGAGCCTATTTATTATAGGCTCTACTTTAGCCTATATTTTATGTCTGACTTATAGTTGGAATGTTTTTCAGCCACTACATTACCCAAAATGGAAGTCACCATTTTAATTTTTCTTTAATTTTCCAGGAACTTCTCAAAATACACGCCTGTTAAATGAACACTTTATTTTTTTCAACACTAATATATATGAATGTTGCATGTGAATATGTGGTGTGTATCTTTAAGTTTTTGTAGTTCTCCATATATTCTTTTTTTTTTTTTAATTTTTTTTTCAACGTTTATTTATTTTTGGGACAGAGAGAGACAGAGCATGAACGGGGGAGGGGCAGAGAGAGAGGGAGACACAGAATGGGAAACAGACTCCAGGCTCCAAGCCATCAGCCCAGAGCCCGACGCGGGGCTCGAACTCACGGACCGCGAGATCGTGACCTGAGCTGAAGTCGGACGCTTAACCGACTGCGCCACCCAGGCGCACCTCTCCATATATTCTTTATAGGAGTAGACTTAGATATGGGTGTACAGCTTATAATTCTTAGAAAATGGTTAATATTATTTTGTATATTTGTACCATTGAACACTTAATTGTTATTCTATGATTATTTCTCTTTTTAGGGCTTAAAATCTTAAAGCAACTTTATTTACTTACTTAGCTATATCAGTTCTGATATATAATAATTGCTAAAGATATATTTTTTGATTTTATAAATTTTCTAATCCATAGATACATTCTGAGGTGTGGCATAAAAAGAAACAAATCATTTTTAAATATAAAATTTAATGGATCATTATGGATACTGAACTCTACATCATGGATCCTTAAAGAAATCTACAAATTCACAATCTAATGCTTGTATTATTTAGATTTTTAAGAGCAAATTAAACTTAAAATAACATACTTATAAAAACGGTATTTTTTACTAAAAGAACATTTTTACTAAATGGCTACATTTAGTTTTGTAAATCACTGAAGTCTGAATATCTTTCCACTATTGACAATAAGGAATATAAAAATATGCAGCATTTTTAGTAGGTGTTTTATGTCAAATGGAAACATTTATTATATTAATTACATTTCCTTTATGGAGAGATATTACTCTGGAATACTTCCAAGTTAGCATAAAACATACAGGAAAGAAGAATATACTAAAATATCAGTCGGGATTGAAAATGTATTATTACTTATTACCTGGAAAGTGCATCCAAATCAGAGACAGGAAAGTTAACAATCAATATGTTATGATTAAAGTCACATACTTAACTCCAGCTATAAGAATATGCGCACTGTCAAAAACAAATGCAAATTTGTCTTCTAGTCTTAAAATGAGAGAGTATCTTTCTCACATTCATAGGAACCCCAGAGTATTTATTTCATAAAAAGAACTCCTTTAAGGAATCTAGATCTAGACATTACCAGCCAGGATTTGAAAAAAAAAAAAAAAAAGATGGGTCAAGAGAAACGACATGTCAATTAATCCAGAATTCACTGCACATCATTCATTCATTTATTCAACCTAAAAGGACTTATGGAATTATCTCTATGCACCAGAAACTCACTAAATATGCTCAGTAGTAGAACCGAGGCCCTCCTATTTATGAGCTTTCCATCTTATGGGGTTGAGAAAAAAAAAATTGAGCAACGCAAGACTGCATAATGCATTAAGTGCTAACTAAACTCAGCATTGCTCAAATGTTGCAAATGTGCTAACATAATTTTATTCTCACAATACAAAAAGTGACCATTTTTATTTTCCTAAATTTACAGATGAGAAAACAGAGGTACACACTTAATAAACTTGCTCAATATCATAGGCAAACATATGGATTTGAACCCATATAGTTTGAACCTTGAACTAAAACTTTTCAAATTTTTTATTCCTGGCAGGGGACAAACAGATGTACTGATGGCAGTGTTGTAGACAGCTGTTACGGTAAGAGTAGAGCAAAAGCTATCAGAAAGGCTTCTTCATGAGGTTTATAGCTGAGTCTTAAAAAAAACAGCAGTTGGCTAGAGAAGGATGGGCAAAGAAGCCTGTAGGCAAAGAAGCACACACATGCAAACACCAACAGGTGAGTCTTGGGAGACAGGCAGGGGCTGGATTATGGGGAGATTTGTTGGCCAAATTTAAAGGCAATGTGAAGCCATGAACGTTTTAAGCAGGAAATCAATAATCCATATCTGTTTTGAGCTACCTTTCTGGTTTTAATGTGAAGAATAGTTTGTGAGGGAATAGTAGCCAGAAGTAATTCAAGTATTATAGGAATAAAAATAATCAGATTGGAACTTGAACTAAGAGTATGTTATTGGGGGTATAGTGAAGTGATAGCATTTCAGAAGGATTTGTTATTGAAAGTTTAGTTAAATTATTCTATAATATTGTTGCCTTGGCATCCATTTTGTGGTCAAGCAGCCCACAAAGTCCTTGAAGTGGCATAAGTCATTCCCATGAGTGCATGCCCTAGGTAACAGTTGGCAGAGTCACAAGTAAATGTAAGTTCCTAATATGACTTCCCTACTGCCTTTGTGATAAGCAGTCTCCCCCACCTCCCCCTGACTTATCCTCATGTGCCACCTGGGTAAGATCCCCATGGAGCTTACCAAAATCCTGTTCCTTTTGGTTTGAACTGACCCATCTAGCTTTGGTCTAGGAATCCCAAAGCATTCCTGCTACAGACCCTAATAAGGCATTTATTTCAGATCCTCTTCTTCTCTCTCTGCTTGAACCCTGCTTTGACCTCCGGCATGACTCCTCAAGGCATGATGGTTACTTCCTCCAGAATTTGTGAAAAATAAACTTCTTTATTTCTATTCCAATGTGGTCTCCTGTTGAACCACGGCTCACCATGTAACATGTGGGGCTATACTTAACAAATGTTAACTCTGTAACAAAGTCACATTTGGTTTCCGAAATGACTTTGTGATCAATTTCATATATGAGGTATGCATCAGTCAGGGACTGTCAGAAAACAGATGCACATTCAGAAAGAGTAACAAGTGAGTTTAATGAAGAGACTATTTTCAAGTTGGAAAAGCTTAAGAGAAGCAACAAGTGATTGAAAAGTGTCCCAAGAAACAAATCTGTCACTGTCATTGAACCTGAATGGGCAAGAAAATGAAGTACTTTCTGTGCTGTGGACAAAGATGGCCGTACAGAAGAAGGGGCACTTGAGAAGAGCTGTGGTCTTGGAGTAAGGAATGCAGCCACCACAAATTTATATGCCGCTGAGAGAAAACAGAATAACTTGACCTCTTCCTCTTTCTATTCCTTCAATGTCCTGCCATCTCTTTGGCCAAACTGAAAGTCAGAGGCCAAAGGGAGCTGGGTGGTTGTGGCCCATAGATGTCAGCCTCCCAGGGTACCAAGCAGGGTGGAAAAAGATGGAGGGTAGATCTGGAAGTGAAGTAGTGAATAGGTAGTTCAGAGAGAAAGATGAAAAAGCATAGGTGAATCTCAGATTTTGGGTTTAGGTAACTAAGGAACAATTACCATTTAGTGATATGGAAGATATAAATTTCATGCTGGGCACAAGTGGTCTCAATCTTGATCTAATGGGATGATTTCTTACATAAATGGTAGTATCTATCTCCTTTTTCCAGAACTGATTTTTTTTCCACTTAAAAAGTATTTCTTTGGCAATTTGGGAGAAAAAACTTGAGCACATGAACTTATATCACCACTTTGTGTGAAAAATCAGTAAAATGTATCTTTTACAAGTAAATGGTGATCCATTTCATTATACTCTTGCTCAGTTGGGTCACGAAATCACAACCCTCGATATCATCATTTGCCAGGGAGCAGCTAGCAGAACTGCAGGCAATGTAGCCAAGGGATATAATCATTTCTCTAAAGAGAAAACCATATGGTTATTACAAATGCCTTATTATATCAGGAGAATGATTTAAGAGGTTTATTTTAACCTATTAGCCCTAATACAAGAGAGCCACAAACAGCTAAAGCAATGTAGAAAAAACTGTTCATTTCAAAATTCAAAAGGCTACAGAAAAATACTAGACACAATAGTTTTACTTTCAAAATGTGATGGCTTACATTAAAAGGTAGTCATTGGTTTCTCACTACTGTGAAGAACCTGATATATTAGTTTGGGAATCTTAAAGTATGCACACAAAAATTAAACTCGAATCCAAATGTAAAGTCATTCCTTAAAATTCTACTGTATTCCAAAGAACAAGCTCAGGTACTCACACCCTAAATCAATTTCCGCTTAAGTTCTAAGGAAAGATCCAAATAGAGCCCTTTCATTGTTTTTAGAAATGTTTGCCATACTATTTTTCTTTATATAAACCTTGGAATAGAAAAGAATGTTATTTTTGTATGTTAATCTTTTTCAAAAATACACTAGATGACCTCAGAAAATAAATAAGCATATCAAAAGGTGCTGAAGCAAAGGATACTTGCGGATATTGAAGCAGCATTGTCTATCTCATCTTGTTCTTAAACTCTCAATATTATATTACTGACGCAATGGATTTAGCCTTGTCGAATATGAACATCTATTGATGGCTTGTCTGTGAAAGCTGGGCCATTGGCTTTAACCAGCAATGTGCTCAAGACAGTAGAGACAGTCTGCCCATGAATCATCACTTCTTATACATTCAAACGAATTGCCTTAAAATATTTATAATATTTCAGCTTATCTTAAGGTAGATATGTTTAATAACGTTTCCGGCAGCTCAACTCCATAATCTCTATGAATTTTAACACTATATTTCAGAGAACTACCAGTACTATTCAAGGTAAGAATAAATGGGTCTCAGAGAATTATTGCATAGCTGTGGTTAATAACCAACAATAAACTCGGGCTGCATCTGACATGTGGGCAATCTTATTTAATTGAGTGTATTAAAGTATCTCAGGAATGCCAAGGGGGATTCACTTTGAAGGAGAACAATGTGGCACCAATACGGAGGCACAATGCAAGAAAAATCATACAGAACTAATTTATCATAGTTGTTACTTCTTTTCTAGTCGAAAAGCTTCAGTGAAGTGAGTCAGAATGAAAGCCAAATAAGTAAGTCAGGACAAGTTTCAAATGGAAAAAGGTGCTATGACAATACATAGAAGGAAGAAATTAAGACCATATCAAGAATTTAAGAAGGCTTCACAGAGAGGTCAATTGATCTGAATCCTGAAGTATGGAGAAGAGATTCCCAGATAGCAAAGGTTATCTATCCTAGGCTGAAGAAACAACATGTAGAAAAGTGTGAAATATTTCCATTATTGATATAGTTGGAAATTTTTTCTAATTACAGAGAATGGATGTGGAAGTAAATATAAATTGTGATGGGATTATAAATGGAATATTCTTAAATGTCAGCTTTTGAACAGACTGTCTTATAGATGTTGAAAAGTCCCAACTTCTCTTTAGAGTTTCAGATCAGAGCCAAACATGCAAGCCTGCGACTCCCTGCGGAAGTCCCACAGGTACATGGGCTTTTACTTGCTCTGTCCCTTAAACTTCCTTCCCTTTCCTGGCTCTCCCACATGGCCCAAAGTCAAATTAGAAGCTTGAACATAATCCTTCCTACTCCCTTTTCCTCAGGTCACACATACATTCCATTACCAGGGTCTATTCAATTCATCAGTATGTACCTCAAAACTAAGTCCTCTTTTTACTATCACCACTTCTTGCCCAAGTGATTGCAAAAGCAATCCATTTGGCTTCCTTGCCTTCAGTCATTATTCTGTCAATTCATTCACCACAATGCAAAGAGGGTGATCATGTTAAAATGTGAACCTGATCACATTATTCCCCTTAGCACATTCAGAGACTCCCTGTTTCTCTCAGTATCAACTTTAATGTGATTACCATAGCTTTCAAAGCTATTGGCAAGCTGGTTCTGCCTCAGGAGGTATCTCATCTTTAATCTCAGTTTCTGAACAATTTGTTCTCTTATGCTTTGTTCTAACTTTAGCTGGTTGAGGCCAATTTATATTTCAGTTCTTAACTTAGAATATGGTTCTTCTAGAAAGCTTTGCCTGACACTCAAATCTAGTTTAGACACATATCCCATATATTTAGCCCCCATACCTCTATCAGAAGTGTTACCACTTTATACAGTAATAGCTTATTTATTTGTATTTTCCCCTAGAATCTGAACTATAAGCTCAGGGATTTTATAAATTTCTTCCCTCTTCAGTGGAGTCCAGTCTCTTGAATAGTGATGACATTCAGTGTTTGTGAAATAGGTGAATAAATGTGTAGGGTCTTGATCAGAAAGACCATTCCATATCATGTTGAGAAGGCTGGACTTTATTCTACAAGTCAATGCTTTCAAATATGTCAGGAAGTACTAAAATCCATAAGGTAAATACAGGGGTTTCCAGGAGCATCAATATTCCTCAAATTAATGTATCATTTAAATAGTTTAATAATTAATATTTGTGAGGCTTAAGATAAAACATTACATTTTCATGAAATTTTCTTTGCCCTCTGCTACTGGAGTAAGGCAGACATCTGTGAGTATTTGTTTACTCTTCTCAGCCTTTAATTACACACAGCAGAAACTCTTAAGAAACACTGTTGTAGGTGTTGGCAGGTTTTATGCAAAGTGGAATGATATGCCTAGATTTAAATGTAAGTGTCTCAAAGTCACATTTTTTATTGTAAGTCATAAATAGGCATTATATTTTATACACCGGCTTTCTCATGAAAACAGCTAACAAAGTATTGCCTTATTCATATCACCATAGATAGGGTCCTGGGTAGCTGCTGATGCCACAACCATCAGCACAAATAATTTCAGTCCTAAATATTTCCTTAGGATTTCTGACCACCATGGTGAGCACCAGTGTTTCATCTCTCATTCCATTAAAGAAGGTATCATTCAGGTCTACACTGAATAATCCCTCACATGACACCATATCCAGAGGGACCACTGGACCAGAGCCCAGAACCAGCTAGACTCTGGGTTCCTTCAAGTCTAAATGGAGTGGCCAGAGAGACAACTTGTAAATTCAGGGGAATTCACCCTGAAGGGGATGAACTTTACCCAACAGAAAGGCAAAAAGGGGGGCCAGTGAGTATATTCATCTCCTTTCTCCCCCAGAGACTATTGTTATGATGTTCTGTATGAGCCCTCATAAGATGTCCCACTTGGCAGGGGCAGTTGTGTGGCTCCACCCATTGAACATCCGACTTCAGATCAGGTCATGATCTCATGGTTTGTAGGTTTGAGCCCCACAGTGGGCTCACTGCTGTCAGCACCAAAGCTGTCAGGGCAGAGCCTGCTTTGGATCCTCTGTCCCCTCTCTCTTCGCCCCTTCCCCACATGTTCTCTCTCTCTCTCTCTGGCTCAAAAATAAAAATATTAAAAAAAAAAAGATGTCCCACATGGCGGAACTGTGACTGTTACAAATTTGTGGTCCCCTCAGTAATGCACACCTCTCTATTTATCCTCATTCTTCTCTGCTTCACTCCCCTTTTCCTCTCATTCTGGTGACTATACTCAACATAAAGTTTTAATTCAGATTCTGTTCTGTAGAGAATCAGTACAAGAAAGCTATATTTTAGAAATTAGTGACTTATCATGGTTCTGCTCCCAGGAGGTCCTGATTGAACAATTATTGGCCTTCTCTGTCTAACCTCGTTTTTGTATCATTGTGCCTGTTTTCTCATTATTTAAAAAGCATTATACTATCCCATTATTTAAAAAGATTTATGACACTTCACAGGATATGCTAGTTTGAAAAACAGTGTGTGTAGGGGTGCCTGGGTGGCTCAGTCGGTTAAGCGGCCAACTTCGGCTCAGGTCATGATCTCATGGTTCGTGGGTTCGAACCCCGTGTTGGGCTCCATGCTGACAGCTCAGAGCCTGGAGCCTGCTTCAGATTCGGTGTCTCACTCTCTCTCTGCCCCTCCCCAGCTCACACTCTCTCTCTCTCTCTCTCTGAAAAAATAAATAAACATTAAAAACAATTGTTTTGAAAAACTGTGTGTGTGTTTGATGTCGGTGTATTTAAAATGTAGCAATATAACAAAAAGGCACATACTATGTTCAGTCTATGTCACTGTACCAGATATTTCAGTTTGCTCTTCTAGATTCACTCTCCAGCTTGTTCTACTCTGGTCTGTGTCCAGGGAACTGACCCATCTGACTACATCAACAGGGCTCTTATGCTCTGTGGCTTTTGGTTTATTTGGCCCAATGAGGAACCCTAGCCAGAGTTGGGAGGGAAGCAGGAGACTGAAGTTAGGGTAATATTTATGCCTGCGGATCTCCCTCTCTGAGGCCATGTCAAGCTGGCTGAATCCCTTGATGGAAGTCATTGCTCCTCCATATCTTCCCCTTCCTTTGTCCTTTTGGGCCCAAGGGTGCTAACAGCTTATCAGCTATCTGCCTGGGGTTTCTACACTATCTCTGTGGTCTGATCACACTCGATTCCCCCTTTGTATTACTGTTACCAGGTAAATAAATCCTGCTTGAATTGTTGTAACATGTTGTGCTGTTGTAACTGTTTGGACCCTGACAGATACACCTGTCAGTACATCTGCCTTTGAGGAAATGACCTTGCAGAACTGAGTGAAGATATAAAAATATATGAAATTACATATAGGGAGTAAAAGGAAACAGGGTTAAGGGCAAAGTTTTGGAGACTATCGGATTTCAGAGAAAGTTGAGGTAAATGATGACTTGAGCAAGACAGAAGAGAAAGAGTAAAAGGCAAGAGTAAAACCTGGGGAGGATTACATGGAAAATCAAGCATAAAGTGTTTGGAAGATAAAGGAATGTGAAATGCTATGGAGAGACAAAAGGAACTGAGGCTTGAAACATGTTCACTTATTTTTAGCAGTTAAGCCATCACTGTTGACCATGATGACAATAATTTCAGTAGAGGTGGTTAAAGCAAAACCCAGCCAGTCATGGACCATGTAGTGAGTAGCAGGTGTGGAAGTTAAGAGAAAAAGTGAGACCTATTCTTGCAAAATCCCCGAAACCTAGGGGGAAGAAAAAACAGTTTGTGAAATGATTAGATGCTCAAATTCTCACTAGAAACTTCTTCAAATGAAACAGTGTTTATCCGTCTATTATTATCTTTCTTTTCTCCCTCTGTCTAGTTTTCTCTCCTTTTAAAATTTATTAACTATTTTTTAACATTTATTCATATTTGAGAGACAGAGAAAGACAGAGTACGTGCAGTCGAGGGCCAGAGAGAGAGACACACACACACACACACACACACACACACACACACACACACACACAAACACACACACACAGAACCTGAAGCAGGCTCCAGGCTCTGAGCTGTCAATAGACAGCTCGACATGGGGCTCGAACCCATTAACCATGAGATGATGACCTGAGCTGAAGTTTGACGCTTAACCGACTGAGTCATCCAGGTGCCCCTCTAGTTTTCACTTTGTAATTTATTTTTAATTAATATTTCTACTACACAAGAAAAATTCAATGTACATACGAGTTACTGACAGCAAATATTTAGTGATACAAATTAATGTATCATATTCCTTTTATCTGTGCTTTTAAAAATTATTTATGACATTTTGATTTGTTTCTAATTGGATTAAATGAATATTACCATTACAGTTAAAATGAGTTATTGCTGTTTTTTAATTTTTATTTTTTAAATTAATTTATTTTTTAATTTACATCCAAGTTAGTTAGCATATAGTGCAACAATGATTTCAAGAGTAGATTCCTTAATGCCCCTTACCCATTTAGCCCTTCTCCCCCTCCCACAACCCCTCCAGCAACCCTCTGTTTATTCTCCATATTTAAGAGTCTCTTATGTTTTGTCCCCCTCCCTGTTTTTATATTACTTTTGCTTCACTTCCCTTATGTTCATCTGTTTTGTATCTTAAAATCCTTACATGAGTGAAGTCATATGATATTTGTCATTCTCTGACTAATTTGGCTTAGCATAATCCCCTCTAGTTCCATCCACATAGTTGCAAATGGCAAGATTTCATTCTTTTTCATTGCCAAGTAATACTTCACTGTATATATATACCACATCTTTTTTATCCATTCATCCATTGATGGACAATTTGGGCTCTTTCCATACTTTGGCTATTGTTGATAGTGCTGCTATAAACATTGGGGTGCATGTACCCCATTGAAACAGCATACCTGTATCCCTTGGATAAATACCTAGTAGTGCAATTGCTGGGTCATAGGGTAGTTCTATTTTTAATTTTTTGAGGAACCTCCATACTGGTTTCCAGAGTGGCTGCACCAGTTTGCATTCCCACCAGCAGTGCAAAAGAGATCCTCTTTCTCTGCATCCTCGCCAACATCTGTTGTTGCCAAGTTGTTAATGTTTATTCTGAAAGGTGTGAGGTGGTATCTCACTGTGGTTTTAATTCAACTGTTTCACCTCAAAGAATCTATTTTAAAATTGTTCATTGAATTGTATCAGTTTTTAAAAAATTGTATTTATGTATTTAATTCATTTATTTGAGAGAGAGAATGAGCAAGCGTAAGCGAGGGAGATAGTCAGAAATAAAGGGAGTAAGAATCCCTTACAGAATCCACACCCAGTATGGAGCCTGATGAGGGGCTTGATCCCACGATCCTGGGATCTTGACCTGAGCTGAAAACAAAAGTCAGACACTCCACAAACTGAGCCATGCAGCCATCCCTCAATCATACCACTTTAATAGCCAAATGTGCAATAAACAGTTAACATGTTTATGCACATGTGTGTGTAACATGTCCTAATATACAGAATACAGTAAGTAGGTCACTTTGTTGTATGTTTGTCCACTATACAAATTATCATGAAAGCCTTTATACTTTCTGACTTCATTTCCTCCTCTAAGTATCTAGACTACCACCATACTGAATGTTTGTATTCTCCCAAAATTCACAGGTTGAAATGCTAACACACGAGGTGGTGGAATTAGGAGGAAGGGCCCTAGGGAGGTGATTAGGACATGAGGGTGGAGCCCTCATGAATGGGATTAGTGCCTTTACCAAAGAGGCTCAACAGAGCTCCCAGTCTCTTCCATCATGTGATGACACAGTTAAAAGATAGCCATCTCTGAACCAAAAAGTCCTCACTAACCAAACACCAAATTGCTAGTTGCATGATCCTGAATTTCCTAACCACTAGAACTATGAGAAATAAATGTCTGTTGTTCATAAGCTACCCAGTTTGTGAGAGTTTTTTACAGCAGCCTGAATAGACCATGACTGGATTCTCCCAGAAGAGATTAGTATTTGGATCAGTAGACTTGAGTAAAGAAGATCCACCTGCACCAATATAGCTGACATCATCCAGTCTATTGAGGACCCTACTAGAACAAAAAGACAGAGGAGGGGAAATTCTCTTTCTTCTTGGGTGCACATCCATCATCTCTTCCTCTCAAACACTGAAGCTTCAGGTTCTCAAATTTTCGGACTCTAGGACTTACACCAGTGGCCATCCATTAGTCAGGCCTTGGGGCTCAAATTGAATTATATCATTGTATTTCCTATTTCTCCAGCTTGCAGAGAGCACAATCGTGCATATCTTATCATCCATAATGGCTTGAACTGATTTCCTTAGTATTTCTCCTTTTAGATATCTAATACATATACATATACACACACATACATATACACACATACACACACATACATATACATATACATATTTATATACCTATACCTGTACATATACATATACATATACCCTGTTGGTACTGCTTCTCTGGAGAAGTCTAATATATACCATGTAGTAAGAAAAGCTCACTGGCTTCCCAGATAAACAGATATTTATCCCAGATAAAAATACATTTTATATATTCCTATGTGTAACTATAAAGGTTACTAATTCAATAGTTGATAATCTTTTATATTTTATCATATCAAAATTTGAGATAACTTACTATAAACAGTGTAATCCAAAAATATTTTCCTAAGTATTACGAATATAATCTTTATACTCAATATGGGTAAAGGTTTACATACACTTAGAATTTGAAATTACACTTATCAATATGTTAAATCAACTCATTTTTTGCAGATTTGTTGTATAATTTTCCACTACCTATTTCATTTGATCTTCATAAATTTGGGATATATGTGATTTAATTCTTTCATGGCAGCAAACAAACAATTGGACAGTGAAAATCAACTCATGTTTAAATGTGTTTGCTTTTAGGACCTTTCTCCTAAGACTGATCTCAGGCCATAGAGCTAAGCACGTCCAATTCACTGGACACTTTGGTTCACCCCAGCAGGGGCTCACAATGAATGGCTATGTGGAAACCACTTATGCTGAGGAGCTAGTGCTTGATATTTCATTTAAGAGGCTCCTACGGATTTGGCTCCAATTTCCTTCCAGCCCTACCAGTTCTCTTTTTATTGCTGAAGTGCAAAGGAAAAAAAGACAAAGAAGCAGAAGAAAAGGGAAACTCTGCTTAAACATGCTGAGTAGTTGCTGAGGATCATCTGTCTTGTAGTCAAGCTATTAAAAAGCCTGTACGATGCCCATCTACAGAGGAGCACACAAGGCCATCAATAGCAATGGCAGTAGTTAGATTTGCCATTCTGAACTAATCAAGTATGAAGGACTGAAAGGGAGGTAGGGGACATAACCTCCCATTTATGGGTTTAACAATAAATGCTGCCTTTGACGCGTGTGCCCAATAGGGCCAGAGAGATCAAGGTAATGAGAGCTACGCAAATAGCTGCATCATGATAGGTAAGAAATAAATCTCTCTCTCTCCACTGAAAATTCCCAATTCTATTTCTCCTTCATTGGCTATCCAGAACTTCAGTGTCATATCTTGTCACTATCAGGTCATGTCTTTTCTGATATCTTAGCAACACTCAAAACCTACTCTCCTTCAATAAAGGAGTTTTCTTTTAGAGTTAACTCTTGGTTTTCATTCATTCAAATGGAAAAACTTTGGAATATTTTTGGCTTATATTTCCTTTTCCTCATTTCTTTTTATATTGTATATTCTCTGCCATTTAGGCTTAAATCCCACTGAATTTGGATTACTGAAATAATTCTGTAACTGTTCTCACAATCTTTAGTTTCCTTTCTAACCAATACAACAAAGCTTAGTAAATTTAATTTTGATTTAAGTTTATTATTTATTTATTTTGAGAGAGAGAGAGAGAGAGAGAGAGAGAGAGAGAGAGAGAGAGAAGAGGCAGAGAGAGAGGGAGAGGGAAAATTCAAGTAGGCTCTGCACCATCAGCACAGAGCCTAACTAGGGCTTGATCTCATGAACTGTGAGAACATGACCTGAGCCAAAATCAAGAATCGGATGCTTAACTAAGCCACTCAGGTGGCTCAAAATCCAAAATATAATTGTGTGCCCACTAACTGCCTTTGCTTTTCATTCTGACTTGAATTTTCTCATTTTTCATAGGTAGATAATACTATACAAGTTATAAGTTGTATTTAATGACACGAAATATAAAAATAACCAGAAAGGTAATTGACACCGATACATTTTCTGTATCCTTCTCTCTGCTCTAAACAAAACATGTCTACTTGTCATGTTGCAAACGTCCCACATCCTGTCTCTGGGATATTGCTTTAGAAGTCCAGTTTTTTCCAAGAGTTTGCTCCCTATAACTTTGCATATGTCCATCCCTATTTTTCAAAATCTATCCATTCTCCAGGGTTTCAAAAATACCAACCTACAGAATTTTCTCATCTAAGTAATTGATTAAGAGGTTATAATGAAGTAGCTGATGATTGCTTTCTAGCAGGGTTATTTCTCTTTCATGTATATAAAAGGTAACTCCCCTTTCACCCATTTTAATCTATATTCTTATTCTTCTACAAGGATCACCTTGGCCTCAATTTTCAAGCTGATCTGAATCCTCTCCTCTGTGTCACTATGGTGCATGTGATATGATTGCAATCATTCCTTTGTGTCTGTTTCTCTCTATAAACTATAAATACAAAGGCAGGTCCCATCACTTATGTACCTTTGTACCTTCAGCATCAAGCAAAGTATGTGTACTATTAGGCTGACAATACATTTTAGTTCATGGAATAGGATTATGTATGTCCTTTCTCTAATTGTCAAGAAGTGACTACTGGTGTAATTTACTTTACTACCTGGTGTAATTCCTACCCAGGAATGTTCCCACCCCAGGTCTGCAATAAACAGTACAAACAATGATTATGATGGTGATGATGATGACGGCGACAACAACAGTAAGAGTGATCACTATTCCAATTTTACATTGTGACTACAGATTCCCAAGATTTTTAATTAATTCTTGGTTAACAGAAAGATTCTGATTCTGTCAAGGTGAAGGGATCAAGGGAGATTTTGGAATTCTGTGTCATTTTTCAAATATCCTCTTACCTTCTACAAACTGGTACAGAATTTTGATATGACCACTGTACCACAGGAAGCCTACTGGTATTCTTAGGCTGCAGAAGGACATGACAGCTTAAAGAGCTATAAGTATTTGTCCCTTCAGTCAGTCTACTTCACCTTTCCTCTACATCAAGAGTTAGGTTCAAATGTTATATTTGAGAGTAAGCAAGAATTAAACAGTATGAAGGTACAATATGAAACAGGCTGTCCATTTCAAATTTCTAATTTTCAGGTGGCACAATTTGTTGTAAAGGGAACTCACTCTGAGGCAAAATCTAGTGTAAATCCCCTGCAACAGTAAGCTCCAGAACGCTAAAGCAGCTGGATAGTGAACACCCTAGACTGGCCTAATGAGAACGACACTGAAACCCACTGATTGCTAACTGGAGAGGAAATACGTCACAGAAATTTCCACACTGCTTAATGCAAACTCAGAAAAGGCCTTGTGCTTTACCATGCTAACTCAGAGGATAAGGTGGAAAAACGAAAACAAACAGGAGGAAAAAATGTGATTCTTGGATACAGGTTACATAATTTAAAGACAAAGCTGATCTGAATAGCAACATTATGCCATAAGGGATAATTCAAGCGTTATCCTTTTCTAAGTCAGCACAATTATGACACAAAGGAAAAATAGTCTAGTAGCATTTACCTCAAGATACTAAATCACTACATTATGGTGTATAGAGATCAACTTACAAAAGAGTGAAAAAAAGGTCTCAGTAATTCTAGCCTGCTCTCATTCTGAATATTTTTTAATACAAAGCTCATTATAGTTAGCTATTTATGAATACAAGTCTCGAGGCATTTGCTTATACAATCTCCCCCATATCATATCCCCACAGACACCTAACTCAGCACCCAACACACTGCCAGAGCAATATTCCATATCAGTACTTTTGTCAGCCCAATATCTAGAGGGAATTCAGTTAGATCAATACTCTGGGTCATTTGGACCAGACTTTGTTTATGCTTATATGGTAACAGCATTTTATGTAATAAATTGAAGTGATCCTTTTGGGTACTCACCTTCTGGTACAGAGCCCCTATTTTTTTTAAGTTTATTTATTTTTGAGAGAGAGACAGACAGACAGACAGACAGACACGAAAGAGAATCCCAAGCAGGTTCCATACTGTCAGCCCGGAGCCCAGTACTCAATCCCACGAATTGAACTGTGTAACTGTGACATCACAACCTGAGCCAAAATCAAGTTGAAAGCTTAACCAACTGAACCACCTAGGTGCCCCAGAGCCCCTATTTTTTTTGTAGCTATTTGAAGTTATCTGGAGCTTAACTCCCACTTCTTTTACAGGCCCCAAATTAGCATCCATGGCAAAGTCCTCTTCATTTAAAGAGCTGTTCTTCCAGGTATATCTGAGGAGCAAATATTATATTTAGAAATTATAAAAGCTAAGTCTGAGACAGCAATTTTACTGTTGTATAATTAATTGCTCAACCACCTACCCTACCCCACTGCCTGTTCTTGTTCCCAGCCCTATTATATCTGAAATAAAGTTACGACTAAGATGGCCTTAATGTTTTCTTCAGTTTGACTACATTTAAACTGGCTTCCTGACTATAGGGCTCTGACCTCCCTTTTTTGTTAGGGCATTTCTTTAGAAAACATTGAACTGTAATTTTTTTTTTCTGTCCCTTTGAGATGTAAATCTTCTCCCAGCCTCTTACCAGGACCATCTTTCTCAAGGACCTGGGAGTCATCCCTTTGAAATGTTATCATCAATGAAGTAGATGCCAGTGTCTCCAGGAAGTTAGGAGTGTAATTGAGATTACTGCCAAAGAGTAAACACAGATTGCTTAATTACACTAACCAACCCATTAATATCCTCTACTAATTTTCTACTAGCTGTCTACAGAACTTAAACGTTTGTGTGTTTTGTCTCAGCAGAGTGGAGTTCAATCACTCTCCCCTATTGCAATAGTCTTGAGTGAACTCTTCCTTGCCTATTTAACTCTGCCTGGTGAAAAAATTTTTTTTGATAGAGCAATTCCCTTTTTTACAGAAACAGATTAATATTTCTCATCTCTATTGTTATTTCATAAAACATCAAAACAAAATACATATTCTAGAAGCATTTCAACATTTTATCTCCTCTATGTGCCTATTGAAGACACTATAAATTTTTCCTTAATAATCTCTGATATTTTTTCCCCTAGTAAGCCTTTCTATTCACTAAAGGAAAGACTATATTTCTCAGCCTCTCTTGATATTAAGTATTCCAATGTGACTAAGTTCTGGTTAATGTGAGGTAAAAAGAAAGATGTGAAAATGCTGGGAGGTGCTCTTCAATGGAGTGGGCATTCTCCTCATTGTTTTTACCTCATTCTTGCTGGAATAAAGCTAGGATTGCCAGAGATCAACAAGCTATCTTGTTGGATGGCAGAGCAACTAGTTAAGGAGCCTAGATTCAGGGTGATGATGATGCTGTCACAACAGCCAGGTTATTTCTTACATTAACTGGTGAATAAAACTTCAATCTTTTTTTTTTTTTTTTTTTTAGCCAGATGTTTTGTTTGTTTTGTGTCATTCACAGGTCAATTTAATTCTAACTGGAACTGGTATACTTTCTAGTTTTCCAGTCATGTTATACAGTAGTTCTTGTATTTCTTTGGTAACCACAAACTTTGAATACTTATGCTATTAAATTTCCCCACTTGCTTTCTATTTATTCAAGTTCCTGTACAATTACTAGCAATATCCTACCAGTTACTTTGAAATAGGTCTTTCACACTACTTAAGAGGGTTATTCCTAGAAATTATATGCTTTTTGTTCTGTTGTCATATAGATCATCTTTGCTAGAATAACCTTTAGTTAACTGGAATATGTAAAATTTTGTTGAGTTTTTTGTATATCATTATTAAGATAATTTTTTATTAAAAAATAAAAAATTCTGGTAGATTTCAGGTTTATATTTGAGTTATAAAATGTAAATAAAAACTATGTTGTATTTATTTTATCATTTATATCTCTTATTTACATTTGTCTTGTTTCATTGTCTTATTTATGTTTTTGTCTTATTTCAAAGCTCTTCCACAACAGTAAACGGTAGGTGAAGCAGAATTTCTCTTCTTAATTTTCAGTAGCACTTTTTTTTTAGTCTCATTAGCATCTTATCACTGACTATGATGTTCTGTTTACTTAAAATATGGTCTGAATCATTAAGTATTCTTCCTGTTTTCTATGAGGTTTAATTAAAAGGATGTTAGTGATATAAGCTGCATTGTTTTTGTATCTATTAAGATGATCCTGCCTGTTATAATTTTCTTTTAGGGACTACTGGTGGTATAACTATGTACCTAATATTAGGTTATTCACGATTACCTGTATAAATCTCATTTAAGTGAGATGAAATTTTCAATGTAATTCTGTCTGTGGTTTTCTAACACTTTACATAATGTATTTACATTTATTTCAAAAGTGATTTTTGATTACACCATTTCTCCCTTTACAGTAAAGCAATTTTACTGCTTTCTCCACCACCAAGCTGATACCCACACACAGGACTCATTTCATTTCCCAGTATTTGTAAACAGTATCTGAGCTTTAGAATCCTAAACATTTGTTCAACTATTCTTATATTACGTATATTCATTTTGGGATTATTTGTGTCATTTCACATCCATTTTTATAATAATATTTACAGTATGTTTTATGTTTAAATGATTCAATAGAAGCACTATTCCTTTCAAATGCTCGTTTTTAGTTTATGGGCATACATCTTTTTTTTATGTTTATTTATTTTTGAGAAAGACAGAGAGTGAGAGCGTGCAAGTGGGAGAGAAGCAGAGAGAGAGGGAGACACAGATTCTGAAGCAGGCTCCAGGCTCTGAGCTGTCAGCACAGAGCCTGACACGGGGCTTGAACCCACAAACTGCAAGATCCCGACCTGAGCCAAAGTCGGTTGCTTAACCAACTGAGCCACCCAGGCGCCCCTGGGAATACATCTTTGAGCATTAAAAAATAGGTGTTATAGGAGTAATATATGTATAAAAATTATATTTGTATTTCATTAGTGCATGAATAAGAGTTTTTCATATATTTTTGCCATATCCCCCACCTTACCTTTCTTTACCTGGATTTACTTGGTTTTCTTTTGGCATTTAATGCTGGAGAGAAAAATTCTAAGGCACAAACTTTTTATTATCTTGAAAGGAACCTTATTTTGTTTTGTTTTGTTTCCTACCTGGGTTTTTATAACATTCTAAACCTATCCCTTCAATGTGAACAATTTTTCTAAGACTTACCTAGTATGACTCTCTTTTCATTAACTTGGGCCAGAACCTAGAAAACTCTTTTTATCTTCTTACACAGCTTTTTTTTTTTCAGCACCAGAAAGTTTTCTTTTTAAAGGCTTGAGTTTTCAGAAAAAAGGGACATTATTTTTTTTTTATTTTTTTAATGTTTATTTATTTTTGAGAGACAGAGCATGAGTGGGGGAGAGGCAGAGAGAGAAAGGGAGTCACACAATCCGAGGCAGATTCCAGGCTCTGAGCTGTCAGCACAGAGCCTGATGCGGGGCTCAAACTCAGGAACCATGAGATCATGACCTGAGCTGAAATTACACTCTTAACGGACTGAGCCACCCAGATGCCCTAGGGCAACATTATTATATTGGTACCAAGAGCATGATTTTCTGGAGTAAGACTGTCTTGGTTTAAATTCTAGTTTGAGGGGCACCTGGGTGGCTCAGTTAAGCATCCAACTCCAGCTCAGGACCTGTTGTCACAGTTCGTGAGTTCGGGCCCTGTGTACAGCTCTGTGCTGACAGCTTAGAGCCTGGAGCCTGCTTCAGATTCTGTGTCTCCCTTTCTCTCTGCCCCTTCCCCATTTGTGCTGTCCTTCCCTCTCCCTCAAAAAGAAATAAACATTAAAAAAAAATTAAATTCTAGTTCGACAATTTGTAAGTTCCATTCACAAGTGGGGATACTTCTGACGGTTTTTCTCAACTGATTTTGATGAGGGAGCATGAGGCAGGCTGAGGACAAAATACAGGCTGGCATCACCCCCCACCCCCACCCCATTCCCAAGGTGGAATATGTGTGATATTCCTGGGACACTCCCAGCTACCAAAGAATAAAGGAAAGGTGTTTAAGTGCTTGCCATGGTAACGTGGGAAATTAAGGCAAATGAAAAATTAAATTCCTTTACTGCCTAAAACCCACTGAAAAATCCTTGAGACCGACAGAGTGACCTCCCTCTAAGAGCTCAGCTGCCTGAAAGATGACACTTGGCTGGGGGCAAAAGAGATGCTTAGCTCAACATTGTCCCAACCTCAAGGATCCTCTAAGTCAACTTCCTTTATCTCAACTCACCCAGAATATATGCTGGCAATTATACTCCAAGCTTATGGCCTTGTGATACACATCTGAAGGGTCTCATGACTGAGGTTTTATTAAATGGTAATAAATGGCATTTCCCTAGCAACGCCTAGCCCCTCAAGGTCCTGGAAACCTTGCTTCCAAAATTCCTTAGAGACTTACTCTACCCTTGACCCCCTCCCAACCTGAGAGTATATAATGAGTTACCCATCAGGACCCCAGTGCAGCTCTTCCTGTCCCCATGCTTTAATAAAATCACCTTTTTGCACCAAAGACGTCTTCAAGAATTTTTTCTCAGCTGTTGGCTCCAGACCCCATGAACCCCCCCTCCATCACCCCAAAACTTCATCAATTTGATCTTCTCAAGTCACTAACATTCTTCAGTACACTCAGTGGGTATTTTACTTAAAATTCTGCAATTTTAGTTCTATTGCAATCCTTTCTGATCTAACCTAGAATCCTTTTCATCTCAGTCTGTTGACTTTATATCTCATCTTCTTGTCCTTTTAAGCCAGCCTGTTCTTCCCTTATGACATTATGTCCTATTTCATAACTTTTCAAATTTGATTTAATATGACACATTTTTCCTAGATCCTAAAGTAGACCACATTTTAGAGGTGTTCTTCCCTTTTCAAGGTGATGTCTGTTTTCTCTTGCATTTTAATATTTTTTCATAAAAGCTATATTATTATTATTTTTAATTCATCAATATTCATCCCCTGATAAATAAAACCATGCCTATATCCAGTATTTGCTAACTGATAGGATATGGGAATTTCCCTTAGCTCTGACCATTGCCCAATGATATGCTGGTTTGAAAAACAGTCCCTTATTAAGTGTAGAACCAGAACATAATGTGATTCCTAAAGGAAGCAGCCCAAAACCTAGGATCTAAATCTTTTCTGATTTTGTGGCTCTATGAAGAATGAGATGGCATCTTTTCTGAATAAAAGTAGGGCACTGTAAAAACTAAGACTTCAGATATGCACTACTATATCTTCTTATCATTGCCCTTAATGAATGCTTTAATTTGGAGACCTACCTACCAAGACAGGTTATATCTTTACATTCCAAATCTACACTTTTATATGTTACATAGTTAACACTAAAGTTAATACTAAACTTTTATCAAGTTTAGTTAACACTAAATGGAAAATTCAGTACTCTAGTGAGTTAAAAAATCAGTGTCTGTATGGTAGCTGGAAGCCTGCCTAGTTTTCATGTTTAAAGGGAACCTTTTGACCTTGAACTACTTAAAAGTGAATTATTAGTTCTGTTAGCTAACACCAAACCACTCTAAAACAACTAACTGGGCTCCCAATTCTATATGTTGGTAATCTGGACCAGATTCAGCTAGGCAGTAATATCTTATACCAAGGTTCATTCAGGATACCTTAGACAGCTACTGCTTTGGTTGTTAGGTCCAAACAATCTAACATGGCCTCAACTGGGACAACTCATTACTGTTCCATATGTTCTTTCATTGTCCAGCAGACTAATTAGAGCTTATTTACATGATGGTCACTGTCACAGGACATTCAAGAAAGCAATGGAAATGCGTAATACCTTTTGAAGCTTAGGCTTAGAACAGGTACCATGTCAGTTTTGCTGCATAATAATGGAAAAAGCAAGTCACAAGGACCACTGAGATTCAAGGGTGGGAAAATAGATATCACTTCTTCATGGGAGGAGCTGCTAAGAAACATGGCCAAGGGCATGGAAACAAGAAGACATTGTAAATTAAGAAATTTTACAACCCATCTGTCACAATGAAGAAGCCAAGAAATATTTTCTAATATTTTACTGTGGTCAACAAAATTAATTTGGCAATTTTCTCAGTCCACTTTTGTTATTCCTAGAATATTTTTTTCTCTGAAAACTTAAGCCACAGGATGTGGGTGTTATATTTATTCATTTTTTTATTCTTTATAATCTTGGAAAATTTAATAGAATGTTTTAGGTCAGAGATTGGTAACCACATGCCATTTAAGACCACAAATGCATTTTATATAATACTTTTCTTCTTTCCACGTATATTTCTTATTCTAGAAGTCCCAGTTTTTCACAACAAATTGAAAGCTGGGAAGAGAAGACCAATATCATGTTGATAAAACAGCTAAATATAGTCTAGTTCAAACTTGGGAATTATAACTTGATCACAATTGGTCTTAATTATTATGAAGTGTCCTGACCTGATGCTAAAATATCTTAATTTTGAACTGTGCCTTTTGGGCTCCTCCTGGACCCAAACATAAAATTCCCATGATTTCTAGACACCTGAAAAATAATTTCTAGAACATGGTATAGTCTTATCTCTTTCGACAAACTTATTTTGACCAGGCAGTGATCAGAAATTGAGAATAGAAAAATCAAGGAAAATTTACCAAAAAATATATTTTAGAATTATAAAGTTTTAAAAAGTATACTGCTGTTAGTCATATATGAGTGCTTCTCATTACCAGTGTGAATTCTGGCAAGTCAATTAACTTCCCTAACAGTGTGGATTTCATAGTGTCGTAAGAATTAATGAGATTTGTACATAAAGTGCTTAGTACAATATCTGGATCATAATAGGTATTTACTAAAAATAACTCTTCTTAAGTGTTGCCTTGATCAAGACTTCTTGGGGTAAGCACAATTAAATGGTTAAAAAAATTATAAATATACCTTCCTTCCCCCTAGCTCTTTCTCTCCACATTCCCTGTTAGTTGGCTTAATCACTCAAACAGTTATGAGTGGGGATAGTTATCCAGATATTCATAACATTAGAAGTTTTCTTCTGTTTTGTTCCATTTGATTACATCACTTAGTTCTCTAATTCTCCTCTCTTACTCCTGATTTTTTTATCTTTTTCTCAGCTTCCTCTTTTTCCATAGTTTTATCTTCTAATTCACCTATTCTCTCCTCTGCCTCTTCAATCCGTGCTATGGCCGCCTCCATTTTATTTTGCACCTCATTTATAGCATTTTTTAGCTCCTCCTGCCTATTTCTTAGTCCCTTGATCTCTGTAGTAACAGAAGACCATGGGGGAGGGGAAGGAAAAAAAAAAGTTAGAGAGGGAGGGAGCCAAACCATAAGAGATTCTTAAAAACTGAGAATAAACTGAGGGTTGATGGGGAGTGGGAGGGAGGGGGAGGGTGGGTGATGGGCATTGAGGAGGGCACCTGTTGGGAGGAGCACTGGGTGTTGCATTTGACAATAAATTTCATATTTAAAGAAAAAGAAGTTTTCTTAAGATGTAATGAGTAATTAGTAGATAAACCAAACTGATTCTTAGTTTATGATGAACACTTTGCAATAATATATTCTCTCTGATTCTCTTTTAAAATTACCTAAATACTTTAAAATAATGTGTTGTGACAGGTTCTCCAAGTATGTGCATATTTGCAGCATTGATATCCCATTGTGGGATGTGTAGCTTAAAATTTAACATAAGTAGTAGTAGTACTACTTTTCTTTGTAAATAGTAGGTAAATGCTATAGTAATAGTTTTTACTTCAGCATCTCATTTAATTTTCAAAAATAAAAATAGTAAAGTAAGCATAGTAGAAGTTATACCTTTTTTTTTTAAGATGAAGCAATGGAGGTTATAGGAATTGATGTGCACAGCATGACCTTGAGCAACACTGTGAAACTGTCTCTGATTCAATCCTGTCCCCTTTTGCTCTACACCACTTTTCTCTTTCCATTCAGAAGCAGCGAAGTTATTACTAGTTCTGAAAACATGGAGACAGGCACTGCACAGCTCTCCTCTCTGCATTTTGAGAACCCAGCAAAGAAGAGTCTATTAAAGAATGTTGAATAAATTAATGACTTGAAATTGCATTCTTTTGTAGGAACTGCAAATATGTCTACTTTTTAGGTGTTTATATATTACAATGAGAATCAAGAGGAAACAAAGAGTTACAAAGAGTTATAAAACACTAAGAGAATCAACTTGCATTATCTAATTCAGTTTCTAATTTTACCTCTCCAAATTGTAAGTTCATAACACCCAGATACTAAACATTCAATCAATTCACTAGTGAATGGGTTTTTCAAAATTCAAATATGATTGAGCTCTAGGTTAGTATTAATACATAGGTAATACTTCAGCAACAGTGTCTTATGTTTGAGTGAGAGGTTAGTGAAGTATTCCGGTTGAAAAGCAGAACAATAAAGAGTGCTTAGCTTAAAAAAAAAAAAAAAAGGAAAAACAAAACAAAACAAACACAACTGAGTAAGTAACATTTTACCAGTCAGCAAAAGTGTAATAAAAATTATATTCCTCAGGGTGGAACTGTCTTCAGTTCAGTGAGTTTACAGTTCCATTATTACAAAGCAGTTTTTAAAGAGTGTTACTGAACTGATGCTGATTTAAGATCTTATACCCCAATTTTGGCTTTAAAAAAAGGCAAGTCAGTTAAGGGCAAAATCTGATGAAATGTCATAGTGACACTTCACTTACATGGAGGTTAGATTTATGGCAACCTCACTCATCCAGAACACAGGTGTAATCAGGGCATTAGTGAATGAGGCCCTTGTGCAGTCACATCTGTCAGAGGAGTCACCCACATCACTGTAGGGCACACGGGCTAACCTGAAGTTCTTAACCAGGCATTGGGGTATTCAATAAAACCCTGCCAGATTAGAGCACAATAGGCTGACAGCAGCAGCAGAAGTTCAAAGTACTACACAGATAAAATGATAGTAACCACTAGTGACCACTAAGGCTATCACTACAATTCTTGATGTTTGTAAGAAAACGTTTGCTAATGGGCTGTGTATTGTGTGTAAAAAAGCTAGAGAAAATCAAAATGGTCACACTTTGCATGATTTCAGTATTCATTTTTCAAAATTATTATGCTCTTGAAGCTGCTAAAAAATGAGGTGCTGTTTTATTTCTGTAGCACATTTAGTTTTTGAAGAACCTAAAGACATTCAGTCAAATAAAGGTTTTTTTAATGCTCTCATGAAATTTATTTATCCTACCTTTTATTTTTTTGAGAGGAAATGTTGCATGAAATCAACACTGCAATGCAACATTCAATGAGTTCTGAACTACTGTATTATAATGACAGCCAGTGCCATATAAGGAAAATAGTTAAAGATGTCTTCCTCACACATCAAAATCTGATCCTGATAGGAAGAGTACCTGTGGGCTCTGTGCCTCTCATTCCTGCCCTATTATCATCTTCTCTTCATACCAACTTCTGCCACCCCTATATCTTCCCTTCTCTTCCCGTCCATGTGTTTTGTCCACCAGGGCTATTTTCTCTTCCATTATCCTGAACTGCTCCCTCACCAACAACTATAATTAAGCCCTATTCTTTTCCTCCTCGCATCCCCACTAGATGTGTCTTTATAGCAAAATAATTTCCAGTGGAATTAAAAACCTTAATGTACAAAATACAGCAAAACCATGATGGCATAGAAAGACTACACAGTCGTCAACAAAAACACCTTGGAACAAAGAAAACCTTCTTAAAACCAGTCACAAAACCAGAAGCCAAAGGTAAAAATAATAATAATAATAATGAATTTAATTAAATAAAAACTTTAATTTCCACTTCCAATATACATGATGAATCAATATAATAACAATAATCCAATGGAAAAATAACCAAAGGTCAGAACACAATGAAACAGAAAAAGAAGTATGAATAGTTTACAAACATGAGAAATTTCATTCAAATTTTTATTCATAATTCAATATTTGCAACTTTGCCATCTGACTGGTGAGATTTGAAAAATTGATTAATTTGAAAAATTCACAGTGAGGTCTTAGAGAATCTTGATGTCTTATGCTAGTGGTGGGGAAATTGAACTGGCACCCTCTCTCTGGAATTTAGTTAATTTGCATTTAAAAGCAAGTATCTTTCCACTTTTAGGAGTTTATTTTACTAATCTACTTATACGCAAATATGTAATTGGTGATATTTTAATTGCAGCATTATTGTTTCCCAGCTGAAAACTACAAACAACCCAAAAATCCATCATCAAGGGAATATAAATATATTATGGAATATTCATAAAATGAAATGTTATATGGCTATTCAAAAGATATATGATCTCTATGTGCTAATATGAAAAGGTCTTTGGTAACTATTATTAAATGATAACATCAAAGAACATCATATTAATCATGTGTTTTATTTTCCTTATCTTATGATATTTGACATTTAAAAACATTTCTGGGGGGAGAGACTGCACCTTATGAGGCTAGCCAATTCTTAGAAACAGCAGAAACCCAGCCAGGAACATGCGTGTGATACGCAAACTAACAAAACTGCCCTATCTAATCTGTATACCACAGAGTGACAATATTGCTTTGCCTTAATCATCCCCAGGGCCATGTGCCAGACAACTAGAGATCACTCTTGTAGTCTGAAGCTCAATGAAATTAGTTAAACTCACCAATCCTAAACAATTTACCCTGCCTTGCCTGGTCTTACCTGGGAGAATCCCAAAAAAGGTAGTGGCCTAAGTGTTCCCCTACTCCTACTTTCTGCTTCCTCATCAAAACCTGGTGTTCCTCTTGTGACCTGGAGTGAGAAGCCATGCCTCTCATTACTAGGGGAACTGTGAGTAACAGTAAACTTTTCTTTCAATGGCACTGACCCTTCTGGGTAGTTAATCACCTTTATAAATTAAGACCCAGCACAAAACAGAATAATGTTTATAGAATGTTCTCATTTAGTTGGAAAAATGAGTATGTATATGAATGGATAGCTGGACTATTCAGGGAGGGTATATGAGAAAGAATTCTGGACAATGGGAACAGAAAACTGGGATGAAAGAAAGAATAACCCTTACTATATGATCTTTTAGACAACTTAAATTGCTTATATGTATTGCTTTCCTAAAGGTAAAGGAACAATATAAAAATGACTCTGAGTGCTATATGGGGAACATATTGGAGAAGGTGGAATAGAAGAAGGAGATCAGTTAGGAAAAGTTAAGAGTGCTCCCAATAGTGATGACGGTATAGCAAATGAGGAAGAAAATGATGAGTGGGAAAAGGGATAGGTTAGAAGTATATATTAGTATAGAATACGTAGCACTTCATAATAAATAGAATTTTGGTGACAAGGAAGAAAGGGATTGAGAATTGCTTTAGGGTTCTAATCCAGGCAACTGAATAAACTGGAGTGCTATTTACAAAAATGGGGAAAATGTGAGGAGTCAGTGTTACAGGAGATGCTTAGAGACAATCCTACTTTAAGGCTGAGGAGCTTGTATTTAGAGATGTGCCATGGTTTAATTCTTCCTCTTGGGAAAAGAGGGAATTGATAAATGCTATTGCATTTATGCTCTAACACAGGATACTGCAGTCCCTGCCAGCTCTTTCCAGAAGATACTTTAGAACTGATTTCGCAAAAAAGAGAGCATCCTACAATATTCACTTGTCTTCCTTCGGCTGAAAAAATATGTATGGCTTTTAGCATGTGATGTTTCTATTAAAGAACTGGTAATTTCTCTCATTGCTTTAAAAGAGAAAAAAATGTTCTGATTTTCTCCTAGTTTTATTGAAGTATGACTGACATATAAAAGTTGTATAATTTAAGATGCACAACATGATGTTTTGATATATATTTATTGTCTTTAATTGTCTTTCATCACTGTTACTTACTCAGCTAGGCTAGGAAAGGGCATTGGGATCATGGTCAGAAAAAGTTTCTCTTTGAAGCAGGTACCAGCTCATTACAGAGCTTGACCAAGGAAACCTCACTGCTTTCCTCATCTAAGAAGGAATGGATTCACATTATAAGGGACAGTTGAAATCAAAGAAAACACCATAAGAGTTATTATTTCATAGAATAAAATAGAAGTAGAAAATAAAGCGAACATGTTGAAAATCCTAGCCTGGACTGATTCATACTATTTCCCTGCCCTAAAGGGAACCAATTAACTTTTTAGGGCCTGGAAAGGAAAAACTAGTAATCCCTTGAACTTTGCAAGATACCTAAAACCAAGCAACCAACTAATCAAAGAAACAAATAAACAAGAAAATGCATTCCAAGGGTTGTTCTAATTTTGATTTATTCCTGTTAAGAATAAAATCCAAGTAGAGATGTCAAGTTAGCTAATGAACATAGCTGTAAGATGTCAAACAAGATGGACATTTGTTGTCAACAGATTTCTTTAGGGTAACACTCTATTTTTCTTAATTATTGATTCTATGTCTTGCTATCTTAAATTTTGAAATTGCATTATTTTTCTCTTTATATCCCATGATTGCCTCTAATATATCTGTTATATTTTTAAAATGATACCAATTTTTATTCACTGAAAAGTACATTTATATGTAAGATTTAACCAAGTTATTAAGTGTTTACCTTCAAGAAATGTTACAAGAAACATGGCTTGACTTTGTATTGAAAAACAGAAATAATTTCCATTAAAAATCTGTTATAATCCTTTACAATGTTTAACACAACATGTACTTTATCAAATGACATTAACCTACTTTGAGGAAAATTATTCTGAGGCAATTAATTGAAAAAAAATTTTTAATGTTTATTTTTTATTTTTGAGATACCAAGAGAGCATGAGCAAGGGAATGGCAGAGAGAGAAAGAGAGAGAGAGAGAGAGAGAGAGAGAGAGAGAGAGAGAGAGAAAGAGAGAGAGAGAGAGAGAGAGAGAGAGAGAGAGAGAGATACAGAATCTGAAGCAGGCTCCAGGCTCTGAGCTGTCAGCACAGAGCCCGACGTGGGGCTTAAACTCATGAACCATGAGATTATGACCTGAGCCAAAATCAGACACTTAACAGACGGAGCCACCCAGGCACCCGTATGAGGCAATTAATTTAAATGAGCACCCTTATTTATCTAGTTTATTGGATGAATAGTGATTAAATAGCACAAAATATAGCTTTCTTATTTATCATTATTTTTGGCTTAGATATAGCTTTACACTTTTATTTTCAATTTGACCATTTCTAAAAAGAATGATAATGTTATTTGCATGCAGTTTCCTGTGAGCTGCTCCGTGTGTTTGGTTCACTGCAGCAAAGAGAGTTGTTTTCATTTTAGTGCTGTTGTGAGTTCTATTCAAGAAAGTGGCTTGCACATGTAATTTACCATGTATACTCACAGAACTTTCTGAAATACAGCACCAGTCATTACACTAGGTGAGGAAGAGATAATGGCAAATATGGGGCAATTTTTGCCCTTGCAGACTTATAGTTACAGATTTACTTGGAGTATTGAGAGTTAAGAGATAGGACATATGACCAATCTAACTACCTAACACACAAAAAAGTGTGACTAAATGAAGTGTATAACTGACTGGATAAGTGACTACTAGAATTTAATGAAAATAAAGCAGCTTTATATAACAACTGAGATATATTATTGAAAAACCACATGGCAGCATAGTGGGGTACTATATTACTTATAACTGATTAAGAATACAGTTGCATATCCGCATGCAATATATATTTAACTTTTAAAGGACAATAGTAAAACGGTGAGCCCAATAACTTAAACAGAAAGTCCACAGCAATGAAGTTTCCTTTGTGCTTTCCCTCTGTCCCAGTCCCCTGCCTCATACTCCACCACAAATATTCCCTGTTGTGAATTTCCCCTCACTTTCCTTTAGATTTTCTCCACTTCTGTTTTGACCCTAACCTAAAGAACATAATGCTTAGGTTTTTTTCTGTTTTTTTAAATTTATATAAAAAATAAGTGTATACTATATTATTCACTTGTAGCTTGCTTGTTTTCAATCAATATCATTTCTAGGATTCATGCACACTGATACATTTACCTCTAGTTCACTCAGTTGTACCACTCTCTAATATTGTGTTAACATATTATTTTTCCTTACTCCTGTTAACAGAAACCTGGGTTATTTCAACTGTTTCAGAGTAAGGAACAACGACCTTAGAAACATTCTTATACATGTGTCCTGGTGGTTACATACAAGAGCAAGAAGAGGAATTTCTAGGTCTAGATTTTACATATATCCAATGTGACACAATAAATAGGCTCTACATTTCTATCAGTAGTATATGAGCTACTGTTACTCTTTATCCTTATCAATACTCATTACTGTTAAACTTGTGAAATTTTTGCCTATCTCGTGTTTTATGACATACCTAATTGTGACTTGTAGTTGCATTTTTTCATGTATCTTTTGGTCAGTTCTGCTATTGAATTATCCTATTCATTAGTGCCTGATATTTATAACATCTGGGAAATGGCTGTTTGTCTTTTTTATGTTACAAATATGTTCTACAAATTGTGGGTTGTTTTATGACTTTATATAGAGTCTTTTGAGAGACAGACATTCTCAATTGTAGTAAATCAAATGTACTGATTTTTAGAATATATGTTAAAGATTTGTGGCCTTACTTATCTGGATATAGTCTCCTATCTATTCATCTAAAGCTTTAAATGTTTGTCCTACTCTCAAATCATAGAGAAAATACTATATATATATTCCTAAACTTTATAATTTTACCTTTTTTTAACAATTTAATTCAACTGGAATTGATTTTTGTGTACAGTTGAGACTTTGTGTGTTTTTTTTTTCCATTAGGATAAATCAATTTTCTCATAATCATTTAGTAAATCATGGCCATTTATTTTTCCACTGCTATTTTGCTATTCCTGTGCTGACACTATAAATGATACCATGCATTCTTCATTACTGTAAGTTTTGTAATATCTTATCTATAAGAGCAATTCACTCTGCTTTTTCTCCTCCAAAGTAAACAGAAACCCATCAAGAATTTTACTGGCATTGTACTGAATATATATGTAATGATATATGTATTATTATTACATACATGTAAATTTGGGGAAGAATAGGCATCTTTATTATACTAAATACCCCTGTTTAAGAACATGATGTTTTCTTATCTTCTTTAACATATCTAAATAAAGCTTTATAATTTTCCTCATATATATGTTACATATTTTTCTTATTACATACCTATTTATTATACGCATATTTATATAATATTACTATGCTCATAATATTCATATAATAAACATTTATAGATGTTTTATATTTACATTTTAAACTGTATTTTATAAAACTTGGGCATGAATATATAGAAATGCAATTGATTTTCTGTTATTGATCTACAGCAAACTAATTATACTATATTATTAGTTCTATTAATATTTCTGTATGTTCTCTTAAGTTTTCTATGAGGCCAACCCATGAGTCTTGTTTCTTCTAAGCAAATCCATACAACTTTTTTTTTTGTAATGTTGATTTATTTGTGTGTGTGTGTGTGTGTGTGTGTGTGTGTGTGTGTGTGTGTGAGACAGAGAGAGAGAGCATGCATGTGTGAGCAGGGAAGGGGCAGAGAATAGGAGCAAAGGATCTGAAGTGGGCTCTGTACTGACAACAGACTCGAACTCACCAACTGTGAGATCATGACCTGAACAGAAGTCAGAAACTTAACCAACTGAGCCACCCAGGTGCCCCACATCTTTATTTTATTTTATTTTATTTTATTTTTTTAATCTTACTGCAGTAGCTAGAAACTTCACCACCACAGTGGTGGAGTGCTGAAAAGTTGGAAAAATGAAGCACTGAAAGTTTAACTATTCCCCACTCTTGGCTATGTTTTTACATGTTGCTCATCAGGTTCGTTCTACAATCAGTTGGCTAAGTCTCTTTATCATAGTCAGAGGTTTAATTTTATTGAATGCCTTTAATATCTATTGAAATGGTCACACATATTAAGCTTTAAATTAATTTTAAATTCCCTTGTATTACCCCATTTATTTTTCATAAAAACCATATTTCCTTTAGTTTCATTATAGGTTAGTTCAAAGTAGTAATCTGAAATTTTATCTTTCTTGTGTTTGCCCTAATTGTGGTTCCCCCCTCTCCTTTTTCTGAAGTTCTCCTTAAGTGACTTTGTATTTTCTCTGATTTTCCCCCTATAGAGTTTTGTATAAGTTTGTGTAGATTTTATTTTTTAATTTATTCATTTTGTAAGGTCCTGGTTCTCCTAAGTTCTATTTTCTTCAAGTTATGTGGGCATATTTTAATTAAAACCCTTTTCTCTGTCATGGGCATTCTTAAGTTCTTTTCTTAAATACTGAAAGTCTCCCAGACATTAAATTATATTTTCAGTGCATTTTTCAGTCATCTGGCTGAACTTAGCCTTTGTAGCTTGGAAACTATTTGCATGTCCTTTATTTTTGTTGAGAGCAACAAAGAAGTGAACAATGTAAAAAATGCCTTTTCCTGCTAGGAAAGTAAAATTCCGATTGTAATTCATTTCTTCTCTTCCAGCTACATCCATGCTCACATAAGGTCAACCTTTTAAAACTTAAAGTCTTTGTAGATTTTTGGTGGGGTCAAAATGTTTCCATTTATGAAAACATTTTGTTGCCAACTGACTGGATTTCAGGCACTGGTTGCCAGCAGATTTCTCTTTGTGATTCTTAAAACTTAGTCTTGCTTCTGGACATTATCCCTCCAGATTACATTTCCACTTAGTCCAGTGATTTAAAATAAATGTGTATCAGAAAATGGTTTGCCTGCTTAAAGGATTATTTACAAAAATTAACTGCTATGACTGTATGGCCTGGATTTTCATCTCACTCTGTTCTACTCTCTGCTTCATTTACTATATACACTAGTATTCTTTCTGAACTTCAAATTTACCAACTTTGATCACATCAAGGCTTTTGTACAAGCTTTTCTCTCATTTGGGAATGGAATAAATATCTCCCCTTTAAAAAAAAACAAATTTAAGCTCAAAATTTTAGTTTAAAGTAAAATAATGCTGATCATTCTATATAAAGTTTAGTCTACACTAAATGTAGACCTAGTGAGAACAAGGGCCCGATCAGATCCATATATCCAGGGGGCTATATCTTTCTACATATCCTGCTATATCCATGGGGCTGAGTGTAGTGACTGCCACTGTAGGTGTTCAATCCTTATTCATTGAAAAAATGAAGAAATGACTGAATAAATCCATATATAATTGGGAATACTTGATATATGGAAGCTGAGACAAGAGGGTAACAAAGAGTAGTGAAGATGAGCTCGGCTTTTTTCCTCCAGTTTTGCTTCCCCAGCATTAACCAGTTGTTAATCTTGCAGAACATCCCAATAACCATTCACCAACTGTCTGGCAAACTGGTCACACTATAAACTTTGCCCCTCCACACTGGTTACTAGTGGTGGGATTTTCCATAACTCTGTTATTTATTTCCCTCAATTCCACATTTCTCTTTGAACAGTAGAAATATATGTCACCAGGAAGCATTCTTTTATTTTAGTCCAAATTACATCTGAATATATTTTTTTTGACATAAGTAGTATGAAGTTGGTGCTAATGCATATTTTAAGTTCTCATGGGGTTTTCTCTTTAACATTTTTGGTTATTTATGTTTAAGTTCTTAAATGTCTAGATGGTGGGATGTACATAAGTCTATACTTAAAGACATCTAAACTTGGCCATTTTTATTTGACTGAAAGAAACTTGATTTTTTTTGTTGTTGATTATTTATTTTTGAGAGAGAGAGAGAGAGAGAGAGAGAGAGAGAGAGAGAAGAAAAGGGCGGAGAGAGAGGGAGACACAATTTGAAGCAGACTCCAGGCTCTGAGCTGTCAGCACAGAGCCCAACACAGGGCTCAAACTCATGAACTGCGAGATCATGACCTGGGCTAAGTCAGATGCCCAATTGACTGAGACACCCAGGCACTCCTGATTGAAAGAAACTTTCAATCTCTATTCCAGATTGTCTAGTTTGACAGAATCAGAGTCAAGCACAAACACACACTTATCATTTTTCTCTTAAAGCTTAGTACTTTAATAGATACACTTCAATTGCTTTACTGTTAATTTTTAATGAACTGTAGTTTCTTATCTTTCTAATACAACACTGTCCTTGAAAATGCCTTTATACTCCTGGAATAATCAAGATAAAGATATTTTTCTTTCCTTCTGAATATTTTAACGTTGGCTTTGGTCCTTAGATACACCTTGAACTTGTTTTGTGTTGATTTTGTGGTTGATAGTTTGATTACTAGGACGAAGATTTATTGTTGCCTAAGTGCTAAGCTTCTAAAAATACTTAGCTAAGCATTCAATCTATGTAATTTTGTACCCTTGAAAGACTTCCTGTAATTAGATATAGGTCAACTATATTCTTGGAAAGGCATGTTCACCCTTTGCCATTTCCATGCATAAATGAATTATAAATTAAAATTTTTGTTATTACCATTTTACTCTGCCCATTATTCTAACTTTACCACAAAAATAAGTTCCATCACTATTCAAACTTAATCTATGCAAAGAATTTTACCTTAATTCAACCTAAATCATATAATTATTTTTAATTATTAAATAAATCCAGGAGCGATGCGGGGAATTGCTACTTTGGAATTAAATTGGAGCCATGAAGAGAAGAGTTCACTGAATGAGAAGCTATGAGAATATTCAGAGAGACTTAACAAGGCACATTATCAGCCTAATATGAATCAAAAGAAAGAGATAATGCTAGATATGCAACAAGGCAGATTTCAAAAGGTTCACCAGTAGTGTCAATTTGTGTAAGATTTGAAGATCCTGAAACACTAAACATAATTGGTTCATGATGTAGGATACTTCCTTACCATAGAAGATAGGAAGATATATACTCCTATATGATAACAGAGGTTTATTGTCAAAACCTAGACGTGGCCTCAATACTATAGGTTTGTTCCATTTATTGTTGTAAGAATGCAATGATTTTAGCTATTTAAAAAATTTTTTTTAACGTTTATTTATTTTTGAGACAGAGAGAGAGAGACAGAGCATGAATGGGGGAGGGTCAGAGAGAGAGGGAGACACAGAATCCGAAACAGGCTCGAGGCTCTGAGCTGTCAGCACAGAGCCCGACGCGGGGCTCAAACTCACGGACAGCGAGATCATGACCTGAGCCAAAGTCGGCCGCCCAACCGACTGAGCCACCCAGGCACCCCATGATTTTAGCTATTTTAAAATTAGAATTAATTTTGAAAATATTCTCCAAAATGTCAAACAATTCCATAAATCAAGTAAAAAAATTAGTACTGATTAACACATAGGACAGCTAATTTATTGAGGTAGTGTTTCTCAGTAGGCATGTAAATGAAAACCATATATTCCATGGTAGCATTTTTGAGATATTTCTACGACCATGGTTGGCACTTATTAATACCTGCCACAGGAACCCTCCAAAGTTTATCTTATTCACACATAAAGCACTGAGGACTTATTCATTTACTGAACTGAACGTGAATTCTCTTATAATGCCTGTCCCCCAGATAAAAATCATAGGAGTTTCAGAAATAGCTTTATGGAATACATTATTGCATTTTCCACAGGAGTGTTGAACACATCGTCCTCAGTACAATTTGTGTCACATATATATATGAATGTACAGAGAGATCCTCAAACAGCCTGACAACCCTGTCTTCAATGGAAAATTAATTTGACTGTACAAAGAAGAACTAATCACAAAGGGCATGCACACTAATGTCACATAAACCTCTACTATAAAAACACAGGAAGAGCTGAGATTTATATACTATTCATAGAGTAAGAGGATTTATTTTGTACATATAGAGAAAGAAGAAAGAGATGGGAGGGCTGTCTCTAGTGATTAGGTAGATGAGGTAGCATTAATGGACTCCAGAAAAAAAATATAATTACACAACGTCTACCTTTCAAGAAGAGTGATTTGCAAATGGAAAGTTTATTTCGTACACCATAAAGCAGAATTAAAGTGCCAGTCAAATATACCTCGAGGTACTGAAACAACTTGCAAATATAAATGTCTAAATACTTGAATAATCATAGAGACTGGGGAGACAAAGTATTTGGATTACCTCAAACCTTCTAATGCAATCTCAGACTGAATTCAGAGCAAACAACACCCATTCTAATTCATATTTTTCAGATCACATTCCAAAGAGTTTGGCTCTGGGAACCAAAATTAAATAATAAATGATGAACTACATCAGTCTAGAGGCAGAAAAGGATAGGAAGTTGAGAAATCATACTGTTTGAGAATTGGAACTACTGACACCTGGCTTGAAAATACTTAGTACAAGTTTAATTATCCTTAGGAATTGAAAGGTTGGTGTGTAGAAAACAATTACACTAAATCAGAGAAGATGTAGTTGGAGATTTCAGCATAACAGCATTATAACTCTTACAGCATTTGAAAAATGTAATTGTCTGCCTTATGAGGTAGTAAAATCCACATCAAATCTTTAGGCAGAGGCTGGATGACCACCTGTCAAAGATACTTTAGAAAGCATTTCTGAATTAGGTGAAATGTTTAGCTATACAACTGCTAAGTACTCCACCAATTCATGAATCTCATTTTCAGTGTATTACATTTGAGAGTGAATACATTTGTATTGTATTACACTTGAAATATGACCAATGTCAGGGGTGACTGGGTGGCTCAGTCAGTTAAGTGTCTGACTCTTGATTTTGGCTCGGGTCATAATCTCACGGTTGGTGAGATTAAGCCCTGGGTTGGGCTCTGCACTGACAACGCGGAGCCTGCTGGGATTCTCTCTCACACTCTCACTCTGCACCTCCTCCTCTCTCTCTCTCTCTCTCTCTCAAAAAAAAAAAAAACTTTAAAAAAGAAATATGAGCATCATATATTAGTAATATCTCTTTCATTCAAATGTTTTTAAGAAGCTTTTTAGCAATGGAATTGTTCATTCTTATTTGAAAAATGGCACACGTTATAAGATCTGAGACCTGACAATTATTAGTCTGCCTTTTAACTTTATGCAAAACAATAGAATGAAGAATTTTTAGATTTGGGGAGAACCTCTTTATTTAATAAAAAAAAAATCTCTCTAAATACAACTCAAGGAAAACAATGGAATTGTTCATTTACTGTAGATTAGAAATAAAAAAAATATATGTACATCATTAAAATATTTCACTGCATAAAAGTTCAAATCATTCTTGAAAATATGTATACCAAAGTGTTATGCCCTGATTCCTTTTTAAAAATTTTTATTTTTAATAATTTAATAAACAAAATAATTTTATTTAAAAATTTTTTATTTTAATTTAATTTTATTTATTTATTTTTTTAAAATCTTTTTAATGTTTATTTATTATTAAGACACAGAGAGACACAGAGCATGAGCAGGGGAGGAGTAGAGAGGGGGGAGACACAGAATCCAAAGCAGGCTCCAGGCTCCAAGCTGTCAGCACAGAGCCCGACGCGGGGCTCGAACTCACAAACGGTGAGATCATGACCTGAGCCGAAGGCAGACGCTTAACCGACTGAGCCACCCAGGCGCCCCTTTAATTTTATTTTTAATAAAAGGCCCTGCTTTCAACATTGTCAGGTTTAATAAAGCTTGCCAAAACCTTTTAATAATTGTTTACTATTACAAAAAATGTTCCTAACAATCTATTGCCATCTTCCAAACCTTTATGCTTGCCTTTTTAAAAAAATATTTTAATGTTTATTTATTTGAGAGAGACAGAGAGACAAAGCATGAGTGGGGGAGGGGCAGAGAGAGAGGGAGACACAGAATCCAAAGCAGGCTCCAGGCTCTGAGCTGCCAGTGCAGAGCCTGATGCGGGGCTCAAACTCACAAACCACGAGATCATGACCTGAACCAAAGTCGGAAGCTCAAATGATAGAGCCACCCAGGTGCTCCTATGCTTGCCTTTTTAATTTCCAATTAACTCATGCTTAATATTTGTTTTTGCTTTTAGTAAGATCACAAATTACATAATAAGCAACACTAATAACTTCACATACATCTATTAGTTTCTGCTTTTAAAAATATACTAAAAATGAAAAAAAATTAACGACTTGAGATGATTTTATGAAAAAAGTTGCTGGTTTTGCTCTGCAAGAAGAATATTTGTGATATGTACAGACTGCTGGTACCCAAGAGGAAAAGATAGCATTTTAACACAAGCGTGAAGTTTGCATCAGCCTGAAGCCAAAACAAATAGTTTTTTTTTTCCCCCTTAACAGAAAATTTATAGGCAGAGTTGAGGGAAAAGGCCATATACATGAACGTTATCACATTCCTATTTACTATAGCTACTTCCCATGGTCCACTAGAGACCTCTCTCTCCCTATAAAAGCAGGGGTTGGCGGGGGGGGGGGGGTGGGTGGGCGGTGGAGGGAGATGAGTGCTGGATGCCTTAGGGAAGACAGCAGGGGAATGGCTCCCTGCAACAGTTCCTATAGTTCGGGAGTATCTAACTTCCAGTGCATGGTACCAGAAGGGCAGGACCAGGAAGGATGGGTAGTTGTTTATTTCCCCAAATAATAACTACTCCTTAGGAATGGTAATGCTGAAGAAGTATTTTTGTTGTTTACTAGATTCAAACTACTCTCTCCCACTTCAGCTGAGAAGGGGCATGTTGTTCATCTGCCATCTTGTCTTTTTCACCTCTGTCTTCTTTTCATTCTTGCTTTCTCTAAATCTAAGTGGCTTGCATTTCGGAGAGGCCCATATTTTGGAATATAGTTCATGTTTTACAATTGCATCAAATTAAACAATTGAAGCTATTTGGGCCTGGATTTAATCACTTATTTGCTTTGATTCTTTATTTCTTTGGGGCTCTAGAAACTAGGGCATGATCCACTAGAGACAGCAGTGTGTAGAAAAAGAGAAGATTCACAATTTTTCCCCAATTACGACATTCTTCTTGCTTCTATGAGTTACACAAATCACACTGCTTCTCCCTCATTTGTCAAAATTGCAGTTTGTTCATCAGACTGTGTGTCTCTTAAGTGTCAACTGCAGTTTATTCTAAATGATGTACTTGTTGGAAGAAACGTTGTAGGGTTTATTCTTAAACAGTGAAATGTATACAAGAAATTAGGAAATGTATCATTATTGATATAAATGAATATACTATCAAGTGTAAGATTGGCATTAGCATTTTTAGTTAGTGATTATCCTGTGCACGAACACACTGCTTTGGTTTCATTGGAACCAGATTGCGTGACTGCAGGCGAGCGGCTTATCCTCACCCAGATGAGGAAATGAGCATGTTGGTCTAGATGATCTGAAACGTATTTCCCAGCTTAGTAATTCTATTATCCTTATGACTTTTGGAGTAGACTATAATTTATTATTAATATATTATAAATGCTATCATAGTGTTGAAGAATATTTAAGTCAACTTGTAGATGTGTGACTTCATTCATAACTAGGAATGAAGAAAAATCTAAATCACATGCTTAAAGGAAAACTGTGTAAGTTTATACAAATAGTACTATTAGTATACACCACTGGCACAACAGATTTATAAAAAATAAAATCTTAACCGTAAATATTATTCTCTAGTTATCACTGAATTATTCTCCAGATTACAGGAAACAAAGCATTCGAACAGAACATTAATCACTGTTTCTGAAGTTGTAATCAAATGAAACACCTAGAAAATGTTAATTTGTACAGTTATTTAGCTCTAGGGGGCACTGCTGTACCGTGTATAATGTTTGGTTTACTGACCAAGGCTTAAGCAAGATTTCATTAAGGAGTTGTGCAGGTTTCAGATACAGAAAAAGCACATAAACTATTTATAATCAATTTAAACTTTGAGAAAATTAGGTAACTGTGTAAAATATTTATATGCAGTTTTTGGAAATGAATGTTTCTTTTGTTGGTAAGAATATCTGTCTTTCTGCAGCAACTAACTATGCTTGTGGATAGGGGTGTTTTTATTAACTTTTACTGTCAAGGTCTCAGGAAGGACAATATATGTTACTGTTATGGAATTATTAAAAGCATTCTGCCTTAAAATTCAAAATATAAACAAAATGGCACAGTTGGTACCCCAGATATTGTAATCTTTTAATTGGCTGTGCCATTGCTATATTCAGTTAATCTCTAATCAGAAGGCTCTGCAAAAGTATAAAAAATCTATGACTGAAGGCATCTTTCAAAAATAAAGACCCTCAAAAACAATGACAGTTCAAAACAAACCCAATGGTAAGTGACCACATTTATATTATTAAACTATGGGAAATGAGGACTGTCAAGGTGAGAGCCAAATACAGACGTCAAGATCAGCAGTCTCACAGATTTTAAAAGCATATTTTAAAAAAATCTTCAGAAATGAATTTTATCATTTAAACTATCATATGTGGATTATGAATACTTAACAAAAGTCTGTAAATTAAATGAAAGCCCAAATCAGGATATGCAAGTATTTATATTGAAGACTAACAGAAATCTTCAAAACTATATATGCAATTTTAGCTCACCTATCATTCACTGTTAAAGCATTAAAAAAAAGGGTTTTGACATTTTCAAGCCAAACAGAGTTGACTTCCAATGGCCAAAAATCTTTTAAGTTAAAACTGGAATTACATTTAGACTAAGGTAACATCTGCTCATTATCTAATACATGGACAGATCATAAATAGAATAATGCACAACCATATGAATAATTTAGATTTTTCCCATTAATTACTGTGCATATTTGGCATGATTGTCAATTTTTATTGATTACTCTAACAGCAATGTAGAATAAGGAAGGATTCAGAGGGGCCAATATAGATGTTTGCTTGAGGATTTTGCACTATACCCCTGATCTAAGGTACTGACCTTGAATATAGAATAGAGGGGACATTTTAGGTATATTTAGGATACACAGTTGATGGTACTTACTGGCTGCATAAAAGGACAGGTTTATGACAAAATGGGTTGACTGTGATTATATATGATCATGGAGGTATTAACTGAGGAGCATATTTCTATTCTGATATCTGGGCTGGCACATGAACATGTACTTCTGAAAATCAGTAACATCTAATATGAAATAAATGAGCCCATCATATATACTGGCCTCATTCAATTTATTTCAATTAGCCAACGGATGGATAACTTGAGATTGGGATTGTCCACCTATCTGTTGACTTGGACAGTAATAAACTAACAAGTATTCTTAGCTGAGATTTTGGAACAGGGTTTACCAGATACTCAAGCAGCAATTCTGCAATGGCCTCTCTTTTCCATGTCTGATGCTTCCAAATTAGAGGAAATCTTTTGTACAGTATCACAGGAGTCCAACACTTAAAGTGAAGAAAAAGCCCTAGTGAAATATAATAAAATAATTTGATACTTAGAATAAGTATTAATACTAATTTTAAAAATTGACCTACAATTAACTTGGAATCAATCTCTAGATATGTGAGTGAATGTGCCTATAGATGGACTCCAGCTGCTGGCCATCAAGTCTTCCTTATCAAACACTGTGAGAAAGAACTAGCCACAGCACTGAATTTCTGATCCACAGAATTCTTTTTTTTTTTTTTTTTAGTTTATTTACTTTTAGAGAGAGAGAGGAAGTCAGTGAGAGTGCAGAAGGGACAGAGAGAGAAGTAGGCTCTGCACTGACAGGGCAGAGCTCCAACTCACAACTGTGAGATCATGACCTCAGTCAAAATCAAGAGTCAGATGCTCAGCGAACTGAGCCACCCATGGGCCCCTGGCCACAGAATTCTTAAACACAGTATGTGATTGTTTCACACCAGCATGTCTTGGGGTACACTGCTACTAAGCCATACTGACTAGAACACCACCCTAGGTCAAGACATCATCATCTTAGGCATGAACTATTGAGAAAACTTTCTTTTGATCCACTCCACTGACATTCGATCCATCTGCAAGTCTATCGCTTCTACATTTTTAAAAAAACATCACAAATTCAATGACTTCTCATCATCTTCAAGGTGACCAAAATAGCTTCCTTATTTCACTCTCATCTTATAGTCTGTTTTCCACACAGTAGCTAGAATCACACGCACACACGCACACACACACACACATAGTCATGACTCTTACTGCTCAAAATTATTTTCTAGTCACCTCCATGGAAATTCAAAGTCTTTGATATGGACTATCAATTCCCCAGAAGGCTTTCTGATCTAATATTCTACCACATATTTTATTGTCTACCTCTGCTCCAGTGACAGTTTTCATATTGTTGGAATATACCAAGTTCATTCTTACTTAAGGACTTCTATATTAGCTGGTTTCTTTGCCTCACATACAACTCCCCAAATATTTGCTTCATGTGTTTTCTCAAGCACTACTTCTTCAAAGATGCCTTTCCTACCCTAACTAAACTAATTAGGTAGGCAAGGGAAGAGTCACTATTCTGTGATTCCTTATTTTGCCTTTTACATATCATTTGTCTCTAACAGTTAGATCATATAATTATTCAATTATTATTTCATTGCTCATCTTCTCTACTAGAATATTAGTTCTGCAATGTAGGAACTTCATTTAGTTCACAATGTATTCCCAGAGCCTAGGACACAATCTGACACATAGTGGTCTGAAATATTTATAGAATGAATGGACAAATGAATAAATGGATGATTAGTCTGCCTGGGGAAGCAATAACCAAAGTTTGTCATCTCTAGTCTATTAGAAGGAGCTCACAAGCTGGAATGAAATTCTAGTTCCACCTTGTAACAGCTGTATGCTTTGGATGTGCTTCTAAACTTTTATTCTCTCACTTTTCTAATCTATCAAGATGGACAAATAATAATGTTCCACATATATTATTTTAATGCAAAAGAAAATATTTAGCACTCTGTTAGCAATATAGTGGCATTTTAACAAAAGTGACCTTTCTTTCACAGTTAGATTCATAGCCCATACATCTCAGTTAACCCTAGCTATATCTCAGATGTCTTAACTCTACAACTGTTAACTCAAACCCTGGAGTATTGGGAGATGACTAAGGAGAACATTACTGGCCTTGCCAAAAAGCATGAATTTTATTCTGAAGGCAATATGAAGTCGAAGGAGTTCAAACTTTAAAGGCTGAAGTATTTTAACACATTTCAAAAAGGAGAAATGAAAAAGTTAGTACAAAGGTTCCTGATTTTCATTTTGTATTAATTTTCGGCACAGGAAGTGTTTCTCCTGGAGTCAACAAAGTATTGGTCACATACAAATATAGTTTGCATCAGAAAAGGTATACCAATAAAGATACTCATGTAACCATGGTTAAATGTGACAAAGGCAGTGATACTAAAACTGCAACCACTTTTAGCTGCCCTGCTTTGCATTGATACTGTGGAATCTTCAAAACAGAAAAATGTTTTGAATATGAGTAGGGATTTTTGAATCGGAAAACAGAATCTTAAATCATCTGTCCATCGCACTGTCAAGGTAGATTTTCTTTAACATGTTCTATGACTTGATATATATAAATATAAAAGAAATATTTTATTGTAACCACTTTATTATCTTTAGAATAAGATTTAATATATGTATTATTTTTTTAAAGAAAGGTCTATGCCCATCATGGGGCTTGAATTCACAACACTGAGATCAAGAGTCACATGCTCTACCAACTAAGCCAGCCAGGTACCCCTCATTTGACATAATTAGTAGTTCCATACTTATATAGGTGTAACTTTGATTAAATATTTTCACAGCTTGTCTTTAGTGAAAGAGTTCTTTTTTATATGTTTATAATATTCATTTTTTCTATTTTCTTTGTATTAACACCATCTGGTACAAAATGGGAGTATTTCCAGTGAAAAGTCTAGAAATGTTTGAAGATTGAATAGCTTATAGATAAAATGAAGCCCTAAACCTTAGTTTTTTTCAATTTTAAAATACTTGAAAAAACAGAGGTTAGTGCCAAAGCTCAATGATCTATTGGAAGTTAAAACTATGTACATGAAAAGTAACACTGAAAAGCCAGACAATTTTTTTATTCTATTTGCCTTAATTAAACCACTGCCTTTAGCTACTATGCCACTGACAGCCAAAAAGGAACTACACAACTATTCTCCAGTATCCGTCAAAAAAATAATCCATGTATCATTCAGAAAGTTTTGCTCAGAAACCTGTGATATGATTTTATAAATCTTTGTTCTCATAAAATAAAGCTTTACAAAATATTAAAGCTGTGCTATATTTAATACTCAGAATTTTTTAAAGCTTTTATCAAAAAATCTTTTTAGCAAAGATTACTAGAATGTAAAAATGAATATGATATATATATATATATATATATATATATATAGTATAATAACAAAGACTGAATGCTGTATATCTTATGAACCAATGTAATAAGTGAAATGAAATCATTATTTTAGTATAGCTAGTATATCATCAGAATACCTAGCAAGTGGATAGGTAACAAGTGGATTACCTTCAGAAGTTCTGCTATTTGCAATAGAGCAATACAGCAACGTGGAGGGGACTGGCCCTTCCTAGATGTCATGAAGCAGTATGGCCACTAGCAGTGCACATAAATCTTCAAAATGTCAGCCTCCATATTTTTAATAGAAATCATGACATAATTTTAAAAAGAACATGATAACCTTGAATATCCTCCATTTCTTGAGAAAGATGTATCAGGGTTAACAATAGACTTGAAAGATACCACATTATCACGTTGGGTTAATAGCAAACCTTTGGATTCTTCACTGCTGGTATAAAATAATCCTACTCAAAGTCCCACAGAGTCAGTGACCACACCTGGGAGGCTCAGCACGGAGTCCCAAATACTCAGCAGGACCTTTAATACAAATTTTTGAGTAACTGGATAAATGAGTAAACTGATCTGTCCCCAAGTAAGAGGGATGAAGTACAAAGCATTCCAGGTAAAACAAACACTTGTGAAGAACACTAGATCACAGATATATGAAATTCCGCTCCAGGAAGATGTGTGAACAACTGAAGCCCCTCCAAAGAGCCATCTCTTTCAGGTGCTTTCTAGACTAGTAACAACTGTAAAAAGAAGTAGATGGTGCTCAAATCTTTGCATTTGGCCCATTGCTCTTCTCATCCTGCAAACTTTCCTTGGATGTCTTTATTCAGTTTCATGGTTTTATCTGTTATTTTTATTTTAATATTCCTGAATTTATATTTTAAATTCATATTATCATAAGTCACAGACTCCCTTATATGTCTGTCTGCTGTACATATGTAGTCAAAAGCTTATTCACACAAAAGTTCAAATTCTCCATATCCAAAATGAAAATTTTTGTGTTAGTATTTATATCAGACATTCATATGTACCATTTAAGATTTTCTTATCCTCACCTGCTTCTAGGTGAGTGAATTGGGTCACTCCTTCAAGCCAAAGATGCTGCTGAACAAATTCTTCTCCTTTCCACCCTTGGAAGGACTGCCACAAGTGGCAGTCATTTATATGGCCTCTAAGAGAGTCCAGTGAGGCTGAATCATCAGTCCAATTTATTGCCAAGCAATATCCAGCTTGCTAACACATCCACATATAAGCCCTACTTCATTCTCCCTTTTCCCTCTATTGTGATTCCTGGAATTGCATTCTTTAAAAAAGTAGTAGCACATGAGGAATCCAGGCTGAGACACCATCAAAATTTGCTTCTCTTTTGGTGATAGCTGTTGATGTTATCTACTTTTACCCTGAAACTTCAGCTAAAATCCTAGGAGTCATTCTTGTATTTTTTTTTTTTTTTCCTTAAGCTGCTTGAGACTCAGTAGCTAAATCTGGCCATCGTTCTTTCTAAATAATATGATTCCATCTTCTCTATTTCTGCCAACACTGACTTGTTTCAGGCACTCATTTTTTCTAGGGTTATTGAAATAGCCTCCTATCTGGTCTCCCAAGTTTCAGTCTCATGTCTTCACTTTTAGATTCCATTCTACAAGGACTGATCCAGCTGAATCCATCCAAATGCCTATCTTAACATACTCCTGATTCTCAGCAGCTCCAAGTCCTTTAACACACAAAACCTGCATTATCTGACCTGAGCTTACATTTTGAGGCTTATGTCTCATGCTTCCTGCATTGCATTTTATGCTCCAGCAACCCAGTAATGACATTTAAAAACAAAACAAGACAAATTTCTGTCTCTTTATCTAGAATATTTTCCCCCTTTCATGGCATTTCCTCTTTTATAAATTATACTCACCACTTCTCAAGCTGAGATAGAGGACTCTCTTCTGTGCAACCCAAATTCCATTATACATTTATACATCCATTAGAAAAGTGACTCTTGTTTTTGTTTTATTTTGTTGTACCCCAACACACTGGTAGAATATGACATTCACCCACCAATTTCTCAGTATGGCAAAGATTCTCTCCCCAATATGTGAAAGGTATTTCAGACTCTGGAGGCAAATCAGGTATAGCTTTTGATTCTGTTATGCCTGCTCTATGCTAGATTGGGTATTTGTCCTGTCTCCCCTCCCACACCCATTGCTTTAAAATGCACTAGACTGTCCTTCAGGAGGGATGGACTGGGCCTGTTTTGTTTATCTTTCTATCTCAATACCTACAAGAGAATAAAACCTTCAAGGGTGAATATATGTTTAATGAATGAATGGATGGATGGATGGATGGATGGATGGATGGATGGATGAATATTAAAAGGATAAACCCGGGGCGCCTGGGTGGCTCAGTCGGTTAAGCAGCTGACTTCGGCTCAGGTCATGATCTCGCGGTCCGTGAGTTCGAGCCCCGCATCAGGCTCTGTGCTGACAACTCAGAGCCTGGAGCCTGTTTCGGACTCTGTGTCTCCCTCTCTCTGACCCTCCCCCATTCATGCTCTGTCTCTATCTCAAAAATAAATAAACATTAAAAAAAAATAAAATAAAAGGATAAACCCTGGGCATATCTGAAGTCATATCTTGCTGGGACAAAAGAGTATTCTCAGACCTGACCTTTGATTTATATAGTCCCAAATAAGCAAACAGGATTCTCTGGGGTTACCCGTTATATATACCTGGTGAGTAGGCAGCAACATTGCCAGAGTCTGCAAAAAAGTTGACAGAGGCCTGATAACGGTAATCAAAGAGTTTCTTGATGGACCTGAAAAGACTGTCTTCCATACCAAGCAGTACCTGTTGTAGCTGAATACCTTCTTTGGAACTGAGGGCCAGGGTAGATATCTTTCTGACTGGGACTGAGGCCAGCATAAGTGACTAAGTCATACCCTGTACCTATACCAAGTGGCTTTTTCTGTGTCTGTTGATATTTTTCCATCAATCACAGTCACTCTTATGGCAAACAAGAAAATATTTATATCATTATAATTGTCACTTTTGTTATAACTGTTCATCAATGTGTTTCCCCTCCTACTATGCTATGAATTCCTTAATGACAGTAATTCTTCTTTATTTATTTCAACATCTACAGCATAGAAGGAGTTAAAAACATTATAACATTTAGGAATAAATATGTAGGTATGGAGGAGTGGTAAGACACAAGCTGGAGGAATACAATGGAATCAGGTAAGTAAAGACATGCAAGGCTGAAAAGAAACATTCTGGCACTTTAGGTAGGATAAAAATTAGCAGTCTGTATTAGTTTCTATAATATTCACTGCTGTAAGAAATAGACCACCAAATTTCAGTGGCCTACCAAATTCATTTTTGCTCACATAGCAGTCTAATGCTGGTGTTCCTATTCAGTGGATTGAGGGGCATGATTTTTCCATACCATGACTGAGGACCTTACTAACCCTCCATCCTGTGACTCTACCATTAGGTAGGGTCTCAGAGTCCTCTGCAACCAACAAGGAAGTGAGACAAGAAAGAACATGGGAGAGAAAAATGGCAAAAGAATCATATATCTCTCATATGTTTCGGTCAGTAAGTGACATTATTCATTTCTCTTCATATTCCATTGGTGAAAACTAGTTCTGTGGTACCACCTATAGAAGAGATTGACAAACTTTTTTCTGTAAAGAGCCAGATAATAGTATTTTAAGCTTTGTGGGCCATGTATTTCAGTCACAACTACTCAACTTTGTGGTTATAGGACTGAAAGCAGCCATAGATAATATATAAATGATTGGGTGTGGCTATGTTCTAGTAAAACTTTATTTGAATTTAATTTATGAAATTTTAAGTGTCACAAAATATTATTCTTTTAAAGAAAGTTTTCTAGCCATTTAAAAATGTAAAAAATCTCGGGGCGCCTGGGTGGCTCAGTCGGTTAAGCGTCCGACTTCAGCTCAGGTCACGATCTTGCGGTCCGTGAGTTCGAGCCCCGCGTCAGGCTCTGGGCTGATGGCTCAGAGCCTGGAGCCTGCTTCCGATTCTGAGTCTCCCTCTCTCTCTGACCCTCCCCCGTTCATGCTCTGTCTCTCTCTGTCTCAAAAATAAATAAAACGTCAAAAAATTTTAAAAAAAATGTAAAAAATCTCTATTTCTGGGTCTTGCAAGGCAGTGGGATGAACTTAGCCTATAGCCACGGTTTGCTGACCTCTGACCCAGATGCAAGGTGGCTAGAAAAGGAGGTCCCTGTCTTAGCTACTGACTTTAGAAAAAGCTCTACATTACTTTGGTTGACAGCTAGCTGTGTTCCCCCCTTAGGCTGCTCCTCTGACCACTACATAGCCATGTATGCCCTTCTCTCTCGTATAGAATATACTCAGCCCCTTCCCAAAAGATAGAATGTACAATCTCATCTAGTCAAAGTCAATGATTTTGGGGTGATGTCCAGTCCTTATCATCAGACATGGCTGTGGCTTCTTAAAGGTCTAGAGAGCTACAAAATCAAAAGTAATTACCACCTTTAATATAAACAGGAACAGGAGAATTGCACAAAATGCCCATTCCAAAAGTGAAGAATGGGAATGCACAGCAGTGACGGAAAGTAGCTAAGTCATCAATTATGACACGTTCTGCCTTGGCACGATAGAGAGTTCCTTGATTAGACTGATTGTCTTGGGAAAAAATCTCCCCACTCATTGTGTCTGACCTGTCTCTCTGGTCTTATCTGGAATGGCTTGGGACAGTATGTGCTCCTCGAGAAAGGTAGAGCTTTCACATAGTGCTTTATGCTGGTATAAATTTTGGGGACCAAGAGATATTTTATATTTAGAGGGGTTTTGTTTGTTTTAAATCCAGGCTTGTGGTTTTCTTGGCAATATATTTCCATACACATTTAGGAATCACTAATCTATTTACATTTAGTGTGTTCCATGTTAGTAACAACATGCAATGTTCTTTCCTTGTCATATCTCAAGCCAGGTTTATTTTTCTGTTGTTTTTCTTCCCTTACAACATTATCTCTCAACTTAATGACAGCTACCTTGAGTTCATCTGAGCAACATGGCTAGAGAAGATAAAGCATCTTTTGAATTTATCTTTGCTGTATGGTTTAGTTCTTTTATTTTGCTCATATATCTTAATGAGCCTGTGTTTCTTTCAGTATTATATGTTCTTGATTATTTTGGGGGACAGGTTCTACAAACAGTCAGCTTTTCTAAAAAAAATTTTTGTAATGTTTATTTATGTTTGAGAGAGAGAGACAGACAGAGTGCAAGAGGAGGGAGGGACAGAGAAAGAAGGAGACACAGAATCCAAAGTAGGCTCCAGGGTCTGAGCTGTCAGCACAGAGCCCCATGTGGGGCTTGAACTCATGAACCACGAGATCATGACCCGAGCTGAAGTCGGACACTTAACTGATTAAGCCACCCAAGCGCCCCAACAGTCAGCTTTTCTAAACTTTAGAAGCTTCAATCATGTTAGATCCTTCAAGTCCTCCTCTCCCAGTAAAAGACAATAAATGCACTTCCAAACATCATATGCCAGAAATCAGACACTTTCCTTTAGCTCACAATTCATGGATGAGGACAGTCCTACCACAATGCTACCACAGTGGACTTGCATCCACAGTCCTACCTAGATGCAAGACAGGGGTGGAAGGGATTGAGTAAGTTTGTTCTTGCCTGTGCAACTGCAACTGTTTCTATAGGGCAATTATATATTATGAAGGGGGTGCATAAACTGTTTTGTTTGCAAAGCTAGTGGAGAATTTAACTTTTAATCTGAAAGCAATGGCAAGCATTTGGAAGGTGGCCATCCATTAATACCAAAAGCAGAGATTGCAAGTAAAATATGTCTGAAGCATAGTAGTGCAATATATAGAAGCCCTGGCACTGTGGTCTCACCTTATCAGTCTCACCACAGTTCTGAACATATGAGATAGTTTTTGTGAACCATGATTAATCATGAACACTACCATGAATTCTATTATTCCTAAATGAACATTTCTATTTTTCATAATAACCAAACATGTTATATATTACCATAACCTCAAATAGTAGTATTTGGAAAAGATTCATATCAAATTCTAACAGATACATTTATATCTCTGTAAGTAAAACCCAACTACATACATTTCACTGAAAAACTAAAAATAGTTTCTTTTTCCTGAATGTTTCATTTCCCAAGTATTAAAATAGACTTTAAAATATAAATATTGATATCTTTCAATTGTCAAGGAAAGTATGCAATGCACAAAGATTTGAATGAGACAGGAATAGAATGTCAGAAATTTCTGCAGTGCAGAAAAATGAAAATACATGTTAGTTAAAAAACTTATGCCAAATAAAAAAAGTTAAATTGCAATGGAAATAAACCCAATTTATAGTGTAATAAAATCTATGAATTTCATATTTGTGCTTTTCTCTTAAGTGTCTCTGTGTTTATTTTTTGTTTATTTTAGTGTGTTACTTTGTTCATTTTGAACTGGCAATTCAAGTAGATACTTCTTTAAAAACACGAAGGTGGTACATTTGAACTTCTCATGGAAAACATTCTTCTTCTTAGATTACTATTCTCCCAGTTGATAGGAAATGTGGTCAAACAAAAATATGTAAAGATGGCTAATTATACTAGCTACCAAAATGGAAGCATATCCTGTGTCATTGTGCTAAATGCAATGTTTATACACAATTTCATTCAGTCCTCATACTAACTCTATGATTCATTATTATTGCCCTTATTTTACAGGTAGGGAAATAGAAGTACATACAGGTTAAGTTACTTCGCCAAGGTTATATTGATAATAAGTAGCAGAGCTGAACTTTCAAACTTGGTATTTCTGATTAACTCCTCTACCATTAAAATACACCAGCCTAAGTCAAACCCACTTCCACAAAACCAGCAGATAAATTCTCCAGTTCCTGTCTGTTGTAATAGAGCAGAAACAATCTTTTTATAGCTTAAGCATATTAAACATATTTTGTGATGAACTCTGTGTAATAAGAAAAAAATATTTTAAATTACTTTTAGGGAAAGAATTGCTTTTAGTTTATGAAAAACTAGAGTAGAACATTTAATTATGAAAGACAGGCCCCAGGGCATGGTCCAGAAGTTAAAAAAAAAAAAAAGCAATATTATGAGAGTTAATTGCTCTTTTTAGTATGATAGGAAAAAAAATACATAGAGAGTGAGGGGTTAGGGATTCCAAAAATAATGAGATAAGGACAGATTCTAGGGAGGACACATAAATTCTGTTAATGTTGAGACTGAGGCCAAATGCAGATCTTTAAGAAACACCTGAGGTGGGAATGGTCAAGGGATTTCTAAGACCAAGGATGACTAATAGTCAATATTTCATATTCTTGTATTGTTATGCTATTCTCTGATGTATCTGACTCCTTTTTTCGGAGCCCTGACTCTCAATTCTATGTTACTATTTCTTTGGGAAAATATACGAAAAAGGACTATGTAAATCTATCATTTGAGAAGGAACAAATGATAAACAACAACACAATGATAATAGCTAACTAGTAATAATAAAGTGTGTACCAGGCATTTGACCTCATTGAGAGAAGTTTTTAAAAGTATATATGAAATCATGAATCTCTTACAGCAACACTCTATGGCCAGTATTATTATCACTATCACCATTTATAAATGAAGGAAGCATTAAGTCACAGAGATGATAAGTGGTGCAATACATGGTTCCAGAGGTACCAGGTATCTCCTCTTTTTAGTTGATAGCTCTGAGCTTTAGAATCTGAGTGCAAGTAACATCAAAGTGTCACTTCACTTGAAAAATGGAAGTAGAAAGAATTTAACAAAAGCTATGCATTTAAACACAAGTTCCCTTGTGATCATGGGAAGGACAGAACTGACACATATGTAAGACTCAAGTCATTTTTAGATACATCAGGAAATTAGAATTCCACAAAATTAGTTCATTCAGTTGCTAATACTTGAGGAGTGGCCAAATAATACATGTATGTCCACACACATGAAATGAATCGCCTTACAGGTTTGTAAAGCCTAGATTGTTAAAGACTTCAATTATGCATTTATTAGCTCTATTCTATTGTACCTTTAGACACAATTACTTGGAGAATTTGTGTGTCTATTCTTTTTGATCATATTTACTAATAAACAAACTCTACCCATACAGATCAGGGATGTCTTAGTATACCCAAATCATAAGAATCCTGATATATGTAATTAGGTCCACTATGGAATTCTAGAGAAGAAAATTTTTAAAAATTTTTTTTAATGTTTGTTTATTTTTTGAGAGAGAGACAGACACACACAGAATCCAAAGGAGGCTCCAGGCTCTGAGCTGTCAGCACAGAGCCTGACGTGGGGCTCGAACTCACGAGCTGCGAGATCATGACCTGAGCCAAAGTTGGATGCTTAACCAACTGAACCGCCCAGGCACCCCAAGAAGAAAATATTTTTAAATATTGTGAAGTAGATTTAAGATATCAAAAACATCAAAAAATACAGGATGATAAAAAGTTTGGTTATATTTAGATACAATAACTATGCATTTTATAAATTTTATTTATTATTAAGACTGTTAGGATTACCTAGTTTGGATTTGAAGAGTATGGAAAAAAAAGATCTATTTTCAGCTGTGTGTGTGTGTGTGTGTGTGTGTGTGTGTGTGTGTGTGTGTAGTCCTAAACTTTCAAGACAAATACAAGTTAAAAGCAAAAACAAACTAAAGTCTTTGATATACAGGGAGCAAATGAAGCAGTCTGAGAAGACACACACATTTTTCAATTATACAAGTATATCATCTATGTATTTTCCTTCAGGTAGAACTTTAAAATTTGATTAAAATACAGCTAAAACATTTTCCATAGCATGATTTTATAAAGTAAAGTTTCCTCTATAGCCTTAATTTCAAATATTACAAGTTTAAAATACTTGACATGGTTGATCCCATCATCTTTTAAAATTTTAATATATCGTCAATGTAAATTTACATATTTAAAGTAAAGTTTAATAAATCATGTTGGGAAAACTAGATCTCCACATACAAAAGAATGAAATTGAAATTGGACCCTTATTCTATAAATAAGAATCAATTTAAAATGGATTAAGAACTTAAATGGAGGACCTGAAACTATGAAACTCCTAGAAGAAAAGATTTTCCTAGGGAAAACTCTCTGACACGGGGCTTGGCAATGATTTTTGGGGGATGACACCAAAACCTAAGGAACAAAAACAAGAAATACACAAAAGGGACTACATTAATTTTTTCTTTTTTTGCACAGCAAAGGAAACCATCAACAGGATGAATGAAAGGGCAATCTATGGACTCACAGAAAATATCTGTAAACCTGTAAACTGTATATCTGAAAAGGGGTTAATATCCAAAAAATATAAGAAACTCCTTCAACTCAATAGCAAAAAGACAAACAGTCCAATTTAAATTTTTTTTAACATTTTATTTATTTTTGAGACAGAGAGAGACAGAGCATGAACGGGGTAGGGTCAGAGAGAGAGGGAGACACAGAATCGGAAGCAGGCTCCAGGCTCTGAGCCATCAGCCCAGAGCCCGACGCGGGGCTCGAACTCACGGACCGCGAGATCTGACCTGAGCTGAAGTCGGACGCTTAACTGACTGAGCCACCCAGGCGCCCCCAAACAGTCCAATTTAAAAATGGGTAAAGGTTGGGGCGCCTGGGTGGCGCAGCCGGTTAAGCGTCCGACTTCAGCTCAGGTCACGATCTCGCGGTCCGTGAGTTCGAGCCCCGCGTCGGGCTCTGGGCTGATGGCTCAGAGCCTGGAGCCTGCTTCCGATTCTGTGTCTCCCTCTCTCTCTGACCCTCCCCCGTTCATGCTCTGTCTCTCTCTGTCTCAAAAATAAATAAACGTTGAAAAAAAATAAAAAAAAATGGGTAAAGGAATAGACTTTTTCCAAAGAAGACATACAAATGGCCAACAGGTATATGAAAAGAAGCTCAACATCAGTAATCATCAGAAAAATGCTAATTTCAACCACAATGAGATATCACTTCATATATGTTAGGATGGCTATTTCAGGAAGGAAGGAAGGAAGGAAGGAAGGAAGGAAGGAAGGAAGGAAGGAAGGAAGGAAGGAAGGAAGGGTGGATGGGTGGTTAAGATAACAAATGTTGCCAAGAATGTGAAGGAAAGGGAGCCCTATATATGTAAATTGGTACAGCCACCAACAGGACACAGTATGGAGTTTACTCAAAAAACTAAAAATACAATTACCATATGATTCAGCAATCATTCTTTTGGGTATATATATAAAGGAAATGAGATCAGTAACTTAAAGAGATACTGTGTTTCTACATTCATTGAAGCAATATTCACAACAGCCAAGATATGGAAACAATCGAGGTGTCCATCAATGAATGGATAAAGAAACCGTGGTATATATGAATAATAGAATATTATTCAGCCTTAAACAGGAAGGAGATCCTGCCATTTGTGACAGCGTGAATGAACCTAGAAGACATAATGCTAAGTGAAATAAGCTACATGCAGAAACAAAAAAATTTGCATGATCTCACCTTTATGTAAAATTTTAAAAAGTCAAATACATAGAAGCAGAGAGTAGAATCATGGTTACCAGGTTTGGGTAGATAAAGGGTAATGGGGAAATGCTGGATAAAGAGTATAAAATTGAAGTTATGTAGTATTAGAGTTATGTAGTTTATGTAGTTTAGAGATCTGACATACAACATGATGATCATAGTACTACTGTATTAAATACTGGAAATTTGCTATGAGAGTGTATTTCAGGTGGTCTCACCACCATTAGAACAAATGGTAACTATGTGAGGAGATGGATATGTTAATTGGTTTGACTGTAGTAGTTATTTCACTATGTATATGTATATTAAGTCACCAAATTATACATTTTAGATACATAACATTTTTACAAGATATTTAAAAATAATAAAACAGATTTAAAAATTATGTTTACTTATTTTTGAGACAGAGAGAAACACAGCATGAGTGGGGAGGGGCAGAGAGAAGAGGGGACACAGAATCTGAAGCAGGCCCCAGGCTCTGAGCTGTCAGCACAGAGTTCTGCACAGGGCTTGAACCCACAAACCATGACCTGAGCTGAAGTCAGATGCTTAACCAACTGAGCCACCCAGGCACCCCAATAAAATAGATTTTAAGGGTACAAATTAAATAGTAAGATCTTAAAAAATGTTATAAAGTTGACAGCTCTTCCCTAGAAGGTTTGAAGTGGACAATGACACATATAATGAAAGTCATAAGGAATGAACTCATTCAAGAAGATAACAGAAATGAAAAGTGGAACCAAATAAGGAGAGAAGCGAAGCAATAATATACAGTTAAAAAGAAATAATTTAAACATATATGAATCCATCACACTGTCAGCCCAATTTTCTTACACTCTATGTCTTAAAAATGAAGAATGTAGAAATATTTATTATTTATTTAATACTGTTGTTGTTGTTGTTGTTGTTGTTGTAGGTTACTGTATGGTCTACTACTGGACAGCCAGGTAAAAACTAACATTTTCTTAAGACAGCTCCCCTATGCTACTGTTCTCATCATGGGAATCAGCAACTCATGGCACAAATTAGCTTTTTGAAAAACATTACACTAAGCTGGCACTCACTAAAGGTAGTCATGTCAAGGTATATTCAAGAGAGAGTCCTACACCTGTGATAAATTCAGCTTCATGCAGAAAGCCCTCCCTGCTTCAGTCTCAAATGTACAAATGTAAAATAAATATCAAACTACAATTCCAGCTCTTGTCCATAATCTGGTCTTCACATGTAAATGACAATCATGTCTCCAGGAGACCAAGAGTATATCAATCTCACAACACATTGTCATAAGACCAGTATCTGAATGGCTAAAGATCTAGAGAACATTGTAATTTACTTCATTCCTCTTGTTTCATTTTAGATTTAATTTGCCTATATTATTTGAGTGAATAAAATTATGAACTTTGGATTCCCATTACTGAGTAATCAAATTTTGTTTTTGTACTTTATTTTGGAGGTTCATATCATCCACTTGAAAATGATATAGGATGCTTATTTTGTAAAAAAAAATAATAGCACTGATGTGTTGCTACAACATTAAAAGTCTATACCTTAGTCTTTTATTAATAAAACATTTAAATCAAATATCTGCTTAAAGTAGGATTCTAGAATGTTTCCACAAATTTATAAGGCATGATATATACTTTATAACCTCTTTTTTGAAAGTTAATATTGTTTGATTTAATGACACTGATGTTCTGCTGAGATGATTTGTGAATAAAGAATTGAAAGTGGAAAATAATCTGATGCTTTGTTTTTTGTTCGTGAATCATTTTCTTCTGTTTAAATACCTCTCCTCATTATACAACACATTCCTTCAGAAATAGTGATTATTTAAGAAAGAAAGGCTTCACATAATCTAGAGTATTTAATATTATATGGAGAAATAAGAAAATGTGTAATAAGGGACCAGTTTGTATATAACACAGTTTCAAAAGTGCACACAAATGGTATATTGCTACAGCTATCCTTTTTTTCCTCACTAAATGGTATGATTTCAGATCTATCCACACAGATACATGTAAATGTTATTTCATTGTTTTCAACTGACTTATAAGTAATTCCATCATATTTATCATCCCTTTAAACATCCATTTCCTTACTTTCCAATGTTTTACTATTTTTAATAAGGTTATTTTAAGTGTCATTAGGTCATATATCTGTGCTTCTCTAGGGAAAAAACCTAGGGGTGGAAAGTTGATTTAGCTGCTCTTGATGTCATACTATATGATATCTATCCATGGGGCCTGAATGATCAGTCTTTCATACCCTGGGCACAAGACACCTCATGCCTCTACTTATTAAGAACACTAGTGAAGTAAATGTAGGTGTCTATTAAAATATGTAGGAAATAATATATTATATATATATATTATTAAGTAATATTATATATTAGTCACAGATAGGACTTTTTGATATTTTATACTGATATGTGTTGACATTTGAGATAGTTGAATAACTCAAGAAACAACGTTTTCCAGTGACAGTAAAAAATTGTGCATGGGTAAAAGATCCATTCCAAATGTGAAAAAGAACAATGGATTTTAATGTAACAGAGTATAAGAGGTTCATTGATCATCAGGTTTCACATTCTACATTGCAACTAACCTTTAAGAATCTTTTACTTACCAAGTTTTGGTACGAAGAAGAATATCCCCAATTGTCTAAAAAGGTTATTAAAACACTGCTATCATTTCTAAATACATATGTATGAGGCCAGAACTTTCTTCAACTATTTCAGCAGAATAATTATTGTACAGATTGAACACAGAAACACATCTAAGTTTCCACTTGTCTTCATTAAGTCAGACAATAAAGATATCTGCAAAAAATGTGAAACACTGCCACTCTTCTCATCATTTTTATGTTTTAATAAGTACACTTACTTTTCAAAAAATATGCTATTCTTATTTATACTAACATGTAATGAACTTATTTTTTTATTTTATGAATTAAAAATAAATATATTTAAACCTCCTTAGTTTTCATTTCTAATATAGTAAATACTAATGAATATATTCCACATTAAAAAAGGCTCTTTGATGGGCACCTGGGTGACTCTGTTGGTTAAGCATCTGACTTTAGCTCAGATCATGATTTCGCGGTTCGTGGTTCGAGCCCCACATCAGGCTCTGTGCTGACAGCTCAGAGCCTGGAGCCTGCTTTGGATTCTGTGTCTTGCTCTCTCTCTTCCCTTCCCCCACTCATGATCTGTCTCTCTCTGCCCCTCCCCCACTCATGCTCCCTCTCTCTCTCTCAAACAAAATAAATATTTAAAAAAAAAAAGGCCCTTTGTGGCCAACAAAAACAGCACTCTTTTTAAGGGTGCAAAGACCAAAAAGTTTGAGAATCACTTTGTAGCGTGAATCTAAAAAAAATAATAATAATTCATAATAAAAATTTGTGTGAAGAAATCATAATTGAATCTTGGATATTTTATACAGTAAATTTTTGAGCATCTACCATTCCAGGCCATGAAGAAATAGCAGTGGAAAAGTTCTACAGAGTCCATGCCCACAAGGAGCACACATTATGGTGACAAGAGTCATAAAAGGAACCTATAAACAAATAAATATATTCAAATAGTGTCATTCCTCATAAGAATAAAAAATACTATGGAAATAAACAGTGAGTAGGAGACATGATGGAGGGGAGGCCATTTCATTTTGGATCATCTAGAAAGTCCTCTTAGATGGTAAAGTTGAGGGCTAAATGTTGAGAAGAAGCCAGACTTGTGAATGAGGAAGGTGGGGAGAGAGAGAGGTGGGTTCTGGGAGACCGATTAGAAGATGCAATTTCCTGGACATGGTAGCAAATTTGGCAATGAAGCTCAATGTCTCTGAGCTTTTAACAAAGAAGAGAATCCAATTTTATCTTTTTTACAACATTATAAGGCAAGGGTTATTTTTTTGATTGCACGGATAAGACTGAGGAGGAATAGGGAACAGTTAAACCTTACTTGGTGTCATACAGCCAATTACTTGCAGAATTAGGTTTTGAAAACTTCATTCTAGACCAATCTCATCTTAGGAAATGTCTGTCTTAGGAAAGGTGATCATACGGGTGCCTGGGTGGCTCAGTTGGTTAAGTGTCCAACTTCGGCTCAGGTCATGATCTCGCAGTTCGTGAGTTCAAGCCCCGCATCGGGCTCTGTGCTGACAGCTCAGAGCCTGGAGCCTGCTTCAGATTCTGTGTCTCCCTCTCTCTCTGCCCCTCCCCTGCTCATGCTTTGTCTCTCTCTCTCTGTCTCTCAGAAACAAATAAATGTTAAAGGGGAAAAAAAAAGGGAAAGGTGATCTTAAATGAATCAAGTACTAGTAGGGGTTGGTGAGAGAAGCAGAGTGACTGTTCAGAGAAATTTAATCGTCTCTGTTTGCCCTAACCCTAATTATAGCCAAAATGCCTCTCATATGTCTATAGCTGTGTTGGATGTTATAGGGAGGGATAATACCATTTGCAGCATTAAATTATAGATAGTATTTAAAGAACCAATATTACAGAATGAAGGTCAAAATAATGGCATTGAAGGGCAATAAAACAGGACTTAAATAGAAGAGAGATTGAGAAAAGTTTTAGGGCTTGCAGATAGCTGAGATTACATAGTGATTTTCTGTTGTTTTTTTTATACTCATTCTTACAAAGAGAAGTTAAACATGTCCTACTTTTATAAAGTTAAAAATAGAAAATTTTATCAATTGCTACATTAGAAGATGATTATATAAATTATCAAAGGAGTATATCATTTTCAATGGATTTGCTTCCTAGTAAAATCATTATTCATTTAACTATGAGTTGCAAATCATAATATTTAACAGAGAAGCTAAAGAGCAAAGAATCTGAGAGGTAACTAATTGTTAGGAAATACTGCTCACTGAAAATCAATAACAAATTGAGATAAACTTAAAAAAATTAGAAATAAATGGTAAAATATATAAGGATTTATGAGTATTTTATTTATATTAAAATTGCTGGAACCCATCTATTGTGTATAATGTAAGATATTAAGTTTTAATTTCAGTAAAAACAAAACAAATAATCACTATGTCTACCACTGTATGATAGATGCCACAAATATATTTTAAACGTATAGCCTACAGGTGAAACACTGGGGAATGAATTAGCCTTTTACTTTCTAAAGTACTTCTTCAATTTTTGAACATACACTACCCCCCAGGCAAACTGTGAAGGACACCAATTTGCTGATATTCAAATATGTAAAGTTCTCATAGCCTTCTGTTTTTTCCCGAAAGCACACTTTATATGTATATATTCATTTGCATATTTCATCTATATCTCCTCTAGTACACCATAAACTCCTTAAGGACAGTCATTGTGTGACTCTTTATTCATCTTGGACCACAGTCCACAGAAGAATTTCAATAATTCAGTTTTTTTGTGGAGTCAATGTGTTTCTGCTATTGTCAAGCAGGCTGTTCTGTGATCAAACATCCTGCCTCATCACACTATCCTACCTAACCTGGGTGCACCTTTTCCAATGCACCACAAGGCTCCATAAATGATCCTTTTTTCGTCACCATCAGGGAAAAAAAATTTTAACCAATTTGTACCAATGGCACGAATGCCTAATATTGGGTCAAATGTACCTTCTCGTTACTTCAACTCCACCCCACCTCCCTCCACATATACAGATAGTTCTATAGCTAGAAGAAGGTTATTTGAAAGGAATGCCACAAATAATGGGAATTCAAGCACAATGACAACTTTTTGAGACTGACATTTTGAAAGAAACATTTAAGCAACCTGAACAATACACCACATGCATGACAGCATGCTTATATTTCAAACACTCCAAAAGATGACATTTTCTAATCATGACTAACTTATCATTTGTTGGTTGACACGATGTATCTTATGTAGCAGAAAGCTGAAACCCATTATAAATAAATGGTCCAATTTAATTGGGATATAGCTTAAACATTCTATAGTCTGTAAAAAAATATAGTATGTCACTATAAAGAAAACATCAAAATGAAGGAAATGTAATCTAATCCTGATTAGATGATTTCAAATGGAAATGTTACCTTTTGGTGTGGTTATTCAAACAAGTATTTGAAAAATCATTAATGGATTTTACCTGCAATTTTCAACGTGAATTTTTTTCACTGCCTTGGATGGAATGAAAGATTCCCAGTTATTGATTTCCATAACTTCTATGCAACCAGTAAAATTCTCCAATGGCCCAGAAATCTGAGATGGAGGAAGAGAAGGAGGGAGGGGGAGAGAGAGAGAATATTTATATTATTTCTACAATATATTATTCTTGCTGTAAACTGGTCAGAATGTGCATTCATATTGGGTGGCTGATTTATTCAACATATTGGTAGAAAGTAATTTAACTCTATTCATAAATACCATTCCAGAATTTAGCGTAAAAGAATACTACCTGAGTCAAAAGTCACTTGGAATCTGTAGATATCACTCTATGAATCACATATATGAATAAAGAAAATTTTTCATTATTATAGTGAATTACAGCTGGAACATAGGAGAAAAGCTAATATGTTCATCCTTCCCATCAGTGGATTACACTTTTGCATCTTTTGCCTACGTTCCTTCTTACTTTTTCTTTCAGACATTAGTTATCTTGCCACACTCACAGCTATTCACACATCAAGAAAAGGTTCTCTTTCTGTTATCAAAGGAAACACAGTAAACTGAATATTTGTGACATCCCACAGTCCTGATACATTCTGTATAACTTTGTGTTCAGTTGTGTGGCCTATCCTCCTTAGGAATAACTTGGGCAAAAAAAGATTGCCAACAGGACAAAAGAAAAAAAAAAAAGAAAAAGGGCATTGGAAAGCATTTGTTTTAACGAACACATATAACCTCTTAAAGATAAACAGATATATGACTTTTCATTTCATTCACCATGAACATACAATACTATTCCATTAATTATATATCTATATGAATTTACATTTATGTGAAAAAGAGAAGTTAATAAAAACTAAAAGGGGCACAGGTCAGATTTCAACAGGTATGAGCATTTATTTCGGGTTCTGTATACTCTTATGCTCTTGATATTGTTAAAATTTTTAAGCTAAGATGGAACAAATTATAAGCAGGATAATTACTGAACTTATACACTTAAAATTGTCTACCTTGACTTTTGAATTAAAAAATGCACTATTTGCATTTTCAAGACTTAGTTTCTCATTAAAAGTAATATTACAAAGGATGGAAGGGAGACTTTGTATTGTTTAGAAATTGTAGGGTGAATTTATTTCATCTTTTAACTTAGAGCCTTAGTTTAAAAACCTTTAAATATTTTCTTTCTCTTTCTGATGTTGGTTCAAACGTACTACGAATCCTCTCAACAAGTAACACTCTGTCAAGTGTCAAAAATGACTGGACTAGAAAACAAAACAATATTTCACACAGTAAGTTTACAATGAAGTCAGTTCATTGTAAGTAAAACAGAAATGTTTGGCTCTTACATGTTGCAGAAGGGAAAATATTCATTTGTAATTGTTAGCTTAAAGTTTTTATGGGTTTTATTAATCTTTTTGTTTTTTAAGTTTAATTTATATTTTCATCACGGTTAGACATGGACCAGGTTTTTATTTAAGATAATGTGTACATATGCCTCCCCTGAAACATTAGAAGCTTGTGAATTAATATACAGTTTACAATTAAAAACTAAAAAAATTAAATGGTCTTGGAAAAATGCTATTGATAGAAATGGTTATGAATGTTTTACTTAGTTTAACACAGTTCAAAAATAGCATAATGTATGTGCATATTTAAATAAATATTTTCCTCTGTTCATGAAGATCCTTATTATTTATGAGAATGAAAAGTATGAAGAAAGTTATAGCTTTTTAAATGAATATGAAGCAATGAGAAATGCTCTAAAAGAAAATGATTCTATGATTACTCGGTGAGATACATGATAGAATTCTATAATTCAAATCACATTCACATATTATGGATTAAAAGATAAATATTAATTTATTCACCCTGGACTTTGTTAGCAAGAAAAAAAATTCACAGCCTTTAAATCTGAATGAATTCAAAATTATTTGATTTCTTCTGTATTAACAGATTCAAAATTTCCAGTTCGTCCACACATTAACCTCTGGCACTCTTGTTCAGGATGAGTTAACTGGTTTCCAAAGTCTCATGTAAATCTTTTTCACTTTGAATATGGAAATTTCATTTAGCAAAAAATAAGTCAAACTTGTACCCAGAAACACCAAATCTAAATAGTAAACTGTAATCACATGGTTTTTAGACAGTTTCTAATGTTGGGAACTTTACCCCCTTGAATTTGACTAACTTATAATAATTTGGTTAGTTAGGTTTCTGGGACAGGATTTTTAAGAAGTAAAAGGGAAACACAAGATATATAATTGATACAAGTTACAATGTAACCATGTATAATAGATTCATTAAGGACAAGAAATCATGAAAAATCACCTGTATATGAGATTACAGGAATGCTGTTCTTGCATGTTATCCCCCTTTCCATGAGAAAACATCTGTACTCACATATACTCCTGGGATTTCTCAAATCTGGTTTTTATTTTTGTTCAAGACAAATAAAAAACTAATGACCCCAGTTACTTCTAAACAATGTAAAATGGTCACCACACAATATCATTAATATGATTCACAGTACTGAACAGTAATAATAACTGAGCTCTCATTTTTTTTAAATGTTTATTTTATTTGAGAGAAAGCGAGAGAGTGAGCATGAGCTGGGGATGGGCAAAGGGAGAGGGAAATAGAGAATTTGAAGCAGCCTCTGCTGAAGGCAGAGAGCCTGATGTGGGGCTTGAACTCACAAACTGTGAGATTGTAACCCGAGCTGAAGACAGAAGCTTAAATAACTGAGCCACCCAGGTGCCCCGGCAGAATTCTCATTTTTTATTTCAAATTTGACTCAAAGTTATAAACATCTTCAACATATTCTCATTTTTTCTACCTCTATATGAACAGAAGAATATTTAATTTTATCTCTGGCATTTGATGGCCTTTATTCTCATTTTTTTAAATTAATTTTTTAATGGTTATTTATTTTTGAGAGAGAGACTGGGAGAGGGGCAGAAGGTGAGGGAGACATAGAATCTGAAGCATGTTCCAGGCTCTGAGCTGTCAGCACAGAGCCTGACATGGGGCTCAAACTCGTGAACTGAGAGATCATGACCTGAGCTGAAGACAGACACTTAATCAAATGAGCAACCCAGGTACCCCTTACTCTCATTTCTTTAAGAGAGTTGAAACCAATGAACTATCAATACTGTACAAATAAGTTTCTACATTAATATTCAATAGCAGTTACATAAGGTGAGACAGCCTTCCTGGCTATCATTTAGATTGCATATACGATATTCCAAATTTATAAACAATTTAAAATAAAAAATGTACCATCTGAGATTGTTTTTGAAATTTACATGCCTAAATATTTAACATCATGTGAAAAAAGTTATTAAAGTGAGAGAAACGTTTAATTCCTTTTTGTCCTGATATAGTAGAAACACAATTACTTGAGGAGTATATGGATTCTTGGTTAACCTGCTATTAAGTGGTAATTTTAAGAGCTAGTTTCTCATTCTTCTTCATCAGCAGTTTATGAGTTTTCTATTTACAATGTTATTTATGTTTTTAAATGGATTTCTAATGTACCTCCTGTACCCATTTTGGCTGAATTCAAGAGATTTTTTAGATTAATGGATTTTGAAAACCAGTAAGTTTGGTTTGTAATCAATTAATAATCAATTGGTAATAGAGAGAAACAGCTCCAATAGTTTCCTTTTTACTGTAGATTGTTTTATCAGTTACTTAAAATTTGTTTTTAAAGGTCTCATCTTAGGCACACTGTGGTTATTTCATACATCTGTGAGAAATGTGAAAAAAAGATTATTTTTAAGCTAGCAATAGTAATTATTATTATGTTTTTGAAAAAGCTTCTACTGCTAAACTATTATTAAATCCCATATTAAATTCAAATCTGGTAGGATGGGAAAAGTTTTGAAGAATGTAACTTATAAAGAACATCCCTGTTAAACTGCCACATGATCTATCCCCTCTGCTGCTACTGCTGCTGCTAGGATGTTTTCTGTTTTCCAAATCATGTGTCTCAATCCAGTTCTGGCACTCTTCATTCCCTTTCGCTGTTCCAAGGACCTTTTGGTATCATTTCCCTTAACAACTTCCTTTACCATTTCTTGTAATGTAGGTCTGATGTTTTTTCGGGTTTTCTTTCTTTTCTTTTTTTTAAGAAAATGTCTTTAATTTGTACTATTTTATTACAGTTTACTTAACTATTTTGAGAGCACTTGAAAATATTCCCTTATCTTCTGGATTGCATTGCTTCTGATGAGAAGTCAGTGAAAATTCTCATTTTATTAGGTCTTATTGAGATTATTGCATTTATAAGTTGACATTTTTTGTAAAATCCAGGCAAATTTGGTCAATATTTCTCCAAATATTTTTTTTCTCTCCTTTCTCCCTCCACCTTCTGGAACTCCTAATACACATATTTTAACCCCTTGTTACATCCTACAGGTCACTTGGGTTTTTTCCATCACTTTTCTCTTTCTTTCAGTGTGGTTTCTATTACTATGTACTCAAGTTCAATGATTTTTTTTCTTTTGCAGAAATGTAATCTGTTGTTAAGCTAATACAGTTCAGATATTATATTTTTATCTTTGAAATTTCTGTTTCTTTAATTAGTTGAATTTTTGTTTATATTTTTACTTGATTTTTAAATAGATTCCATTTTTCCCTCTTGTAGTACATGTTTTATTTGTTTTTAAGTTCATAATAGATGTTTTAAAGTTCTTGTATGCCAACTATAATATCTATGATTTATTGAGATGTAATCATTTTTATCCTGATTGCGGTGCACAGTGTCCTGATTCTCTCCAGATCTAATTTTTTTTTTTTTTTATCGGATACTGGACATTGTTACATGTGTCTTTGTTGTGTGTTTTCCTACATAATTTATCCCAATTTTCTAACTGTTCATGATGGTAAGGAGAGTCTACCAGCAATTACTCATTCATGGCCAGAAACTCATATGCCTTTTCTTTTTTTATAGTGGTACTTCTACTTGATTTGTATCATAAAAATAATTAGTTCCCACTATCAAACTATTAGTACTATCCCTGATTTCATGCTCAATTTTCACTCTTATCAATTTATTCCAATATTAGCTTTCAAATTTCTAAGTAACATGCTCATATTTTGGGGTATTAATTATTCAATTTCACAAATTTTTGGAGCCTAACTTTAATATTATATATGTATCATATGTAATAATTTTTGGTTAAACAATCAGCATTACATTAACCATAATTTTAGTTGCATCACAGCTTTAACTTACATGTTTAATGCTTACATTATTCCTATGTAATAATTATTTGCAGTGGAACAATGCTATGGTTAACGATGGCAACATTTTCTTTCTTCCTTTTATTTATGTACTTTTTTATGCTCGACATCCCTATGACTTATTTATTTTATAACTGGAAGTTTGTACTCTTAATCCTCTTCACCTATTTTGTCTATCTTCCCAATCCCATCCCTCTATACTTAAGATTCTATTCTTTTGTTTGCTCATTTGTTTTGGTTTTTAGAGTTCACTTAAAAGTGAAATCACATGTATTCATCTTTCTCTAACTTATTTTGTTTCACATAGTAACCTCTAGGCCAATCCATGTTGTAGCAAATGACATGACTACATTCTTTTTTTTGTTTGTTTTTATGGCTAAGTGATATTCAAGTGTGTGTGTGTGTACGCGTGCGCACGTGTGTGTATGTCTGTACACACCAGGACACTTGGGTTTGCTTCCATACCTTGACTATTATAATAATGCTGCAATAAACAAAAAGGTGACTGTATCTTTTCAAATTAGTGACTTGTTTTCTTTGGGTAAACATATGGTATTCCTGTTTTTCATTTTTTTGAGGAACTTCCACACTATTTTCCACAGTGGTGTACCAATTTACGTTCCCACCAACAGTGCACATAGGTTCCTTTTTCTTCACAATCTTGTCAATATTCATCACTTCTTGTGTTTTTGACAGTAGTCATTCCGACTTGTGCAAGGTAGTATCTTATTGTGGTTTTGATTTGCAATTCCTTAATGATTAGTGATACTGAGCATCATTTCATATACCTCTTCTTTTTTCTTAAATATTTTGAGAGAGAGTGAGCAAGCATGTGTGAGAGCAGGGGAGTGACAGAGAAAGTGGAAGAGAGAATCCCAAGCAGGCTCCACGCTTCTAGTACAGAGTCTGATACAGGGCTCGATCCCATGAACTTTGAGACCATGACCTGAGTCAAAATCAAGAGTTGGACACTTAACCAACAGAACCACCCAGACACCACTTTTCACGTATCTCTTGGCCATCTATATGTCTTCTTGCAAAAACGTCTATTCAGTTCCTCTGACCGTTTTCTAACTGGATAGCTGGGAGTTTTCGTGTTGAGTTGTGTAAGTTCTGTATATATTTTGAATATTAACTTTTCACTGGATATTATCATTAGTATATATCTTCTCCCATTTAGTATATTGCCTTTTTGGTTTGCTGATGGTTTCCTTCACTGTGCAAAAGTTTTCATTTTTGGTGTAGTCCCAATTGTTTGTTTGTTTTGCTTTTCTTTCCCTTGCCTCAGGAGACATAGCTAGAAAAACACTGCTAAAGTAGATGTCTGAGAGACTATTGCCTAATTTTTTAAAGAAACTTTATGGTTTCAAGTGTCACATACAGGTCTTTAAGCCATTTGGGGTTTATATTTGTGTTTGAATAAGAAAGTGGCCCATTTTTATTCTTTGGCATGTAGCTGTTCAGTTTTCTCAGCACCATTTATTGAAGAAAGTGTCTTTTTTCCATTGTATATTCTTGCTTCCTTTGTCATAAATTAATTGACTATATATAAGCATGAGTTTATTTCTAAGCTCTCTATCCTGGTCCTACCGATCTATTTTTGTGCCAGTGCCATATTGTTTTTGATTAATACAAATTTGTAGTAAATCTTGAAATTTGAGACTGTGATACCTCCAGTCTTTTTTTTTTTTTTTTTTCCTCAAGACTGCTTTGGCTATTCAGGGTCTTTTGTGATTTCCTACAAATTTTAGAACTATTTTTTCTAGTTCTGTGAAAAATAATACTTTGGGTATTTTATAATAATATTTTGGGTATTTTGATGAAGATTGTAATGAATCTGTAGTTTGCTTTGGGCAGTATGAACATTTTAACAATATTAACTCTTCCAATCCATGAGCATAGTATACCGTTGTGTGTGTGTGTGTGTGTGTGTGTGTGTGTGTGTGTTATCTTTGTTTAATCAATGTTTTATAGTTTTCAGAGTATAAGTCTTTCACTTCCTTCATTAAACTTATTCCTAGGTATTTTATTCTTTTTGGTGCAACTATAAACAGGATTACATTCTTTTTTTTTTTTTAATAATTTTTTTAAAGTTATGTATTTTGAGACAGAGTAGAGGAGGTGCAGAGAGAAAGGGAGAGAGAGAGGGAGAGAGAGAAGGAGAGAGAGAATCCTGCCAGGCTCCATGCTGTCAGTGTGGAGCCCGACACAGGGCTCCAACCCACAAACCATGAGATCATGACCTGAACTGAAACCAAGAGTTGGATGCTTAACCAACTGAGCCACCCAGGTTCAGGGATTGTGTTCTTAATTTCTCTTTCTGCTACATCATTATTAGTGTATTTTCTTTCTTATGCAAACTTTTTAAACTGAATGTCATTACTGTGTTCTTTTTATTGGCTTAGTGTTCATGTTCTTATCATCCCCATACTCTTTGCTAGACATATAAATCCCTCCTCAATAATTCATATACTATGAAAATTTATTCAATTATTTTTCATTTAATTTGATTTTTCACGATCTCTTCACTATCACATTTGAAATTTACTATACTGCTGTCCTGTGATAAATCCACTCTTACTTGGTTTTCATGTTACTCAAACTTAATTCACTCCTTTTTTGGAATATTCATTGATAAAATAATCAAATTTGATCACTATCAGCTTCAAATGGACAGAAGCAACTAAAAGCTCTAAAGCAACAGAGGGCTGATATTGTGAAGTCTTATACTTGATAATGGCTAAAAAAGTAGAAAAGGGGTGAGGATATTGTGGTGACTTTGATGAATTACTTGTGGGGCATAGAGGAGAAAGGAAGGAAATAAAGAAGTAGAATACTCGATGCTATGAATATTTGTTAAATTCCTACTATTTATTGGTTTGTCAAAAATCATTTTAAGGCTGGGTACTCTGAAAAATAATCAGTTAAGAAAAAGATGGAAATTGCTAGGAAGTACCTATTTTGAACATATGCAAGTGAATTCAGATGTTAACATTTAATGTTTCAGATGTTTAGCTGTTATTAGGATAAACACAAATTGGATGACAACTGTGTACTATATATAATGCCAACTGATAAATATGAGTCTAAACATCCTAAATGTGGGACTTTAGCAACATAATTACAAAACCACTACATAAAAATAGGAATCTTCCAGTCTACAAATTTCATAATACCTCTACCAATTTTATTGTAATATATTCAATAAATTATGTATACTCTGTAAAGATTGTGGGATTCATGTGGACACAATCTCTATGTAGAAGGAAAGAGAAAGTTGGTAAATTTCCCAGATAAGAATTAGATTTATATATTGATTCAACAAATATTTATAAAGTATATCCTGTGTAGTGAGCACAGGGTCACCATATATGTTTACACAAATTTTGCACTGTCAAAAACGCCTAGCTGATAGAGGGGAGTACAGCCTGATATTTAAACCACACTTTTTCCCTCTAATCTATCTTCCCAGAAATATCTGCTTTAAAAAAAAAAACTGTCTAATTTAAACAAAGTCACCATAGAGTCCAGCAACTGTGAAGCTAGGCACTGATGAAATATGATGTCAGTTAAAAAAAATATGATAAATTTCAGTAAAAAATGGGAAGAGGACAATACAGTTTGATTAGTTTTTTTTCTTTTAAAATTTTTTTATTAGGGACTACATTTTTTAGAGCAGTTTTAGGTTCACAAAAAATTAAGAAATTTCCCATATACCCTCTGCTTCCCCCACACACACAGCTTCCCCAATTATCAATATCCCCCTGAAGAGTGGTACGCTTGTTACAACTGATGAACCTACATTAACATATCATTATCATCCAAAGTCCATAGCTCACCTTAGGATTCACTCTTGAGTGCCGTACATTATCGGAGTTTGGAAAAATGTATAATGATATATATCCATCACTATAGTATCACACAGAGTATTTTCACTGTCCTAATATTCCTCTATGCTCTGACTATTCATCCCCTCACATGTCCCCCAATCCTTGATGACCACCGATCTTTTTTCTGTCTCCAGAGTTTTGCCTTTCTCAACTATGTCACATAGCTGGAATCATACAGTATGCAGCCTTTCAGACTGGCTTCTTTCACTTAGTAATATGCATTTAAGGTTCTTCTATGTCTTTTTAAGCCATGACAGCTCATCTTTAAACTGAATAATATCCCATTGTCCAGAAGTGCCACAGTTTATTTATTCATTTGTCTACTGCAGGACATCTCAGGTGCTTTCAAGTTTTGGCAATTATGAACAAGGGTACTATAAATATCCATATTCATGTTTAGTGTTTGATTTCTGATAATGACATAGTAACATATGCAGGTTTAGAGTTTGATTTCTGATAATGGCATAGTAATTGTTTATGGAGATCAAACCTCTTATGAAAACAACTAAATAGAATAGAATTTATAGGAAAATCTGTTTGGAAACAATAAAGAACACTGAATATGTGTTTCTAAATTCTACTGGGTTTTAGAGCCAACAGGGTTTTAGAGTTACCTAGAATTTACCTTGTGGACATCTTCATCAGTGGTGTTGATTGCTATTTCTTCACTACAGAAACTGTCAGAGAATGTCCTTGTATAAGGACATTGGAAAAACATGAGCACATTTTCAACTGTTTTTTTCTAGTTTATTCTTTCTCTCAGCAAGGCCAAACATGCTCTGTTCCAAACACTGTAACGTCTACAGTACTTTTTCACTTCTTAGCCACTCAAAGACACCACTTTAATACAGTTATCTGTATGCCAAGGGATTTACCATGGATTTTCTTTTTTTTCCTACAACAGCTTTATTGAGATATAATTCACATATCATAAAATTTACCCATTTAAAGAGTGCAATTCCATGGTTTTAGTATAATCAGAATTACTCAATCATTATCACAGCCAATTTTAGAATAGATATATCACGTAAAAAAGAAACATCTATTCATTAGCAGTCTCTCTCCATTCTTTCTTCAACAGTAGATAACCATTAAACAACTTTGTATCCACAGATTTGCCTATTATTGACATTTCTTAAAAACAGGAACATAAAATGTGTGGTGTTTTGTGATTGGCTTCTTTCACTTAGTATAATGTTTTAAAAGTTCCTCCCTGTTGTAGTTATGCATCAGTACTTCATCCCTTTCATTGATGAATGATAGTCCTTGACATGGATATATATTTTGTTTACCTATCCATAAATTAATGGCCTTTTTGGACTGTTTCAGTATTTTTTATTTTTTTTGGCTATTAAGAATACTTTTGTGTTTTATGTGGACACGTGTTTTAATTTCTCTTGGTTATAGGAGTGTGTTCGTGTGTGTGTGTGTGTGTGTGTGTGTGTGTGTGTGTGTGTGATTTAAGTGTTTCCTACTACAGCTGCTTCAGTATAAATCCTGGGGAGAGAGCTAGTAGCAAGGAGCTAATTTCCATGCTGAAATGATGCATCAAGATTACTCTTAATTGGAAACAATCTAAATGTCCATCTACGGGAGTCTGCTCAAGTGAACTGTTACACCATTCCCGTTTGTGAAAAGGAAGTAGGAACATCTCCATATACTACGATGGAATGTGTAGTGGATGCTATGGTATCTACCCAGGTCTCCCATTAAGACCGAAGGATTCCTCTCCTCTTTTCAACTACTTGGGGTACTGCTGGCAGAAAAACTATGCCTTTCATCATTCTTTGGGAATTACTTTAGTCCAAGAGTATAGCCTCATCCAAGTTTTCTCCTCTTTCCTATGGTAGTTCGCATCCAATGACTTGTCAAAAAGGGACTGTAAAAGCCCAGACTCCTCAGCCCAACATCTGACAACTCTGAATGATCAGTCCAGCTGCAACTTGACAGGGGTTTCAAAAACCTGTATTGAGACTGCATCTCATCCCAATGCCTCCCTGCCCAGTCCTAATTCCTTCCTTTCCCTTCCCTTCCACAGACAGTAGTATCAATAGCACTCTCTAAAGTATTGCATGTTAATTTCCATCTCAGAGTCTGCTTTCCAGAGAATACAACTTGCAATTCAGTGATCACCAGACACACTGCTAGGCAGAAAAAGTAAAGTGAAAAATATATGCATATGATATTATTTAATAATGGAAGAATATGAATTTATATATTTGTATATGTTTATATTTAATAATAAGTAAACCACAAAATATAAGGAAGAGGAAGGGAATAGGGCAGACAATGACAATGGAAAATGGATTTCTTAAATATTTCTTAAATATATCTTTAGGTATGGATTTGAATTTGAAACCATGTAAACATATTATATAATTATAAAATGAAATACAAATTTAAAAAGCAATTTTTAAAACTCAGGAGTAAAATGAAATTAATGACTCTCTAACCTGTGTTTCTATTTGGTGGCATAAAACACATAACTACTCTGATGACTTTACTTTTTTTTAATGTTTATTTTTGAGAGAGAGAGAGAAGAGCACAAGTGGGGGAGGAATAGAGAAGAGAGGGAGACACAGAATCTGAAGCAAGCTCCAGGCTCTGAGCTGTCAGCACAGAGCCTGACATGGGGCTCGAACTCACAAACCACAAGATCATGACCTGAGCCGAAGTTGGACGCTTAACTGACTGAGCCACCCAGGCACCCCACTACTCTGATGAGTTTAAAACACAGTACTCTGAACATATTATCTTCAGTGGAATCGTAAGGACACAAAGAACCAAAACTATTAAACTGTTTTCAATAATATAAATTGGTGGTAGTGATAGAACACTATTCTACTAGATATGTGTCCACTGCAGAATAATCAAAAGTATATTATGACAGTCTCATTCACAACAGAGGTTTTATTGCATGTCTGGAAAGAGATGAACCGAAAACCATATATGAGAGTTCCTAACTGTGACTGCTATTATAATTATTAGCTTATGAGGTTTTTTACATTATAACAAAAAAATTTTTCCTAGTTTGGCCAGCAAAAAGCTAGGAAAAAATAGTGCAGTAGCAAAGAACAGTGATAGGTTCCATGTGTGATCTCTAAATACCACTATATACCAAAAGGAGTCTGGATTCCTTGGAGAAATGCCTAATTATTCATCTGAGAAAATGTAAGAAACCATGGAAACTCTACAGTACAAAAAAATTTAATTTCTATGACAAAATTTTGCTCAAAAAATAAAACTGATAAGGCAAGATACAGGCATATTAACCAATCACATGATATGGATGTTGGTTAATTTTAAACAAACTATTTTTAAAAGAAGGTTATAAAACAGGAAAATGTGAAAACTAACTGGATATGACAGTAAAAAAATATTATTACTTTTTAAAGGTGATAATGCAATTACAGCTATCATTTTGAAGATTACTTAGCTTACGGAAATCCATCTAGAAACATAAATAAAGTGTTCTGATGTCTGAGATAAGCTTCCAAAACATCTTTAAAAATGGAGGGTAGAGTACACATTTAATAGATGAAATATAGCTGTGTTTCTTATTTTCTGAAGCTACCAGTGAATTCATCACATTCTTTTTTTCTACTTTTGCATATGTTGGAAGTTTTATTTTAAAAAAATTCTATTTCTCCATAGGCACTCAATCACCACTTACACTTACTTGGCTTACTTCCCTACCATCACCACACCCCAAGCAGTTCTCTAGCTCTAATACACTGGTTTAAACTACTCAATTTGTTGCAAAATCTCCATTTCTTCTGATATTTTAATCTGTTTACTTCTTTTCTTATCTACTCTTCCTTTTAAAAACAGTAAGATCACTCAGCTGTACCCCTCTCTCTTCCTCACCACACTTCTCCCTCGTGCTCACCTTTTAAGTTCTTTCTCCCAACAGAAAATTCACCTTATGTCTGCCTAATTGAATTTTATTCTCTCAACCTCTACTCACTGATGAATTTACATATTTTTACATGAAAGGTAAATAATTGAATATTTTAGGAAATAAAATTTTGTGTTTCTATTTTAACACTGAAACTTTTCATATCACACCACCCACAACCATCAGAGTAGCCCAACAAAAGCAATTCTGTCTTGGTAAAAAGACTCAATAAAAAATAATATGAATAGCAATGATAATAAGATAAAAGTAGTAACTACTATCTATTAAGAACTATTATGCACTTATCTAACCTTCATAATAGTTTTATTACATAGATTCATCAGCATTTCAGTTTGCTATTTACTATTTGTGGTTTATTATCTCTATTACTGATGTTCTAAGAAGATTCCCTGGCATTATATTCATTTATGGATGGTCTTCAACCAAAGAAGATGACTTTGGGCCTTTCTTTGCATACCAGTTCCTATTTGGAAGAAGGCATCATGCCAGCTCGTTTTAGTTCCTTTCTCCCTCTCATTTTTCTGAGAACCCAACCACTCCAGAGGCATTCTAGCTTAAAACTACTATATACTGATGAACTTTCTCTGAAGTTGCCAATTTCTGTATCTAGCTGAGTATAATATTCCAATATGGGACAAAGTACTTGGAAGTCCACCAGTTGAAGATCTTAATCTACATCACAACTTAGCTCTTAACAATAATAAAGCTTACAAATGTAACTTCATTTCTCTGAAACCTTGCATGTGCTGTTTAATGGGTCCTAAATTTGCTTGGGAAACAGCTCTTTCAAACCTCATGAATCTCTGTTAAGTGTTGAAGGTTGGATAATTTGTCCAAGTCACAAACTTAGACAATGGCATCGCATAACTAGGCTAGATTTCAGGCCACTGAGCCCAGGGGGGCATGGTCTTCCTTACTTCCCTATACTAAGAATCCCTGGTCCTATTTGCTATCCTTTACCCATATGGACCTGGCATTACTGAGTTGTTCAAATACTGGGAATGATCATTTATTGACAGTTTCTTAACACTGTACACTTTTAACTCAAATGTTTTTAACAGGAGTTTTAATATTATTTTGGATCATTACGTGATCCTTGTTTCAAAATGATGGTAGGATACTGTGATATAATCTATGCCTTGTTTACTTCTGATCTCACAACCAGTAAAACTGCATTAAAACGTGGGGGGAAAATGTGTCATACTGTCAAAATAGCATACATCAGCACTGCTATAGACCAAATGTGGCCTCCTCCAAATTTACATGTTGAAACCAAATCCCATGTAGAGGTTATTTGGAGGTAAGGTCCTTGGGAGGTGACTAGGTGATGAGGGTGGAGCTCTCATGATTGGGATCAGTGACCTTATGAAAGAGGTCCTAGAAAGATCTCTCAACGTTCTTAGTAGGTGAGGATTCAACCAGAAGATGCCCATCTATGAACCAGGAAGTAGGCCCTCACTAGATACCGAATGTGCCAAAACCTTAATCTGGACTCCCCAGTCTTGCAACATATTTTCTTAGGATCATAAATTTGGCACCATTTCAAGTTGAAATTTCATTAGATACCAATATGTCAATTCCAACATAACTTTATAATGGAAAACTATTTATTAAAAGTAATACGTTATGAAAGTTCAACCATAATTTAAGATACAAAAAATAAGTAATTTTATTTCAGTCTGAGTAATTAGGAGAATGCCAAGTTAAATAGAAATTTGGTCGATAATATTGTTCGATATTAGATAACAGTTAATGGTTTTATAAAATAAATAATTAGGATGTTAGAAATAAAGTAAATCTTTTCCTTTAAATTTAAGATTTTATCTTGATTTTTTAATGAAAATAAGTGTTATTTAAAGGTCTCTTGGGGAAGAAGATGGTGGCGTAGGAGGACTCTGGGCTCACCGTGCATCCTGCTGATCACTTAGATTCCACCTACACCTGCCTAAATAACCCAGAAAACCGCCAGAGGATTAGCAGAACGGAGTAGCCAGAGCCAAGTGCAGACAAGAGGCCCACGGAAGAGGGTAGGAAGGGCGGCGAGGCGGTGCGCGCTCCACGGACTGGAGGGAGGGAGCCGGGGCGGAGGGGCGGCTCGCCAGCCAAGCAGAGCCCCCGAGTCTGGCTTGCAAAAGCGGAGGGGCCGGACGGAGTGTGTTCCGACAGCAACCGGGACTTAGCATCTTTGAGGTCATAAGTTAACAGCTCTGCTCGGAAAGCGGGAAGGCTGGAGGACAAAGGGAGGGAGAGCTGCGGAGCCCCCGGACGACAGAGCTCAGTTTGGTGGGGAACAAAGGCGCTCGCCAGTGCCATCTTCCCCGCCCATCCCCCAGCCAAAATCCCAAAGGGAACCAGTTCCTCCCAGGGAACTTGCTCGCTCCGCGCAAACACCCAACTCTGTGCTTCTGCAGAGCCAAACCTCCGGCAGCAGATCTGACTCCCTCCCGCTGCCACAGGGCCCCTCCTGAGGATCACCTAAGGAGAAGCCAGCTAAGCCTGCCCCTCCTGCCCCCGTGCACCTTGCCTAACCCACCCCAGCCAATACGCCAGATCCCCAGAACCACAAGCCTGGCAGTGTGCAAGTAGCCAGACGGGCCACGACACCCCACAGTGAATCCCGCCCCTAGGAGAGGGGAAGAGAAGGCACACACCAGTCTGACTGTGGCCCCAGCGGTGGGCTGGGGGCAGACATCAGGACTGACTGCGGCCCCGCCCACCAACTCCAGTTATACACCACAGAACAGGGGAAGTGCCCTGCAGGTCCTCACCACTCCAGGGACTATCCAAAATGACCAAAAGGAAGAATTCCCTTCAGAAGAATCTCCAGGAAATAACAACAGCTAATGAGCTGATCAAAAAGGATTTAAATAATATAACAGAAAGTGAATTTAGAATAATAGTCATAAAATTAATCGCTGGGCTTGAAAACAGTATATAGGACAGCAGAGAATCTCTTGATACAGAGATCAAGGGACTAAGGAACAGTCACGAGGAGCTGAAAAGCGCTTTAAATGAAATGCAAAACAAAATGAAAATGACGACAGCTCGGATTGAAGAGGCAGAGGAGAGAATAGGTGAACTAGAAGATAAAGTTATGGAAAAAGAGGAAGCTGAGAGAAAGATAAAAAAACCCAGGAGTATGAGGGGAAAATTAGAGAACTAAGTGATACACTAAAAAGAAATAATATACGCATAATTGCTATCCCAGAGGAGGAAGAGAGAGGGAAAAGTGCTGAAGGGGTACTTGAAGAAATTATAGCTGAGAACTTCCCTGAACTGGGGAAGGAAAAAGGCATTGAAATCCAAGAGGCACAGAGAACTCCCTTCAGACGTAACTTGAATCGATCTTCTGCACGACATATCATAGTGAAACTGGCAAAATACAAGGATAAAGAGAAAATTCTCAAAGCAGCAAGGGATAAACGTGCCCTCACATATAAAGGGAGACCTATAAGATTCATGACTGATCTCTCTTTTGAAACTTGGCAGGCCAGAAAGGATTGGAACGATACCTTCAGTGTGCTAAACAGGAAAAATATGCAGCCAAGAATCCTTTATCCAGCAAGTCTGTCATTTAGAATAGAAGGAGAGATAAAGGTCTTCCCAAACAAACAAAAACTGAAGGAATTTGTCACCACTAAACCAGCCCTAAAGAGATCCTAAGGGGGATCCTGTGAGACAAAGTACAAGAGACATCACTACAACCATACAACGTACAGACATCACAATGACTCTAAACCCGTATCTTTCTATAATAACACTGAATGTAAATGAATTAAATGCACCAACCAAAAGACATAGGGTATCAGATGGATAAAAAAACAAGACCCATCTATTTGCTGTCTACAAGAGACTCATTTTAGATCTGAGGACACCTTTAGATTGAGAGTGAGGGGATGGAGAACTATTTATCATGCTATTGGAAGCCAAAAGAAAGCTGGAGTAGCCATACTTATATCAGACAAACTAGACTTTCAATTAAAGGCTGTAACAAGAGATGAAGAAGGGCATTATATAATAATTACAGGGTCTATCCATCAGGAAGAGCTAACAATTATAAATGTCTATGCGCCAAATACGGGAGCCCCCAAATATATAAAACAATTACTCATAAACATAAGCAACCTTATTGATAAGAATGTGGTAATTGCAGGGGACTTTAAGACCCCACTTACAGAAATGGACAGATCATCTAGACACACGGTCAATAAAGAAACAAGGGCCCTGAATGAGACATTGGATCAGATGGACTTGACAGATATATTTAGAACTCTGCATCCCAAAGCAACAGAATATACTTTCTTCTCGAGTGCACATGGAACATTCTCCAAGATAGATCATATACTGGGTCACAAAACAGCCCTTCATAAGTTCACAAGAATTGAAATTATACCATGCATACTTTCAGACCACAATGCTATGAAGCTTGAAATCAACCACAGGAAAAAGTCTGGAAAACCTCCAAAAGCATGGAGGTTAAAGAACACCTTACTGAAGAATGAGTGGGTCAACCAGGCAATTAGAGAAGAAATTAAAAAATATATGGAAACAAACGAAAATGAAAATACAACAATCCAAACACTTTGGGACGCAGCGAAGGCAGTCCTGAGAGGAAAATACATTGCCATCCAGGCCTATCTCAAGAAACAAGAAAAATCCCAAATACAAAATCTAACAGCACACCTAAAGGAAATAGAAGCAGAACAGCAAAAGCAGCCTAAACCCAGCAGAAGAAGAGAAATCATAAAGATCAGAGCAGAAATAAACAATATAGAATCTAAAAAAACTGTAGAGCAGATCAACGAAACCAAGAGTTGGTTTTTTGAAAAAATAAACAAAATTGACAAACCTCTAGCCAGGCTTCTCAAAAAGAAAAGGGAGATGACCCAAATAGATAAAATCATGAATGAAAATGGAATGATTACAACCAATCCCTCAGAGATACAAACAATTATCAGGGAATACTATGAAAAATTATATGCCAACAAACTGGACAACCTGGAAGAAATGGACAAATTCCTAAACACCCACACTCTTCCAAAACTCAATCAGGAGGAAATAGAAAGCTTGAACAGACCCATAACCAGCGAAGAAATTGAATCGGTTATCAAAAATCTCCCAACAAATAAGAGTCCAGGACCAGACGGCTTCCCAGGGGAGTTCTACCAGACGTTTAAAGCAGAGATAATACCTATCCTTCTCAAGCTATTCCAAGAAATAGAAAGGGAAGGAAAACTTCCAGACTCATTCTATGAAGCCAGTATTACTTTGATTCCTAAACCAGACAGAGACCCAGTAAAAAAAAGAGAACTACAGGCCAATATCCCTGATGAATATGGATGCAAAAATTCTCAATAAGATACTAGCAAATCGAATTCAATGGCATATAAAAAGAATTATTCACCATGATCGAGTGGGATTCATTCCTGGGATGCAGGGCTGGTTCTACATTCGCAAATCAATCAACGTGATACATCACATTAAAAACAAAAAAAGAGAAGAACCATATGATCTTGTCAATCGTTGCAGAAAAGGCCTTTGACAAAATCCAGCACCCCTTCTTAATAAAAACCCTTGAGAAAGTCGGGATAGAAGGAACATACTTAAAGATCATAAAAGCCATTTATGAAAAGCCCACAGCTAACATCATCCTCAATGGGGAAAAACTTAGGGCTTTTTCCCTGAGATCAGGAACACGACAGGGATGCCCACTCTCACCGCTGTTGTTTAACATAGTGCTGGAAGTTCTAGCATCAGCAATCAGACAACAAAAGGAAATCAAAGGCATCAAAATTGGCAAAGATGAAGTCAAGCTTTCGCTTTTTGCAGATGACATGATATTATACATGGAAAATCCGATAGACTCCACCACAAGTCTGCTAGAACTGATACAGGAATTCAGCAAAGTTGCAGGATACAAAATCAATGTACAGAAATCAGTTGCATTCTTATACACTAACAATGAAGCAACAGAAAGACAAATAAAGAAACTGATCCCATTCACAATTGCACCAAGAAGCATAAAATACCTAGGAATAAATCTAACCAAAGATGTAAAGGATCTGTATGCTGAAAACTATAGAAAGCTTATGAAGGAAATTGAAGAAGATTTAAAGAAATGGAAAGACATTCCCTGCTCATGGATTGGAAAAATAAATATTGTCAAAATGTCAATACTACCCAAAGCTATCTACACATTCAATGCAATCCCAATCAAAATTGCACCAGCATTCTTCTCGAAACTAGAACAAGCAATCCTAAAATTCGTATGGAACCACAAAAGGCCCCGAATAGCCAAAGGAATTTTGAAGAAGAAGACCAAAGCAGGAGGCATCACAATCCCAGACTTTAGCCTCTACTACAAAGCTGTCATCATCAAGACAGCATGGTATTGGCACAAAAACAGACACATAGACCAATGGAATAGAATAGAAACCCCAGAACTAGACCCACAAACGTATGGCCAACTCATCTTTGACAAAGCAGGAAAGAACATCCAATGGAAAAAAGACAGTCTCTTTAACAAATGGTGCTGGGAGAACTGGACAGCAACATGCAGAAGGTTGAAACTAGACCACTTTCTCACACCATTCACAAAAATAAACTCCAAATGGATAAAGGACCTGAATGTGAGACAGGAAACCATCAAAACCTTAGAGGAGAAAGCAGGAAAAGACCTCTCTGACCTCAGCCGTAGCAATCTCTTACTCGACACATCCCCAAAGGCAAGGGAAATAAAAGCAAAAATGAATTACTGGGACCTTATGAAGATAAAAAGCTTCTGCACAGCAAAGGAAACAACCAACAAAACTAAAAGGCAACCAACAGAATGGGAAAAGATATTTGCAAATGACATATCGGACAAAGGGCTAGTATCCAAAGTCTATAAAGAGCTCACCAAACTCCACACCCGAAAAACAAATAACCCAGTGAAGAAATGGGCAGAAAACATGAAACGACACTTCTCTAAGGAAGACATCGGATGGCCAACAGGCACATGAAAAGATGTTCAACGTCGCTCCTTATCAGGGAAATACAAATCAAAACCACACTCAGATATCACCTTACGCCAGTCAGAGTGGCCAAAATGAACAAATCAGGAGACTATAGATGCTGGAGAGGATGTGGAGAAACGGGAACCCTCTTGCACTGTTGGTGGGAATGCAAATTGGTGCAGCCGCTCTGGAAAGCAGTGTGGAGGTTCCTCAGAAAATTAAAAATAGACCTACCCTATGACCCAGCAATAGCACTGCTAGGAATTTATCTAAGGGATACAGGAGTACTGATGCATAGGGGCACTCGTATCCCAATGTTTATAGCAGCATTCTCAACAATAGCCAAATTATGGAAAGAGCCTAAATGTCCATCAACTGATGAGTGGATAAAGAAATTGTGGTTTATATACACTATGGAATACTACGTGGCAATGAGAAAGAATGAAATATGGCCTTTTGTAGCAATGTGGATGGAACTGGAGAGTGTGATGCTAAGTGAAATAAGCCATACAGAGAAAGACAGATACCATATGGTTTCACCCTTATGTGGATCCTAAGAAACTTAACAGAAACCCATGGGGGAAGGGAAGGAAAAAAAAAAGAGAGAGGTTAGAGCGGGAGAGAACCAGAACATAAGAGACTGTTAAAAACTGAGAACAAACTGAGGGTTGATGGGGGGTGGGAGGGAGGGGAGGGTGAGTGATGGGTATTGAGGAGGGCACCTTTTGGGATGAGCACTGGGTGTTGTATGGAAACCAATTTGACAATAAATTTCATACATTAAAAAAAAATAAATAAAGGTCTCTTAATTATTTTCAATTTTAAAATCGAAAGTGAAGAAATTCTTTAAAAAACCTCAAATTAAATTTGCAACTCACTGATGCCCTAGTTTATAGCTGAAGGATTCCTGGAATAAAAAAGCATTTCTATCCGTAAGAATGCAGCATATTGTAAAAGGCAGATCCTGTCTTTACTTTGAATTATAAAAGTAAAATATGTAGTTTTCTATCATTTGCAATGGTTACTTGAAGAAGTCAGAAATAAAAATTCAAGTTTAAGTCAAATGTTGCAGCTTCTCAGTTTTTTCCCTAGTCATAGTTCACTAAATACAAATTGTGTTTGAAAATGAGGGAGATTCTACTCTGTTGACACCAGTAACCAACTCATCTTCTAGTGTTCCTGTGACTTTAGACTGAGAATCAAGCTTGTCAGAAAAGAAGCCCATTTGGCAATTTTGCAGAATCGTCTCCATATACAGTCCAATAATGATAATACTTTTTGTCCTACATAATACTCTTCAGGTCATGGTATTACTTCAGAGTCCTATCTCTAATGTTAGCATATAGGTTGAACACATTTCAGAAAAAAGAATTATTTTATAGAAGATTTTAGAGTTTGAAAAAAATGTAAATGTTATAAAAATAACAGTAACCTTATGGCAACTTCTTATTTAAGAGAAATTTATCCCATCAAATTCCAAACCTTAAAATTAATGAAACAACTCACAAGCATGCCTCTACATTCCGGAATTAACAGAAATACCTTGTTACCCACTGTCCAGCAGTTGAAAATAATTTTGATAGCTTTTCCCAGACTTTGAAAGCATAAGAAGAAATCAGGCATATGAATGGGACACAATAGGCTGACCTTACCCCCACTCTGCACTAGCACATCACATACCCGCCTACACTGCTTCTCTCAAATTTTTCGTCATTCTCTGAGGTGACAGAATGGAGGAGAGAAGGATGTTTTTAAGTTAAAAGCATTCCGTTTATAGCACTCACATCTATTCTGAGAAAAGACTACATCCTCACATACTATGTTTGTCTGTATGTGGGGTAATCCAGTGTGCTGAAACCCAGTAATTCAAAGTTTTCCACATATTGAGTTGAATGAAGATTAATCCAGTTACATGACCATCCACAAGGATTTTAAGATAACCAACCAACAAAGAAAACAGACAAAAAATGAAACTAAGGGAATATTTTGTGATGTTTAAATTTTAGTCTATGTAAGTTTTATTTACAGTTATTCTGTACATTTAAGTGAGGTAAAAATGGAAAAAAAATATTCAGACAGGGGTGCCAAGGCGGGTTCCGTCTGTCAAGCATCCGACGCTTGGTTTGGGCTCAGGTCATGATCTCATGGTTTGTGAGTATGATCCTAGCGCTGGGTTCTGTACTGACAGTGCAGAGCCTGCTTGAGATTCTCTTTCTCTCTCTGCTCCTCACATGTGTTCTCTTTGTCTCTCACAATAAACAAATAAACTTAAAAAAAATTATTCTAACAAGAGGACAGACTGAACAAAGTAGTATTCACAGATTCTAGAACTTTTTTCTTTTTCTCTTTTAATCACATATTTACCTATATTTTATCTATATCTGTGTCATATCTATACCTGTATCCATCACTATAACTATCTAAGGCTAGTTAACAAATAACATCCATCTATCACCTAGTGTTAGCCTTTTCAAGGAGATCTGAGGAAGAATAATTTATATTTAATTCAAAGCATCTAAATATACAAAAATAAAAAAAATAGTTATTTGAGTCAATGGACTGTATAGTCAGTTGAAAGAGAAACAGACAGCAAACCATAAATAATTTATCAGATGATTAAGGATTTCTAGAGAAGAAAAAACATTGTTTTCCTTCTGAAAAATGGTATTAAATGTTTTTGGTAGAAAAATGTACTTTCAGCCCTATCCCTTTCTACTGAACTATCCCAATTTTCATGTAAACATGCTTCAATATTGTCCATCCTAAAGTAATATTCTTCCCCAATCCCTCTTGCCTCTTTAGCAACCTTCATGGTAGTTTCCAGCATAGGTGTTAATTCTATCTCCTCTACTTTCTGCATAATCATAAACAAATCTGTTAATGTATAAGTATATGTTTCTTTACTTATAAAATAAGAATAACAATAATGCTTATACTCCTATGGTTATTATGGTACTTCAAAGTTCATACATGCAAAATATTTTAAAACAAGACCTGGACCTTAAGTGTTTGATATATGTTAGCTAGTACCCTGTAAACACTTAGAAATAAATTTTGAGAAAACTTGATATCCTCACTATCTTTATTGTTTTCCAAGGTTGCTTCTCTCCACTATTCTATGCAATCATTTTCTTTTTTTTTCTTTTTTTAACGTTTATTTATTTTTGAAAAACAGAGAGACAGCAGGAGAGGGGAAGGGGCAGACAGAGGGAAGCACAGAATCCAAAGCAGGCTCCAGGTTCTGAACTGTCAGCACCTGTCAGCCAATGCAGGGCTTGAACCCACAAACCATGAAATCATGACCTGAGCTGAAGTCGTGCTTAACGGACTAGGCCACCCAGGTGCCCCTCTGCAACCATTTTCTAAGCCACCAGTGTTATCAAGTCAAATGAATGCTTGTCTTTTCATCTTATCCTGTATTTTTCTCAATGTTTACACAGTATAAGTCCTTACTAAATACCAGTTGACTGACTGATTGGATGCATTATTTAATTACTTAAAATAGAATGGAAAAACAAAACCAATACAAACATATTTGTTATGGTCTGAATGTATGTGTCCCTCTAAAAGTCATATGCTGAAATCCTAATGCCCAAAGTGATGGTATTTAGGAGACAGAGCGTTTGGAAAGTGCTCAGGTCATTAGGGTGAGGCTCTCCTGAATGGGACCCTAAAAAGAGATCCTACAGAATTGTCTAGCCCCTTCAACCATGTGAGGATACAATGAGAAGTCTGTGCCCCAGAAGAGAACCCTCACCTGATCATTCTGGTACCCTGATCTCAGCCTTCCAACCTCCAGAATTGTGAAAAATGTATTTTATTTTGCTTATAAGCTACTCACTCTGTATTCTTTTGCTATAGCAGCTGGGATGGACTAAGAAAATCAGTGCCAGGAAGTGAAGATAGTGCTGTAACAAATCCCTAAACCTGTGGAAGTGGCTTTGAATTGGGTAATGAATACAGGCTGGAAGAGTGTTGACATTTATAATAGCCTACATTGCCATGAATGAACCATTAAAAGCAAGTCTGGTGAGGATTCAGAAAAAGAAAGCTGTAGAGAGAGAGAGAGCTTTAGTCTTCTTATAGAATATCTAAGTGGTGGTGAATATATTTCACATATATTGCTCATACTAGATGGACATGAATGAACATATTTCACATACTAGATGGACATGGATTTGGGGAGGGGGCAGAGTAGAATGCTACGGTCTGAATGTGTCCCTTCCAAATTCGTATGTTGAAATTCTTATGCCCAATGTGATAGTATTAGGAGCAACTTTGCGAGTTGCTATTCCTTTAGGAGGACCAAGCCCTCATGAAGGGGATTAGTGCTTTTATTAAAAGCAAACAACAAACAAACAAACAAACAAACACAAAAACCCCACAAAGTTCTTTAGCCCCTTCTGCCATTTGAGAGAAGTCTGGCCCAGATGAGGGCTGTCATCTGACCACACTAACACTTGATCTCAGACTTCAGCCTCCAGAATTGTTAGAAATAAATCTGTATTGTTTATAAGCTGTCTAATCTGTAGAATTTTGTTATAGCAGCTCAAACAGACATTTCTTTACTCATTTTTTAAGATACAGTTCTTTCATCTGGATAGAAGAAAAAGGAACAGAAAAATAACAATTTTAAGAACAATTTTTTTTTGTCCTTTGAAAAAACAGATTTTTATTTTATAATTTTATAATTCTTTCTCCTCCAGTCTTCTCTCCTTACTCAACTTCCTCCAAAGTTGTTCATTTCCACTAATTACACAATGCTCTCATGGTTTTTACTCAGGTCCTACAGGAAAAAAACTTTTTTTTCTCTAGATTTTATTCTCCAACTACTTATTTAGCATTAGATTCACTAGAAAGTGTGCTATGGGCTTGGACAGATGGCTGAACAAGACAGATCTCTGCCCTAAAGTGGCTCCCAGTATAGGCCAGAAAATAAATATGCAAACAAATATTTATAATATAATGTGGCCAGGTGCTTCATGAAGATAGGGGCTTGGTCTGCCCTCTTTCTGAATTATTCCTGGCACATAATCTTAGAATAGATGTTATATAATATTCTAGTAGTGGTATGCACCAGTCTGAGCAATAGTCGGTAAAACTCAGCTGGAAATGGGAAACTTTATGAGCTTTTGAGTCCAAATGCCCTAGGACTTGAACTTTATATATATTTCATATGAGTCTTGTGCTAACTGTGAGATGTCTCTGCCTTATTAGATATTTTGGCTTTTTAAAATATCTTTCTCCATGACTACCTGCGCATCTTCTAGAGTAGACATTTGAAAATCCTGCGAAAAAGAGGCAATGTGATCAATTTGAGGGACCTTCTTATCACCTGGTTGAAACAGATCTGGTGTGATTTCAAGGGCATGAGGAAAATCTCAAAAACAAACAAGAAAATTTCCCTCTAGGCTTGCTGATGCCAGAAACCTCACCCTCTGAGATTTATTCTTTTGGATGAAGGCTTTTAGCTCATTGAAGTGTAAATATCCCCAGGAGAGGAAGCATATTAAATTATCAAACATTTAACAACTTGCTATAATTGCTTTGATGAGATTCGCTCCTGAGAACACATATTGATCAGAAGAAGCCAGTAAAAGTGCAGAGATATTGGGCCTGGAGAGACACCACTACCAGGAAAAGAAGGGGCTAAGACAGAGGGTGCCCAAGACAGCCAGCTGGGAAGTTGTCCCTGCCAAGTGGTTTTGCTCTTGCCTGCAATCTAGCTTTTCCAGCCTGATGGGACAGGGGTAACATCTGTGCTAGGGCTGTCAGAGTCCCACAGGTGCAGACAATCTAGTTTATTAGAAGTGAATTTGTAAATACAGAGAAAAGCAACTGGCACTTGGAGCCACTAGAGATTAGCAACAGTAATGAAACAGGCAAAGACTTGCCTGAACACTGCTTTTATTGGTGGCACAAAACAGTCCCTCAAAACAGCTTAAAAGCACGAGACACTTACCAAAAAACAACCAAAATAATAGAGTTCAGTGTATAATATGAGGTTTCCTTGATATGTCGGAAAGCAAAAATCTAATATTTAGGGTATTGGATATATAGTAATGACGTCCTGATTTATTTGAGAAAACTCTGGCAGGGATGGAAGCAAGCAGCTTCAGTCAATGTCAAACATAAACAATCACATACTCTTTCAGAAAAAATATAAAATAAATCACAGTTTTATCCAAACAGAGACCCTTATTTTAAAGTAAGTTCCACAGTGATCAGTTCAGCAAAGCCAGAAAAGACTTACTAGCACTATCACCATCAGCACCATTTGGCATTTCTTATTATTAACTTTAAGTTTTTAGCTTTAGATTTTATATAGGGCATTTATGTTCTAATCTTATATGCTATATATTGATTCTGCAGGTGGGCGAGTGAAAGTGAAGACAGACCTTAAGTTCACAGTTTGTTTCCTTATAACTCAAAAAGAAGCTTTAAACTGGGTGTTTTCTTTCAGCTTTATTTATCTATGATGCATGAGTTAAGCATTTGGAAAAATAGTCATGATTTTCTCAACTTCACGTTCCACCTACATTGCTTCACCTCTTTTTGTAACATTCTACTTTTTTCCCTTAATTTGAGATATAATGTAAAATTGACATTTTCAAATTTCCCAGTAAGTAAACTACCTCCATATTCCATGTAGACAAATTTGGAACTCCCTGAGAAATATATGTTGTATATCATTAAAGGCACTACCATTTTTATCACTAAATCCACTAAAATATGCACATCTATGAATATATTTAGTATAATTATATAAATAATACTATCTATGTATAATTCAATGCTTAATTATAATTGTACCACGTACATAATCATCAAAACCTTTTATATTTTATTTACTTATATATCAGAGAAGGAAGAAATATATTCTAATGAGTTAAAATGTAGGCACCACTTTTCCAGAAGATTTCTTAATATGGTTTCTTAGCCTTCACTCATTTACAAGCTGCCTTGTGATTGTTGCTATAGCTGGAAAGCTCCTGTATTACTCTTTGCTTCATATGTTTCTTTAAAACAACTTAGGACCAACACTGCTATCCACTCTTAGTGTGTCCTAAGAAAAAAAAAACCTCAAGAAATCACAACTTTGGCTGTAAGTGCTATCAAACCACACCAAAATGAATTTGAATATGAATTCCTATAATTAAAAATAAAATAAAACAAAAATTGTCCATACACTGCCCAAAATTATCTCACACATGGGGAAACACAGAAGCAGTCTGTATATGAATTAATTAAGAGCATGGACTTTGGAGTTAACTGCCCAAGTTTAAGTTTGGATCCTACTGCTTAGCCGTGTGTTTCTCTATTCCTCAGTTTCCTCATTAGCGAAATGATAATAATAAAATTATCTACCATACAGGGCTCTTGTAAGAATTAAGACATAACAAGTATAAAAATTCAGGGTAGTTTCACACAGTGCATGATACATACATGTTTTTATGCTAATTTTTACTATATACAAAGTAATCTTGGGTGTTTGTATTCCCTGATTTTTTTCCATGCAAGCATTGCTTCAATATTAGCTCTTAGGTTGAGACTGAAGACCAGATTATTTGATCCAAATCCAAGCCCCCAACAGAGTTGCTAAAGCTTCTAAATAAGTCTAAATCACTTTCCTGAGCAGTATATTTCCTGGGAGAATCTAACTTATTGTTCTGAGCATACATTAATCAATTCAAACTTTAATTCAAATATTAGTTACCGAGTGGCTACTGCGCACAGCACAGAAGATATTAGGGGGATACAAAGATGAGTCAGGCAGAGCTCTTCCCTGGGAGAGTTAACAAATAACATCTATACAATTAACAAGTGACAGGAGAGGTCCACACTCTCTGATGCTGCCTCTGGAGTTCTGTGAGATGTGAGGCAATTCTCAGCTTAGGGGATCTGAAAAGTATTTGATCAGAGAGATTTAAGGTGCCAAGAACTCTGCAAAAACACTTCAAGTGCATTCCTCATTGACTTCTGACCATATTCCTATAAATTTCCTTTTTTTTTCTTTTGCAAAAGTACTAACTGAAGCATAGTTAAGTGAAGTTTGGTCCCAGATCCAACACTACAGCATGTTATTACATTTATGTTATTTAAATACCTGTTATTAAAAAAAAAGAAAAGAAAAAGCTGTATGTAGGGCTTGGAATTACTGTTTCAGTTGTGTTCCGTCTCATTTTCTGGCTTGTCATTTGAATGCTATTTACTCTAGTAATTTATTTCTTTAGAAAATTACATGGCATACTGGTATCCCATGAGAGTTGGCACAACTTCCAAAATTACTTAGCCTCTTCCTCCTGAAGCAGCTTATGCATTAGGAGAATGAATTTAATTAAATGTAGAATAATTATATTTCTGAATATTTAAAGCATAGTTCAAAACAACCAAAGTGAATATTCTTATTCTTAGCCTAAATCATACACTTTAAATTTTACATTCCCCAGTCTTTTAAATGCTGGTCCTTTTTACATCTTCATCTGCTGGACAATTTCACTTGATCAGAAAATAGGTGCTTCTGCAGAGGCTTTAGTTCTGGTGTAGAGATGACACAATTACCCAGTGTTTGCCAAATACATGCAGTTCTGAAGTAGTGGGAGACATTGTTATACAGAATGATTTGGGGGATGGAATTGTCTCCATATTGTCAAAATCTGTTCCAACATAATATCCTTTTTTCTTTTCCTATTGTAACTACAGCTTCTGCGGCCCTGTGCAGAGTCAGGTGAGCTGTGGAAAATCTGTCAGGTGAACAAGCTTAATTAGCCCAGAATAGTTCTTCACCATTCCTAAATCCAAGCCCTAAAGACAGATATGATTAAAGTCTATAAAAAATAAAAATGTACTTAAAATGCTATTTTGAGGCTCATTAAACTTGAATTAGTCAACATCTATTTCTGGGGGCAGAATTAATTTGCATTTATTCCATGGTTCTCTTTGGCCAATTAATATTTGGGTGATTACATTAAATAACTTGAATCAAAACAAAATAATTGAAATACGTATTGAAAAAAGTACATTTAAAAAATGAGAAATGAGATTGAAAATAATTAGAATTCAGATTCTGGTCATTTGTTTCTTATGACAGAATAATATACACAATTCCCCCAGAGAATATCATATATACTGAATTAAAGTTTAAAAAAAACAAAAAATGAAATAAACAAACAAAAAAACTTTAAGGGGGGGGCTTTGCTTCCAGCTTAAAGAGACCATAATTAAACTCTAATTGCCAAATAAATTAAGGTGATATGAAACAAATGATACTTATTTTTCATCTAAAAAGGCTCCAAAAAATGCCTATTCTTCTTTGTCATCAGGCATTTCTCCAAAATATCTCTTCAAGGTTCTGGAAAAAATGTATAGAATGCTCCTAAACTCTCAGGCATATCTGAGTAATTCACCCTTTTTCTAATTTCATAGTACTGAAGGAAGGGATGTGTTTGAACCTAATTTTGAAAGCTTGTTGGGAAGGGAAATGGAGTATAGGTCAGGGCTAAGAGTTCTGATTCCTGTTATATAACAGTGAGGTCAGCAAACATTTCCCAAAAAGGGACAGAGTAAATATTTTAGGCCATGAGTGACATTTGATCTCTGTAATTGAGACTCTGCCCCTGTAGTGTGCAAGCAGCCCTAGACAAGTGGGTGTGGCTGTGCTCCTATAAAACTTGAATTGGAAAACAGGTGGCAGGTCAGATTTGGCTGCAGTTTGCTGACTGCTGATCTAGGGTAATGCCAAGACTGATGAGGCAAACCTGGTCAGGAGGAATATTTTCCATCAGTTTTTCCAGTGAAGCTGTGTTCTATACAGCTTTAATTTTATGTATATAAAGCTGAGACTGAAGAAACTGATGGAAATTTCTAAAAGGTCTGATGGGATCCTCAGGCCTTCTGCTGACCAGAGTAGTAGCATCTTATCTGTCACTGGATAAAGATGCTGATCTCCTTATTGAACATCCTGTCTCTAACAAAGCTAAATTTGTTTGATTTCCCCAGGTGGGGTCTATTCTGTATCTATACCTCTGTCATCTGCATCTGCAACAGACATTTGTGTATTAACACTTGCAAACGGATAGAGATTATTTAGTCAGCATCTCAACGTCCCTTTCATGAGAGAGTGCCAGTCACTTACGATGCTTCAGACCTCTACCTTGTAGGTTGAAACTAATTGGAAGTGCTAAAGCTTGGTGGACAACATGGTATTAAAATGCATCAAAAAAGAGCACAATTTAAATAACTCACTGATGTGCTCTGGTATAAATATTAGGCATGCAATTCCTTCCCAGGAGTGAGGTTTGAATGGCCTCAAGTAGGACCTTCTAGTCCAGGATTATTCAATATCTATTCCCGAACTACCCAATCTCAGATCTCATGATGAAGAACTTTCCCATTATTTCTATATTAGCTATGAAGGGAATTAATTTACTTTAGCTAGAATATTGTAATTTGGCTCTCACTCTGCAGGGTCAATTTCACAAACCAAGTAATATGGTATATGGTATATATCCATGCAGATAAAAGTAATCTGGGGTCATGTTGCATTGATACAGTATTCAAAGTAAGCCAAGAATTTGATGTCAGAAATGGAAACTGAAGAAATTCATAGTTGAAAGTAGGCAAAGTGGTAACAGTGAAGACAATACCACATGTCAAATCTGGAAAAGAATCAAATCCTAACCAGCTGCATGGTTACTGAAATCAATGGCCAAGTGAGTCTAGTGCCTTTAAGGATAAAGAGCAGCCATGATTTTGCCAGCAAAAAAAGAATTATGTATGATTTTCCCTTTTATACAATATCTTATCATTCTACATTAGTGGGCAGAGGATGAAGAATCACAATATTGGAGGGATTTAAGATAAAATAATTGTGCTCTAGCCTTGTTATTCCTAGACTTCTAGATAAGATAGACAAAGTTTCCAAAAACATTAAGAGGTTGTTAACTTATTGAAGGGAAAGAATCTTATTTTACCCAGGAATGATGAAAACTGGCATCTGTCTATTAATCAATGTTTGGAAACCATTAACCTAAATCTGAATGTCATTCTGATATTTGAATCACTCTGGTAAACTCATTGCAAAATTATTTTCTGGCCTACACTTGAATTTCTCCAGTAACGGAAAAATTTTAACACTTGAAATATCACATTTTTTTTTTTTTTAGATTCTAAAGAGAATTTCTACTTTGCACTGAAATTGATCTACCTGTAACCACACCATTGGTCTGTTGGGCTTTCTATTACAAAATACCAAAGCCAAAATACTGGTTGACTTAAATAACAGAAATTTATTTTTTCACACCTATAGAAGCTAGTAAGTCCAAGATCAGTTGCTAGTCAATTCAGTTTCTGGTGAGAGCTCTCTTCTTGGCTTGCAGAGGGTCACCTTATTACTATGTCCTCAAATGGCAGAAGGAGCTCTAAGCTCTTCTTATAAGGGTACCAGCCTATTGGATTAGGATTCCATCCTTATTACTTCATTTAACCTTTATCACACCTTATCACAGTCTCTATCTCCAAATATAAGCACAGTGGGGGTTACAGTTTCAATATATGAATTTTAGGGAGACTCATTTAGTCCATAATCATCCTTATTCTGCCTCATATTACCATATAAAATAAGTCTCATGTCTTTTTCATACATCAACTCTACAAATATCTGAAAATGATTTTGAATTTTCTGTAGCCCCACTAAATTTTCTCAAATGACTTCAAGTCTTATCAATATTTTGGACCATTCTTTGAATATGGGCCAAAAGATCTTTATCACTGTTTCAAAAGGGGTAACCAGAACATTTATAATGTAAGCACATTTACTTAGTCTCAGCAAGAACCTTTAGTGTCATTATTCTAATTCCTACTTATATATCTCTTACAATCTAATATATGATTAGATTTTCCCAGATACACCATAGCTACACAATATTATTGACATAATTGTGCTTTCTTTCAACCAGGATAACAGCTTTTTTAAAAAATATGTCTACATCTTTACCCTTGTGTTAATTTCTTTGACTCAATTTTAGGACTTTGTATTGATGATGATGATGATGATGATGATGATGATGATAATGATAACACTAAAGATGGTAGTAACAATAATGATCTTAATATTGGCAAAGAAGAAAAAGAAAAGGAGTGTCATTTATTGAGTGTGTCAAACACTGTGATGAAAGCTTTCTATACCTTATAGTACTTAATTCACAGAATCTTATGATTATAAGTATTATTATTTCAAAACCATAAATGAGGAAATAAACCTTTATAAGAAATAGGTCTTTGGGGCGCCTGGGTGGCTCAGTCGGTTGAGCATCTGACTTCGGCTCAGGTCATGATCTTGTGGTTCATGAGTTCGAGCCCCACATCAGGCTCTGTGCTGACAGCTCGGAGCCTGGAGCCTGCTTCTGATTCTGTGTCTCCCTCTCTCTCTGCCCCTTCCCTGCTCATGCTCTGTCTCTACCTCTCAAAAATAAATAAATGTCAAAAAAAAATAAAAAAAAAAATAGGTCTTCAATTTGTCTTTCACAACTACTTGGCTCTGTAATTTTGACAAGTCTATAACAGTTCAAACCATATATTTTTTTACACATGCTGACCATGTTGGGGTATTGAAAAGGGCAAACTACATCCCTAAACCAGAGATGAGAATACGAACCATTACTTAAGATATTCTATACCACCTGGAAAGTTAGCTAGCACTTCTTCCTGCATGGTGCTATGCCGTCTTGACCTACCTCTTGGGTCGGATTTTCTTGGTGCACCAAAAGTTTAGAACTATTCCTGAGCTGGTGGTAACTGTGGTATTTTCTAGTTGTGGATACATATTTTTGTCAGGTTAGAGTTTTTGGAAATTCAACTATAAGATAGTAGTTCCAGCTTTCATGCATATAAGGATGAAACTTTGGATAGAAAATCATTTTCTCTTACTTGTTTTACTACCAAATATGTACAGTATAGTTATAAAGGCACCACTCTATTTCTATATGTAATAGGCCTATAGAATGCCAACTGGAAAACCAATATTCCTATTACTATATGAAATGTACTAGCTCTAGGTTAGTGAACGCCAAAGAAAGTAACTGTTTCTTAAAGGACAGAAGATTTTAAGGGACTTCATTTTCAATGCATATGCTATCCCACTCCCAATGCCTTGTGGGCTTTCAGATATACAACAAACAAAAGAAAGAGGCTTAGCTGATCTAGCCCTGTGCAGCCAAGGGACTCTGAATTGTTTTATCTTGAAACCTAGGAGTAACTCAGAAAGGGAAAATCAACCTCAGGCAAAAACAAACATGTCATAAGGGTTTTGGACACAATACGTCCAAAAAAGTGACCCTTTCTGGAAAACGAACTTCTAAAGAATACAGAACTACAATATATTCCTACTATCATAATATCAAGTTAGGAACTATAAAAGTACACTTTTTAAATTTTTTTTTTCAACGTTTATTTATTTTTGGGACAGAGAGAGACAGAGCATGAACGGGGGAGGGGCAGAGAGAGAGGGAGACACAGAATCGGAAACAGGCTCCAGGCTCTGAGCCATCAGCCCAGAGCCTGACGCGGGGCTCGAACTCACGGACCGCGAGATCGTGACCTGGCTGAAGTCGGACACTTAACCGACTGCGCCACCCAGGCGCTCAAAAGTACACTTTTTAAAGAAAACCATTTTATGATTTATTCAGAAAACATGTTCTTTGTACCTACTATGTGCTAGGCCCTGTTCAAAAGTAAAATGCAAATAAAATGTAATGAGTGTTTCCAAAGACCTTAACATATAGGGGAGGACACAGAGAGCTACAGAACTGACTACTAACGAAAACCTGTAGATAGTGCCATAGAAACATAAATAAAGGAAAGATGGATTCTCCTTATATGTCCAAAGGAAGCATTCACAAACAGGCTAACTTTGAAGAAAGTAGATATAATGTAATCTACATTATATACATATCATTTTTAACAGAGTATTAAAAACTTAGTCCATATTTAGTTGATTTTGCATAATTTAATTAAATGTTCTAAATATTCTTCTATAATAAAAGCATGGCCTCTCAAAACATCTTCTCACAAATCTAACATAAATAAAACTTCTCTTGGATTTGAGGAAAATGTAATCACAGAAGTATTACTTTTCTTCAAAGCTGCCTGTAACTTAGGACACATCCTATTTGTATAATTGGACTACTAATTGTTTTGAATGTCAGAGCTTTTTATTTATCCCTCCCCTCTTGATTCAACGCCAACTATAATTTCAAACATAAGATGGACTCATGCATGGTAATGACATTTATAAATAGCCAATTATGTCCCTCCAAGTGTTTTCTCAGAAATGGCTTTGCTTTCTTAGACTTGGAATAAGTTGAATCTTACCTAGCTGTTCATTTTAGGTTATTTAGTAGAGATTTTTTTCAGGATCATTTTTTTTATTACCACTATTTGGGACTGTTTGAACACTCAACATAGAGTGTTGATATCAAATAGAGGAAGCCACCAACAGTTTGTTGCCAGTGTTGCTGCTGCCTTTTTACTGCCTGGTAATTTTATATAAAAGCTTGAACTACAACATCCGCATCATCAACTACTGGCCTTCAGACAATAACCACAAATGACAACAGGGTAGATATAAAAATGTAGTTTGCATTACCAACAAGATCTATGCTGAAAATCATTAAACATGAATATAGAAACACAGTCCTAGATCTAATTCGAAATTAATTTTAGCAGAAATTTACGAAGTAATGTATAAGCCACAAGAGTATATTTTCTATAGCCGAATAGTTATTTGAATGGCAAAAGACAGTCAAAATAATTTTACCTATTCACACAGAAGACTTCTTTAGTCAGGGAAGTAGAAGTTACTAATTAATTATCTGAGCATAACTGGTCCTCTGACAAGACCACTTTGAAGCAATATATTTACCGAAATTTACAATAAACATAAAAGCATTTCCTTGAAATATTATTTCAAAATATAAAACTAAATTCCTGATAATATGTTAAAAGATTACAGAAAATATGGTGATTATACTTTAATTATTAAAACAGACTAAAAAAGAACCAGAAATTTTTCCTAGGATTTTTTTTTTTTGGAGGAAGAAATAGGAGGGCATAGCTGTTCTAATAAAACTATAAACTATATAATAATATGAAACAATATTTTTTTTACTTTCATCCCCACTTTAACAGCAGGGTGATAAATAGGGTTATCATTGTGAAACTTTTTGTTTTTTTTTCCTTTGGAGAGAGAGACAGAGAGAGCAGGGGTGGGACAGAAAAAGAGAGAGAGAGAGAGAGAGAGAGAGAGAGAGAGAGAGAGAGAGAGAGAGAATATCTTAGCAGAGACCACTCAGTGGGGAGCCCAACGTGGGGCTCAATCCCATGAACCATAAGATCATGACCTGAGCTGAAAACAAGGGTCAGGCGCTTAACAGACTGAGTCACTCAGGTGCCTCTCATTGTGAAACTATCTGAGGCTTCATCAGTTTTCCCAGGGGCCTCATTTAGTCTTTCAAAATTCAAACCATTCATTTTTAAAGTACCCATGCTGTCACCACTTTCTGGACTTTTCTTTCCTTTAACTGTCTAACTCTGCCATAGTCTTATTTACCCGTGTTTCCACATGTGGTTAAGTTGTTCTCAATGTCAACCTAATTAAAACTGAGAAATATCCCATCTTTTGCCAGATATGAAGTTTTTTCTTTTATAGGCAATCGGCATTGAATTTTCCTTGTGTTTGAACATTTGACAATTGCCAAAGAGACACTGTACTTTCCCTTTGATGCTGGTGTAATAGGTCTAACCACACACTGATGGTAGGCTGAGAGGGATGCTTCAATGGGAGACATCTGAAAGTGGTCACTTCCTTAGTGAATGTTTTCATGTCTTAATAACTTGTCTTCCCTGTATAGTCTACTAGCTGTGATTCACCCAAACCATTTAGTATTTCTAAATCCAGTTAGATTTTTTGTGTTGAAATGGAGATTATAATAGTTCCTACTCCTAGGGGTTGTGCTGAGAAAACTATTTTCTGTAAAGTTCTTAAGACACTGTCTGGCTCAGAGCAAAGTGTTCAATACATGTTAACTTCACAAGAAGCTACACAAAATCATAATCATCCTATCAAATGGCAGGCAGGAATATAAGCCTAGGGGCGCCTGGGTGGCTCAGTCGGTTGGGCGTACGACTTCAGCTCAGGTCATGATTTCACAGTCCATGAGTTGGGGCCCCGCGTTGGGCTCTGTGCTGACAGCTGAGCCTGGAGCCTGCTAAGGATTCTGTGTCTCCCTCTCTTTCTGCCCCTCCCTCCACTCATGCTCTCTCTCTCTCTCTCTGTCAAAAATAAATAAACATTAAAAATTTTTTAAAAAGTTTTAAAAAAGCACAAAATAAATAGAAGTTTATTAATAATGTCTTAGACTAAGTATATCTAGAATTAAACTAAGCATGCTTTCAATTTTTTTTTAATTTCATTCCATCACAGCTACACGACCCAAAAAATGTAAATATCTCCATAATAACATTAAAACATTAAAAGTAAGGTACGTCATTACTGAAAATCAATAAAACACCAAAGAGGGGCAGAATAAAGGTAGTCATAGAAAGATTTCCTAAAATGTATCTTTAAACGTCTTTCCCTCGTCATAAATCCCACATTTTTAGTAGCTGGTCCAAAGCTCCTCTCTTGCTCTTTACCCCAATCATTCTCCTCATTTTTCTGACTCACACTATGTGCCCCTTCTCCTCTTTCCTCAGCATTCCAGATTTTTCCCTTCACAATCATCTCCCTCTTCTATCTTATCCACTTAAATTTAGCCTCTAGGCTTTTTACTGTTTCTTCACCATTCATATATTCCCAACAAAGATCTAGGGACTAAGCAAATCAATCAGGAATCCTCCATAAACACCAACAAGATTTTTCTTGGTCACAGCTGACTTTGGTCCTGCTCTTGGCTGTCCTTAGTAGCTGTCTGAACTTGCTTCACTATTTTACTCTCTCTGTTTCCTCACATATAGGAGAAATTTAAACCATGATTGCTAAGTTAACTTTCAACTAAAATTGTGCATGGGTTTCTAATTATTACAAATTCCAAATTTAAGAACATTATAAAGACAGCATGCATGGGAAATAATAAATTATGTGACCACTTTCACAAAGAAGATTCTTGTTCAATCACGGAGGATACAAGTGTGGTTCTCTACACAAGTGTTCTCTTCCGTATCAATGACAAATCAATCTATTCTCCTTAAAGTAGCATGCTTTAAAGCTTCTTTACCTTCAAAATATCTGATTTTAGAAAAATCATCCTAATTAATCCAAATTAAGTGGTCCTTGGCATTTTTATTAAGGCACACATGCACAATTTTACACTAAAGAAACCAAGCAATAAAAGGTGACTATTTTAAATGCTATTTTTATTGTTCTTATTATTTTTTTGTCATTTTTACTATTTAAGGATCATTCAAGTGTTTGTGTTTAAGTTGTTTAAGTGTTCAGACATAAAGTCGACCATTCAGAAAAACCTCAAGTAAAACTAAACATGAGAGTGAAATCAGGAAGCAATGAAAACATTCAAGAAAACAGAAAGAAAAAGAAAAAGAAAACAAAAAGGAAAGACACAGAAGAAAAAAATTATTTTTAGTTGGCAATAGCTGTAGTAATCTCAGGAACACAGGACACAGGAAGAAGGTGCTGGTGGCAAGAAGATGAGAGAAAAGAGCAGGAATGGAGGCGGGGGAGCGGAAGGCACAAAAGGAGAAGGGAGTGAATGTTAGACCTCAGAAATAATTAGGAATGGTAAAGTGTGGGCAACACACCTCTCTGGAGTTTGAAGTAGTGACAACAGAGAATGGAGAAATCCCTAAGGAAGGAGAGAGCAGTATCACCTACAACTTCACTACACGGCACGCTATATCCCAGTTCAGAAGTCCAGCCTCAGAAGTCTAGGCAGCTCAGGCCACCCTGAAGGGGATCAGACACTGTACAAGTGCAGCTTGCGAACATCACAGGAAAATCACAACCTGCAACTTGTGACATCCTGTACTTGGCATGTGCCACATAAACACCAGAACCATTAATCTTCAGAGGCAAAATCAGAATATAGTTGAAAGAATTATAGCAGTGCACTCTGGAAATATGTAAGTATGAATTGTGTGATGTATGTATGTGTATGAATTACATTTAATATACATCTTAGAGGCATTTGGTTACTATGTTTAAGTATTTGTGGTAGATCACATTCCTAAGGCTGCAATCTTATTTCTATCATACATTTTCTTTTTCAGGATGAACATACCATTTCTCTGTCAAAAAGTGGAGTCTATTTCTCCTCAGGTTTAATACTGTCTGGTCTGCCACTGTGAAAGCAACAGAAGTGACATTTTAGAAGCCTAGAAATTCACAAGGCCTAGCAGCTTCTGTTTTTGGCTGTGAAGAAAGCCAGTCATCACATAAGCAGTCTAAGTAACCTGAGATGGACACGTTGTATGGGGGAAAAAAAAAAAACCTATGGCAGCCATATGGAGAGACAATAGGCAGATAGAATGAGAGAGTAAAAACAAACAAAAAAAAAAAAAAAAAACAAGAGAAAGAGAAAGATAGAAGTCCAGCCAGCATTCTATTTTTCTAATTATCCCTAGGGATAATGTAAGACATGTGAATGAAAAAGTCATTTTGGACATTCTAGCCCCAGAAGATTCCAAGTGGAGCAAAAAATAAACTCTACTCACTGGATCCTTCAACTTTACACACTTGTTAGCAAATAAATGATAACTGGTGTTTTAAGGATTAAGTTTTTTGGAATACTTTACTATGAAGCAATAGGTAAATGAAACATTATCTTAATTAGTAATCACCACTTGAAAGTTGGGTTGTTCAATGCTTCAGATGTCCTTTATCAAAACAGAAAATATAATTTGTTATTTAGTACATGAGATGTTAGATCTAATATTTATTAAAGAAATGAGTACTGTGGTCATTTAGAAGGATTTCATAATTGAAAAAAAAGTTTTCATAATTAAGTCTAAGAATATGGCAAACACAGGATGACATTATGTATGCTGTCTCATTTGTCATTTTTCTTCACTTTACAGAAAGGCTTTTCTTCTTTATTTTACTGTACCATGAAGCTGTTTGCTGTTGAGGCCATCAAAATGTCATGTATTAGTCTTAAACTCATCTCTTATTCAAAATATGACTTAAGGGGCCAAGGACATGTTAGATTTACCCAGGCTAAAAGATAGGGCAGTACAACTTTTTATGCTTCATGGCAGATATATATGTGACAAAATTTGATCTCAGCTTGCTCTTTTTGTAACATACACCCTGCTGGTGAGGTTGTGGGGAAGGGTTTGTAATAGACACTGTCTACCTCTAATTCCCAAAATCTATAGATATTTACATAGAAAACCTGACAATGGCCTAAGAGCTGAATTGGCTCTAGTTTGTTCTTGAAGAGGAAATTCTGGCCAATGCAGTAAGTATAGGAAGGAGCAAAGGAGAAGACTGATCACTGTAGATACCTTTCTCTATTTTGTATTAGATTAGTTGAGAAGAAAAAGGAGAAGAGATGAAAGTTAAAATATACTTGAAAGTTTAAAAAAATGATACATTTTGTATAAGCCTCCATGATATATGATCTGAAATATCAGAAGTTATAACTGGTCGAAGCATTTTCAGCATGAAGCTATCCAACTGCCAATAACTGTATGTTCTGTCATGTTTACCAGTAACATTCATGTAAATTTGGTTCTAGTCTATTGAAATTAATATGATCCAAAAATTAAATTAAATTCAGTATCTTTCTAGTCAGTAAACATGTGTGAATCCCTGTGGGGCCAGATATAAGCAGTGAAGATTAAAAACCAAATAAACAGGAAAAACATGTAACATACTTTCAAAATGTATTTACCATAGAGGAAGAAGACTGAAGACAAAGTAATGACTGCGGTAAAAACAAGATGAGAAATGCTAGAATAGAACATAAACATCAGTTGCTATGGAATCTTATTGAGGGAAATTAACTCAGACTTCACTTTCCGGGAAAGCTGCTCGGAGGAACTAGAGCACAGGACGACAGAAGCCCACTGAGCGTGGACAACTAGAGGTGATCTTCCAGGCAGAGTTAGGGGCATACAACAAAGGCAAAGGGCAAATGGGGTCTTGATGCAACTAACATGGAACTACGATCCTGTGGATGAATATGAAACTGAGCAAGTGGAGGTCTCAGAATAAAGTTTACGTTTGCAAACCAGTAAGGAAGTTGGCTGGAGAATTTGAAACAAGTCAATGGTACAGTAACTTGGAAACACTCATCTGACAACACTGTGGAGACATATTAAGAATGCCAATGATTTCTAGAAAGACGTGTTGGGGACTTGGGCCATTTTGTTTTCTCAGAGGTGGTTTTGGAGTTCTTTACACTCCTTGGGTAATTGCATTCCCTCTCATTCCTTCGATAAAAGCATAAAACCAGCCAGATCTCACCTTTGAGATTCATCCACTGTCTCATGGAAATATCAACCTGATTATTTGAGACACTTTAGACTGATAGGTACAAAAGTGAATTTATCATCTTTCCCTTCGACTTGCTTGCCTTCCAATGTTTTCTACCTCAGGGTTGGTTTTCTCAGCTACCTAAGCAGCCCAGAATGGAAATCTGGCTGTTGCCCTTGACTCTACACACTACTTCAACTTAAATCCAATTGTTACATGTCTCACTGATTTTAATCCAAATATTTATAGAATCGGTTTCCTTTTAACTCTCATTTCCCTGTTCAAACTGAGATTTTTTTTTTCCCTCACAAACTATTCAGGCTTTTCCTACCTAAGCCTCCATCTTCTTCTCTTCTCCCAAATATACTCTCATATAGCTGCTAATGTAATATATTTTAAGCTTAGAAAGGTAAAGTCCAATCCTGCTGGATGAATTCCAGCTACTTAAAATGACATATAAGGCTTTCCAAGATCTAGCCCCTGCCTCCTGTTCAGCCTCGTCATTTACTCCCTCCTGCCTAACATATTGTGTATTCTGAGAATGCTGAATTGTTAGCACTTCCTCACTCACACCCTGTTGGTTTTTTCCCCTTGTCTTTAATCACACTTTTTCTGTTAGTATGTACTCATCAGTTCTCTCTTTTCTAGGCTATCACTGACATCTTTTCAGACTCAATTCACCCGTTATGACCCCAGCTGGGTTACATGTCCCCTTCCCTTTGTATCTCCATATCCTCAAGATGCACTGCTTTTGGAACAGTTTATTAGACTTTTCTCTCTCATTCACTTGTCCCAACTCCAAAACAGCATGGCCTTTTGATTTGTTGTATTCTCAGTGTGCACACACCATTTGATAAATAGTAAAAGCACAGTCAACATTTGCTGAAGAATGAACAAATAATGTCACATCCAAAGGCCAGACAAATTCAATGTAAAGTAGCTTATCATAATACTGAGTAGTTCTCCTGTAGAGATGCTCTGTTCAATACCATGTGTGGCTACTGAATACTTGAAATATTGCTAGCCTGAATTGAAATGTAAGAAACAGTAGATTTCAAAGACTTATTACAAATAAAAAGCATGTAATGTATCCTATTAATAATGTTTTCATGTGGATTCGATTTTAGAATGATATACTGGGTGAAATAAAATACATGATCATTTTGCTTGCCTCTTTACACTTCTTCAATGAGGATTTTTGGAAATTTAAAGTTAAATTGTAAAATTATAAAGTTAAAGTTAAATGCAAACTGTTTGAAATATTCCTTCAGTGATTTTCCAGATGGAGGAGGCTGAACATGACTGTTCCATAGTGACCAGTTTTCCTTAGATAATGCTTGTCATAGAGAATCTTAACTGGTGCCAATGAATTTAACACTGAGAGGTTTGTTTCTTTTATTTTTTTATAAGAGATATGTTGATGTCACTTTTACTGATATGATTATTCACAGCAAAGAAGATCACATTTTAGCATTCGTTTGCCTAGTCTCTAGCACAGTAGTAGGTAATTCCTGTTCCAGAAATGGTTGATAGATGAGTGAATGCTCTTTGACAGGTATAATAAGGGCAGGATGACTGTTCATACACATATGCATTTTGCACATTCCATATGGATTAAGCTCTGAAGATTAAAAAATAAGTTTTATAGTTTAAAATTTCACATTTTCAGAATACTACTACCATTGGATGATGCTATGAACTGATACTCCTAAAAATAAAAAGCATGGTAAAATAATTTTCTGAAATGCTACATGTTTGTATCCTTTGCTTAAAGATTAAAATAAGCAGCAGCACAATAAAGAAGGGATTTTTTGGAGAAAAAGCAAAACAAACAAAATAGCCTGTGTAAACATGTGTAAAATCAGTTTCAAACTGTTCACACTAGTTTTCATCAGCAAGTCTTTTAAATCATTCAAAAAGAATTTTATCTGTTCTAACAGAGAGGTATCTAATCAGTAGGCAACTAGAGGCATACCTTGTTTTATTGTGCTTCATTTTATTGCACTTTGCAGATATTGTGTTTTTCTATAAATTGAAGATTTGTGGCAACCTTGAATCAAGCAAGTCTATCAGAACCATTTTTCTTTTTTTTCTTTATTTTTTTTAACGTCTATTTATTTTTGAGACAGAGAGAGACAGAGCATTAACAGGGGAGGGCCAGAGAGAGGGGGAGACACAGACTCTGAAACAGGCTCCAGGCTCTGAGCTGTCAGCACAAAGCCCCGTGCGGGGCTCGAACTCACGGACCGTGAGATCACGACCCGAGCTGAAGTCAGACGCTTAACCGACTGAGCCACCCAGGTGCCCCCAGAACCATTTTTCTAATAGCATTTGCTCACTTCATGTCTCTGTGTGTCACAGTCTGGTAATTCTCACAATATTTCTAACTTTAATTATCATTATATTTGTAAGGGTGATCTATGATCAGTGATTATACCTCACTGAAAGCTCAGGTTATAGTTAGCATTCTTTTAATTAAGATACATACACAGTTTTTAAAATGTAATGCTATAGCACAGTTAATAGACGATAGTATAAAATAACTATATGCACCGAAAAACTAAAAAAAATCATTTGACTCACTTTATTTTGATATTTTCTTTATTTCAGTGGTCTGGAACTGGACCTATAATATCTCCCAGGTATGCCTATAATCATTTATTTTTCCTAAATGGTCCTTCCTATGTTTATTTGGTAATAAACCATACACACTCTTACCTAAAATGAGTGATTCATCTTTGTTTCCAAGTAAAGGAGACATTAACCCCAAGAAGGTACAAAGGCTTTGTGAATATTTTCATTGGCATATACAATCTACAAATATGGGACTTTATCTGACTGTGCAACAGTGAATCCCCATGACAGCACAATGCCTAACACATAGTAGATACTCTCTAGATGGATGCATGGATGGGTGGATCCATGGATACTCTCACACAGAGATACTCTCTAGATGGATGCATGGATGGGTGGGCAGGTGGGTGGATAGATACATATAAATAGATTTTTTTTTATAAATAAATACATACGTTTTTGCTTTATTTTTGCTTGCTACTACCTCACTTAAAATATACTAATGAATTAAGATGATTTTCAGGATATAAACTGACTTAAAAGGAGATCCCATAAGATGGTTGAACCCCCCCAAAAAACCACATTATGCCACAATTTTTAATATACTAGTGATATTAAATGTTACTTGAATTTTGTTTGAAATAGACATTGCATTAAAAGTCAGGGATTACAGCGCCTGGGTGGCTCAGTTTGTTAAGCGCCCAACTTCAGCTCAGGTCATGGTCTTATGGTTCAGGAGTTTTAGCCCCACATCGAGCTCTGTGCTGGCAGCTCAGAGCATGGAGTCTGCTTCGGATTCTCTCTCTCTCTCTCTCTGCCCCTCCTCTGTGCATGCTCTGTTTCTCTCTCTCCCTCTCTCTCAAAAATAAACAAACATTAAAAAAAAAAGTCAGGCATTAAAACAAACCAAGAACAATGTTGGCTGATAAAAAGGTGTCTGACGTTGTTATTTGTAGTAAAGCAGCATAACATCTTTTAAAAGCATGGGCTTAAATTCGGCCTTAGCACTCAATAGCTGTGTAACCACAATCATGCCATTCAACTTCTGCATGCTTCAATTCTGTCATCTGTGAAATGGAGATAGTAATATCATCTACTTCAAAGAGCTGTTAAAAGTATGAAATGAGATAGCAAGTATGAACAGCTGTAGAGTACTATACAAAGAGAAAGTGCTCAGTGACTATTAACTGTTATGATAAAGATAATTTTACAAGGATGGATATTTTATATAGATATTGGGGGGGGGGGAAATTTCCAAAATGGTCCTACTTCTACACATCCTTGAAATATCAGACCAGCTTTCTCCTCTGTAGTCCCAAAGCCCACAGTGAGTGAAATGATGCAGTATAGCGATCTTACTGCCTCACTGCCTGGGTTCAAATACCGATTCCACCACTGCCTACTTGTGCGTCCTTGAGAAAGTTAATATCACTGTGCTTCAATTTCCGCAGCTATAAAATACAGATTAAGTGTCTGACTACAAGGTTGTTATAAGGATCCAATGAACTAATATTTCTAATACACTTATCATATATGAGGGGAAGAAAAGAATACATATTCCAAATGCTTGCTTACTTGTTAAAGAAATGAGTAGGCGAATACAGATGATACGATTCCTTATAACAGTGATAAAGACTAATGGATAAGGTGCTGGACCCAAGAAACAGCAGACAAGAGTGACAGTAAAGAACAAGATTTCATGAAACTGGAGAAAATAATTTCTGCTTTCCTGTTCCAGAGAGGTAAGTGACACTGCTTTAAGTGACAGGAAACTGCATTTTCATTAATACACTTGCAACACAGAGAGTGGACATTAGGAAAACAAATGGTAATTATATTTATGCTAAGTATTTAATAAATTGTTTAGCATATGAACTTGGGATTAAATATTTCCCAACGTGGGCATGCATTTGCTTATCACAAAAAATTTCAAAACTCAGAGTGGAATACATGGGACTAGAAATAACTTCAAAAAGAATTTCTCGTGTTTATTTAGCACAAGGCAGAATTAAATTTTAATGTTGGAAAGACTCTCAAAATAAAATAATAGCAAAGGACAAGTTATATAATGCATACTATGAAATATCTCAATTTTTCTTATTATAACCCTAAAATGGTGGCATCTCCATTCTGCAAATAAAAAGAAGCCATGAAAGGGTAAGTGGTTTGCCCAAGCTCAATGGCTATGAACTGAGGGAGCTAGGATTCAACTCCAGAGATCCAATTCTTTTTTTTTTTAATTTTTTTTTCAACGTTTATTTATTTTTGGGACAGAGAGAGACAGAGCATGAACGGGCGAGGGGCAGAGAGAGAGAGAGACACAGAAACGGAAACAGGCTCCAGGCTCTGAGCCATCAGCCCAGAGCCCGACGCGGGGCTGGAACTCACGGACCGCGAGATCGTGACCTGGCTGAAGTCGGACGCTTAACCGACTGCGCCACCCAGGCGCCCCCAGAGATCCAATTCTTAAACGTGGAGCTCTACTACCTCTTTTGAATTAATGCTTATAGTAATGCCACTCACTTCTAAGAAAACACTATCTTATGTCATGGAGAAAATGGAACATGTCTCAAAAACAATATGTTGACAAAGGTGTAGCACTAAGAGAGTTGGTTCTTAATTATCAGAAAGCTATTTTTTTTTATCATGCCATTTAACTAGATACTGTTCACTTTTTGTCTTTGAAAGAGCCAGTGCAGTTACTGATACAGGCAGTTTTAATAATTTTGGATTATGTAACATTTTACAATTTACTTTATGAAGTACTTCATTTTCATCTTTATGGATTATGCTGTAAATTCTCTGAATTCATGCTTCACTTATTTCCCCAAGTCTCAGCCTCCTTAAATTTTACATTATGATTTTCGTATGTGAGATCATTCACCTGAGGACTCTGTTCTCTAGCCTTAGGCTAAATTAGCCTTAAGTCCTTAAATTTCACTGGAAAACTATCTCCCAAATTAATATCCCCAAAGCACTTAAGCCAAAAATTGATTTTATTCTACTTCCTGTTAAGTTACATAGATTATGCTGCAAAATTAAACAGGGTTTTAAAATTGTATGTATTACTAGAATTCCCTAACTAATATAAACTAGATTACCTCTTGCTTCACTTTGCCCATTGCCCCTTAACCACTTGCAAAGGAACACTGAAGCAGTTCAATTTTAATAAATCTATTAACACAGAAAAAAAAAGGTGAAAATACATTCATTTATCTTGATTTTCACCTTTTTTTTCAGAGTTTAAGCTATCAACATGAGATGTGTTATTGTGAGGGTTTAATGATTTGTTAGTTTTCAAATGAAAACTCTTTGAGACCTTTTACAAATAAATGGAAATTTAGGCAGGAACAGAAGGAACACCAGATGGGAGTCTCTCAAGAGGTGTCCTCAGGGACATTATATGAAAGTGAGGTGAAATGATATTAGGTGAGCACACTGTAATAGAATTTCTGACTGAGATAATATTTTAATATAAAGAGTATGTGTGTAATTCATACTCTGAATAAGTAGTCTATCATACACATTATTTAGTAATATATAAAATATATAATTAAATAATATTAAATATGAGTAATATTAAATAATATGAATATTAAGTAATAACATATAATAACATACTAATATACTATATAGTATATAATACATATTATATAAAGTATATCTGATATGTAATATTTATAACATATAATGTATATAATGGAATATATACAGCATAGAGCCATAGCACCTTGAACTAGAATAGACTTAAAAATAATATAATCCAAGATCACCGTTTAGAGATGAGTAGTTTGAGGCACATAAATTTCAAGTAATAGTCAACAATATAAAAAACTCAAAATTTTTTAGTAGACATGATTGAAAATCAAGTGTACTTATTTGAAGTCTAATATATTTTCCACCAATCCAAGTTGTTTCTTGAAGAAGCATATAGATATGTATAAGATAAATATTTTTTCTCCATGTAGGACTATTTGCCAATCTGAAATATTTTTTGTGGTTGCTCCTGGAGAGGTTAGAGAGCATTACATTATAGTTATCATGCTATAGATAAGAGATGCTATATGGGTGCCTGGGTGGCTCAGTTGTTTAAGTGTACGACTTGGACTCAGGTCACGATCTCACAGTTTGTGGGTTCAAGCCCTGCGTCGGGCTCTGTGGTGACAGCTCAGAGCCTGGAGCCTGCTTCGGATTCTGTGTCTGCTCTGTCTGCCCCTCCCCAACTTGTGCTCTATCTCTTTCAGTCTCTCAAAAATAAATAAATGTAAAAAAAAAAAAAAAGATTAAAAAAAAAGGTACTATAGATAAAGAGTTTGGCTTGAGTAACAAAAAGCTATGGAATGTGCTTAATATATATGTGCCTGGGATATGACCCTGTAAATAGAATAAAATTGTTTTGATAAATTAACTAGAATAAAATTAATTAATTAATTAATTAATTAGAATAAAATTGATTTGCGGTGGGATTCTGGTAAATGGTCACCTCATGTGGAACTGACTTTGGAAACCAAATGGCTTTATCTGGTTTCCTCTTCACATTCACACACCTCACTTCTTTTCAAATTAAATGCCAATATTTCTTAAAGCTGAGTGGTATACATTTTTCAAAGAAAAAATGTTACAGAACTCTTCAATATTAACTTAAAAACACTTTTGGTAAAACATTACTACTTTACACACTTTATGGAAATATAAAATCAGAGGAGGGATATCAGCAAGATACCAGAGTAGGCTTCCTACTCTGGAGTCTCCTTTCTCCCACATACACACTGATTGAGCAACCATTAATATATATATTTCCTTTGTGAGAAATCAGAAACTAATTGAAGGCTCCTTTACCCTGGGGAAAGGTAAAACCAGATTTACTGAAACCAGTAGGTCGATTCTGGACACCCTCTCAGGGAGATACTGCCTTTGGCATAGTGGTATACAATCAGGAAGAGACTCTCTAGCTCCTAGCTTCACTCAGAGGTCTACATGTCCAGTATTCTGCACTTTCTTTCTTTGGTTTGTTTGTTTTTAATTTTTGTAATGTTTATTGATTTTTGAGAGAGAAAGAGACAAAGAGCAAGTGGAGTAGGGGTAGAGAGAAGGAGACACAGAATCCAAAGCAGACTCCAGGCTCTGAGCTGTCAGCATAGAGCCTTATGTGGGGTTCGAACCCATGAACTGTGTGATCATGACCTGAAGATTTCTATAGAAGTTATATACAAGAAAAAGAGAAAGGAATCGAAGCATATAACAAAAAATACAAAGCATAAAAAACAAAAAATCAACAAAACACAAAAGAAGACAAGAGAGGAAAAAATAGAGAAAAGAACTACAATACTAACAAAAAGCAAATAAGAAATGGCAGTAAATTCTTCTCTATCAATAATCACTTTAACTGTCAATGAATTAAAAATCCTCATTCAAAACACAAAATCAACAACAGTGAGCTGGGTTTTTTTTGAAAAGATAAAATTGGCAAACCCTTAGCTAAACTAACAAAGAAAAGATGACTCAAATAAATAAGATCAGAAATGAAAGAAGAGACATTACAACTGATGCCACAGAAATAAAAAGGATAGTAAGAGAATATTAGCAATTATACGCCAACAACCTGGATAGTCTACAAGAAATAGATAAGCTCCTAGAAATATACTACCTATCAAAACTAAATCATAAAGAAAAAGTCTGAATGAACAAATAACTAGTAAAATGACTGAATTAGTAATCAAAAACGTTCCAAAAAGAAAATCCTACGACAAGATATATTCACTTTAACTTCTACAGAATATTTTAAGAATTAACATCAATTCTTCTCAAACTCTTCCAACAAATTGAAGAGGGGGGAACAATTCCAAACATGTTTTATGAGGCCACCATTACTCTGACATGAAAGCCAGTCACAGACACTACAAGGAAAACAAACTACCTGCTATATCCCTGACATAGACAGATGCAAAACTCTTCAACAAAATACTAGCAAACCAAAAAGGATCATCTACCATGAACAAATGTGATTTATCTGTAGGATGAAGAATAGTTCAATATACAAAAACCAATTAATGTGATATATCACCTCGAAAGAATAAAAGATAAAAATCATACAATCATCTCAATATATGCAGAAAAAGGATTTGACAAAATCCAATGCCATTTCATGATAAAAACACTAAAAAAAAAACAAGGAGTAGAAGGAAATCACTTCAACATAATAATAACCATACTTGACAGGCTTGGCGCTAACATCTTACTCAATAGTTTAAAATTGAAAGGCATTCATCTAAGATCTGGAATAAGACTGGGAGGCCTACTCTTGCTACATCCATTCACCGTAGTACTGGAGTTTTAGCCAGAGAAGTTAGGCAAGGAAAAGAAATAAAAGGCATTCCAATCAGAAAGGAAGAAGTGAAATTATCCCTGTTTTCAGACAACATAATCATATACAGAGAGAAAACCCTAAAGATTAAAAAAAAAAAATAGAACTAATGAGGTCAACAGAATTGCAGGATACAAAATCAACATAAATAGTTGGTTGCTTTTCTATACACTAAACAAAATCTATATGAACAGGAAATTGGAAAAATAATCCCATTTAAAATAGCACCAAGAGGTGCAACTGGGTGGCTTAGCCAATTAAGCATAGAACTTCGGCTCAGGTCATGATCTCGGTTTGTGTGTTTGAGCCCTGCATTGGACTCTGTGCTGACAGCTCAGAGACTGGAACCTGCTTTGGATTCTGTGTCTCCCTCTCTCTCTGCCTCTCCCAGGCACTCTCTTTGCCCCTCCCAGGCACTCTCTCTCTCTCTGTCTCTCTCTCAAAAATAAACATTAAAAAAAAGAAATAAAAAAGCACCAAAAGAATAAAATACCCAGGAATAAACTTGCCTGAGAAGGTAAAGACTTGTTATAAACAAAACTACAAAACACTGATAAAAGAAATTAAACAAAATACATACCAAAAATGTAAAGACATCCATATTATAACAACAGATTATTAGATTTCATATTGTTAAAATGTCCATATTACCCAAAACAATCTATGGAATCTATATTCAATGCATTCTCTATCAAAATCCAAATGGTATTTGTGGGTTTCTTTTTTCAGAAATAAAATAAACATTTCAAAATTCATATGAGGGGCACCTAGGTGGCTCTATTGGTTAAGTGTCCAACTCTTGATCTCAGCTTAGATCATGATCTCACAGTTCATGGGTTCAAGCCCCACATCAGGCTCTGCACTGATGGCACAGAGCCTGCTTGGGATTCTGTCTCTCTTCTCTCTGCCCCTTAGCTGCTTGTGCTCTATCTCAAAATAAATAAATAAACTTAAAAAATTAAAAATAAATAAAAATTCATATGAAACCACAGAAGACCATGGAAAGCCAAATCAATCTTGAAAAATAACAGAGCTGGTGGCATCACAATTTCTGATTTCAAATTACATTACAAAGGTAACAGTAATAGTAACAGTATGATACTGATATAAAGACAGTCATGTAGAACAATGGAACAGAATAAGAGAATTCAGGAATAAATCCATGCATATGCAATTAGCTGATCCTAAACAAGAATACCCAGAATGCACAACAGGAAAAGGATACTGTTTTCAACAAATGGTACTGGGAAAACTAGATATCCACATGTAAGCAAATAAAACTGGACCCTTACCTTATACCATAAATAAAAATTAATTCAAAATTGATTAAAAACATAAACTTAAGACCTTAAACTATAAAACTCCTAGAAGAAAACATTAGGGAAAACAACATGACATTGGTTTTGACAATATTTTCATCGATATGACACCAAAAACACAGGCACCAAAAGCAAAATAGGTAAGTAACTATATCAACTAAAAAGCCTCCATACAGAAAAGGAAACAATCAACAGAATTAAAAGGCAATCTATAAAATAGGAGAAAATATTTGCAAACTATATATCTGATAAGGGGTTAATCTCCAAAATACATATGGAACTCCAACAACTAAATAGTTAAAAAAGCTAATAACCCAAGTTAAAAAAATAAGGCTTTTGAATAGACATTCTCCAAAGACATACAATGGTCAACAGTATATGAAAAAATGCTCATAATCACTAATCATCAGGAAAATTGCACACCAAAACCAAGAGATATCAAGATACCATCTTATACCTGTCAGAATTATATATATACATATATATGTATATATATACACATATACATATGTATGTATATATATATGTGTGTAAATGTGCATGTGTGTGTGTATGCCACAAATGTTGGTGAGGATGTGGAGAAATCAGAACCCTTGTGCATTGTTGGTGGAGCACAAAATGGTGCAGCTGCTATGGAAAGTAGCATGGAGATTCCCTCCCAAATTATAAATGAAACTACCATATAATCCTGCAATCCCACTTCTGGGTATTTATTCAAAAGAATTGAAATCAAGATCTTGAAAAGACCTATATTCATAGAAGCACTGTTCACAATAGCCATGATGTGTAAATAATTTAAATGTCCACTGAGAAACCAATAGATAAAAAAAGGAAATTCTGTAATAAGTGACTACATGGATGAAACAGAGGACATCAGGCTAAGTGAAGGAGTCCAGGCACAGAAAGACAAACGTTGAATGATTCCACTTACATGAGGCAGTATATGTCTCCTTGTATTCAAGTAGAAGAATTTCACCAGTGTGTATCCCTAAACTGGAAAATTTTGTTTAGGATATGAACATCTTCCACTTTATAGATGATACTAAAAAGGATTTTCAATGCAGATTAAAAATGTACTAAACTGTCTCACTGCAGGTGCAATCTTCATGCTTGTTATAATAGGAAGCAAATGTGCAGCTAGATTCTCTCCTTTTGCCAAGGGAAAACATTGGTTCTTAACAGAATGCTGACAATATTCCTTCATTCACCGTCATGAGCTTAAATAGAGGTAGTCATTTCTCTTATCAATGCTTTACATGTCAGAAAAACTAATAGGTGGTTGTCAGCCCTTATTCTTTATAGATCCTATTTTAGCAGGGTTGAACAGCTCCTCTTTCTTGAAACTTGCTCTTCTTCTGCATTCTATGATTACAGCACATTTTCTCAGTTGTGCTCTCAATTCCTCAGCCTACTTTGCTGTTGGATACTTAATTACCTTCTCAGTCTTCTCCAGGACTTTGTTCTGATTCTTCTCTTCTTTCTCCTCCCTCTCCCCTGAGGTTATTTTATCTAGTCACATGTACTTGTTTATTATTTTTCTCATTCATTTATTTATTTACCTTTAACTTTTATTTATTTATTTTGAGAGGGGGTAGGGGCAGAGAGAGAGGGAGAGAGAGAAAATCCCAAACAGGCTCTTCACTGTCAGCATGGAGCCCGACATGGGGCTTGAACTCACAATCCTCAAGATAAATTCTGTTTTTATTAGTGATTGACTTGAATGTGAAAAAAGAACTATCATCTTTATAGAACATATTTTACATTATCAACTTTTGAAGAAAGAAAAAAATATCCACTAAGGGGTTAGCAATAGTATCTATTTGTATAATTATCTTATTTCCTTTAATCTTTTGAAAAATTTTTCCCCTGGTGTGTTTCAATTTATTTCTGACTGATTACCTAGTATTCATATAACATATTACCTGAGCTGAAACCAAGAGTTGGATGCTTAACTGACTGAGCCACCAGGCGCCCCTCATCTGGTCACATGAATTTAAATGCTACATGCTGAGAATTCCCTGAGTTATGAACACAAGTGTTACCTTGTTCATTCTTGCAAGCCTCACAGATACCTCACTTGAAGTGTCCAAACTAATAATCTTCTCATTTCCCCCAAATCTGTTCTCCCAGTTTTCCTCATCTTAGTAATGGATCCATTGTTTTGTTGCTTAAGCCACCTGAAGCCTTAGACTCATGCTTGATGTCTCCTTCTGACTTCCTCATAGGTTCATGAGTGCAGACTTGCATGCATTTTTTTTTCTATATTTTCTAATGAGATAATTAGGGTGAGGTAGATACAATGGTAAATATAAGCCAGTGTTCTTGAATAAATGGAACTATGATTAAATGTACACAGAACTTTTCAAAACTAGAAGCAAACATAAATAGAGGAATTCAAGAGAGATCCTTAAAATGTTGGAACCATATAGGTTAAGAAAGGATCCAGAGTAGGGACAGACTCAGAGATAGGTCCTCCCCAACTCCTGGCAGCATTTTGCACAGATATCAAGAAATAGAGGCAAAAGTAATAAAGATATGGGTTGGAGCAAAAAACGGAAGAGCAGTTTGCAGAGGAAGGTGGAACTGTGGGAGGAGAATCTGTCTTTGTGTTGAGTAGCAGCCAGTTTTTGCGGTACAACTGAGCGAGTATCAGTCCACAGTGGATTATTGCTTAAGAAAGGCATGTCCTTGTATGGGAATAAATTAAAAGTGAGTCTTATATGTGCAAGGAATGAGAAATAATTCTCATGGGTCTTCATCTGAAAATTTGTTGATTTGTTGCCAAATGCCACCGATGGCAAAATAGACAGCTAAGGGCTTAAATGGCACTGTTGCAGACAGGCCGAATGAATAAGTGAATGACTTAACACATAACCTCCAGAAGAAGCAATGGGTTTTGAAATGTTGCAATGCAACTCTTATGTCTCTATTATTTTGCTTATGCTTATCAGAGATATACGTTACATATATGCTTATTTAAAACACTTTTGCTTATTATAGAGTGATTTTCTTTTCAAGATCAAATGGACAGAAAATAAGGTCAAGGTAGAGATTAACGGTTTTGTTTTGTTTTGTTTTTCACCATTTACCCAACCCAAGAGGGCTGAACGTGGCCATCTTTTAAAAATTTTTTTCACTGGTGTGTTTCAATTTATTTCTGACTGATTACCTAGTATTCATACAACAAATATCTTGGAAGAGCTCAGAAAGGTGGACAAGCATCCTCTCTAATAGTCTATCATAAACAATTTACTGAGGTGTCATTTCCTCTTTAAATTGATAATGAATTGTGATGAGTAATATAAACTACCAAAATATTTTAACAGAAAGGGAAATATAGATAACTGAGGTGACTTTTTCATTTATTCTTCAGGAATCAATCACAACTTCCAAAGGAGAATTCTGTCATTCTGTGTTAGATTATTAATTTAACAGTCACTTCTTTGGCTAAATGATTTTTATGGAAGATGATTGACAGGGTTTTTTGTAAAAGTGAATGGCTTTATAGCAGATTAATTATTGAATATGTAAATCAATGTTTTAAACATACAAAAAGTATATAATACTTATTTGCTTTATAAAAGTATTCTTATTTTCTCAAGGGATTCACTTAAAATTTTAATAATTATTGGACTCATCTATTATGTTGAAATTAAAAATTAAAATGAATATTTAGATTCTCTAATCAATCATTGTTAAGAACTCAGAGTCTGTGTCCCCCTAAAATTCACATTAAAATCCTAGTCCTCAATAAATTGGTATTAGGAGGAGGAGGTCTTCAGGAGGTGATTAGGTCATGAGGGTGGAGCCCTCATGAATGGGATTAGTGCCCTTACAAAAGAGATCCCAGAGAACTCTCTCACTCTTTCTGCCAACATTGAGGACACAGTTAGAAGACAGCAGCTGTCTATGAACCAGAAAAGGGGCCCTCATCAGACTCCAACCTGCCAGCACCATGATATCTTGGACTTCCCAACCTTCGTAACTATGAAAAATTAATGTTTATGGTATTTTTGTTATAGCAGCCCAAATGGATTAAGTTAGTCACTGAGTCTTCAAAAATTCCTATCCTATATAAATGTATATGCTACCATAAATTCTGTTTTTAATATTAGTGGTTGACTTGAACGTGAAAAATAACTAGCATCTTTACAGAACACATTTTGTTTTCAATTTTTGCAGAAAGAAAAAAAAATCCTCTAGAGGATTAACAATAAAATATCTTTGTATAATTATCTTATTTCCTTTTATATTTAGCAAAGAGAAAAGTTGGTACCACTGTAACTTGGTTTGTGCTTTGTTAAAGAATTAAGGCTTGGTGTCCTTAAGCAACTTAGACCCAAGGCAGGAGCGCATGCATTGAAAAGTATAAAACAATTAATGCACTACTAAGGAAAAGTATTTTCCTACACCAGAGAGGGGGCATTTACTCTCGGACTTTGGAAGTTATCATCATTTACAGTCTTCAGGGGGAAACAGAGTTTTTCACACTTCAGGCACAAAACTGAAAATGCCTAACTGTTTCATTCTCTCCTCCCTACTGAGCTCTGTGTGTTTTTGTTAAAGGAAACATTAAACAACCTGTCAGCATATACGCATTGGATTAGGGGCTCTGATTACGTGGAGGGGCTCTAGCCAGTACAGAAAGACATTACTGGAAACTTAGAGGCAAGAGAATAAGTGTAACTTAGTACTTATTGGCTTGAAGACTCAACTATAGTTCTCTTTCTTAGTGTTTAATACTGCAAACCTGTTGTTTTTAATTTTCTGAGTACTGACAACCCACTGTGCTTAAACAGCAGCTCTTAATCAGAACACAATAATTAGATAGTTACAGCCTGCATGATACTTAGATATTCAAAGGGGCCATACTGCACAGAAACAAGTTCACAAAGTTGTTTCTGTTTTCTGATTCATATGATTTCTCTTTAAGTATTATCATAGACATTTTATATTTTGCTTGTATCAATCATTCAATATATAGCAATTTAAGTGAATGTCACACACACATAACACACATAAGTACTATGAGAGAGTAACAGTATAAGAATAAAAATTCAATAAGGAACTGACATAAAATCTTCCAAATACAGGAACACAGCATATTTAGCAAGGAGGGAAAAGTTGCTTAGTTAGCAGTCCCTTTAATTTCAAGGTAACTTCACTGGTCTACACACAAATTTCTCTAAATTGATTGTGACAAATGTCCAGTTGTTCTACATCACAGAATGAGAATCAGGTTTTTATGAGAGTATCCCTTAGTTAATGCTAATCCTTTCTAACAAAGGTTTGAATGACAAAGTCTTCAGAATATAGTCAGTTATTACCTATTTCTGCAACTCTACTTTGATACTCTGTCCTCCCCTAGATAACTACCTTTCTCTTTTTATTAATAAGCTTCTAGAAACAGTAATCAAAAATATTTCTTCTTCCATTTATTCTTCCTTAAAAAGTTATTTTTTTTCCCTGCTCTTATTGTTCTTCTGAAACTGCTGGTTGACCTTTTGTAGCTTTGGTGTTGAACATATATACTCCTTTTGGAAACTCTGTCTTTGTGACATATTTCCCCTTGTTCTATTACCAATTCCTCTACCCTTTAACCGTTTTTGGGTGCCCCTCTTCTTTAGCCCACTTTTAAATTGCTGATCTCCAATAATTAATCCTCTCTTCTCTCATTCTACAAAATCAATCCAATCAGTGATCGTGGCTTCCACCATCACATGTATAAAGACTCCCAAACTCAGGATCTCTTAAAACTCAAGGCCCATATTTCAAATGACTTACTCTATATCACAATGTCCCGTTGATAGGATGATATGCAACAGGAATGTACTGATGCAATGGATTGATGAATTAGTGGTCATGGCAAACCAGCTGGTAATATTTGAAAATCATCTCTACCAAAAATTAATGCAAATGCAAAAATGAACTTGCCATCTTTATAAATAATCTTGTGATCCCCATCTTTTTTAAGACACTATACATTCTCTGCTTACGTAAGACAAACTGGTAATTCAAATTCCACTTTTTCCATTTTTTTCCTATAATTATTATGAACTCGATAGCTTTCATAGTCATCCTCTCACCCTTACTGTCACAACACCATTTCCTGTTTAATTATTGCTATTACCTAACTTTATCAATTCTTGACCTGTAGTCTAAATACCTCCAATCCTATACTTCAGGTGCTTCAGAGTAAAAACTATTAAAGATCACTACTTGTTCAAACTTCTTAAATGGCTCCTACAGGCACCAGTATAAAAACAGATAATATTTTATATCTTATATAGGATCCATGACGCTCAGACTCCTGCCTTTTCCAACATCAAGTCTTCCTTCTGCTCATTTCACATCAAACTCCACGCCTCCACAATTAGTGAGTTATGTCCACTCCCACTCCCCCTCTCCTCGGTCTTTCCATTACCTAAGCCTGAGTGTGGGACATTTTGTCTGCCTGGAATGACAGCCTACATATTACTTACCTGGTAGGCACTTGATCATCCCTCATATCTATGCCTAACTACAAACCCCCTTATTCCCCTAGGGAGACTAGGAGGTTTTCTTTTCTATTTTTCTATACTGCTCCTGTATCCTCAACAGAGTAATAGCTCCTTGAGTCTTGAGAACTTGCAGTTAATTAATCTGTGCCCACAAATATTAAATTCTATATGAGAACTCATCTTTTACTTGGGATGTATATATACATAAATATATATATGTGTATATATATATATCACTAAAGATTCATTTATGTAAGTTTTTTGTAATCCTATCATCCATTCTTTAATCATACATTTACAAGATGTTTTATGGACACCTACTATGTGACAGAAACTGTCCTTGCCTTGAGGTATAAAAGGTAAACAAAACAGAAATGTGTTACTCTTATATAGCTTATAGTCTTGTTGTATCTAGGAAAAAGTCAGTGAAGTGCATTACTACAGAAAAAGTCACAAAAAGTCTAATGGAGTAAAGCTGAATTTAAAATAACGTCTGCATGCTTACAGATAAAGAATTCCCTTATTTCACCGAAGGCATATGCATCACATCAACTATGCAAGTGACTTTTGTTCTTTATGTAAATTTGCTTTGAATTTTTTTAGCTTACCAATAGATTTATACCCAATTTATATTACTTGTGGGGCTTCGAAATAATAGCATTTTAGATCTCCAGTATTTTAAAATAGTATGTTCACATAAGTAAAGCACAATTGTAAATACAGTAAGAGAAAAGATGTAATAAGCTATTGGTACACTTAACAAGCAACCCTAAATTGTGAAAGTAATTCTCCATAATAACGTAAAACGGAGCCAATGATCAATAACATTTAAGTCAGCATGAAAGCTCTTATCCAAAAATATAGGTTAATAATGAAGACAATAAGCTAATTATCTAAATGAAAATTTAGAGTACGGGTTGGCATATGCACAACCTCTGCAGAGAACATTTTTACATTTTAAAAACCCAATATGAAGTGGAGACTGGGAATGGTCTTCCAGATCCATTTCCTGAATCAGATTTGTGGTGTGTTCTTGAGCCGACCCACTCATATATCCAAGGAAATCACTAGCATAGGAGTGAACAAAAGCCCATATGTTTAAAATTATCATTAAGTATAATGCACATGTATAGCCATAAGATGGGAAAGCAGCCTGACAACCAAAGCAATTCTGTACAAAGAGAACAGTAAACTTTTAGTATGCTTCAGTAGGATATCTTAGTAGAATTGTTCATGCTCTCTTTTCAAAACCATGAAGACAGCTCCATTAACTAGGAAACTTTTCTAAAATTTTCCAATCTGTTTTTCATACAATGACATAATAAATATATTTTAAGATATCAATAGAAATACCTGGTTTGTTCCACGAAGATATGGAAAACCACCAATAAAGACAGATCCTGATTCTGGCAAGGGTTTTCCAAATATGTGATTGATAGATTCACTTGTTTTCATAGTCCTTCCTAAAATAGTCAGTTCAGCTCTACATGGATCAAAGTCTTGCCTGCAACCATTTAGGGAAAAAATTTATGGTTTTAGCATGTGTTGTATAAACATTTGACCAATTAATTAAGCTATTAACAAAAGAAGAAACATTTAAGTAAACAGATTATCTCACCATAAAGCCAACAAAGTTATCAGTAGATTAATCTGTTCTAAATTAGAAACCCTTAATGTTTTAAGTACATAAATACAAAGTTAAATTTTGACAAAACAACAAATTGTGGCAATCACTTAATGAAATAAATTCTGATAATAAATGGAACATTCCCATCAGTGACTAAAATGACATTAAGAGCATAATATTCTACTTCAGTTTTTTACATTGTCTAATTTTCTGTGTGAAAAATATTGAAAAGAATCAGGTTTAAATATGGTTATCCAGTGTACAACATACCTTTGACTATAGGAGTGAGTGTGTGTGTGTGAGTATGTTCCCAGGCACTCTATTTTATTGGTCTATACTTCTACCCCTGTACTAATACCACACTGCTTGAAATACTGATACTTTTTATTAAGTCCAGATATTTGAAGTATAAATCCTCTTACTTTATCTTTTTGAATTGAGATTATAAAAAAAAAATTTTTTTCTCTTTATTGTGAGGAATTATGCTGTTTTTTTTTAATGTTTGAATGCATTCCTGAAAAAAATTTACTTGGCCGTAATGTATGTCGATTTTACATAACACAGGATTCACTCTTCTATATATTAAGGAATATATATGTTAAACAGAGTGATTGGCCTCAGCCCTCCTGTCTTGGTATTACTCTCATTAAATTTTGGTATCAAGATGATGCTGTCCTTTTATTATTTCAGAAAGTTAATAAAATATTGACGTTATCTCTACTTTTCAATATTTGCAGAATTCACTAGTGCAGCCCCCTGGACTTGGAGTTTTCTTTGAGGAAGTTACTAAGGATGGATTTAATGTATTTAATCAATGCAGATATATATGTATTATCACATCTATTTTACTAAGTTGTGTTTTTTTAGAAACATTTTCATTTAACCTGAATTTTCAAAATTACTGGCATAAAATACTTTTATTTATCCAAAATACTGGCATAAAATATATTTATGCCTAACATTATTGCCAGTAAAGATGTAATTGGTGTTGAGACTCTAACAATGTCTCTCTTTCTTATAATATTGGCTATGTGTGCTTTTTCTCATTTTACTTGTTTTGTAGATTAATCTTGGTAGGGAGTAGCCAATTTCAAAGAACACACTTTTGGCATTGTTGATAGTTGCCACCCTATGTTTATTTTCTACTCCATTAGCTTCTGTTCTTATTTTTATGATTTTCGTCTTTTCACTTTCTTTGGGCTTAATTTACTCTCCTGCTTCTAGGCTGTTTAATCTAACATAAGCTCTCAAGATTGTAAACTTCTAAGAATAAATTTAGCTATGCACAAAAAGTTCTTCCTCATCATCTATTCAAAATATTTTCTAATTTCTTTTGTGATTTTTTTTGTTTGTTTGGCCCAAGATTATTCAGAACTGTACAGGGACTTCCTGGTTATCTTTTATATTATAAAATACTATAAAAGCTCAATTTAAGCTTATTCAAAGAATATTGTTTGCTTCAGATTCTTGAAATTTATTCACTTAGCCTGCATAGCCCAGCATATGGTCAATTTTAGAAATGTTCTCATGACCCCAGAAAATGTGTTCTGTATATGTGAATACACACACACACACATTTAAACATTTTTGTAGTGAATAAAGAATAGGAGCAATGATATAAATCATATCTATAATGTATATACATTTTTTCTTAAAAAATATTTGGAGATTTTTTTTGCATCCTCCTTTTATCTATATCATGATACAAAGTTAATAAAACTAAAACCATGTATAACATGGCAGCCAATATTAATGCTATGATAAAGTTCTGAAAAGTTTTTGAAAAGATCATGCTGTTCTGTATATTAAGAACATGGGAAAAAATGTACTGAACATTTTTAGAACGCATTTGATATTCTTGGATGCTGTATTTAGAAGCAAACTAGAAGCTTTCTGGGTTAATTACTTCTTACAATTAAGCTGTTAAAAATATCTTAGGGAGGATACAGCTTCTAGGAAGTTATTCATTAAATGATAAAAATAAAAAGCACAACTACTTTTCTCCAATCAATCTTTAAATTTTAATGTTTGGAAAAATATTTCATACTGTTTTGTGATATTGAAATAGTATTAGCAATTATTCACTAAGACTTTGTTAATGAACAAATTTCCCATATTTCATGAAGCAAAGGAAACCCATTAAGCCATCAAACATATTTATTTGGCTGTTGATTATAGCTATAATAACTGAAAAGATAATATATATACAATACATACATATTCATGAATCACTGAATAAAGCCACTAAGATCTTTGAAATTTACTGTTAAATTTTGTTTTTAAAAATAATCAACAGGGTAATCATATTTAATTTTATGTTTTTATAATTATATCAATAAAATATAGGTCAATAATTATACATCTAAATTAAATTTTTCTGATGTGCATAATTTCTCTTATGTGACTACATAACATATTGTTGGATATTTAGTTTCTAAGATTTTAAAGTGATAAATGCGTACATGATACTAATTTATGAGGTCATATCACTCTTATTTAATCTTAGGAAATGTTCCCAGAAGTAAATGTTTAGTTTTATATTTCTACTCATATAAGATCTATTAGTATTTTCAATATATTCTCTGAATGAAAATCCTTCCCAACAAAGAAATAAATATTTGCCTATATTTTATGTTTATACATGGATTTGAAGGTCACTAATATTCACAATAATATTTCATGTATATAGTATTTCTTCATTTCGTATTTTATAGCTCTTCAGTGCACTTGATTCCAAGTATATTTCTTTAATTACTCTAGTGGGACAATTTATTTTAATATTTGGTATACCAAGTATTCTCTGTTCGAACTCTTCTTAAAAGATTTTTTGACACTTCAGCATGTTTATCATTAAGAATCTATTTTTTCAACGTTTATTTATTTTTGGGACAGAGAGAGACAGAGCATGAACGGGGGAGAGGCAGAGAGAGAGGGAGACACAGAATCGGAAACAGGCTCCAGGCTCTGAGCCATCAGCCCAGAGCCTGACGCGAAGCTCGAACTCACGGACAGCGAGATCGTGACCTGGCTGAAGTCGGACGCTTAACCGGCTGCGCCACCCAGGCGCCCCAAGAATCTATTTTTTATTCCAAATGTTGTCCGTGGCATTTTTAATCAAGACAATACAATAACAACAAAAGTTATTCTACATTCTAAATTCTAAAATTTAAAGGAATACACATGCCTGTATACATACACACATGTACATACAGGTGTGCATACACACCTGCATATATGTATCTAAAATACATACGCATATGTATTTACATATTTATATTACAAATTAGAATATTTTATCCAAATGAGAAGAACATTTTTTTTTCTTCCTTTAAAGATCTGTATTTAGTCCATATTCAACAGTGGTGTTTACTCTTATGGATCTGACTAGAGAATAATGAAAAAGTGTGATATAAAATACATATTAATTCAATACACAACGGTTCTAAGTTGTGCAATACAGACCACACACAAATACAGAGTAGAAATATTCCAGAACTGACCTCTGTGTGATTATGATGATTACGAGAGGAAGAGTGAAGAATAAGAGATATTACAGTGTGAGATTTTGAGAGATGGTGAAGGCTAGAAGTGAAATGAATAAAGTGGAGTTTTAAGGGCTTTGTCTTTCTATAGTTGAGAATGAGAGTTCAGTTCAATACCAGATCTTTAAGCTTCACTACTTTAAGCATGTGGAACATGCTATTCTGTATGGAGATTATAGTTCATGCACTACAATGTCAACAGTATGAGGAGACAGAGGCCTTTGTTATGTTACTCCTGTATCCTCATACGTACAACAGGGCCTTGTATGTTGCAAACACTACAGTATGTGTTGAATAATGAGCAGTTTTACAAGACACTATCTGAAATAAAAGAGGTGCTTAACGAATGACAGCATTTTTCTTTTGAAGATAGCATGTACTTTACTCTATTTATTAGAAGATATTTCATAAAATGCTGAAAATATCAAAGAGGAAAAAGGCACAATAACCCGCATTTATCAGAAGGAACCATTATAACTGTATTGTAATTTAAAACTGTCATTTCATTACAGAATGTTCCCTGAAGTTGGGAATGTAACATATAAACTCTTTTGGAGTTTGCCTTCTTTGTTAATTTAATAACATAAGACATTTATGTATGTTAATGTTATTCCAAACTATTAACTTTCATGAATGTATAGTAATAGTTCATATGTTTGTACTTTATTTCTAAAATGTTCAATCATTGGTATTTGGGAATCTTTGTATTTTCACTCTTTTCTGTAAAACTAAAATATATGACTGTTTCATGCATCTTGACACACACATCAATGTATTTTCTTAGGAAAATTTCTAGAAGTTAATTTGCAGTATATAAGCTTTCTCAACATTTCCATTATATATTCCTAAATTTTCTTCAAAATTTTTTCTCAATCTACTGTGTCTGTGATGGTTAGTTTTGTGTGGCAATTTAGCTAGGCTACAGTCTCCTGTTATTCAAACACTAATCTAGGTGTTGCTGTTAAGGCATTTTGTAGGTGTGGTTAACATCTACAAGCAGTTGACTTTAAGTAAAGGAGATGACCCTTCAAAATTTGAGTAGACCTCATTCATCAACTGAAAGGCTTTACAAGCAAAACTGAAGTTCCCTTGAAGAAATTCCACCTGTGGATTGTAGCATTAGCCCCCACCCAGAGGTTTCCAGTCTGCAGACCTGCCCCTCAGACTTTGTACTTATCCAGACAGATGCCACGATCATATAAGCCAATTCCTTGAAATAAATCTCTTAATGTATATCTTCTGCTGGATCTGTTTATTTGGTAAAGTTCTGACTGATACTGATTTTGATACCTACAGTACTGAGAATACAGAGCTATCATTTGACCCAACGTATAGGAAGATCTTTTATATTATCTTCTAATCACATCAGTGAAACAGTATTAATGTTAACAGAGTATGGAATTTGATTCTTTAATCGGAGCTGGACCTGATAATAGTTTTTGTTAAAATCTCAAGACCTGTCTCTCTTAATTTGTGTTAGCCACATTAATTCCTTAAAAAGGTTTTCTGCATGAATAGTAACATATCAGGTGACTGGCTTTTGATTATCAACTCTAAGCTATAGACCTGCCATCACCTGAATAAACAAACAGAAGAACTCAAGAGTATTAGGGAAAGATTCATATATGATGGTAGGAGACTAATTATAAATATATCACATTGGTGGCTTTTCTTTAAAATTTATTATGGTTTTTATTATTGTAGTACAATTTCTATTCATTGTCTCAGAGGGGAAACTTCTTCACCATCAAGAACACTATTTCCTATATACTAATTCTGTAGGCTTTCACCTTTGGATAAGTATGGGAATTTTTCTTTCATACTTAAAATTCTGCATTGGTTATTCTTGTTTTCAAAGCTATTATCATTTCTGAAATAAATTACCCATTGTAAATGAATACATGGATGGCATATTATCTTTTCTCATACACCTATTCCAGAGAGCTGGCAGCTAAGCTGAAGAAAGATGAAAGTAAGTAAATGTCCATTATAACAATGTAGACCATCATGTGTTCTTTGCCAAAAATGCAATTCTAATATTTCATCTAGCAGGATTGTTACTTTATTCAAGAGACACACTTTTTAACAGCAGTCATATCTTTCCCCTTAGGCTCATTAGAGTGGAGGCAATGCTGTTCTGATTGTGTCCGATTGAATCTAACAGGAATTGACTGAACGTAAGAAAACAGTCTTACAACATTATTGTTTAGCATTTGCTGATGATACAGTTTGCCTAGCACACCATGCAGTGTAAAATTTTTCCATCAAGGCTTTGTAATGCTTTCTCTAAAATCAGCACACGGGGTGCTTTAAAGGTCAAATGAGTAGAACAAATATTTTTTTGCATAATTATAAATATACATTGAACTCTTTTCAGGACTCCTGGTGTTTGAACTACCTGTAATTATTCTTCTCCCAAACTTGCAGTGACTGCTCATATTTGTCATTTGTATTCACATAATAGTAATCATTAACAACTCTCCACCAATTAGAACCTGAAAGAAAAGTTTAGTGGGCCATAAATTCTATTCATTACACTTAGGTAGTCAGGGTAGATGCCAGGAAAGGTCAAATAACTATGCTGAACACAATAGAGATGTGGGTGACTGACTGTTTTATTATTTGCATGCCTATCATCAGACAGCAACAATTTCTAAGCTTCCACATGTCTTAGCAAAGCCTAGAAGGAATACATGGAATAGGCCAATCTTACACATATATGATCAAAAAGACAGCAAATAGTAAAATTCCATTATGTTGGGTATTAACTCTTTCATCTGATTATTCTTCAGTGTTATAAAAGTCATTGTTTAAAATTACTGACTTCCATCTTTTATTTAAGAAAGCAGTTTTTAATTGCCAGTGATAAACCTCAGTAGGGAACATGTACATGCGTGTATTTTCCTTATTAACTGCCTATCATATTTATACTGAAAACACCATTGGGGTGCCTAGGTGGCTCAGTCGGTTAAGTCTGACTTCTGATTTTGGCTCAGGTCACCACCCCAGGGTCGTGAGATTGAGCTCCACACAGGGCCCGTGCTGAGCGTGGAGTCTGCTTGAGATTCTCTCTCCTTCTTACTCTCCCCTCTCTCCCTCCCTCCTTCCCTGTCCCTCTCTCTCAACATAAAATCTAAAAGAAAATCAAAAAACACCATTAATTTATTTAATCAGCCATAAACATATAAAGAAATTACTATAAAATCAAAACAATTATATTTTCAGGGAGGATTTAGACCCCTAAACTGTCTATTCACAAACAGAAATAAAAGATATCAATTGAGGTCTATCTTTTATTTCTAATTGATATATTTGATGCCAATACACTATTTTATTGGTTTTATTGGTTTATTTTGAGAGAGAGAAAGAAAGAGAAGCTGAGAGAGAGGAGACAGAGAATCCCAAGCAAGCTCTGCTCTGTCAGTGCAGAGCCCTACATGGGGCTTAACTGACTAAGCCCCATGGTGCCCTTCTAGGGTTATTTTATATGCATTTAAGGACCCAGGTGCCCTTCTAGGGTTATTTTATATGCATTTAACTTAGAAGAAATTTAGTAAGTTCACTATAAAAATTGATTTTTTAAAAGGGAATTAAACATAAATAGGGGATATTTCTGGTAAGAAGGCCAATTCAATTCCTACCATATATATTCAGGTAGTTTCCACAGGTGACATGGAATTGCTCCCAGCTTCCACTTTTCATCCCATCCTTGAAAAAAAGGAAGTTAAACTTCTTGATTTAAAACTTTGATGGTAGGGGTGCCTAGGTGGCTCAGTCAGTTAAGTGTCTGTCTCTTGATTTTGGCTCAGGTCATGATATTGAGCCCTGTGTTGGGCTCTGCACTGCTTGGGATTCTCTCTCTCCCTCTCTTTCCCTCCACCCTTCTGCTTGCCCATTCCCGCAAGTGTTCTCTTTCTCTCAAAGTAAATAAATAAACATCAAAGAAAAAAAAAAACTTTGGATAGTAGGTCACTATCAAAAAATTAAGTCTAAAAATCTTCACTTGAAATTTAAACCAAGAGAAACCTGCCTAGGTTTCTCTTCTATCCACTTAAATGCTGCTAATACTTAAGAACGTACTTAAGCTTCACTTACTACCTAAAATGCTACCAATATTTTCAGTATTAATGATCTCTTAACCATCTAATACCACCAACAGCATGCCATTCATTTTTGCATTCAATTACGTAGTGTTTTCTTGTGTTATATAACTGCTTTGTGTCTCCAGTGAAAAAATAGCCCTTCAATTGGCAGAGTTATGATTTGCCCATCTTTAGCTTTTTAATAAAACTAAGGCCTTGGCCTACTGACCTCGAAAAATCAATTTTGAATTTTAGTTTATAACAACAACTATGTTCCTAGAAATACATCAACTATTCCCTTAACAAGCCCACAGGCTTCCAGGTGCTTAGATACCACTTCCACTGTGACCACAGTCTGGCCCTGGTCTCCATGTTAGGATAGGATTATCCCTGTGCTCATGGGACTTTCTACTGGCAAAGTAACGGTTGGCATTCATTGAGCCATAGTTAGATTTTCTAACAATTATGGGCAGCTGAGCAAATAGTAGCTAAAAGCTCTGAATTTAGTATTGAAAATATCATGCAATTGAGTTGTTTTCTGGCGAGTTCTAAACTCAGTATTATACTAGTTAATTTTTCTTTTGGGGTTCATTCTTTGGGAACCTTGAGGACATTTTTCTTTTCCTTTGTGTTCTTATATGGAAGAAAAGGGTTTCCACATCATGTCATA